>NC_053135.1:14725256-15325256 GCF_010015445.1 Perca fluviatilis
TATTTCGTATGTTGTTCAAAACACGCAGTGAGGTATGTTATTTCCAGTTAACCATTTTGTGAGTCAGAACTTGAAAGAAGCGCAGCAGAATAGTACGTCTCTATCATCATGAGTAAAATAGCCATAGTGGGGCGGCCTCAGGCTCACCCAGTAAGAGCGTGCGCCCCATGTTGGCTGAGTCCTGCAGCGGCCCGGGTTCGAGTCCGGCCTGCGGCCCTTTGCTGCGTGTCATCCCCCATCTCTCTCCCCCTTTCATGTCTGTCCACTGTCACTATAATAAAGGGAAAAGCCCCAAAAAATAATCTTAAAAAAAAAAATAGCCATAGTGATCAATCGGTTAAAGGATCCCATGCCACAAGGGAAATGATGGAAAAGCACAGTATTTCATAAAATAATTGCTAAAGTAATGACCAATTGTGTGTGTTTGTGCGTGTGTGTAGGCTACTCTTCAGGTTGGAGGTCATGGCGAGAGGTTGAACCAGTGCAGAGAAGTCACCCTCACCACTACTAAACCTCTCCCAGTACAGGTACATACTGTTACTTGTACTGCTTCGCTGAACTCCTAGCATGTTTGTAGAATCACTGTACAGTATGTACTATCATGCTTCGTATTTATACAGTCACCCATATTCTTCGCATTGAGTAGCTGCCCAGTAACAATTAACATTATTACAAGTAACATTATTTTACTGATGATTACTTACTACATCTACTGAAGCAAATTGGGTATTAATCTATTTATGTGATTGATTTGTGTTATTGTTAGGTGGATGGTGAACCGTGCAGACTCGCTCCCTCTGTCATCCGAATCAGCCTCAGAAACCAGGCAAACATGGTTCAGAAAACCAAACGACGGACCTCACTACCGCACCTTAACGAGTAAGTCTCACACACTCACGCTCACTCACTCACTCACTCACTCACTCACTTACTCACTCACTCACTCACTCACTCAGGCTTACACAACCTTAGTCAACTAAAGACAGTAGCTCTTTCAGACCCTGTGGCCATAGTAAATAGCATACCCTTGATCTTCCGACAGTCAAGCCTCCAACTAGGTTGATAATGTACAATTATTGTGTCTATAAATAAATAAATAAATACATAGACACCTCATCTCGTGGTCTCGTCATTGCGAGAAAAAGATTTCGCAATAATGAGAAAAGTATAGTGGCAAAGCATAATGTACAATTTATAACAAATAAGTTGTTTAAAGTGTTCTGGTCCTGTTTGTGTCTCAGTCAACAGCCAGTCCCAGAAAGGCTGAGGATCAGAGTCAGCAGGATCAGTATGAATGACTATGAGGCTCTGCACTATGACAAGGACAAACTACGACAAGCATGTAAGGCAACACACACACACACACACACACACACACACACACACACACACACACACACACACACACACACACACACACACACACACACACACACACACACACACACACACACACACACTTGCATTCATGTATGCAGCGGTGCAAACAATACTATTATAATACTCACCATAATCACCATTGTGACACCACCATGACTTTATTTGAAATGTTTTTTCTTGTTTTTGCATTTTTAAATGAAAATACACACAAGTATCTGATATAAAATAAAAAAAAAAGCATTATTACTAATGAAAACAAATACAAAAGACATATTGTATCAGTATTTACTTCATAACACATGTAATGTGTTCACAGGCCTCAAAGATTCATGACCAGACTCCATGCAATAGTTTCTGACGAAAAAAAACCCATATAACGTTCATTATACAACTAGTTACTGTCATGCTATGTTCACAGGAAGTTGATTTGCTTAAAGCAGCCATGCGGTTTACTAGTTATGATGGAAACGGTTACTTAGTGTATCTCAAGCATGCACTACTTCCCTTATTGTCAATAACAAAAAACCTTTTTGGAGTAGAAATGTGCATCATATACAAGCAAAATAACTAATAAGACAGACATATGGTTCAAATGGCATATGTGTAGACGCACACCAGGGAATATATATGTAAAGTATGTACCAATATTTGTGGCAGTTATGGCTTTAGGTGGTGTAAAATTCAGAACACGAAAATAAGGAAATGTATGGAGGTCAAACACAAAAATATAAACAACAAACAAAACATAAACCTAAGCCTTAAAAACCTAGTAGTATTTTTTGAAAACATTTTTCTCGGTGACATGATATTCATTCTAACCATATATCGTCCAGCCCTAATTGTACCTCTGATAATTTGCAGATCACCATAATACAATCAAGTCTTTATACAAGAATGCTATACAAGTGTTTATTGAGGGTATAGCTTTGGTCCACAGCAGAATGGTGTTTGTGTAGTGAAGGTTATCAGTGGAAGTAGACTTGACTCTCAGTCTTCGTTAACAAACAGCCAAAAACGAAATCCCCCTGAAGATTAATTGGTTACATCAGGTCTTGTTTTCAACCAGCTTCTCTTCAGTATGCGGTCAAGATGTCTGCCAAGGACTTGAACAGGGTCAAGAAGCTGCAGGTCGATGTACCTTAATGACAGCAGCATCTTCAGGCTCAAGTGGGAATAAAACTGCTCGATGATTAGAAGGTGGAGCAGGGATGTGAAGGTCAACAAGATAATTTTCAGCTGTCTCTTCTTCATGCATCACAGCCACTCTTCACTGCTGTGGATTAGCTGTGTGTGTCTGTGTTGACATGAAAGATCTTTTCAGGTCTTTGATTTACATACTGCACACTCGAAAAAGTGAGCAGCGCTTGCATCGCAGAAATATAGTAAGGCAGAGCTTCTTCTCTATCTGTCTCTCTCGGTCATTAGAAATAATACACACACACACACACACACACACACACACACACACCGCACACGCAGCAAGTTAGTTCATGTAAGTTCAGAGTTTTCACACAGGGTGGCGCTGTTTCCTTTCACAATATTGTAAACGGCACACTTTATAATACTGTGAACTATTTATATTGGTGTAAATGTAGACATGGTTCTTTTTGTTTCTGGGTTTTGCATATTATTATTATTATTATTATTATTATTATTATTATCATCATCATCATCATTATTATTATTATTATTATTATTATTATTATTATTATTATTATTATATGTACTATACAGTATCCTGGGACTCAAGACTAATCCTTGGTATTTTTGAGTCACTTTTTTCAATTTAATCCAAAATTTCTGTTGTTTTTAGATGATTTTCATAATTTTCATTATTTTTATACCTTATACTTTGTTCTTGCCATCTAAAGTTTAAGTTGTTTCTCATTACGCAAATCATCACTGCTGTCAACACAGTGGATGTGTCAGACTTGGGGAGATGGTAAAAATATGCCTCGTACGCTGAGGCGCAGTGGTTATATAATCTCAAAGCCATTTCAGTCACTGTGGCTCTGTATTCCGTATTCCGTATGATTGTTTAGTAGAGATTTGGATGGACCTTTTATAACTGCACAGGTATAATCTGTACAGTTTTTGTATATAATTATACTAGAAATATCATCTTAGAGGTAATAAAAAATTCTGATCTAATACTATAATATTATTATCATCATCATACTGTACCAGGTGACAAATTACTTCTTTTGTCTGACCAACAAAAGATTTAAGAGCGCCTAGTCATTGTCTCTGACAACAAAATTGCTGCTGCATTTTCAATCGGGTGCCAAGTCAATCAGAGATATAAAAATAAGCAGATGAACGTACAAAATGGCTGATTTATGGTAACAAAGCCATTGATTAAACATGAGGAAATACCATTTGTTATAAATGCTGAAGTGGGTTATATGTGAACCTATTGCACTGGATGTCTAAAAACTGTTTAAAGCCCAAAAGGGATTTCATCCTCACATTTGCTGAGCTGGAACCAGAGAGTGTCTGGCATATCTTCGACATATGACCTTAATTAATAAGTAAAAAAAAAATGTTGGCGATTCATTTTCTGCTGCCTGGCTAATTGTACCATGTCTTAAGAAATTGTTCAGCCCATTTGACATTTTACACATTTTGTTTTTTGGTCACGAAAACCTGAACATTACTTACATTTATATGAGCTATCTTCACAAACACAACACTGTATGTACCGTCGACATACACAACAACCAATTAGTTGCTACTTGGGTGCCACTTGAAAAGGTCAGTTAAAAATGAACAATCCTCTAGGAGAGTCTATGAAATCAATGCAGTAGTTGCAATTTGAAAGCAGCGTTTGGTGTGGGGATTGTTTCAAGACGCACTTGGCTAGTAAACTGCCCTGCGAGAGTAGTGAATTAGCAAAAAAGTGTACAATCTCTAAATCTGATATGGTTTCTGTGAGTGAAGTTACTATCTCTTGCTCCCAGTGCAGTCTTTTGTCTTCCACACTGAGATATTTAGTATCAATGAGAGGTGTATGTGTATGTGTGTGGGTTCAGGAGCTCCTTACTTAGCTGTGTGATGTAAAGCCAGCAGTGTTGTGTTGGTGCAGCGGGCGGCTGGCCTGCAATGCCTCAGGGGCCAGTCTTTATTGTTTCAACGATCTATGTCGGCTTACTGATGACGAGCCAGCTTGGTCAGGCTCATTTAAGAAAAATAGACACCAATGCCAACGTTAACTTGGCACAGAATTTTGGCACTGTACGTAAAATCGTCAGTCAGTGGAGATGCCCAATATTGATGTCATTTACAATGAATAAAATACTGAGCTGCACAACCTCAACACTAGACAAATTTGTTACACATGGTAAGGCAGTATCATGCTTTATTATACCGCACACAGAAATTGTGTTCACACGTTTTCATTTAACCTGTGATATTGAGCAACAGTGGACTACACACACACTTAAAGAACTGGAGTTACTTCAAATTAACTTCCAATTGGCCCTGTGTCATCACTGAGTAGGAGACGACGTTGTATAAGCTACGTTTTTATGTTCTTTTTATTCGAAGTGTGCTTGGGCGAGACACTGAACCCCGAGTTGCCCCCGATGCTGCGCCATCGGAGTGTGAATGTGTGTGAATGTTTATCTGATGAGCAGGTGGCACCTTGTACGGCAGCCTCGGCCTCAGTGCATGGATGTGTGTGAATGGTGAATGGTTCATGTGCTATGTAAAATCGCTTTGAGTAGTCATTAAGACTAGAAAAGCTATAAAGTCCATCTACATTTACTGTGTCTTGCTTCTTGTTACTAGCCAAGACAGTGTACTTTGCCGGGATCAAAATGAAGGATGAGTTCGAAAATGGGTGTGGTCCGAGCAAGAGCCTTGGCCCCCTCACTTTACCGGTCCTTCCAGAAAAATGCGGAGTTTTTTTGTGATTGTTGCGGGCAAAAATCCTTGATTATGCGGCATGTTTTCTTAAAAAATGCGATGTAATATGCGGAATATTTATGAAATTTTATGCGATGAAATTGCGGGAATTTGCAAAAATTGCAGGAACTTGCAAAAATTGCAGGAACTTGCAAAAATTGCAGGAACTTGCAAAAATTGCAGGAACTTGCAAAAATTGCAGGAACTTGCAAAAATTGCAGGAACTTGCAAAAATTGCAGGAACTTGCAAAAACTGCGGTTTGATGAAAAAGAGAGGGGAAAAAAAGTGATTCCCCCAACACCCTGCTTTTCGATGATGTTGACGTTGCGTAATTACGTCACTTCATAACGTTCCCATGGCAACAGGGGAAAATGGCTGCTCTTGTGTGATAATACAAGAGCAGCCATGCGGAGTTTTTTTGTGATTGTTGCGGGCAAAAATCCTTGATTATGCGGCATGTTTTCTTAAAAAATGCGATGTAATATGCGGAATATTTATGAAATTTTATGCGATGAAATTGCGGGAATTTGCAAAAATTGCAGGAACTTGCAAAAATTGCAGGAACTTGCAAAAATTGCAGGAACTTGCAAAAATTGCAGGAACTTGCAAAAATTGCAGGAACTTGCAAAAACTGCGGTTTGATGAAAAAGAGAGGGGAAAAAAAGTGATTCCCCCAACACCCTGCTTTTCGATGATGTTGACGTTGCGTAATTACGTCACTTCATAACGTTCCCATGGCAACAGGGGAAAATGGCTGCTCTTGTGTGAAGTAAACGCAACATTTTTCAACTTTCTGTTAAGATATATGTGACTTTTTTGCAACGAAAATGCGGGATTATGAAATCATGCAAGCCTCGCATATTTTGCCGTGAAAGACAGAGTTATGCAACTTTTTTTTTTTTAGGTGTGTAGTCTAAAACAAAATGAAAGCTTCGAAAATGGGCGTGGTCCGAGCAAGAGCGCTGGAAGTAGGGAAGGGTTCCCCCCCCCCACTTTATGCTCATGGCCCGATTTGGCGTTGCAGCTTATGTGATCCCATCGCTAGATGCTCTCTATTTCATTATTAGCAATCCACTGGCATAAAAAACAACCCTTTGACCAAGAATTTCCACTGAAGGACTTTAAACTCTGGTTCTAACCTATCCCATAAATGTTTTCTTTCTGTCACAAAGATGATATTCTTAGCAAATATTCCAGTAATATTAATATGGTATATTCTCTTATCTAACAACTAATGCAGCTGTGTTTTTGTACCCCAAAACACTCAACATAGCAAGTTTATGTACAGTATATATCAGTTGACAAGTTGCTGTTGGTGGTTCCCAATTTTGGTCTTCAGCAACCACTGTGCTGCTGGTTGTCCGTATAGAATGTATTTAATTAGATTCGTGTAGAGTCCCAGGTCTACATCAGTCCCTGCTAGATGACCAAAATTAAAACTAGCAGTACTTCCAGGGTCCTGAGGGCTGGAGTTGAGCACCACTATATAAGTACATATCAAAGTGCTGTTGGATAATTGTCTTGCTCCTCTGTATTTCCAGCCATTCCTCTGGGACTAATCGTGGTTTCTGGTGACAGCGTAACAGACCGACAGAGAACACATCCAGCGTTTGCAGGAGGTAAGGAGGAGAGAGGGATGGGGGGACGGGTGTAGATATGAAAAGGGCATGGTTCTGTGTCACTGAATGGACATAAAAAGGCAGTACCACAAAGCAAGAATTTTCTATTTATTTAATTGAGTTAATGGGGATCAAGGGATTTTTCTTGCTCTAAAGTTTGTGTTTTACATATCACATAAAACCGATATGATGAAGCATAACGGAAAGCAATATTGTGTTGTGTTTCTGTCAAGGCTGGTACTGTTGGAAAGGCTCGGCTCACTCTGATTGGTTGAGCAAGTACATGCAAATGTCAGTGCGCTGCTTCACAGTTTGAGTTGTCAAGCCTATAGAGCCCTTTCCTTTCCTATGCTGCCATCTTTCTCTCCAGGACTTCTGTTCTGTCCACCCCTCCCTCAGATGCTTGGGACTGCAGGTTGGTAGTTGGATGCTGGAGTTTGTAGTGTGTTTTTTGTTTGGTTCAGAGGCACACGGGAAACTAACTGCTTCAACATTCAACATTTTATTGGATAATCTGACAACCATTGATTAACAGTCCATCAATTCCTTTTAGGTTGCATTAACAATGAGTACAAAGAAGCAAATGCCTACTGAAAAAGATATCGCAGACAGGAAAAAGTGACATTTAAGAAAAAATAAATAATTCTGTCTGTACCAAAGTTAGAATTTACACTACATCTCATAAGCCCCATGGTCACACTCCCCCCCCCTCCCAAGATATTTATGGTGCTGCTGAGTGAGACAGTGCTACGTGGCTTTTCTCCAAAATGGGCTGATTAACTTTAGAGAATGCATAAACAGAAGATAACATTCAACCACTGCAATATTAAAGAGAATGATCCAAGTGGGAGGTAACAGACTATTCTGCTAATATTGCTGCAGTTCTTTCAGGCTGGTTTAAATTTGCTTATTTTTTAAGTCAAACCATCAAAGTCATGAGAAAGCTTCCTGTCTGAATCCAGAGGTGGATTTTGGTAGAAAGGTTACATCTGACACCAGTGCTGATAGCCAGTTTGAATGATTGACAGTGAAGAAGTCTTAAAGGGGTCACCAAAATGCTGCTTTGAATTCCTCCAACACACGCAACTGAATGATGAATGAATGAATGAATGATTAATACCTTTATTTTCATTGCATTTACGTACAATGAGATTGTAGAGTCACTCTAGTAAGGTACATCATTATAAAACATATAGTATCTATGTAACTGGACAAAGCGCTTTACAATTTGCTTCTTATTCACCACACACACACACACACACACACACACACACACACACACACACACACACACGCAAACACCATTCTAAACAAACACCCACACACATGAACAGAATAGATTCTGTACTCTAGGGAATACAAAGTACAGCATGTGGCCATTAATACATTACACAACATAATATGCACACACATATACGCAGATGAAGCCATATTTTAAACAGGATCAGGAACAAAATAAACATTATCTTAATTATTCCACTTAATAAGGACATCCTAATGTTTTAGTCACTTGAAGTGAGAACAGAAAATATATTTGCCAACAACCTTTTAAAACCCACTCATCAGTAATCATTTACCTGCCTCAGCTAAATGTATGAAGTGTATCTAGGAAATAGTATCCTATCACATAAGAATAACTTGGGTCTAATTACTTAACAGTCTGCCGCTAAAGACACAAACTAGCAATTTGTCACTGCTGTTGTCGGAAAAACAACGGGCCGAATGTTTGGCCACTGGTATTGATGCTTGCAGCTTTCTCGAAAGACGCTCGTCCAAACAACATTATGCTCAACACTTTGCTTCCTTGTGGCCTGAGCAATACACCTGCCATCACATGGTTAAGTCCTCTTCTAGCAATGCTGGAGTATATGCGCCGTTTGCTAACAGCTAGCTGTTTAGGACCAGGCTATTTCCGAAAACCAAATTCATTCTGAATGTGCTGATGCTTAAAATGTTTGAGTTTGCTACAATGTAACCTCTTCGGTCTTTCTTTCATCATTTGTTCTTGAATGCGAGTGACGGAGAGCGAGCTGTACCCAGCATGCCGTTCGGCGGAGTAACAGTTAATAAGGGTCCCCTCTCAATACACTACGCTGATACAGACACCAGCGCAGAGTGGGACCTAGTTTAATGTTCTTTTGAACTTCATTTGTTGACTTCATCAGTTTGATTGCTTTTTCTGACCGCATCCACACAGAAAAGTTAAAATCGGAAAAAGGTAACGGAGAAATGCCTTAGTCAATCCGCAGAGCCATGAAGCCCCGCCCATGCTGCTGCACAGAGCGCCCCCTAATGGTTTAGTCAAAATGTATTCATAATGAATGTGTCGCATGTCCAAATTCGATAAACTGAACGCCATTGGGTTCCCAGCAATACACCTGCCAAGTGCAAAGTAGATCGGATGAACTGTTCTTGAGGCAGATTCCTTGCTTCATTGTTAGGTTGATTCAAAAAATAGCAAAACCAGTCTTAAAAAATGTAACCTTGACTGTAACATATGAACTTCCCCAAAGTCCCATTAAAAACACACTCAAAGAACGTGAAC
Organism: Perca fluviatilis; assembly: GCF_010015445.1. Taxonomy (NCBI): domain Eukaryota; kingdom Metazoa; phylum Chordata; class Actinopteri; order Perciformes; family Percidae; genus Perca; species Perca fluviatilis. The sequence continues at coordinate 14,734,708 of NC_053135.1, forward strand.
TCAGTGTCCTCAATGGTAGCTACGGCCCTGGATGGAGATATTTACTGCTAAACGTTTTAACATCTGTGACTGATTCATCATGTGAGAGAATAATCTTCTTCATTATATCATTCATTACCAACTCACCACTGCTCTCCAGCTCGACTGTCACTGTGGCAAGGAGGAAAAAAGGGCTTTAGACTTTTGTCTTGCGTGTCAGATGCTAAATATCACATGAGTATTGCAGCTGTTATCCATTATGCTCCTTTAATGTTCGAACAGTCATTATGGAACATCTCCCTAATGGAGACCTATGTTTAAGAGGGCAAAAGCCCATTAATGAAGCCAGGAATGTAAAAGATGACATGTCTGAACAGAGCTATATTCAGCCAAACTCAGTCCAGACAGTGGTTTGGAGAAAAGTAAAACCGAGTTGGTTGTCTTTTGTACTTGCTGTACTCCAGACATCAGAATTATTCCACGTCTTTAGTCATTAATGTCAGGCATCTTACGATGGAAATCCTAAAGCTATGTTCACATTACAGGGCTTAATGCTCAATTCCTTTTTTTTTTTTCCCCCCAGACCCGATATTTCTGTCTAGACTGTTTGAAGTGACCCATTTCTGACATCAGTTTGTCTATGGTGTGAACAGACCACCTGAAATGCCCCAAATGCAACCAATGGCAACTTTGTTCGGCACATTTTCTGTATCGAGTGTAGCATGTACAGGCCCTCCAACCACTGAGATTTGTGGCAGGTCATTCATTTAAACTCTTGGTTCAACAGGTCTGAGTGCAGACCCTTTTTTTTTCTTTTTTTGCAGTACTGCAATATTTCAGTATTTGTGTGAATGCTGCTGACATTTATTTTTTGTATGTGAAAAATCTTTTGTGATTTTTTTGCCTTTTTGAATTGTGGCTCTATTTCAATTGCATTGCAAAGACTAGAGCATGTGCCAACACTTGTTTGTATTTTCCTCATGTACATGTACTTTGCTTGTCAATGTTGATATTTTTCTGACCAGCACAGCATGTGCTACGGTGGCAGGATAGACACAAACAGATTGGAGTTTAATTTTAATGAGGCAGCATGAAATAAGGTGTTATTGTCTTGAAAATTAGACTTGCACTGAGCTAGACGTCTGAGGACCATGTCTGTTTTCAGCACGACACAAGTAGTGATTGTGAAATTGGTTTAGACATCTTGTGATGCACAAAGATGCATCATCAGTGATATGACCTGGGGTCATTGACTGTGGACTGTAGGCTTTTCAGCATCAAACTGCCTTACCCAGGCGATCCAATTGTAGAAGATCAGGCCTGAGCTTGAATCCAAGTAGCGTGTGGTTCATGGATCACGCCTTGATCCACAGCTATCTTGATCTGTCGGTGATGGTCCATGATGGCTCTATCTCTTTGCAATCCTTGCAAGGGATTGCAAAGGGACTGGGCGGCAAAGCCTCTACAGTGAACTTTAATGGGTACAAACTGTGCCTGAAATCCTTTTCTGCTGCCCTCGCCTATCAGGTTTGTGTGCTTGGCCCCCTCTTCTCTGAGTCCTCGGAGTCCAAGTTAATTCTAGAGGGACCTTCTACGCCTGATGGCAAAGCTGCCTTCCTTGCAGGTACACTTGTTGGCTTCTGTAGATTCCTGTGCAAGTGGTATCTGCTATTGCAGATGACATCTGCCCCTCCCCAAGGCTCTTCAGACAACAACTCTGGACATGCAGCCATGGACAACCAAGTCCTGCACCCTTGACTCCCCTATAGTCCTGACCTTGAATACATCATTGTAGACTTGTATCTCTGAAGAGACTTTATATAGCACCCCCTTTCCTGGATAACCTGTCAGTAACTCTGTCAATCTGCCACAGGGGAGCCATAGCTTATTCGTATGCCTGCATGAGGGGATGCTTCTGAGCATTTGCGGGGGTCCCAGCCACCTTTTGAAGGAAAGGATTGATTTTCCTTTTGAAGCCCAAAGCTCAGCAGGGGCCATATGAATTGTTTAAGGTTACCATGTTGAAAGATTCAGGCCTTAAATTTCCCAGGCAGCCCTGGGAAATGATTAGCAGTCCACCTCAGCCTTGACTTGAGGGTGCAACAAAGACCTTGCCCAGGCTGTACTTTGGCTTCTCTGTGACCAACATCTGATACATCACAAGGAAGAAGCAAAACTTCATCACTGGTTTAAAACTAATCCAGGTCTCATGTAACACATTTTTTAAGACTGATGTAGTTATCCCACATCAAGTCATCCATGATGGCTCTGATGAATACCACACTTGAGAGTCAGAGCCTCTTCACTCCACTACTGCTGACTTAAGGTGAATAGGATCACTCAAATGATGCATCCTGTGATAATCCCTTTCTCTAGCCAATGCTGTATTGATGTTGTTCCAGAAGTGACTCTCAGATTGAAGCACTTCTAATAGATCATAATCAAGTTCTTGCCAGAAACACTGAGTTGAACTAGTGATATTTCAACCAGCTTGTCTTGTATACAACCATAGGCATTTGCAAGGTCCAGCCAACACAACAACCAGGTCTCTTCGATCTTCCTGTGCTTCTAACCTGGAATACAGCCTCTGATAACACTAATGATCTAAGTATTATCGTCTGTCATCCACCACTGGTTTTAGATTGGTAAATGATTTTAATTTAGTCTAAAACAGATTCAGAAACCACATATAATGGCATTTATGTAGATCACTGTGCAAGCTAAGGCAACATCATGCACAGAAAACCTGACAAGACCGGACTTTTAGTTTGTTTTCAAATTAAAGTTCAACCTAAATGACCTCAGCATGTTTGCCGATTTGTTGTGCTGGGCATTCATGTCTTTTCATGCTGTACCATCCAGACAACAGCATTGTTTTTCTTACTTGGAGAAGTCACCTTGCCTCTCCTTTTGATTAGCTCTTTTCATCATGCTCTATCGTCATTTGCACAGCTGTTTGATAGGTATGAGGCAAGTAATGTGAGTGGCTTAGAGGACAATGAATCACTACACCCCTCTGATTTAGATTCCTTTTCACTTTTGTGCACTTGCTGTACATATATCAACAGTACCCTCATACAGACTGAAAGAAAAGGGGAACCAACATATACACTTTGATGGGGACATCAGCAGTAGCAGTTTATGACCCCTAATATTGTTAGGAGACTAAAACACACAGGGTTGTTTCCACAGAGATTAGTTTCCCCATGTGTCTCAGCATGTTGCAGCATGATGCATGGACTGTTGTTTGTGAAGGTTTATTAATGTGTGTGACCTTTACTACGTGTATTGATTAACCGTGTGTTTAAATGTGCTTTTGGTTTTCTTGTGTGGGTGTAGCCAAGTTTGTTAGTAAGTGAATTTGCCCTATGATGCGGATGTGATTTACTCTGTTGTGTCAGAATAGATTAAATAAATGCTCAGTGAATAAAGGTTAGGGTTCTTTTTTTTAGTTGTTTCTTTATTGAAGTGCAGGGTTAATTAGGTAGTCTTTTTGAGGCCCCGATCTTCTCACAAGAGGCCTGGAAACAAAAACAGTGACAAGACAATTCATACAGTCATACAGTTCTAACGTTTGGAAAGTATTTTTAGCGTGGTATTCATGATAACTGAAATTGTTCAATAAACACTTTTCAGTGTTTTGTTTTGTCACACATTCATCAGAAGACAGGATCAGAGAGAAATCTTAATTATAAATGAAACTCAAAGCTTGTTACTTTTGAAATTGAATCTTTACTAGTAAATATAGTCACTTTTAACACTTGTAGTGCCAGTGCTTTCTTTTTCTCTTTTGAATCATAACGTGTCACAAAAAGAAATGCTACAATGGTTACTGGTTATACCTACCACATATTAAGATCTTATGTAATGGCACTAATTGCAAGGTAAGTACCTCAAAAGAGCTTTAAAGTTATATAATGAATTACTTTAATATCAAATACAGACCTACCACCAATTCATCATCAACAAATCAAGTCTTCTGTCACTGTAAAACACTAACAACATAAATGTTACAAATACAGATTCAGCTCCATTTCATACACAAAATGTAGTTGTACCGGACATTTCTGTTTTGTGGCATGAAATGGGTACAACTGGGGTATTTCTTTCAATGAAATGCATTTTGAGTCTTAAACTTATTTAGCATAATTACAGTATCATTTTCAAATGATTTGTAACATCTTAACTCCAACATTTTTGTAAATGAAATGGTCTTTGCAGACCTTTTTGAGCATTCCAACCATAAAATGCAATTTGCACACATTACACTTCGCATTAAGACGCCCTCCATCACAGGATCTAGTGGACATGCCCCTTTAGTGTCGGTTTACTTTACTACTACAACAGTCAGAGTTCCACAATACACAAAGAGTGTTCAGATATTAGCGTATAGACTAAAACGCCAATGATTCCACAATCTTGAAGTGAACCTAACTCTTTGCAGGGTTCACTAGTGTTGCAATTATGTTGTTGAATGACTTAGTCTACACATAGATCTGTACATGAGATTCCTGAGTACAGCAGGACAGGTGGATACATCAACACTTACAAACATTTGGCTTGCACTGCTCCGTCGGGGCATTTTAAGCCTCATGCCATCATTATATGCCACATTGAGTTTCTGCATACTGCTTTTTTAATAGTGCCGCCACAAGTGGGCAGTATACATTTGGCAAAAGGCTTTAAAAAATGTGGTCTTCACAGACAATGAACACATACTAAATTTACGATTCAACATATTAGCTTGTGTATACATCATACAGAACTGTCTGTGAATGTCCCAATCATCAGACAGGTCGTCAGTTATATAGTGCCCTAAGTATTTGACCTCATCACACACTTTAAGGACAGTACCAGACAGAGAGAAAGCAGGAAATGACAGTTTATTGTCCTCCCTGCTTCTAGCAATGATATTACTCTTCTTAGAATTGTACTTAATGTCAAAGTCTGAGCCATATTGGGAGCAGACCCTTAGTAACTGTTGAAGGCCAGCACTATTTGGACAAAGAATCACCAGATCATCTGCATACATCAGGTGGTTGATAATGGTGTTCCCAACCATACAGCCTGTTCCACAGTTGTTAAAAGCAGTTTTGATAGATCATCCATGTTTGAAACGTGGATGTATTTCACAACCGGGGAAAAGAGAGCAGCTAGAGTGAACCCTCTTTTAAAGAATCCCACACTCAACCCATCTGATGTTAACTTTATGGTTAAATTTACTTAGTAAGTTGATTTGGAAAAAAGATTGAGCTAAAAATGAACGGAATGTGATATAATCCTAATTTAGTATGGAGTTTTTCTGATCTGCTCCCGTTTGCCTTGTTTTGTCACGGCATTATGCTGTCAATACAAACTTAACGCTTCCTATATAAAATGAAAAGCCCTGTAGTGCTTCAGTGGGCAGAATCCCTTCATTTCCTAACATCAAGGCTTTCATCATGAAACATTTACAGGACCTATTTGTGGAAACTTCATGGGACATGACATACACCCACAGAAGTCTGGATTGGCGGCAGTTTATCTCCAGGATAATCGCCGGTACATCTGGCGATGTGTGTTGCCGTTGTCTAACTCCGTTCTCTTCGGGAAACAACAAACTTCAAGCTAGCAAGTGAAAATGGCAAGTTTTAGTGATTTATTTTATTTATTTATTTTTTGATCGTGCAACAGACAGACCTGCTTGGTTCTTTTAGTGAATTATTTTAAAGATTTACAAAGAACATGTTTACAGCAATTAACTGGGATGTTTTGGGACCGATTGGCAGGGATTTGTATGGACAAACAAATTACGTTTAACCATTTATCCAGCTAATTTAAATGGCTAATATTACTGTATCGTGTGAACAGTGAACTTCATTTAATATTTTATGTGGTGTTTTCTTTTGCGGGGTTCAAATGTTCCACCAAAACAAGTTCCTTCCCAAGACAATTTTGCAGGGCCACTCTCACTGCGTCGAAGACGATTGTGATTGGTTTTTAAGAAATCTAAACAACCCAGAGCATTTTTTTTCCCTTCCTATCCCAGAATGTATGTGTGGAGGAGCCAGACCTTAATTCGCAGTGCTGTGGAGGTAGCTCTGGCAATGCGAGACTACACCCACAGTGACTACATTTGTCTTAATGACCCTCTCGAAAATGAGATGATTCATCTCAAGGGGTTTTTCCTTCTAATAAATACTCTTTACTTCAGTACACTTTAAAAACAAATACTGCTGGGACCACTACAGAAAATTGCAGATGAACATTTAATTTAATACAATATAGACACAACTGACAATCCCTATATCAATTTGGCCACAATTTAGCAGATTGACCATACAAGGTCCAGCCGTATATAAGGTTTCCACCTGGTGTATGTTTCTTTTCTTTCTTTCTTTCTTTCTTCTCTGTGGCCGGGGAGATTTAGCTGCTGGGATTATTGTCATGCTCTGTCACCCTGACATGTGCGGTGGAGGGGATGAGGTTGCTGTGCTTTTACAGCATGCTGGCAGTGCAACCTGAATTGTGTTCACAAAGCATAGAGTTCTGCGGTCCTTTCCATTTCTGTGGTTTATAGAAGCAGACATAAAACCACTTAACCAACCAAAGCGACCTTAAATTACATATAAATGAAAACCATATAGTGCTTTTTCCTTCTCATTGTTTTAGAAGACCAGATCCCTTTTTGAAACCACAATAATAGTGAGGACGCATTTATTAAGTCCTGTAATAAAACATAAAGCACAATATTAAACAAATAATGTCTTTGTCCTATCTTTAACACCATCACTTATTCCGTACTCAAATACAAGCAGTTTATGAGTTTCCAAAATAACCCATATGGCAGAAGTCCTGACGGAAAGAGGTAGTCTGGATCAAATTGAACCAACCGTTGGGTTTGTTTCTAGTGAAATTTTTTTTTGGGGGGATGTTTGGACCTATGGACCAATTACAGGAAGTTCTGAAATTAAAAGCAACGGAACAAAATGAGCTGTGGTAGACCATGGGGAGAGAAGGAGACAAAATATTTAATTGTCTTTTGGACATTGGCTCGATTACGGCCAAGCTTTGCGTCAGTGGTGGGAGTCTGATATGACCTTCCCGATGGATCAGTAGACTTTCTGTTACTGCCGTTAGCATTGTTAGCACTTGGCGCTAGCTGATTTCCTGGATGGGTTCGTGTTACTGTAGTAGCCGGCTGGGACTGTCGACCGCTCTCATCCTGACAATGTCTCTTAGCGGCGGGGAGTGAGACAGGCAGAGCGAGGGGTGTCAATACATGATGTGAGTCCCTACACGATGTGAGTCGCGCATGTGTAGAACGGCTGCCATATTTGACAGCTAGCTACGGCAACACCACTTGGACAAACCACATGGTTTTATATATATATATATATATATGCTACAGAGTTCCGCGGCGCCAGTTACAGAACTCCGTCGTATCAGCGGCAGTTGATAGATGTGTTCAGCCACCAATAGGTGACTGTGAGTCAGCGTTATTTGGCCACAACAGTTAAGTTTAGTCAACGAAATGACAAGTTTAGAAAAAAAGATCGTGGTTTGGATCAAAACAATCCTGAGGAACCAACACGCATTTGCTAGGTGAAAATATTTTTCGCACTTCATCCAAGTGCTGTTGCCATAGCGAGCTGTCAAAGATGGCGGCTGTTCTGCACATTGTGTAGGGGACTCGCAGCATGTATTGACAGGTGGTGTTGCTGGCTAACTTAGCATTAGATCAGTCGACTACATACAGCTAACTTTATGTGGCGAATTTAATCATGGGGTAGCCGAGCGCTATTAACCGTGGTCAAGACAGTCATACTAAAAATCACTTAATGAGCGTTACATTATAATGTTACCATACGGTTTAGCCACCAAGCATTAGCATGAGTCACTTGTCAACGTAGCACATAATACTACAAATGAACCAGGAGTCCTTTAGCACCAGATATGGTCTCTCCTATATCCGGCGCGTTGTCGGCATGCAGACCGTGGCGAAGGACAATATTAATTAGGTGATCGAGACTAGAAAGTCTCCTATATGGTTCCAGGGCTTTGATTATGTTGCTGCCTCGATCTGTTAACCACACTATTCGGCTGAGGGAGATAGGGTAGAGTTTTTAAATTTTTTTACGTTTCTTCATTCGGATCCATTTGCGATCCATTCCATTCTGAATAAACAAACAACACAGTGTACATGCTTCGTCCTTGTTGCATTATTCATTAAGATAATTCTAAACAGATTTCTGTAGTTCAAACAACTCGGAATTGTCAGTACGGCACACGTAAATCGGACTCGGGCTCATGATTACAGTTAATGTGTTGGGCCGGGCTTGGACACAACGTGCACGGGCTCGGGTAGGGTCAGGCTTGATATTTTTGGGCCTGCTCAAAGCTCTAGTTGTCTGACCCATCCACCACCGCAACCAACTTCCTTATGCAGTTTTTGGGGTTTTTTCTTACTCCCTACCGTTGTAGCTCTTAATACTACGGCATTTTACAGCGCTGTGGTCGAGCTGTTGCTATGCCCGGTGTGTTCCATACAGATGCTAAAGGGTGGTTTTTGCGTCTGTATCAGACGCGAAGAGCCACTGACCAAGCACCAGTATTTTACGAGTTGGGAGTGAGAACTGGTTGTAATAATTCAATTCAATTTTATTTATAGTATCAAATCATAACAAGAGTTATCTCAAGAAACTTTACAGACAGAGTAGGTCTAGAACACACTCTATAATTTACAAAGACCCAGCAATTCCAGTAATTCCCCCAAGAACAAGCATTTAGTGCAACAGTGGCGAGGAACATTTTCCTTTTAGGCAAAAACCTTGAGGGGTGAGGAAAACTTCCTTTTTAGGGAGAAACCTCGGACAGACCTAGACTCCTGGTAGCTTGGTGTCTGATGGTTCCGTTTGGGGGTGAGATGAACAGTGGCAATTATAGTCACAATAAAGATAATGGAATTATGACTAGAAATAGTGGTTGTAGTAGTTCATGGCGTAGCAGGGCACTGCAGGGCGTAGCAGGGCATAGCAGGGCACATTAAAATAGCATTTTAAATTACAGTTTGAATATTGTTGGAAACATTTGGGAACTGTAAGTAGACAACTAAACAAAATATATATCACAGGTATAGTTGTTTTTGACATTTGAATGCAAAAAACCTTACATATGATATCTTTAATGACAATGGAATCCCAACAATAATGGATTCACAATAAAGTTAAAGTAAAGAGTTCAACAATGGTTTAATTCCGACACGCAAAATAATGCTGTTGATCAGTTGCAAACGACATATTTTGATGGTGCTGAACTTTGAGACAAAGTCACAAATGGAGGAACAAGAAATTGCTACATTCACTTAACTACCCCCACCTTCTATAGATGAATTACGTTGTGTTTTATTGTGTAGTGAAACACTGCTAATCACCTGGGTGTTAAGTTGGTACCAAAACATGGAAAAAAATCGCCAACCTCAATCTATGAGTATTGATATTTTCCGCCACAGTAACATTTCTAACAACTCTTGTTAACCCCAATGTCGCAGTCGAGCAAGACACTGAACCCCAAGTTGCTTCCGACGGGCAGGTCTGCGCCGTGTGTGTGTGTGTGTGTGTGTGTGTGTGTGTGTGTGTGTGTGTGTGTGGTATGTGTGTGTGTGGTGAATAAGAAGCAAATCGTAAAGCGCTTTGTCCAGTTCGATAGAGTAGCACTATATATATATATGCAGTCCATTTCCCATTTTATACATGGCCATGTAATCAGGTTTAACCCAGCAGAGCTTTGTTAACTGTTCGTCTTAATTCTTCAACCTGAAAAATGACACCTGCTTCATACATAATTATAAAACCAATACTTAACTGCATGCAAATGCAGTGAATTTGAAAAGGGCTCTTTAACTTGCTGCTGGCAGTCACTGTGGATGAGAGCAAATGGAGTGCTGAGCTTTTCATCTCCTGCTGGGAAGCAAAAACACAACTCTGTAAATGTTAGAATGTTTAACAACACTCAACTTTCTATATGTTTTAACCGTTATAGATACTAACGCTTAAAACGCCTTTGCTGAAGGCAGTTCGGTTTGTTGTCAGACTTTGTGTTGCCTAGCAACCCGATGAGGTAACACTCTTCACCATTTGATCTCCTGTTCTCTGGTGAATGGTGACGCTCACTGGTGCAGTTTGTGATTGAGTAGGAGAAACAGTTTTCTCATAATGAGCGAATATGTTGAACATTTGTTGCACTGTGCGACCAGAACAATTCTGTATGGTTTCTTTACGTCTTCCATGATCAGGATAAGGTGTTCCATGTGTATCTTTTTAGTTCCAAAATCTAGACCTGTTAAGAAAGACAAGATGTTGTCACCAGTGTGGTCTCATCAGCGTATCACATGTCATTCATGTCACTGTGGACTAAGTTTACCTACACAGGTATATGAAAGCACAAATGTGAGCTGCACCATTCTGTTTGTGCTTGTGACTTGTTTGGAAGCAGCTGTTGGAGCTCTGTAAGTGCAGGAAAACTCCGTAAATATCAATATTAACTGAGGCCACTGTTCAAGACCTGACCAAAAGATTGTGTATAAAAGCATACAAAGAGCACATGAAAAGGCTCTGTAGCCTACAGTCATGAAACCTACAGAGACAGAGGCTGTGACAAACCGACAGCTGCTACAGTTAGTAGTCATGTAAATACTAGGCTACTATTTTCTGTCACAGCCTGGGCTATGTGGACTTGTAAGTTTCAGTAGGAAAATGTGTTGTCATTTTATCGTAAACTAAGTCTGAAGTGCCAATCTGAGTGCAGTTTTTATGGATTTTACTAGAACCAGTTGCAGCCAAATGTAAGCAATATGGTGATCTATTGTTGCTACTGTATGTAGCCGTGTAGCTGCTGCCACGTGTGGCGTCGCATGTTGGGATTGGCTGAACTTAACGCAGGTGAAAATGAGAGAAACTGTATCTTAAAGCAGTTAAAATAACAGCATTTCAAGAGCAACATATTTCCTTGTATGCATTAGTTTAATATCACATTTATATATGTTTAACATAAATGAAATATACACTCACCAGCAACTTTGTTAGGTACACCATGCTAGTATCAGGCTGCACCCCATTTTGCCTTCAGAACTGCCTTAATTCTTTGCAGCATAGATTCAACAAGGTGCTGGAAACATTCCTAAGAGATTTTGGTCCATATTAACAAAACAGCATAAAACAGTTGCTGCAGATTTTTGGCTGCACATCCATGATGCGAATTTCCCCTTCCACCACATCCCAAAGGTGCTCTACTGGATTGAGAACGGGTGACTGTGGAGGCCACTTGAGTACAGTGAACTAATTTTAATGTTCAAAAAAACAGTTTGAGATAAGGGTTAAGGTTTGTGACATGGCGCATTGTTCTGCTGAAAGTAGCCACTAGTAGATGGGTACATTGTGGTCATAAAGCGATTGACATGGTAAGTAACAATACTCAGGCTGTGGTGCTTAAACTGTTCTCAATTGGTACTAAGGGGCCCAAAGTGTGCTAAGAAAATATCCCCCACATCATTTAACTTTCATGTTGTTTACGCCAAATTCTGACCCTACCATCTGAATGTCAGAGCAGAAATCGAGACTGATCAGCCGACGTTTTTCCAATCTTCTATTGTCCAATTATTGAGAGCCTGTGCCAATTCTAGCCTCCGTTTCCTGTTCTTAGCTGACAGGAGTGGCCCCTGGTGTGGTCTTTTGCTGCTGTAGCCCGTCTGCTTAAAGGTTGGATGTGTTGTGCGTTCAGAGATGCTATTCTGCATACCTTGGCTTTTTCGGACCATTTTCTGTTGACCCTAGAGTTTTTGTGCCTGAAAATAACAGTAGATTAGTAGTTTCTGAAATGTCAAATCAGCCTGTCTGGCACCAACAACAGTTAAATCACCTTCCCAATTCTGATGCTTGGTTTGAACTTGAGAAGATACTCGTACTAGTTTTGACCATGTCTACATGCCTAAATGCATTGAGGTTCTGCCACGTGATAGGCATATTAGATATTTGCATTAACGAGCAGTCAAACAGGTGTACACCATAAAGTGGCCTGTGAGTGTATATATCTTCCATAATGAGTGAAAACTTGAGAAGAAGGTGCATCTCACTGCTGATACCTGGAGCGGCAGGCAAACTGCACTTCCAGGCTGATTCTTCTGTTTGATAAATAACACGCACGCGTCTCCAGGCGCTGAATGAATCAGAACACGAGGCCTACAAGGCGCCGAAACTGAGAAAGAACTCGGCAACTTTATCTGTAAGAAGAAAAACAGGAGTGAACGGAGAAGAGACAGGAGAAGAAAGAAGGTGAGGAGAGGAGTCATTCAGTTGGACGTTTTAAGCTTTTGATTCCCTGTTTGTAGGTTTGCTGTAAAAGCCTGCAGGCATTTTACCCTGCTCGAGACTGCTGCCGAAGCTTCGACAGCAGGATTAGATAAGTACAGACAAACGCAGAGAATGAGAGTAGGAGTGTGTACTTCAGCCAGCCTTTCTGTCACAGTCTCCATGAAAGGTTTGCAGTTTGAAAGGAAAACAACTCTACTTTCTTTGGCTTGTTTTCCTCCTGTCACATCTATTGGAAGGTAACTCTTCACACTCATTCACTTCTTTACAGTGCTGAACTGAAATTGGTTGATTTGTATTGCATTGAAGCTGCCAAAAAAGCATAGATTATCTATACATTTTTACCAGTTTTATGCTAGAAATCACTATTTTTAAGAGTTTAAGATTATATCCCAGTCCCTTTAGAAAAGCCTCTTAACAAGTTTCAGTTTGATTAGTCATACACAGACACAGGGTCAACAGTGCAATGAAATCTATTTGACAGGACCTCTAGTCATATATAGATAACAATAATAGGAAAAAATGACAATACGATGTAAAATAGAATGAGAGGACAGATACAATATAGCACTATATACATATATGAAAATGAGGATTGTGTGTAAACGAAAGGGAAGTTTTAACATACAGTATTGCACAAATGTGATAAGAAAAAGGAGTGAGAAATTGTTTTTGAGCAAATAGTGTGACATAAATAGATACATAAAAATATAGCACTATGTACATACATTAAAGGAGAATTTGGCTGGAAGACAGTTGCCAATGATGTGCTGTGCCACCTCCACTACTCTCTGTAGTGATTGGCGGCTGTGGGCAGAACACTTCCTGTACCAGACTGTGATCCAGCCTGTCAGCAAGCGGGTGCGATGGTGCGTCTGTAGACGTTTGTGAGGATGCTGGCGTTAATGCCAAACTTCCTCAGTCTTCTAAGGCAATAGAGCCGCTGGTGAGCTCTTATTAGTAACTGTGTCCATGTGTAGTGTCCAAGAGAGGTCCTCGGTGTGCACGTCACCAAGTTAAATTGTCAGATGACGTGATATTTCTTTAGTGTACATCTAGTGGAAGATTTAGTATACTATAAATCCTATAATTTACCTTTCTTATTGTAACATGAAAGATAGCTCACTAAAAAAGTAGCGTTACATTAACATTACATCCACATCACTTGTTAAAGGTCCCTTGGCTCTTTGGATGCTTTTATATAGACCTTAGTGGTCCCCTAATACTATATCTGAAGTCTCTTTCCCGAAATTCAGCCTTGGTGCAGAATTACAGCCACTAGAGCCAGTCCCACAATGAGCTTTCCTTAGGATGTGCCATTTCTGTGCCTGTAGCTATTGAGGAGGAGAGGGGGGGGCAAGGTGGAGGGTGGGTGTGTGGCCTTGACCAACTGCCACTTTGCTCATTTGAAAGCCATGATGTCTCTCTCCCATGGGTTGGCCAAATTCTCTGGGCGGGCAAAGCAGAGAAAGGGGAGGTAACCTTGCTTTGTTATGACCTCATAACAATCAAGATTCCAGAACGGCTCATCTGAGCTTTCATTTTCTCAAAGGCAGAGCAGGATACCCAGGGATCGGTTTACACCTATCACCATTTCAAGACAATTGGGGACCATAGGCAGGCTGGGGGAACGCATATTAATGTTAAAAAACCTCATAAAGTGAAATTTTCATGCCATGGGACCTTTAAAGTTACACATATCCTCAAACAGCGGTTTGTAGGATGAAGCACAAAACACTGTGCATAACTTCTTGAAAGATATCATACGGATGTCCAGCAACACATGTGATCACTACAAGCCCATGCAGTACAGAACTTTATGGAGCCCCCCTGGGGTTAGCTGAGAAAAAAAAAAACTAAACCGTGCGCACAGAATAAAAATCCGTTCCCTCGGTTTTATAAATGTGTGCATTAATCCGTGCTCTCTGTTTTGTAAACATGCGCAAAGTTAGAAAGATATTCACAGATTTGAATGATGAAAAATTCTGCTTTCTATGTGCAGAGTAGTTTTGGAGACATGACTCTCTGTAATTATGATATATATATATAAACATTTTGGCAAAAAATATTTACCAAAATTATGAATATGCTTTTTTTTTTTAATATAAGTGCTGTAGTACAACTAGCAGGAGACACGTTATGATTGTGGTAAGTTTGGAGACACTACCTTATTTAATCATTTAATTAATACATATTTTTTGTTGGATCTCTCTCTGTAGTTTGTAGACGGTCCCTAAGCACTCGTCTTACTGCCGTCTCCGTTTGAACTACTTGGATTTAGGCAACAAAATTACTTGGTTAGGTTTTCAGAAAAGGTCGTTGTTTATGGTTAAATTCAGTAAGCTTGTTACGTAAATACTTAAGTTACGTGACAAAATTAAACTAGGTCCACGTTGACTTCTGGTTTCAAATGGGATACAAACGGCAGTCTCCTGGGTAAAAAGTTCTGTGTTTGTTTGACCCATCCATCCACGCTGACCTTCTCCTTACGCAGACTTTGTCGCTCTTTATACCAAGTTTCCTGACTTCCTCTCACGATTGCGTGGGTTATATACGAAATAAATAGTGCATTACTTTTTATAGGTACAAGTACAAACGGTGAAGGAGAACAGCCTGTAATGTTACATTAGCTTTTTTTCATTTATTTTTTTTATAAATGTTGGCGTACTGCTTGCTAGGCCTGGGCAATATATCAATATTATATCGATATCGTGATATGAGACTAGATATCGTCTTAGATTTTGGATATCGTGATATGGCATAAGTGTTGTCTTTTCCTGGTTTTAAAGGCTGCATTAAAGTAAAGTTATGTAATTTTCTGAACTTACCAGACTGTTGTAACTGTTATATTATTTGCCTTTACCCATTTAGTCATTATATCCACATTGCTGATGATTATTTATCAAAAATCTCATTGTGTCAATATTTTGTGAAAGAACCAATAGTCAACACTACAATATTGTTGCGGTATCGATGTATTTGGTCAAAAATATCGTGATATTTGATTTTCTCCATATCGCCCAGGCCTACTGCTTGCATATTTTGGTTTGTATCAGCTGTCTTGTTGCTGCTTCTTGTCTAATTCTCAGTGGATTGTAGATGAATTATGTCTATAAATCAGTTTCACCCAAGAACCGGTAACATTAGATAACATTTGACAGAGACAGAATGTCACTAAATACGACATTATTTGTATTAACGTCAAAATCATCTTCTGAAAAAGAGATATGTTTGGCTGGTGGAGGAAACTGTTTTACCAATAAGGAGCTACAGTGTGTGGTAGCACAGATGTATGCAGGTTGTCGAATAAAAGTTTGCACAATCGTTTCGAAGCTTTTAAAAAAAAAATATATAACATTTTGTGATGCATCACCTGACTGCTACTGGGAAATGTAGTTTAACTAGTAGTGTCGTTACATGTAGTGTCACTTTTCCTTTACCACAAAGCAGTAAATGCAAAATAATCATTGAATCAACACCTCTCTAAAACAGTTTCAACAAAAACTGAACATGATGATGATGATGATTCATGAAGGGAGGATTAACTGCAGAGCTGTTGGATAAGACTGCATTATTTTTAGCTAGAAGTACACAAGAAAGCTGATCCAAACGTGAACAAAGAAAAAAAAGAACATTAACCAAACAACATAGGGCCTCCGACACAGATAACAGTTAAAGTTACACTACTAAATGTTTTGTTTTACATTTGAAAACTTTAACAAAGTGAGAAGAACAAATTGGAAGGGGAGGAAGAGAATTTCAAACCTCGACCCCCTCAACATTTCATAGTCCTTGATCTGTGGACATATAGGCGTCTTTGGTGGGAGGATCAGAGGGGTCTGACAGTGTAGTACAGCGGCAGTTCACAGACAGAAACAGGACTAAGACCATTTAGTGCTGTTTAAACAAAGAACAAGGTTTTAAACTAGCCAGAGCCAGAGCGAGAGGCAGGAATCCCAGTAATATGGTGTGGGTTTTTTCATCTTGAATAAAAATCTAGCTGCAGCATTCTGAGATAATTGGAGACTGGATGAAAAGAAAATGTCTGAGTGATACCAAAAAAAAAAAAAAATGTTGCAGTAATGAGGAGAGTGCATATGAAGGTGTGGACAACTTTCTCCAGGTCACAGAACCTTACAAGAAAACATTACAAATCTAATTTATAGGCTTATTCAATTTCAGTGTTGAATCAAATGGGACTTCTGATTTCTTTTGCATATGTTTTTGACGAGCATGTTTAGATGCGTCTCTGAAGAAGTTGGTTCTCTCCTTCTCTCGTTTCGCCCTCCTCGTTCTGATCCTCTCTGCTCTCCAAGCCTTTGCTTGATCTCATCCCATATCTCCTTTAGGCCAGTTTTCTCGCTGGCTGCAGCTTTTCTCCAGCTGACGTCTGGTCCTGACTAGCTGCTTTATGTCCTTCTCCCTCCTTCCTTTCCTTGGAGCTCCGGGCTCCTTCCTACTGACTTCGCCAAAGGTGTCTCTGCACTTTTTCGAGAAGAAAAAATGATCCCACCAAAGATGTTGAGCTTGCCTTCAAAAGTCCTTCGCAAAGTCTGCTCCATCAGCTGACCTAGTTCCGAGTCCAGTTTTTGCCACAGTGCCTGATCAATTACTTTTGCTGCCTGGCTTCTTTGTCATTGGCTTTCTGGGGATGTTAAAAAAAAAAAATTGACTCTTTAGAAGAGGTAATTATCTTCACTCGAGTTTCTGCGCGGCAAAGTCACCGGACAACACGATCTAATGAACATAGCCATACTGAGAAATACAGACGGAGTTGTGTGGAGCTGATAGTCTTAATTAGCTCTGGCAATGGCTTGAATGTAATCAACGTTTATTAATATCAAAAAGTTACGCACTAATGCTTTAAGAACCTTCTGTTCCATACACCTATGTCTTCTTCTTTCGTGCTACCAGAGCTGCTCTATCAGCTTATTGGTACTTCTGTTCTATCTATAGAAAAATGGATCACTATTACCAAAACCTCTTTTTCTCCTGCTCTGTAATCTAATGGTTTTGTCTGTGTGTTATGCAGGAGGAGGCAGCCAAGCCAAAAGGTCTTTCTTCACAAAGATTATCTCCAAAGTGGTGTTTTCTTGACTGTAAGTACATCACATTGTTAATTTTTACTTCAACTTTTCCTAGGTAGTTTTCAACTACCTAGACTCCCCACATTTTTTTTCCCCACATGTGCATAAAGTACAGACAAAAATAGCATAATTTACTGCAAATGATGAGCGCACCTTCTTGAAGGAATAATTCAATACTTAAAAACAATTGTGACGCTATCCTTCAATCCGACAATATTGGTCTAGTCCTGATCTGAGGCTTCAGACAAGGCACCCAAAAAGCCAATTGCGCCCCGCCCCCCAAAGGACGACAGTAAAGCAAGAACATTGTGCTACATTTATAAAGACCATGCTTACCGACTTCTTATAGACGTGTTAAGTAGACAAAATACACACAAAATAGTGCAGTCTCTCTGCGTTGCTCGGTATGAAAACAATGTTATTCCCCATCTTGTTGAGTGACATTTGTTGTTTCTACATGTGCAAAATTGGTGTCTGAATTAAAATTCAATGAAGAGGCATCATCAGAGCGGTGTGGCAAGGGAAGGTCATTTTGGGGTGGGGGGGTGTATACAGAATATAAACACAACAGTTCGTGTAAAAAAAAATTTAGAAGAAGGTAATAGTTGAGGAAATGCAATGCAGACACAAACCTGTAACATGCACACAGCTTTCTGAGTCAGTACTTTCTCAAAATAACGCAAAGCATACAGTTGTTCCATTAGATCTTGTTTATTGGTGAATGTCATGAATATTAATCCCATGCAGCAACAGCTTACCATAAATATCACAGAGGAAAAACCATGCATCTTACACAGTGTTATACATGCATGCGCGCGCACACACACAAACAAACCCACGCACACAAACAAACCCACACACACATACACACCTCTGCTTGGGTAGAGTCCTGGTGGAATTTAGCAGAGAACAAACAAAGAAAGAACAGCTAGTTGAGAGAGAGAGAGAGAGAGAGAGAGAGAGAGAGAGAGAGAGAGAGAGAGAGAGAGAGAGAGAGAGAGGAGAAGTGTTTGAAGGGGATGTGTGTGTGGTTAGCAGATGATACGTTATATCTTGTCATCATATGGATTAATTAAAGGGAATTTTCACTCAATTATTAGCCTTTTAAAGTGACACCAATAAACCTACAATATGTGACCTTATAATCCGACCCAACTGGTAAGACATTTCCACTTCCTGATCAGGTTTTTTATTTTTTGTATTTCTGAGGTCTTCTGAGTCCTTTGATACTGGTGATCTGCCATTACCAGTCCTGATCTAATATTTAGATGTTGAAAAACCAAAATCAATATTTAAAATAAACAGGTATGACTATAATTGATAGAATAGTATAGATCTACCATGGTTAGTGTCAGTTAAGGTCTTAGTACTATATTTTTCAACAAACACTGCTTGTTGGATTATTTATGTTTGAAAGCCCATTTCCGCAGTGGAAAAATAACTTTTTGGAACTTTGGGTCAAACAACGTGCAACCTTAATTTGCAGCATATGCCTTTAGCATTTAGTCTTCTTCTATGTATGTCTAGGGGAGGGCGATATGGCCATTAAATAATATCACGATATTTCAGGGTATATCTACGATAATGATATTCTTGATGATATGAAAAAAAAAATCATTATTAAGAGAGCATACAAGTGTTACAGTTTTATTTGTCAGCAAAAACAGTTTGCCTTTAAATATTCAGGGAAAAAGAATATCTCTCAGTTCTTTATTTTGTAAACAACAGTAACTATTAAAATATAAATAGCACAACAATGTGCACATTTTACCGGTTGCCAAATTAACAGGTAATTACATGGACAAGTCGGAATATTTCCTTTATCACAATATGATTTTTTTTTTTTCATCATATCATAATGTTTAAATTATACCAGTATTATCATGAACGATATGATATGGCGCACCCTAGTCATCTATGTTATTCATTAGGGAGAATGCTCATAAATCAACATTAGAATTAGTTATTAAAGATGGACTCATTTTCATCCTTAGACTGTTCTTAAAATGGTCCTACCACCAAAGATTAAAAGTCTCATGTTAATAACAGTTACATTACATGGGAAAAAAAAAAAAATCCAACAAAGCAGAACTAGAATATGTTCAATTAAACCATCCAGAACAAAAGTGAACTAATAAAAACAGGCAGAAACTCAAACAGAGCAAAGCCAGAACACTGCTAGAAAACCCACTATTTAAACCACTCTGGTCACCAGTTGTTCTCTACTATTTAATTGGTGTAATATGCCAGTATGTTACGTAAGAGACAGACCCATTGACTGAATGTGCTTTTTCACAGTGTGGCGACTGCCTTTGCCTGTGGGTCACACACACAGTTGTTCGCGGCATAATTGCCGCAGCAGTGGGGAGCCAACCCATAGACAAATTAACAATGATGAATGCTCTGTGCTATTTGGCCAGAAGCTTTTTAGTGACAATCTGCTTCGAACCAGCTAAATTTAAAGACTAGGTTTGTTATCCGGACAGATAATATTTCATTCATTGACACTGTGTTTCTGTTTGTCTCTTAAGCTACAACAGCAGATCGTTTCTACAGGATTGACAGAGCACAGGTAAGTCTGTCTCGCCTAACTCGTTTCACTGGATGGCATTTCTCTATTGTGCCTCTAAGTTAATACATGTGCCTCTTCAAAGAGCACCGTCTCTCACTGCATCTGATTAACGATCAGTTTTAACATCTTTTGAGGATAGTTATCTGTATAATATAATATATATATATATATTTGTTTAAATTACTGTATATATATATATATATATATATATATATATATATATATACAGTCATTTAAACAAATTAAAGTACTTCTTTACTCGAAAATGCAGAGGACTTTTTCCCAGCCTTAGTCGTGTCTGCAGTCTTCCCCACAGGCAGCATGGGGCCAAAACAACCTACCTCCAAAAGGATAGGCCAGCGTGTGTATGTTGCCTTGAGGAACAAAAAGGCTAAGTCCACAAATCACCTGCTACTGCTCATAAAGCTTAATTACTGTAAGCGCAAGGTAACTACTGAAGGCAACATAGATCATCTCAGCTTCTTCCTTCTGGATTTTGGCAGTTGGACAGTAAGAGGACCCTGTTTAACGGTACGTTAGTGAACAAATCAAACTGAAACTGTAAAAGTGAGTGGGACAAAAATCAGATTCAGAAAAGTGTCCCCAGTGGAAGTTACACCTTGGAGAAGTAGTTTTTTTTTCCTGGTTGTGGCCGACTCTGTTCTGGTGACTCAACCCAGTCTCACGGCAGTTCGTGAAATGGTCACGTTATTTAATCTATTGATTCGTGTTCACGGGTATGTTTTTGTCGGGTTTTTTTTGTGGTGGCCAGTACGAAAATGTAAACTAATATATTTCAATCAGGAGACACTTCATTGCAGATATGTAATGATTTATTGTACATGTGCGTGAAATGTATAGTACAGTCTTTGGAGATTAGACTCCACCATCATTTAAAAATTCTGAGAAACTTTTAAAAGGGGTAGGGCCGAAGTATGAAACCCCCTGATGGAGTCTAGACACTGATGGTGGCGTGAGGAGCCCGAAGACCAACGCTGAAGGTCACCGGGAGAGGACCCGGGAGCCGGGAGGGGCGAAGACCAGAGGAGCAGGGGAGGAGGGTGGTGCTCGTATCCTGAAATGACAACTGAGCAGCAGAGAGAGAGAGAGACAGGTTTAAAGAGGGATGTCGTGCAGTGATTGGCTCGTGAATTTCATGGCCGCTTCTGATTGGTTAAGACTAAAGTGAACGCCTCAACAGCTGATCCATTCAGGGGAATGAGAAGTGATTATATTTAAGTCGTCGTCCTGAAAGAACTTTCGCTTAAGCTCCATTTAAATGGGAAGCACATGTCGTGGTCACAGCACGACTACGGTAGCGAGTAGTATGAAATGCCGAAACTCCGCGTAAGGAGGCTGGTTGGGGTGATGGATGGGTCCAACAATTCCGGACTTTCACCCCGGAGGCCGGGGATCGCGTCCCGCGTGTGGCGTTTTGTTTCCCCGTTAACCGCCCCGTTATTGTCGCGTGTTCCCCGCGGCCGTCTCCCGGCGTGCGAGGCGTCCTTTCCCCGTTGTTTTTTTTTCCTTAACCCAACCTCCGCCATCCCATTATTGTCGCGCGTCCCCTGCGGCCGTGTCCCGGCGTGTGAGGCGTCCGTCCTCCCCCCGGGATGTGACGTTTGCTTTCCCCGTTAATCTATATATAGACCATTTCGTGCTGGCCACCACGAAAAAAACGTCCCCATGAACACAAATCAATAGATTAAAAATAACGTGACCATTTCACGAACTGCCGTGAGACCGAAGTATGACCGTGACTTGGATTTTCTCAAGGCTCTTATTAAAGCTGCAGTAGTGGATGTAGCTGCCCACTGTTTCCTGAGCATGAACAGACTTTGGTTTCTTGCCAGCTGCTCTTTCATTCCCATCGTTTGGGTAGTGAAGGCATACTTGGCACATTACTCCAATAAGTAGTTCATATTCAGCTCCACCCTGCTTTAAATGAATATATTTTTTTTCTTTTCAAAAGATTAATTAAGCAATAGCTCATTACAGGCCGTGGTATGTTGTGATTATATCACAGCTATGGGCTTTGTTCGGCCCAGCGCCTTTTATAAAACTGTTTTCAAGCATGGCAATATGAAAGCTAATAGTCACATTCCAATTTAAATCGATTTTTATTAATAAATAATCATGTTCACAATAAAATAGGCCCTCCTGGGCTGACTGCCTGCACATACCAAGGCAGGTAACGTTAGCCT
The DNA here is from genome assembly GCF_010015445.1 of Perca fluviatilis. Lineage (NCBI taxonomy): Eukaryota > Metazoa > Chordata > Actinopteri > Perciformes > Percidae > Perca > Perca fluviatilis. The sequence goes on from NC_053135.1 coordinate 14,756,894, forward strand.
TCACTAGCAGCTAGCACAGACTATTATTATTATTATTATTATTATTTATTTATTTTTTTTAACTTTGAAGAGAGCATAGATAACCGCTTCAGTTCCACGTCGATAACAAAAAGGGCAGTCTGACGGCAAGGTAAAGCGGTGAAAATATCCTAAATATAGCATACACTTAAAGGGATACTTGGCCAACTCACATTAGCTCTGTGTCATGGCAGTGTGCGTGGCACCCAGCTATCAGTTTGTTAGTCCAACGTTTTTTTAATCAGACACGGAGTGATACTTATTGTGTAAAGTAATTTGAATCATAGCCATTGTATACGGTTATAATATCACGGCTATGAACCAATCAGATTGCTTGATTTGGGCTTCCACGTCACAGCGGGGTTTTTAACCTGTTTGGTTGAAACGGTCTCGTGCTTTATGCTTTATCAGGAACATCTTAACTACGTGTCGGAAATCTCCCAAGAAGAGATCTTCATCCTGGACCCTGAACTGGTTGTTATGACGACTGTAGGCACCTCTCCCTCAGCCATGCCTGACCTGGTGAACCCTGTCTCCAGCCTGGTAAACAGTAGGTATGTCAATCACCACCGCACTTGTCTTGTCAGGGACACCACTGGGTGAACCTTCACCCTAAAGTAACTAATCAGAGCTATCATTTTTAAGACTGTTTCAGCAAAAGCTATAAAACAGCACAATACACTGACCATTTTCTAACACACTGTCTAACTGGCAGCTGTGGCTTGACAGAAAAAAAAAAATCCAGTTTTCAGAGGAGAGGTAGATAACCTAATGCTAACCCTGATAGGAAATCACATCTCTTCACAGTTTATGACAGATACCTATAGGAAAGTAGGCCGCAATGCTGAAATATTGAAAACGCATAACACAAAAACATTATTGAACTAAATCATAAACACCACTTACAAATAAAAGGTACAGGCACAACATATTGCTCTGCAATTGGGGATGTTTCTAGTACAAAAGGGAAGAGGCAGTATGAAAAATGACCACACATCACAATTGTAATCATTCGATGCAAAACTAAACTCTCAGCCTATCTTAATCATGGTTACATTTGATATTCACATGCCGACTGCTGACCTCTTTTAGTGTAAAAATGCAGGGTCCCTCATATATTTCAATGAGATGACTCAAAATGAACCCCTCCAGCAGGGTTTCATGCTGCAAAAGCCTGTGGCAAGAAAAAAGCATGGGAGTGATCCTGATTTAATTTTATTTTTAATGGTCTAGTGCAGCGTTATCTGATAAAGCACACATACAGTGCCAGGTAGACTATCTTGAGGGAGAAAATCACTGCTACTGGGATAAGTTTCCAGAGTTGTACGATCATGCCTCAAAGAAGTATAAACCGCTGCGTCATGTCTGCGAACTGAACTTCCTAGTTGGTTATTCATCTTCTGCCAGCACCCCGTGAAAACGCACCAGTGCAGCCTCTCGCAAAAGCTACAAAGTCAGTGACTTGGAGGACCGTGTCTCAACAAGGAGAGCAGTTTGTCCACTAATCGTGGGTGATTGGATCCTCTGCTCCTCCTGTCCACACGTGCAAGACACTGAACCCCAAATTGCTCCAGATGATTAGAACTCTCGGTGCATGGTAGCTCGCTGCCAACAGTGTGTGTGTGTGTGTGTGTGTGTGTGTGTGTGTTTGTGTTTGTGTTTGTGAATGAGATGGGAAATTATAGAGTGCTTTGAATAAAGGCACTACATAAACCTACATGCATTAAACTACCACGTTCCAAGTGTAGTCCCGGTACCGCCTCACTTCCGTTCATGTATTGCTTTGTGCTGTCATGTTGCTGTTGTGGTAGCTGTCGATCAAGCAGTCAGTGATTTGTATAAAAACAGAGGCACTACATCATTGTCTCTTTCTCTGAGTCTGTCTCTCTCTCTCTCTCTCTCTCTCTCTCTCTCTCTCTCTCTCGTCTCATCGATGTCCACACACGTTTATAGTTATGTGTGCTTCTTTTATCTGAGCCCAGATCTCCCAGCCCCCACGATCTAATTTAGATTGTGCCAGTATAAGGACCGTTGTGAGCACAAATTCTGTGTTTACCAGCCGCGATAGAAACACTGGTATTGTTTTCATTGTATTTTTTTTGTGTGTGTGTGTGTTTGTGTGTCGTAATGGAAAAATGTGGTCCTGGAGAGACCTTGTGTAGCAGGAACTACCATAAAAGCAGATTTAAAAATGACATATTGTACCTTTTTTTTAAATCTAGTAAAATTGAATTCCGATTAACTAACTCATCAGCAGAAGACATTGGCAGTGTTGTGAGGTTCAGAAGACTTCTCCAGTGTGAATACTCCTGTCTTTTGCATGCCGATCTTCTGTCACAATTTGTGACAGTCACTTAATGCCCCTTCATCGATTCTGACGAGCAGAGAGGCATAGCACAGTGTAGGTCACTGTTCGGGCGGTGCGCGGTCGTGGAAGGCTTGTATCATGTGGACGCGCCGACAGTTTTGTTTTCACTACTTAGAATTCCTCATGGGGGCAGCAGAAACTACGCACTATAGCTTTAAAGTGATGGTTCGGAGTAATTTCACCCTAGGGTCCTTTGCACCATGACCTCGAGCCAAACGCCCCCAGAAGCTTTTTCACCTGGGTCTAACATTGGGAGAGTTAAGCGTGAAATGCGTTAGCCGCTGAATAGCTAGCGCAGAGGCTAATGGATCCGAAGTGTCTCTTAACATTACCCCACTAATAATGCCCGAAATGATACCAAAGGTCTACACTAGTATATATAGGTTATGCACTCATAAAACGATGGATTGTAAAGTTTGTAAGAACGCGCCAGAAGGTTATGTAAATAACACTTCCCTGCTGCGCTGCTCTGCTGTTGTTGTTGCTGCTGTAAGACGAGTGCTTAGGGACATCTACAAATTACAACACCGAAAAGAGATGCAACAAAAATATTTTTAATTTAACTTATTTTTAAAGTAAGTGCTGTAGTATAACTAGCAGGAGACAAGTAATAATTAAGGTAAGTTTGGAGACATTACCTTATTTAATCATTAAATTAATAAATATTTTTGTTGCATCTCTTTCGGTGTTGTAATTTGTAGATGTCCTAAAGCACTCTTACGCGCCGGTAGTAACAGCAGCAGCAGCACAGCAAAAATCCATCGCGTTTTATGAAAGCATAACCTATTTGTACTACTGTAGACGTTTGGTATCATTTCGGCATTATTAGTGGGGTAATGTTAAGAGACACTAGGATCCATTAGCCTCTGCTTAAGCTATTCAGCTGATAAGCTTATGCTTACGCTCCCCGGTCCACCCAGGTGAAAAAACTTGGGGGTGTTTGGTTCAGAGATCTGGGCAAAGTACTCCAGTAACGAACCATCACTTTAAAGGTTTTGTAATTTGAGATTAGCAGGGATTTGAACAAAAAAGTAGCAAAAATAACAGCTAAGCAAAGAACATGCAAGAAGAGTGTCTGCACAGTTGCAAAACAGGAAACAGACTAGTGTGGACACCTGAATTTTGAGTTCTAAACAGATAATTCATAATGTTATTTTAATTGTTTAACAACACAGTAATATTAGTAATATGTTATTATTATTATCATTATTACAACTCAAAAGGCCCCATAACTATCAGTAAAAAAAGAAAAAACTGTAAAAACAAACAGCCACAACTGAGCTTCTCTACAAATATAGTTTCTATCTAAAAGACACACTCACTTTTTATCAAATCACACATTATATTTTAACAGAAATTTTACAAGGGCTCAAAGATTTTTAGTAGGCATCAACCAATGACCTTACTTCAATTATAAGATAATCTTTGTTTTTACTGCTCTCGCCATTTCCTCTGACCCTGTTCCTTAATTTTTTTGTAAAACACACTTTTGTGTAAAGATGCACCTATAATGTAATGCAGGTATAACTAGTTATGTCAATTTTGCATCTTAAATTGGACAAGGAGAGTCTGTGTAACATTTGTGGAACACATGTTATTGTGGGTCCATTCGGCTCCAGATAAACCCTAGTGTTACTTTCGCAGATCAGTGGTCAGCAGTTAGTCTCCCCTGTCAGATCACGGCGGTGTTGACATAATGAGGGAATGCTCTGCTGTATGCCATTATTTTGTAATTTTTTTTATTTTCAATGTCACTTCTTCCTCCTCCTCATCTTCGAACACATTCAATATGCTGTACACTGCCAAGCAGCTTTTTACCTACTGACTTTGTGTGTGTGTGTGTGTGACCCTTTAATCCCTACATTACCCCAGAGGGGCAGTAACTGCTTACAGGGTAACTAGCGCTTTTTTCAACCTGGACCCTTTTTTCTTATTTGTGTGTAAGTGACTGATAGGAACAACAATCTCTGAAATTGGTCCAGTATCAAGCGTGAACGCTTTTACCGGCAGCCACAGACCGGGCTGCAATGTAACCCTATGTTAACCAATGTTCGTTGTCAATTCCGTCCTCTAAAAGAGCTTTTTGTGATGGTTGGAAAAGTGGAAAGATGACCCAAAACGGCTTTTTGTAGTGTTATTTTGTTTCTGTCGACTTTGAATGAAGTGTATTTCATGATGCTAAAATGACTGAATGGATGTTTTTATGTTTTAAAAAAAGGATCTCACTCTTTAACAGAAAGGTCGATCTTAAAAATCCTTTCCATAGTGGTGTCAGACACTCAGAATATTAATCTGAGCCTGTCAGTGGCAAAATAAACACTGTTGGGAAGGTAAATACAAGCTGCACAATTGCCTACTTACATTGTAGCTTGTTTAGCCGCTGCCGACTGCAGCGATCTCGCTTAATACTGGACCAGTGTCAAAGACTGTTGTTCCCATCAGTCACTTAGACACAAAAACATAGGAAAATAGGGTCCAGGTTGATAATAACAGTAGTTACCCTTTAACAAGGAGACAGCTACAGGTTCAATTTCATCCCTGCTGACCGCCAGAGGCGGTGCTTAAAGCACTGAATATTCCCTTCACGCATTCGCAGTTCGAGAATGTATACCAACAATGTCACTTGTGGCCATGGACACTGGATGACACGGGAGAGACTATATGTTCCGGGGTCATCAGAGGATCTGTTCCTTTTTTCTTCTCGCGTGCAATTGCATTCACTTAAACATTGGCTGAAGCCTTGAACTTGAACGTTTTATACGTTGCTGTCGCTGGTGGTCTTGTGACCGTGTCGGTTGGAGCAGCAACAGTTTGTTCATCCTCCGAAGGCCACAACGGAGGTTGGTGAGACTCGACAGCGAGGGCAGCGTTTAGCTTCCCGCTCCCGGTATGAGTCGTTTTCTTTGCTTTACAATGGGTTAGTGGCTGCATTTTCGCCAAAGCTACCTTTTATAAAGCAAGTCCCTGACTGTGAAGGCGCGTCTGCTCCCCCCGCTCCCGGTATTAAGTTTTTTCTTTTGCTTTATATAACCTTTGTTGCTGTGTTTTCGCCGAAGCGATCTATTTTCCAGCGGTTTACCAATCATCTGAGGGAGGGGCTTTCTGACAGCCCGTGTATGAACTGCAGCTACATGTCGCGGGCACTGAGGGCTGCTAGACTGGTGCAGGTTGGGTCCCCGGTGGGTGACCCTTCGTTAGACCTGTTGCCGCCAGCCCAACCTAGGCGTTCGGAATGTTGGACGTTGGCTTCTGCTGCGGCTCCCCTGTCCAGGAAAAAGGTGTAGTCTGGTAATAATCTCTCTTCAGAAGTGGGTCGATAGTTTGTGGAGCTGCTCAAAATGAGGTCCCTTCTCCAAGTTCGCCGCTCTGATGCTCCTTTGGAAGTGGAAGAGGTGCCTGCTCCACCCATGCCCATGCTAGTCCCAGAGGACGATATTGTCTCTCTGGCAACTTCAGCCTCTCTCTTCTAAAATGATGATGATGGTAATCGAGCATCTCAAGCCTCAGCAGGCTCCCATTCCTCAGCCCAGAGCTCAATGAGTGAGGCGGGGGTCACCTCAATGCATGCTATCATGCGCATGGCCCTGGATCGCCTACAGCAGGCCGACTCCGCCCCTTAGTGTGCTCTCTTCAGGCACAGGCGGGCCCCCACTGCCCTTGCTGTGCCCCCCTCTGAGGAATATTTGAGGGAGTTGCATGCATGTTGGAGAGATACTGGGACTCAATCTCGGCTCTCGGCAGATGGCCGAGCCTTGGCAGCCATGCACGATGCGGCAAGAGTTGGGCTGGATCATATGCCTGCGGTTGAGCCTACCATTGCATTGGATTTTGTTTTTATAATTGCTATAATCATTATTATAGTTTTACACAATACATAAAAACAGATTTGCAGAAGCATAACATTCAGAAAACAATATTGTGTTGTGTTTCAGTCAAGAAAGTGGATAGCAGCTTGCATTATGGCATCCATACAGTATATGGCTGGCACTGTGGGAAGGACTCTGCTCACTCTGATTGGTTGAGCAAGTACATGCAAATTTCACTGCGCTGCTTCACTGTTTGAGTTGTCAAGCCTTTAGAGCCTGTTAGAGGGCAAAGCCTGCATGAAGTAGAACTGCATAATTTTGAAGTGTGTGCGTGTGTGTGTGTGTGTGTGTGTGTGTGTGTGTGTGTGTGGGGAGTGTGTGGGGAGTGTGTATATACATGAATAATATTTCTAAATGCATTTTTCCACAGTTTCATTTCCTTCGCGAAACAGCCAAGTGTTTTTTTTTTTGTATTTGCTATGGTTGTGTGTGTTCACTTCCCAGTGTCACACATTTTTCTACTTGCCCTGCCTCCATATGAAATCCTTTTAACCATATTTACACACACACACACACACACACACACACACACACACACACACACACACACACACACACACACACACACACACACACACACACACAAACACACACACACACACACACACAAACACACACACACACACAAACACACACACACACACAAAACACTCAACACACACAAATTAATTTATCACCTACAGGAACCTGTTAGAGCAGCTGTCTGCTGATGCTCTTTAAATGTTCTCTCTCTCCAGTCAGAATGAGAAGCTCGTACAGAGAGAAAACAGATTCAGTGAAAGAGCGGACGGTGAAGGGCTTCTCCTTTTTCTCTGTTCAATGATTTTTAGGATAGCTCTGTTGTGTCAACAAATCTCATGAAAACACCCAAACCAGCAATGTGTTTGCATCTCTGTGGCCCTTAAGCACATTGATTCCCTCTGCAAACATAGGCTACATGTTTAAAGACTGTTCACAATTATATTGTTTCATTAAAAAAAAGTCTCAGTACTTTCATAAAACAACCGGGCACTGTAGGTTTTAGCAAATGTTATTCGGATGAGGAAACAGTACATTTGGGGACTATTTTAATACACATTGGGGTGGTCTAGAGAGTGTTTGGGGCAGCAGGACAGTGTATGTGGGATCGAGTCAAAATAAACTGCAGTTGTGTGTTCGTGGTAATGAAGGAACACCCAATACAACAGTGTGGCTCATGAATATGTTTTTAATAGTTTTGTACAACAATGGAGCTCTATTGCACAGAGGAATGCACAATACATTGTTTGTTGGTTTGGCTCTGCACTTGGGATTTGATGTTCAGAAAAATATAGAATAGTCAGTCTTGCCCTTTAAACAACTTAACAACTACAACAAGCAAATAGCATCTCGGTGCTCCTTTGTAATTTATGACTGTAGTCATTGTATGAACTCAAGATACTGAGGAGGGAATTCAGAAAAGGATTGTGCAGCTTGTGCGGCCGCTAAACCTGCACAAATAAGACAAAAATAAACCATGTAATTCCCAAAGCACCTGCAAAGGATGAAATGTTTGTATTATTCAATATTAAATAAAAAAAAAATACATACATAAATAAACATGTTTATGAAAAACATCCTGAAATAAATAAATGATGCAATAAATATATAAATAAATGTAAATATAATATAAATGAGTCAATATAGTTCAATGAATATATAAATAAATAGGTTTTACTTTTATTCCTTTTCAGCTGAATTTTATTTCACAAGTCCACATATATTTATTTCAGTGGAATTTTAGTTAATTTAATTCATGTATTATTGCATGTAAGCATACATATGACAAATGTCAGTACTTCAGTTGACAAAAACATAAACAACAAAAAAACGATGTCGTGTTGCATTAAGCACGTATTAATCTGACCGTATCTCTTTTCCTAATTACATCATGTAATGTGTTTACTTATTAGCATCAGTGCTCTTTTGGGCCATTTTAGTAATGAGTGGTAGTCATTAGTATAAACATAAGTGGGCACACTGCACTGACAGTGTCGCTGAAGTTAATTGACCCTTGCTAACAGCTATGAGTGTAAGAGGCTGGTTTAAAGCCTGGAACTGTATTTACTTTTCGTGTCATCTGGGTATGGTTATCTGATGTAGCGTAGCCATGAACACTTTGATTATAAGCTATTGAAACAAAAATGCAAACAGTATGACCATGTGGTAAAATAAACCCTTACAGGATCATAATATTGCCCCTGGCATTTGAGCTGCTCTGTGGATATAAAATGCCAAATGTGAACATATAAGGATTAGCATACATAATAGAAAAGAGGGAATAAATAAAGTAACAGGTACAATGTGAGTATAGGCAGAGCAACACAACCTGCTGATCCTAACATCACTTCCCTTTGGCTGTGTGTGTGTGTGTGTGTGTGTGTGTGTGTGTGTGTGTGTGTGTGTGTGTGTGTGTGTGTGTGTGTGTGTGTGTGTGTGTGTGTGTGTGTGTTGGCGGGCTGATTTGCAATGCTGAGTGCACTGAGTGGGAGGATGAGGAGGAGAGATGGGCCGAGAGGCAGGGGCAGAATGAGGGAGGGATGGGTTTAAGAGAAAGAAAAAGAGAAAAAAAAGGGGGGGGGGGGGGGGGGGGGGGAAATGCATGTCGGAGCACTTGAGAGTCACACCAATCTACTGTACTTAGACACACGCACACTCTCGCACAAACAGTGTAGCAGTTTGCCCACGCAGGGCCAGAGGTGAACGTTATTCCTCCCACCATAATTACCTCTCTCTTCTCTGCTCTCTTTCCCTCTGTCTCTCTGACAAACACACGGAACGACACCTACACACCAAACATGTTGTTTTTTTATAATGATTTTGGAGCGGATAGCTTCACGTACCGTCAGTTTACACTACAGCATCGGGTGAAAATCTGTTAAAACAGACACAATCAGGCTCTCAGGTCAGGGAGTTTCTGAAATATTAGTGAGGTATATTTCAGGAAGAAAACTTATTGAATCTGACTAAATCTGGGAGATGCCAGTCTGTAGGTGTGTTTCTGTCCAACTGGCGTTTCTGTCCAACTGTTTTTAATGCACATTTTCAATTCGCGCATAACCCCCCCTCCCGAGTGGAAACGCCGTAACAGATTTAGCGAATAAATGAAACGTGTGTGGTGTTTCCCACAGAATTAGAAGTTTCAGAAGAATTAACGGACGACGTTGTTCACGTCATCTACAGAACATCACCCTTCTATACATACACTGGGGCTGTCTGGAAGCTGAAGTTCTCAGTGAATATATCTGAACTCACTGCAGGAAACATTCAGTCTTGGATGTAAGATCTCTTACTGAGATGGAGTTTGTTGAGTGACTTTGTTTCCTGTGTTTGGCTGTAGTTCTTCCCAAAGGCAGCGAGTGAACAGTGACAGCTCTGCCAGTGAAGCTTTAACACACAACACCACACCTGTGGCCAGCAAACTCAGCAGGTTAGTGTACTCTTAGACGCACGCACACACTGTATATTGTGTCTTAATGGGTTGTATCTTATTGTTTTTTATTAGCAAACTAGAAGGGCACTCGGAAAACGCAGACATTCGCCGAGACATGCCCTATCTCACGATCTTAATCCAGTGTGAATTTTCCCAGTCGGGAACTCATTTTTCCAATTATTCTGACACCGCATACTGCAAATGCTGCTCTTGGTCCATTCTTCTACCAAGTTTCATTATAATCTGGCCAGTAGTTGTTTTTTTTTGTAATTCTGCTGACAGACAAACCAACAAACAGACTAACCAAGCTGAAAACCATGACCTCCTTAGCGAAAGACACTACATAAGTACAATATCACTTACACAATGGGTGATTTGACAAGTAGACATGGCAGAACAAAACATGCATTATTCACATACAATGGCCAGCAAGCAGAGACTTACAGGGATCGTTTGAATTTTTTGAAGTGGGGTTGTATGAGGTGCTTATACACAGTGTACCTACAGTAGATGGCGGTCGGCATGGCCCCAATTTAGAGAAGCAGGAAGGAGGAGCACGGAAGCTAGGCAATACACTGCTGTGGATGGGGGCAGCAGCAAAACATATTTTAGCCACATATAAGTAGCACTTCAAAAAATCTGAACTATTCCTTTTATGTATAGGTTGAAACTGATGAAACCGGATTTTAGTTCTTGTATTGAGATGGGATCTGAGGAAGATGGTAATCTATTATGTGTGGTTATAAGTTTGTGTGTTTGAGGGTTGCTTGTAATACATTTAATTACTTTATTAGTCTGCTAAATACTAAGGGTGAGCCTGGGATTCCTGTCAAACAAAGTACTTGTTACAGATAATCCAAGACCAGAATCTTTAAAATCTGAAAATCAGGCCACTATTAAACTTTTCCCTTAAATATTTTGCTTTTTATATTCTTTATGGAAAAAAAAAGAAGAAGAAAAACAGGCATTGGCCTCTGGACAGTGGTACTGATGCAAGTATCTACTCTGCTCAGGCCAACACAACACCAATGGTTAGCTCTATGTTTAAACCTCCTACATAGAGAATTGACACATTGCAAAGACCAGCTCAAATACAGGCTCAATACCAGATGTCCTTATCGAGTGTACTAAAAACAACAGTGAGCCCTTTATGTCCAATTCATACTCTAAATGGGTTATTAAGTTGTATTTTATATTTTGTATCATTGAATGCATTTTCCTGTGCTTACTGTTTGTCATTACGCTGTTACTGTCTTGTATTTTGCAGGGCAGGTTGCATCCATCGTTCCAACACCACTGCTGCGGATTTTAAACCAAGACTGAGGTCAGTATATTTACTTAGACATATTTGTACTGTTATTTAAATCAACAAATCATCAACAAAACTATAGAAATTAAATTATATTTAAAAATTATATTTCTATATAAATTATCTCTTTTATGTGAATAGGGTAACAACGGCTATTGTTTTGGATTGCATTAGATTGCACAAATATATCCAACTGACTGTGAACTCAGTGTTTGAGGTTGTACTTCACTCATATACAGTATTTAATCACATACAGTTTCTACTTTAGGTTCTTCTAAAAAGTTCATTAAAGATACAAAAAGCAGCTTTCTCGGTATGGACCAATACCCTTAGCAGCTTCGTCACTGATGGCTTTTGTCCTCTTATCACTAACTTGTAGCATTGATGAAGCTAAAACATGCAAACAGGCAACGCTACAGGCCAAGGCATGAGAAGGCTGCCACAAGAAGTATTTTTTTGTGATAAAATATTTATTTTATTTTAAAGAGACAGTACAGGTATGTATACGCCTCAAAAATAGAGCACAAAACATATATTCACATACCTACCTATACATAGAAACATATGATTGAGAACTAAGATGAAGAAGAGAATGAAAAAAACATAAATAAAAATAGAATAACTAAATAAAACCCCAGACATAACCCACCCACCCCCTGGATCCAGAACTCCAAATCTTAACATTACATATTAAACCTGAAGCCCGCGGAGGGTAGTTAAAAGTGAAAGCCAAGCCTCTATTGCTGACTCTTTTGCTCCGTGGACCCTAGCTGTCGACAACTCCAAGTAAACAATATCCAAATATGTTAAAACCCAAGCTCGAAAAGAGAGCGAATGTGGAGGTTTCCAACGTGTGGCAACAAGTTTTTTTTGCAGCCGTAAGTCCAGCCTGCAATGCTTTTCTCTTATTCAGTGTCAAACCCTGCCTTGACAGATCATTCAAAATAAGTGTAGCAGGCGAGCAGGGCAGTCTAATCTTAAACAACCTAGAGAGATTAAAGGCAACCATCTTCCAAAAGTCGGCCACTGGGGTACACTCCCAAAACGTGAAAATAACTGTCTATCACTTTGGAGGAACAGAAAGTACACGTAGGAACATCAATAACCTTCATCAAATGAAGCTTCCTAGGAGTTAAATATACCCTGTGTATATAATTGTAATGTATTTGCTGATGATAAGGGTTTCTGGATGCTAAGCCCACACTGATCCACACTTCATCCCAGTCAAATGTAGGCTCCAAGTCTGGAACATCTTTCCTCCACACTGTGTCCAACGCCAGGGGTCTGTAAGCATACCGCAGCAAGATCCAGTATAGTCTCGACACAAAACCCCTTGTACTCCCAGCAGAGTGGAACAGTTTTCGAAGTGGGTGTGGTGTAAGAGGGGCCTGTAAAGGGGCACCATTGCTTTTTAAAGTCAATCTTAGCTGCAAATAAAAGAAAAGGAGGTACGTGGGATACCATGCTTAAGACATATGTTCTGAAAAGTGAGTAACCCCCTCTCCCCATAAATATCACAGAGAGTGCAAACGTTTTTTTTTTTTCCAATCAGGAAATTGAATAGGACGACCGCCAATTAACAATTATTTATATACAATAAAACATCATCAGCATAAAGTGAGACGTGATGGAGTGTTCCCCTAATGGAAATTGTAGATATTGTGGGTAAGCCACGGATGGCTTGTGCCAGTGGTTCAAGAGAAAGGGCGAATAACAGAGGGCTAAGGGGGCAACCTTGTCTTGATCCTCTCGAGACAGCAAAGGGAGAAGAGCTAGTTTTGCCTGTAAGCACTATAGCTGTTAGCGGTTATTATATAGCATCTTGATCATATTAATGAACTGCAAGCCGACCCCCAAGAACTCTAACACCGACCACAGAAATGGCCACTCCAGGCGATCAAAGGCCTTCATTGCATTGAGTGAAAGGACAGCGGCAGGGGAACTTAAGCCTTGAGCACCATCTATAATATGTAATAGTCTTCTGACATTAGCTGTAGCGAGTCTAGACTTTATAAACCCTGTCTGGTCACTATGAACCAGTCCTGTCATATGGCCTTGAAGTCACCGGGCCAGTAATTTCGCATAAATCTTCAAATCTGCATTTTAAAGCGAAAGAGGCCTATAGCTGGAGCACTCAACTGGATCTTTTCCTTTTTTAAGAAGTAGTGAAATTAATGCAGAAATAACATCCCTAGAAAATGATCCCACTCTGATTAAATAAAGGATCATGTCTAATAACAGAGGGCCGATGAGGGGCCAAAAGGTGAGGTAAAATTCAAGTGGAATTCCATCCGGCCCTGGTGATCTACCTTTACGCATGTCCCTAACAGCTGCCTCACACTCCTGCAATGTGACAGGGCCATCTAGCTTTGTGGAGTCAACAGTACCAAGATGGGGTAGTTTAACGTCATTCAAGAAAATATCGCTGACACGTTTGTCAAAGTTATTTTCCGAGTTATATAACTCCTGATAAAAGGAGGCATAAGTGGCATTTACTTTCTTTGGGTCACATTGTATAGTGCCGTCTTTTTCTTTAATGCAAAAAATATCAGCAAAGTGCTCATCTGCCCGAAGTTTCATTGCTAGTAGATGACTGGGCTTTGAGGAATTAAAATAGTAAGTTTGCCTTGTTTTGTGCATGAGGAATTCTGAACGGCGCCTCAGAAGAGTTAATCTCTTTTTTAATCAGTTCCTTCTGTAGGGCTGTGTGGTCGTTAAAATTATGTTGCAGAGAGGCATCAAGGTATTGATGATATTTTAATTCTAAAGCTTCCAATTTGGCAATCGCGTTCCTTATTTCGTGTTGAAGCGTATAAAGTGGTGTTACTCCTTATAAAGCCTTTCACTGCCTCCCAAAGTATTCTTGGATCGGAAACAGAGCCGACATTAAATTCCAAAAATTCGCTAAAATTAGTTTCAAACTGAGTTTTGAATGTTTCATCTCGCAATAAGGAGGAATTGAAACGCCACCTGGGGGCTTTAGTGGAGGATGAGCAAACAGTGACTGAACAATCTATTGGTTTATGATCAGACCAGGTAACCGGAATGAAATGCGCGTTTTGAATATTTTGAAACAGATCTTTAGAGGCAAAGATAAAATCTAATCTTGAGAAGGATTTATGTCTCCCTGAGTAAAATGAGAAGTCTTTTAGGGAAGGGTTTAGCAGACGCCAAACGTCAACCATACCTGTTTTGGATGCCCAATGGCGCAACGCCTCAGACTCAAGACGTTGGTCCCTAGTCTCACTGCCACCCTTTCTGTCCATGCCGCTGTCCCACACCGCATTGAAATCTGCTCCTAGAACTAAATGAAACCCTGTGAGATCAAGCAAGGATTTAGTTAATAATTCAAAAAAGTACCATCAAATGTATTAGGGGCATAAGCAGAAATAAGTGCAATGTTTTTCCCATCCATGCAAATTTTTGCAATGGCTATCCGACCTGCATCATCCGCCCAGGAGTCAATCACATCAAATTTTAGTTTGGGTTTACACAATACCATTGCTCCTTTACATTTCGTAGCTGCAGATGAAGTTGCAATAGGGTGATAAAACTTATTGGCTAATCGACCCACATCTTTGGACAATAAATGTGATCCCTGGACCATAACAAAATCTATATTTTTCTTGCGGAGAAATTCAAGTACAGTGGTCCCTTTGTGTGGAATGTTAAGACCCCTGCCGTTGACCGAAATGAGATTTAGAGGAGTCATATGCTGGGAAAAATAGTGAAATAAAAAATTGAGTTGTCCCCACAACAGTAAGAGAGAAGTCTGGATCCATAAAAGAAAAACACCCCGAAAAAGACAAAAAATATCAAAAACATCAATAAAGAAAAAGGAAGGTGAGGAAGCAGAATACTGTCAAACCTCCCTGATAAATCCACAACTGGATAACTAACTCAAGGAACTAAGAGTTTCTGGCCACTCAAGTGTGGCAGCGGCACCACCAATTATCAAAAAGCGAAACAGCAGCAGTGTGAACATTTTCTTCAACATTAAAACATCTGCCTTATAACAGTGCGGTACACCTTTGACGGACCACAGCGCCCCCAAAGACACCCCCCACCTGACAGATATACATGACCTGCCACCCAGGCAAAAATGAAAAAGGCCAACCTGTTAATAATGCCCCCATAGTCTACAAATCGTAATAAAGAATGCACCTATAAAAACAACAGTAAAGACAATAACAGTCATGAGGACAGAGTGGTAGATCTATGTTATGAGGTAGATTACAGGTAGTGATGCAAGACAGTGCAAAAATTGGGCAATAAAGAATAAAAAGGAAAACACAGCGTTACAAACCCGAAATGTTCATCTAAATGTCTATCAGAGGGGGAGGTGGAGATCGAAAAATAAATTACATTGTCTTACCGGGGACACTCTGAAAGGTGCAAAAACGGGGGCACCATCGCGCAAGGTGGGTGAAAATCAAAGGGGGCTCCGGGCTTAGCTGGTAGTAGCGACCGATGAGCACGCTCCAAATCTAAGCCCCCATGGAAGTCATCCTGAAGGATTTCGGGGAGAGTGACACTCAAAAACAATATGGCATCTTTATCCTCAACACGTTCCGGGAACCCATAAATGCGTAGATTTACTCGCCTTTCCTGATCTTCGTACTCAGTTAGTTTGGCGTTCAGTTTTTCAACCTCAGAAGCCGAGGGCGAGAGCCCGCGCTGCCTCTCCACCTCCTCCAGCATATCAAGACGAGCCTCCGCGCTAGTTATCCTAGTTAGCATGTTGGCTAGCTTACACTTAGTCGCCTCAACAGCTCTTCTCGTTTCTGAGACGTCCTTGCGGATATCTGCGAAGTGTTTGGCTTGTTCGTCTGATAGTTTCTGCAGAAGCTCATGTATTTTAGCAGTGGATATGGACTCATCCACGTCTTCACGTGTCGGAGAGAGGCCTGGGCGTACAGGAGAGGCCTGGGCGGCTTTTGAGCTAGCGGTAGCCCTGACGCTTTGCTGTTGTTGAGACGCATTTTCTTTTTTTCCGGGGATTTGGCATCTCGGCAGTGGGAGAGGCTTATAATGAGCAATGTGATAGATTGCGAATGCCTATATATTCACACGAAATGTAAACTAGTGGTGCCGCAGCCTCTAGCCTAAGCAGCCATCTTGCTCGGCGCCATCACTTGACCCCCAAAAAGCGGCTGCCACAAGAAGTATGATGTGATTTAGCGTGGTCTGTTGTCGGCGGTTTAAGGGAGTATCTTTGTCATATGTTCTACTTAGAGTTTCCATTCATTAACAACCCCTACGCATAGTTCCCGTGATATTGTCAGTTTGATGTCCCATTCCTCTGCTCATTAAAACATATGGGACTCATTTAAGCAAAACGGTACTCTGTTCATTAAACCACTATTGCACTGACAAAAGGAGTACATGCGGTTTTTTTCTGCATGTATTTCCACCAGGTTATCTGCACAGTACAATGCTTAACAGTATTTTTTTTAAATAATCCAACAATAAAAACTGTTGACGTGAAAGATTGTTACTTCAGGATCAGTATGAACACTGACAAAACCTAACAAACTGGGTCCTAACATGCCATTTGTACGTTTCTGCATATTCAAACTACAACACAGATGATCATTTACACACTTGCCAAATTGTAGGTTTTTATTGTAGAATTATTTAACTCATTCTCTCTGTCACATCAGTCACTTCATCCATTGTATTTTTACAACTGTTATTATATTATTATAGTAATTATATTATTACTTTATAAAATATATTTATATTCAAATGTGATTCCCATTTGTACGACTAGACAAATCACAAAAGACAAATCTCATGGAAAGAACTTAAACTACCAATGTCTGTCTCTCAATACTTTCTGACTTCCCTATCCAGTGCAACAGTATGGCCCCATGATATGTTTTCTATTTTTTTGTTTCTGGTCTTAAACATTCATTTCTTACAGGCCCCTTTTAGATGTAAAAGATAATCTAAAGCACAAGAGACATCGTGGAGCTACTTTGTTCTTTCCCCTATGCCCTACTTTCACCCTGAGGTCACATACCCCGTACATCTCAACTGGCAAGGGAGGACTGAATCTCCAGAGAGAGATGGTTTACTGCGACCTTGTAGCCCCTATCTGTTCAGACAAACAGTGCTCACATTATGTTCCAGACTTTGTGATTCTCACTTAGTTAAGTGAGAATCAGAATCTACATGTGGGAATGAGATCAACTCCCTTTCAACATTGTGAGAGAAACTAAAACAGAAATAAGACAAAAATATAAAGAATCATGCTTAAATGTAATTTTGCCATTACAAATACATATAAATATAATTCAACAAAAGACAGCCACGTGCGTTTGTGGTTGTGCGTGACTGTGTGTTTTTTGAAAGTGTGAATTATAGATGTTTTAACATTGCAAATGAATGTAAATGTAGAGTGAACAGAAACAGTAAGTGGTTGAAACAGCTCTTCTGTCTGTGTTGATCTCTTTGTCCAGACAGGAAAAGTGCCAAAAGACAAGTGAAACGGAGAGGGAGCGAGAACAAGGTAATACACGCACGCACGCACGCACACACGCACGCACGCACGCACACAAAGATTAAACATTAAACATTGAGCCATTCTCCAACCATGTATTTTGTAGCTACATACTTTTGAGACATTATACCTAGCCCTAACAAAACAAACTAAAATAATGTGTGTGTGTGTGTGTGTGTGTGTGTGTGTGTGTGTGTGTGTGTGTGTGTGTGTGTGTGTGTGTGTGTGTGTGTGTGCGCACGTGTGCGTGCGTGCGTGCGTGCGTAAGAACGAGAAGTAAGACTTCTGTGTCTCCAGACAGACTGTTTTCTTCAGTGACACATATTTTCTCAACCTCTGTCTCCTCACGCTCACTTTGAATGCTGGGGGTTTGGTGTGTGGGAGCCCTGAGCTGTCTTTTTTTTGTCAGCTTCACTGTGGTTTTATTCTCTTTGGGAACTTGCATGTTTTCACTTCATGATCTGGTTCAGTTTTTTTTTTTTTTTTTTCTTGGCGGTTAGTTTCCGAGCAGTTTTGTGTTTGATTCCAGTTTTGGTGTTTTGCATCGTGAGCTGAACACAACCCAATTCTTGTTGTCAGTAATGTGTTTATGGAAATCTTTCCCATTCTGCAACAACGGCAACTAATACAGTAGGGCTGTTATTTCTGAAAGAGACATGTTGAGAGCCAGCTTCTTCAGAGGAAAGTCTTCCTAACCCTAACCCTTAACTCAGGGCATTATTACCAAATCTTGAGAGGATTTAAAATTAGGTAATAATACCAGTGTCACCTTCAGGCTTGTTAACTGTATATTTCTATTTATATTGTCCTTTAGTGGTACACACAGTATTACCAAACAAATTTTCAGTTTATCAAAGTACCACAAATTTGCAATACTGTGAACGAGGAGCCCCAGGGCGGTTGCCAGCTTTGGCCAGTTTGTAATCCAGCCTTGCGTGTATTTCTGACCAGCATGTAATCGCTTGCATCTCTTACGCATGTGGGTGTTATATTACAGTAAAATAGAATTTATTTTTTAGCTGAAGCGGTTGGCTGCATAAATTGCTGCTCCAATGCAGTGTTCTCATTGAAATGAATGAGCTGGTTGCGTTTTTTTTTGACATAGCCCTTATTCTCAGTCTGAACACAGCCATCAGAAAAACTGTTAAGTTTTTTTCACTGACTGTATCTGAACGCTTGTTGGATATTCCCCTAGCGTGATATTCCTTAATTTGCATAATTTGTTTTAAGAAGAAGCAGATAAAAAACGTACACATAAATAAAAAAAAAAAATGTTGTCCAACATACATGCATATTCTGTTTCTAATGCAGACACCCGTTTTTTATTTCATCCACATCACACACACACACACACACACACACACACACACACACACACACACGCACGGATGCACACGTCACTTGCTCCATTGAACTCTCAGTTTGATGCAGTCAACCTGTCTGACCCTTATGGGAGCTGTCTATCATATGTGTATGTGTGTGTGTGTGTGTGTGTGTGTGTGTGTATGTGTAATGGAGAGGGAGCGAGAACAAGGTAATGCACGCACAAGCACTAAAACTAGCAAACACACTACGAATTTGAAAAGTCAAAACTAAAATTAAATAAAAACTTATTAAACAAAATTATTATAACCTTGCCATTGGACACGTGTGTGTGTGTGTGTGTGTGTGTGTGTGTGTGTGTGTGTGTGTGTGTGTGTGTGTGTGTGTGTGTGTGTGTGTGTGTGTGTGTGTGTGTGTGTGTGCGTGCGAGAGAGAGAGAGAGAGAGATAGAAAGATGTGCCCAATTTATAAGTCTGTGTGAGAACGAAAGAGGGGGGGGAAGGTCTTTGCATAGCCTCTATGGTTTCATTAATGTCCTCTCCTTTCTCCTCTCCTCTTCTCCTCTCCTCTCTTCTTCTCCTGTCTTACTCTCCTTCTACTCTCATGTCTTAAGACTGGCTCACATTTTCTCCGGTTTACTTAATTCCTTCCTTGGGCTAAATTCAGTTAATTCCTACATTCAAAGTGTGTGTTGGGTTTTGTGGTTTGTGTGTTGTGTTTTATTTGTCTTGCAGCCACAAAAGCTCTTAGAGAGTTTTGAAGTCTGCTCTCCCTCTCTCTCTATCTCTCTCTCTCTCCCTCTATCCCTCTCTCTCTGTCTCCCTCTGTCTCTCTCTCTGTGTCTCTCCCCTATTTCCCTCTCTCTCGCACACTCACACTAAGCCTAACATAACTGGATTAGGACTCAGCTATTTAGAGAAAGAGGGAGTGAGAGTGAGTATTGAGGTCAACCTAATAAACATTCATCTCATATGTCAGCCTGGCTTTAGCCATACATACTGAATGTGTTTTAACCAGTAACAAATGACATTAGCATACCGTGTTGTCTGTGTTTGATATGGTTTTGATTAGGGTTTATATTACAAGGATAAGGCTGGTATCTGGTACTATATATACAATTTTAATTCCATAATGTATATTTCCTAGCCTGAAATGGCCAGACCAAATAGCAATTGCAAGTTAGTCTGGAACCTCAGTTCATTTTCAATTTCCAAGCGCCCCTATCAACAGCCGTGGACCAAAATGCCTCTGGTTGCAACTTGATAGACCTAAAACCATTCAGAGCAACAAAACCTTGCTCGGATTGAGCTGAGCAGCGGACAAATGTAAACAGATTGCAGCGTAGTGTGTTATGTAACTCAGCCAACCTGAAGAGAGGCATCAAGGATGCTGAAGCGACCTACAAGAGGAAGATTGAGTCCCACTTCGCCAGAACAGATAATGGTGAAGGAAGATTGATTCACCGTATTTAGTGATACAGGGTGCACTGTAAAAAAAAAAAAATCTAATTATTATTGTTGTTTTTATTATTTAGGGGGGCATAGGAACATTTTAGGGTAGCTTAAGCACCCCTAAAATAGGCCTAACGACATCCCTGCAGTAAAGCCCTTTAAAGCTGCATCAATGCTGCCCATAGGATCATCGGCTGCTCACAATCCTCTTGGGAGGACCTATTTGGTGTTTGTTGCCTCATTAGAGCAGGACACCGTCTGTTTGACTGCCCTCTGGTAGACACTTCAGGTCAATCAACTCACTGACAAACAGACTCAAACAGACCCCAAAGCCATAAGATATCTGAACACTTTGAATTCATGTTTGTATTTGTTTTTGCATATGTACTTCATCCATAGCGATCCCCACCAATCGGTCCCAAAATGTCCCAGTTAGCGAGTAAATGCCGTAAACATATAATTTGTAAGTCTTTACAATCTCTCCCCGAAAGAACCGAGCAGACCTGCCTTGTTGCACGACTTGCCATTTTCAGCTTGTAGCTTGCTAGCTCGAAGTTTGTTGTTTGAGTATGGCAACACACAGAGAGCGGAAGGTGAGGGACATCCGGCACCGGTTGCCAGGCAATTATCCTGTTAATGTATTTCTGTTGATCCAGACTAAGTCACAGCAAATGCATAATTTCTTATCTGTAACATATTTATATATGTACCTTTTATATTATATATTTATTTTTCTCTAATAAATAATACTAATTCTGTTTTATGTGTATATAATTAATTTCATTGTATTTCTTGTGCAATGACAATAAATTAATTCTATTCCATACTATTAAGTTACATACTAAGTTGAGTAGTAGGGCTGGGTATCGGTACTCAATTCCTTTAAGGTATTGACTGAAATAACCCAGTACCGAGTAGTATCCAAACTTCTCCAGTCCAACAATACCTTAATTCAATCCTTTTTGTAGCATGTATCTGGAAAAAAAAGAATATTTGTGTGGTTTTGCTCGCACCCAATCACATTTTCATCAATCAAAAACATTTTTCGATATTAATGCAATGTTTGATTGTCCCTATACCACAGCAGGGAGTGGTGGTGGCATTTTACGCAACTAAAGTAGTCAACGTAAATAAGTTACCGATATTTGGTGTCACACGGGACACAAACAGCGGCCTCCTGGGTGAACGTCATGTGTTTGTTTGACCCATCCATCCATCCATCCATCCACCCACCCCAGCCTCCCCCATACACAGACTTTGCCATTCTTTATACCACGTCACCTGACGACTTCTGGAGCCGTTGATCTGAGCATCTAATATTGCAGGCTGTTCTCATGAACCTTTCGTACTTATACGTAGCTACGAAAAGTAATGCACTGCAATTTGTATGTGTTCCACGCGTTCATTACTGTATGCACCACATTGAGTGCTGCTGTATAAGAGTGCAAAGATCCGTGTAGGGAGGAAGGTCATGGTGGATGTTGGGATCCAAGTCCAAGAATTCAGAGTTTAAACTCAGAACTAAAATACATTTTTCACATTGGCCCTAATCCTCTTCCGTACAATATGAATGTAAGAGAACTTACTTTATCTTGTTTTTACTTCATTCAAGTGTCCATAATGTGATGTTTGAATGTCTTGTCTTGTCTAGTGTGGACCCCTGGAATAATTATTGTTACTGAGGTATAATGTGGATACATTTTAGTTTTATTCTACTGTCATTGTACTAGTCTTGCATTGCCAGACCATTCTCCACAGCACTGTGTCAGCGCTGGAGTATGATCTAGCTACACTGCTTATATATGCTGAGGTAGTGGGAAAAAAAACACTATGGCTTGTTTGTATTTCTTTAAACCAATCACAACCATCCTGGGTGGGGCTAGGAACCAAATGCAGCAATGGTGGCCCGTCAAAAATAAATAGCAAGATAGCGGAAGGGGATGGGCATTAAATGTCAGGCTTTATTCTAGCATCTGGACATCTGTTTAGCCAGACTATCATTGTAGTAATTAACTGTTACAGAAACCCACACCCATAGCCTTTGCCTGCAGATTTGAGAGGCTGTTTGCATTTTCTTAAACCACATCTTCATTTACATGCTTACAGGAGTTCGTTTCGACTCTGAAACAGCTTGACTAACCTTGTCTAATAGTCTCTATCTTTCTCTCATATTTATGCTAGAACTGTTGATCGAGTGTGTGAAGAACAAGGACAGGAAGAAGGTGAGTGACAGTTTCATTTGCCAATCCATCATCAGTGTTTCAATATTCAGGGAATGTTCTTTCCGTGATGAGTGCAATTAATTACCATTAATTGCAAGTGATAGGCTATAATTTGAAAAGGGTAAAGAGTGGTAATTAAACATAGTGTTAGTTAAAGTGTAAGCATGGAGTCTGCTCTCACTTAGCATATGGGTACATTTGGGTCCATGTTTTTTTTTTTTTTTTTGCTTCTGGACGTTATCTTTTTTTCAAATAGAGATGGAATCCGCAAAATGTCCAGACTGGGGATAGCTGCCTAAATCAATGAAATGTATGTATTATAGAAAGTGTACAGTAAGATGCATTAGGTGCATCATGGGAGGACATTTTAGGACTTTGTTGGGCCTGCTCGGAGCTCTCCCAAAATGAGGGTGTCTTTAAAATCGCAGTAATAAATGTTCTATTAAAGGTTTAGTGCGTAACTTTTTTATATTAATGAATGTCCGTTACATTCAAGCCATTGCTACAAATTGCATCTTGTTTTCCAGTTTAAAGCTGATTTAACCCCTATTTCACTAAAAGCTGCAGGAGCTACACCTGAAAGGGGCAAACCTCACAGCGCTGGACTCATCGGGCTGCAGTTTGCTGTACCATGCTGTCGGTACAGGAAGCAAAGAGATGGTCCGCTATATCCTTGACAATGGTAACTATATGTTGTTATTAAATTAGATTAAGTGAAATTGTAATGCAATTCGAATACATACAGGCTTCTGGAGCTGCATGGGAGATGTCAGAGTAAACCATGGTGTTTTCTTTGCAATCACATAGTTTTCTTTAGTTTTAAAATGTGCATTTGGCATTTAAAGTCATGGTTAAATCATAAAAAAAAAAAAATGTCACTACTTAACTTCTAGTATGATACAGAATGAGAATTCAAGAAATTGTACAATCTGTTATACAGTAGCTAGGAGTTAACATTTTAACAACATAATTACAGGTAGGGTATATAAAGCACATTATTTTAGTTAAAGTATTATTTGTTACCCATCTCGCTGATAATCAGTTGCCACTGTGATAAGAATTAATTAAATTTGTGAAAAAAATTATATTTTGTATTTGAGTTCACAGAAAACCTGTGAACATAGACAAATATTTGTATTTAATGTGTAGTGTGTCATTGATACTCAGAAGTAAATCTGGTCAGTCTCTCTGCTGTAATCTCCTTTCATCTCTTTGTTTTCCAGCTCCAAGTGACCTGCTTGATGTCACAGAAAAACTACAGTAAGTACAGTCATGGGTGCCTTTATCACAACCAACCAAGTTTTTGATTTGGTTTTAATCCATTGACGATCCTGTGATTAAAAAAAACCAAAGATGGTCACACCATGGGTGACACAGTGTGGCTGAGAAAATGTTGTAAAACTCTGAAACTTTGTTCTGTGAGTGTAGCACCAGCTTTGAAGTTGTTTCACTGGGCTCTGGTCTGTCTATATGTGCAGGGCATCCTAAAAAGTGTATCAAATGCGAAAGGGAATAAACATAAGAAACCAAACAAAAGCCATGGGGTGCCTGATCATCAATGGTGGTTGACTCTCAGAAGATGATAAGAGTTGCTGTTGTCTCATGCTCGCTCTCTCCCTCTCCCTCTGTCTCTGTCCTCTGGATCACCAGTGGGGAGACGGTTCTTCATCTAGCTGCATCTCTGTGCCACAGGACTATCTGTCATTATCTGGTAGAAGCAGGAGCCTCACTGATGAAAACAGACCTCCAGGTAAGTTCTGTACACACACGTGTATGTGTGAGTCCAATATTTACAGTACACCATTTACTGCACTGATTTCACATCAACATTTTAACTGACTTTAAATGCATAATATCACAAACACTTTACTGGAAATCACTATTTCCACCCCCATGCTTAAAAGTCTCATTTTAAACCGCTATTTTAAATTTTCCAACTGATTTTAGAAAGTAAAAAAAAAAAAAAAAAACTGGAAAACTTTTGATTGCTCATTAAAAAATAGCCACAGAGAGAATTCTTTCCTTAAACAGATTCCAGAACATTTCCAGTAAGGTTGGAATAAGCAGGCAGCTTTGGTTTGTTTCATTTGCCTAGCAATATTTAACTTTTATTAAAAATCAACTCTCCTTATGAGATAGCAGAATAGTTTCCTCTACTTTAAAGAACCTAAAGCCCACAGTCAAAACAATCAATAAATCGATCCATCGATCGATCAATCAATCAATCAACGCATTTGTCACCTCAAATCCTATAAATTACATTTCCAGTTAAAAGTTAAATTTATGCATTAAAACCAGTATTATCTAGAAGGGCACTCGGAGAGCGCAGACCTCTGCCAAAGCTTGCCCTATCTCACAATGTTAATGCATTTTGAATCTTCCCAGTTGGGAACACATTTTTTCGATTATTCCAACACCACATGAATGCAGCACAAATCTCGCAATGTTAACAAAAATGACAAATAATTTGTTTATCTGCTCCGTGATTCCAATCCGCTCCAAAATGTAATAGGTTCCTCCTTAGCCATGCTACACCCTTCCCGTCCTTATTCGTGGATCTTGGTGGCCTGAGGGTAGAAGCTCCTCCTGAGCCTCTCAATGCTGGCCTGCTGTATCCGGTACCTTGGAGTGGTGGTTATGATTCTCATAGCCTTACTCGTGCACTGCGTGGTGTAAATATCCTTTATGCAGGGTAGGGCTCCGCCTAATGTATGTTTAGCTGAACAAACCACTCTTTGTAGGGCCTTTGTAGGGAGTCCAGCGGCTCAGGTCCGCTTCTTTTTTTCAGGTAGGCCTTTTCATTGTTGTTTGTGATCAGGCCCAACACAGATGTGTCGTAAGCAAACTTGATGATGGTGTTGGATTCGGAAGTGGCTTCACAGTCATGTGCGTACAGTGAGTAAAGCAGGAGACTCAAAAAATAGCCCTGGGCTGCTCTGGGGCCTTTCTCATTTCCCAAGTTTGTACCTCTTTGTCTCCTTGATCCTCTGGCTTGTGACCCGGAAATCATACTCAGTGCGCCACTTTGAAGGACGTCCCATTTCCTAAAATGCTCATCGAGGAGTGAGGATCGAGGATCAAGGAGGCTCCTCGGAGGAGTTATAATCAAGGGCACACCGATGTATCCTCTGCGGACGTCTTTTCACCCGTGGCATGTAAACAAAGACAAGCGAGAGGAGGAGGAGAGAGAGAGGAATAAGAGAGAGCGACGATCGGGCCGGTTGCATCATACAAATTAACATTCTGATAAACAGTGGGTGGGTGAAATACACAATTGACGAGGAAAATATTATTAAAGTTCTCTAACACGAACAGAAGAGCTGCTGTCGGACAGATGGATCATTTGAAAGTGCGTCTTAGAGACGCTCGAGAAACCGCAGCTTAACTTCATTAGGATTATTTCAGAAGTAAAATGTCTAGTTCTGTTTCCTCTGTCAAGTTTATAACCACCGTTAGTTTTGCTGCTTAAATCTCGGACGATATCAGCTACAGTGACATTACATTACTGCATTGGAAGTGTTTACAAGGAGCCTCTCTAATCATTGAAGTAAATTGTTATAGAAACCACTCAAACATTAAAACAGTACAATATTAAAAAAGCAACGCAGCCTACTGGGACATTAGAGGGGCAGGAAAACATCCATGTGGGTCCCTAAATCAGAGAAAATAATTCATTCAGGTGGGTGCAGGGTGGATGATTTTAAGCTTACAGGCGGATTCGGATGAAGAGCTGATCCACGCAATAATAATAAATAAATAGTGCGTTTGTGTCTATATAATATACTGTAGCCTATATATTTGTATAGTTCTTTTCATACAAACATTTAGAGTGTTTTACACTAAAAGAGTCTATGTAGGCTATAGGCTTTTATAAATGTGTGTGTGTGTGTGTGTGTGTGTGTGTGTGTGTGTGTGTGTGTGTGTGTGTGTGTGTGTGTGTGTGTGTGTGTGTGTGTGTGTGTGTGTTAAAAACCACAAATAAAAATGTATGACCCCCTGTACATTCTTATCACATTTTGCCACGTTGAGAATTGAATTCAAAGTAAATATATAGAAGTTGTCTTGAACACTTCTGCTCCTCTGACAGAGAACATAAAATACAGCGTATGACAAAATAATGGACAGCTAATGCAGTGGTGCTGCACGTCATATTTATTGACGTCCCTTTTAATGACAGCTGCAAGGGAGAGATAGCTTGCGTTTGTTAATTGCCTGTTGCCTTGACTCCTCTGTCCTCGAGTCTCATCCTCGACTCCTCGGCCCGGATCTCCTGTTGGCGGGACTAAGACACGAGGAGAGGAATTGAGGAGATGAATTGGGGATGCACAAACTGGGAATTGGGAAAGGGCTCTGGTGTTAAGGATGAGGGTGGAAGAGGTGTGTCTGCCCACCCTCACCACCTGGGAAGTCAGGAAGTCAAGGATCCACATGCACAGTGAGGTGTTTAGTCCCAGGTGCTTGAGCTTTGTGATGAGCCTGGAAGAAGCTATGGTGTTAAACATTGTAATATTAACAGCAATCTTACATTGCATATTTAAACATTATAATACCCAGTTTTGACTCTGGTGTTTACCACATTTAAATATTCTTCTGTCTAGTCTATTATTGTTCTCATCAAGGACATATCACGCTTTCTTCACAGCCTGGCAGTTCAGACTCCATCAATCTGCAGGGCTCCCTCCGCATATGTCTCCCCATATCATGCAGATGTGCTTATGAATATATTAATTCCTGGAGTAGCCCCATGGGTGCATGTACATACTGAAAAACTGTCTGTAAATAAAACATGGATCTGTGACATCTCCAGAAGGTCTTCTTCTATACCCACAAAATCAGGGAGGTAGAACTGAGCTGAGCTGACACGAGCAAGTGGCAATCACCATGGCTGTAAGATAAGATAAGATAAGATAGACTTTATTAATCCCACACTGGGGAAATTCATGTGCTACAGCAGCTCAAAAGAAAATGTTTACACACATCAGAATAACAGATACACATTAAGGACAAAAATATACATTATGTATAAGAAATAGAAAAAAATAGAATTAGTTATAATAATAGTAATAAATCAAAAATATTTACACAGTAATAAAACTCCTATAAACAGACAGTATATAAACATAAATATACAGATGAGTAAGGTGTGGCTGAATAGAGATGAAATATTGTACAGTTGGAGGTGACACAGAGTAATAAATAATATAGCATAGTGCAGAATATTGTCCAGTGATGGCTCATGTTGCAGAAACAGCTAGCAGTGCTACATTATGATGTTGTATTAAAGAGTCTGACTGCTGCTGGAATGAAGGACCTGCGGTAGAGCGTGAGAGGTGTTGCCCATGATTGATGCCAGCCTGGCTAACATCCTCCTCTTCCCCAACTCCTCTATGGTGTCCAGAGGGCAGACCAGAACAGAGCTAGCCCTCTTCATCAGTCTGTTTAGCCTTTTCCTGTCCCTCTCTGTGCTCACAGCTCCCCAGCAGGCTACTGTATAAAAGATTGCAGACGCAACCACAGAGTCATAGAATGTTTTTAACAGAGTCCTGCACACACCAAATGACCTCATCCTCCTCAGCAGGTGGAGACAGCTTTGGCCCTTCTTGTACAGGACATCTGTGTTTTTGGACCAGTCCAGTTTATTGTTGAGGTGAACACCCAGATATTTTTACGTCTCCACCATCTCAATGTCGACACCCTGGATGTTCACCGGTGTACTACCAGGTGGCCTCCTGCGAAAGTCAACCACCATCGTGGTCCATCCATGTCGGATACAACACAATAAGCACCCCTCAGCATGTGTATGGAACGCACCGGGCAGAGCAGCAGCTACGTCATTAAGAGCGACAATGGTAGCAGGTAGTTTTAAAGGCCGAAATTCCGCATAGGGAGGTTGGTTGGGGTGGTGGATGGGTCAAACAACACAGGACTTTCACGTCCGCCTCCTTGTTGTCCCTGTCAAGGTTGTCTTTGATTATGATGCTGCGCGCCTTACGCCTTCGATGGAGGGGAGTGAGGAACCGATGATGCGTTGGGCTGTTTTCACCACCCACTGCAGTGCTTTCCGGTCGTAGGCAGAGCAGTTGCCATACCAAAGTGTGACACAGTTGGTGAGGATGCTCTCGATGGTGCAGCGGTACAAGTTCAACCAGGATCTGAGGAGACAGGTGGACCTTCTTGAGTCTCCTCAGAAAGATTGATGGTGAGCCTTCTTGATCAGGGTAGAGTTGTTGAGGGTCAAAGAGAGGTCCTCAGAGATGTGGACACTCAGAAACTTGAAGCTGGTGACACGCTCCACCGCAGTCCCGTTGATGAGAATTGGGGTGTGTGTGTGCTAGCTTTAGACTTCCTGAAATCCACAATGAGCTCTTTGGTCTTCTTGGTGTTGAGAGCCAGGGTGTTGTCAGTACACCACGATGTTAGGTACTGGACCTTCTCCCTGTAGGCCGTCTCATCGTTAATGAGACCAGTCACCGTAGTGTCATCTGCAAACTTGACAATGGTGTTAGAGCCATGTACAGGTGTGCAGTCGTAGTGAAGAGGGAGTAAAGGAGAGGGCTCAGCACACATCCCTGTGGTATGCCGGTGTTCAGAGTGATGGTTGGGGAGGTGTGATTATCTAACCTAACAGACTAAGGTCTGTTGGTTAGGAAGTTCAGAATCCAGTTACAGAGGGAGGGAGGTATTGATGCCCAGTTCACTGAGTTTGGTGATCAGTTTGGAGGGGATGATGGCGTTGAATGCTGAACTAAAGTCAATGAACAGCATTCTCACATAGGTGTTGCTATTGTCAAGGGGGGACAAGGCAAAGTGAAGTGCCATAGAGATGGCATCCTCTGCGCTCCTGTTCTGAAGGTAGGCAAATTGGAAGGGGTCCAGTGAGGGTGGTAAGCAGGTCTTGAGATGGGCCAGGACCAGCCTCTCAAAGCACTTCATAATGAGGGGGGTGAGTGCAACTGGACGGAAGTCATTAAAGTTGCTCTAAGCGATGTCACGTTTTTGAGGCTACAACATTTTTTGTCACATACAGCAAACAGGGGCGAGCTAGCGTCCGTGACAATACTTTGAACGTCAACAAGAAGTAACGTCACCCAACATCGCTTAGAACACCTTTAAGACTTGTTGCAGTGGAGTGTTTTGGCACCTGCACGATGGAGGTGGTTTTAAAGCACGCGGGGACAGCTGCCTAGGTTAGTGACAGATTAAATATGTCAGTCCAAACCTCAGTCAACTGCACAGCACCGGCCCTGAGTACGCGTCTGGGTATACCATCAGGACCAGCAGCCTTACGTGCATTAGTCCTGCTCAGTGCCACACACACATCGGTGGTGGAGAGTGTGAGGTGCTGGTGATCTGCAGAGACCACAGCCTTGATGGCCACCTCCTTGTTGTCCCTATCAAAGCGGCCATAGAAGTGGTTCAGCTCATCAGGCAAGGAGGTGTCGGTGACAGAGGGGGGGAAACTTAGTTGTTTTGTAATCTGTGATGTCCTGGATGCCTTGCCACATGCGTCGGAGGTCAGAGTTGTTCTTGAAGTGATCCTCAGTCCTTAGCTTGTGGTTGTGCTTGGCGTTTTTGATGACCTTTTCAGGTTAGCCCTGGATGAGCTATAGGCTTGAGCATCACTTGATCTGAATGCGATGTCTCATGCCTTCAGCAGGAGTCTGACCTCACTGTTCACCCATGGCTTCTGATTAGGGAAAGTGGTAATCCATTTGAGGGTGGTGACACTGTTGATGTTTGAGTTCATATAGATAGAAAGGTCTACACTTAACCATGAGATACTCTAGGTTATCTGAGCAGTGACTCTCCATGATGGTGGTGTCCGTGCACCACGTTTTGTTAACATAAATGCACAAACCCCCACCTCTGGTCTTACCAGAGTCAACAGCTGTTCTCTCTGCACGGAGGAGTCAGTGTCCAGCTAGCTCGATAGCACTGTTGGGTATTTCGCTGAAGCCAAGTTTCTGTGAAAATCATGATTTTGCAGTCCATAATCATTCTGTATGTGGTGATCCGCAGCTGCAGTTCATCCATTTTGTATGCCAGCGAGCGAACGTTGGCGAGGAAAAAGCTTGCAAGAGCGAGTCGATGTGGAGTTAGCTTTAGCCTTGCTTGAATTCCACCGCGGCGACGTATTGAAGATCCTTCCAGTCGGTGTGGGGATGTTTGGAGGTGTCATTGGTTTAGCGATCTCTGGAAGTACGTTAATAACAATGTCAGAGTTGCAGGAACCGATGTCCAAAAGTTCCTGTCGGGTGTACGCTTAACTGTTTTAACCGAAAATACTTGAGATAAACAAGCATATTACCACTAAATTACCAAAATCTGGAGAGACACAGAGCGTTGTGATGCGTTCGCGCCACCATCTTGTACCTACACCTAACTGCATCAAAAATTATGACAATAGTCCCGAACCAGTGTGTTAAGATAAAACGGGTTTAGATCTGATGCTAAAGGAGTCTTTTAGCGTCAATAACAACATCAAAGGCACCTGACCAAGCATCTGTATTTTACGCGATGGCAGTGAGAATGAGTTGATCTCCAAACTGGCCTGGGAACCCCTTGGGATCCCCAGTCAGAGCTGGTTAATGTGGCATGGAAAAAGGGAAGTTTGGGGTCCCCAGCTGGAGCTGCTGCCCCCACGACGCTACCTCACATACATAAGCGGTTGAAGATGGATGGAAGGCTGGTATGGCGTTATATATGTGTCACATTCCTGAGCGAGTAATTGTATGTTTTGAGCGCAGAGAACTATATTTTGCAAGCACATTACATTACATTTTGAACAGAAATTAACACTCGCAAAAAATAATTTAGTTTGAGTACACAAAAAACTATTTCGGGCACAATAAATGTATTTGCATGTCTTTCTCTGCTCGCAGGTAAAAGCTGCTGCACTCCGGTCCTGTCTCCCTTGCTCTCAACCTCTTCTCTCTGCGTGCTCAACTCTAGACACGCTCGCTCAGATTTTCACAGCGTTACAAGTGTGCCACAAAACCAACCAATCGCAGAATCAAAAGGTCAATTCTGATTGGCTGTTCACCTCCAATTAGATCGCAAGTAGCAGGAAAGACATATCTACAGGGAAACAGTTTTTGACACCTGCAGTGATTCCCCAGCAAGGGGTATCTCTGCTGTAGCTAGTGGGTACTTGGAAAGATTGTGGAGCAGCTTAACTAATCAAAATAATTTAATTATGATTGATTTAAAACAATATATCAGCTGAAACAGCTCAACACATATGTTTAAACATATAGCGAAGTAATCAATGGTAGAAATAAAAAGCTAAAAGTGGCCTACTGACTTAGCTAACAGTTTAAATGATTAGTTAAAAGTAATGTATGACTTTTAAAACATTAACCACACTTCAAGTAAAAGGCCAAGCTAGTAGAATTTCTGACCAAACCAACCTAAATGTCTATTGCATGAAAATGTAAGAATATTCACTTTAATAGGATAGTGTGAACACATTGGGAATTGACGGGGTGGGTATGTGAGTTAATATGACAGGGATGTGGGGGAACCTCAGACCAGAAGGGTTGGAAAGCACTGATCCACAGTATTTTATATTATTGACATGCCTTAATAGTTGTGTTAATCACAACACCGTTTTTTGAATTACATATCTCCGTGTGACTAACATCATCCTTCACAAGAAATCTAACATTAGCTAGCCCAGCATGGATACAGTCTATGCATCCAACATATTCATCTGAACAAACCTAAAATGTCACAATACAGCCACTTAAAAGAAGTTTGTAATACTAGTTACATCGATGTGGTGTTTTATTAACCTTAATTCTTTAAGGTTGGTTCAATTGTCTTGCAAAGTAGCTATCCGTTGCTAACGTTAGCTAGCTAGCTTATTTATGTCAAAAAGCAGTAGCTAACGAACGTTACTGCCAAGATATGATTTCATTTTAAGACAGATGACAACACTTGACGAGTCTTATAACACCTCTCTGGTCTCGTTGAAATCATATCTTGGCAGTAGTTAGCTAACGTTTCTGCTTTTTGAGATAAATTAGCATTAGCACGGATAGCTCATTCGCAAGCTAATATAGCAACATAATTCAGGTTAATAAAATACGGTAATGTAACCAAAGTATTAAAAACTACTTACATGTGGCCATAGTGTGACAGGCCTACCGCTGTTCAGTTGTTCGGGCGTTAGGCGAGACTAACTTAGCTAGTTACTAGTAACGTGCGGCGAGGCCTGTTCAGATGACATGTCGGCTGCTGTGTTGAGCTTGCTAGATTGCTTGTGAAGGATGAGTCAAACATAAGGAGATATGAGTCAAACAAAACAACGGCATTATAGTACACACAAATATTAAGACATTTCTGTGATATAGCTATGTCAATAATACAACATACTGACCGAAATGTGTTTTAATCCAGTAACATTAGTCGAACAGCTCCACTGTAGACGGTATTTGCCGTACCAACAAGTGTTGACTGAAAAAGACAGTTCCTCCTAGATTTTTGTTTCCTGATATTGCAATCTAATTGGAGACGAACAGCCAATCAGAATTGACCTTTGGATTCTGCGATTGGTTGGTTTTGTGGCACACTTGTAACGCTGTGAAAATCTGAGCGAGCGTGTCTAGAGTTGAGCGCGCAGAGAGAAGAGGTTGAGAGCAAGGGAGACAGGACCGGAGCGCAGCAGCTTTTACCTGCGAGCAGAGAAAGACATGCAAATACATTTATTGTGCCCGAAATAGGTTTTTGTTTACTCAAACTAAATTATTTTTTGCGAGTGTTAATTTCTGTTCAAAATGTAATGTAATGTGCTTGCAAAATATAGTTCTCTGCGCTCAAAACATACAATTACTCGCTCAGGAATGTGACACATATATAACGCCATAGGCTGGTTGGAAGTTGGAAGGCTGGGTAGTTTCACACTACCCAGCCTTCCTGGGAAAGCCGATGAGAGGGGGCTGTAGCGATGTAGATTCAGTACTGATTGTGTATCAATGGACCAGCTATTTACTTTTGCAGGTTGACTGGAAGGAATCATGTGAGTTTGCCTTAAGACCGTCACATGTACCTCATTGTCACTTGTGAAAGGTGGTTCAGAGATATGGGATGCTGGGGCTGTTGTTATGAGCTATATTGTCCTAATATAACTGGAGTGAGAGCTGTGTCTGAATTCTTCAGCAGACTCTTGGAACAATGATTAACATAGAGGCCAGTAAAGGCCCAGCTCCATTGGTTTCATTGTGATTGCTGCTTGTTAAAATCACAGCTTTAGAGTTGTTTGAATAAAGGTTGTTTTCTGGTGAAGTCTATCATTTTGGTTGTCTCTTAGTATTTATGTTGTCACGTCATAATCCAGTGGTTAGTTTCTATTGGCCGCTGGGGTGGGGTGGGTGTGGCCTACCTACATTATAGAGTGTGCAAAAGCGGAAGTGAAGCAGACTCGAGGACACATGTTGCGGTGGATCAGCTCAGTGAGAGACTGCTGCAGAGTATTATTTTCTGACTTGTCGTGCAGTTTCAACCGAGTTTGTATAAGTGTTACTGTGTGTCCGTGTTTTGAATGTCAAATGAATGTCACGCCGAGCCAACAAATGTCAGGTGGCTTTGGTGGTTAGCGTACATTATTTTTAAATGCAAGAGTAAGACCAAGCTGTTATAATCCTAGACGTTATGACAGTAATCAAGTTTCCCCAGGGTTGGTTATGCCGTGACAATGAGCACTACAGTATATGGCCAAAGGTCAGTGGACACCCCTACTAATTGAGTTCAGGCGTTTAGCCATACCCATTGCTAACAAGTGCATTCAATTCAGTACATTGCCATGAAATCTTCATAGACAAACATTTACAATTTAGAATTGGTCGTTAAGAGCTCAGTGACTTTAAATGTGACCCTATCATAGGATCCAACCAAAGTGGTAGACCATGCAAACTTACAGTGCTGCGTCTGGCAGCACACACACTGCATTGGGAGCTTCCTGAAATGAGTTACCATGGCTGAGCAGCTGCACGCAACCCTCACATAATAACCATGCCAATGCCAATGGTTAGCTGGAGGGGTGTAAAGCATTCAGCAACTCGACTCTGGAGCAGTGAAAACATGTCTTTTGGAGTGATGAATAATGCTTCACTATCTGGCAGTCTGATGGACGTAGTTTGGTGGATGCCAGGAGCACGTTAACTACCTGAATGCATAGCGCCTACTGTAAAGTTTGGTGACCTTAACCCCATTGAACACCTTTGGGATTAGAACACTGATTGCGAGCCAGGCCTTCTAGTCCAACATCAGTGCCTGACCTCAGAAATGTTCTTTTGGCTGAATAGGCACAAATCCCCACATACATATACCAAAATCTTGTGGAAAGCCTTGCCAGAAGAGTGGGGGATGTCGAAGCTACAAAGGGGGGTTCTAATCCATATTAATGCCCAACGTTTTAGAATGAGATGTCCAACAAGCTCATAAAGCTGTGTGTGTGTGTGTGTGTGTGTGTGTGTGTGTGTGTGTGTGTGTGTGTGTGTGTGTGTGTGTGTGTGTGTGTGTTGTGTCTGCCTCAAATACGGATCTTGTTTCATTTTTTTGTTTTCCATTGAGGTTTCAACAGTTTAGAAAAAGCTCCTAACTGGCTGGACTCAGCAATGACCTAGATACAGAGAGAGGGAGAGAGAGGAAAGAATGTAGAGAGAGAGACGGTGTGAGAGAAAGTGTGAAAGAGAGACAGACAGCAAGAGAGTGCAATGAATGGAAAAAGAGACAAATGACTTGAGAAAATAAAACTACTCAATAAGACTTGAGACTATGATTTTGACATCTTCATAAAGTACTCTGTTTTATCTCTACATCTCTCTGCACTCACCACTTAGTGTCTCTCTCTCTCTCTCTCTCTCTCTCACACTCTCTCTCTCACACTCAGTCACTCACTCACTCACTGGGAATGTTTCTAAATCTGGTAGAACCCCAAAGACAAATGCACACACACACACACACACACACACACACACACACACACACACACACACACACACACACACACTAGACTCAACTAATTAGTCTGTTCAAAACTCTGGAAGTGATTCAGTATAATGGCCCCTCTCCCCTAAACAACCACTTACAGTATGTGTTTGTGTGTGTGGGGGTGTCCTCTCAAGGACACATGTTGTTTATTTCATTTCAAATTCAGTTTTTTCTCATTATCTCATTTTTATTAGTTGGAGACAATGCCACTTTAACAACAACACTTTTCAGTTATAGAGAAATTCAGCTGGCCTGTAAACTCACTATCACACACGTTTTCGACACAGCAACTGGAGCTAATGAAACGCACAATCTCTCATCTCTCCAGCACAGAGGAGAGGAGATGCTGTTCATTGTGACAAGTGGGAATAAGACAAATAAGACAAAAGCCCGTTTTATTTTTAACAAGACCCAAAGTCTAAAGCCCAGTGTGCATCACAGCTTGCATCGCAAAAGTGCAAATTTACAAGTATGTTGTATTGTGTCTGTTGTTAGAGTCTTCCAGTACCAGAGGTCTGACTGTGTTAAGGGTGAGGGTTGCACAACAGACTCTTTTGTGGTTTGTGCCAACAAACACCTCCAATACTTCATCGAGGTAAACAACTTATTTTGCTGTGGAAAAAGACTTGCGCCGTTCCAGCATGGCTTAAATGTTCTTGGTTGTTCCAGGCTAAGCTAACTGTGCGTATCCCCAACCAAATCGATCAACAGCATAACGTTGCTGGCCTCAAAGGAGTGTCCCTGTTTGTTTTTTTTTAGATGGAGGTAGACTGCTGAGTCTTGTCTGAGGAGTTGGCCGTCCTTTGTTGGGCCCTGCGCTTGGCTACAACTTATTATTACTATACAAATACAGATATATAGCAGTGCTAGTCAAGCCTGTCTTTTGTTTTGTTCTGGTCCACATCATACCTCATGTCCTCTCTTGCAATTCACCTTGGTACTGCTTCAGCTAAAATCAACAGTTACTCCTTTGTTTTCTTTGATTTACATGTAGATGTAGCAACATGTTCTGTCCAGTTGATTTTGCGTTATGCTGGGTTTTGAAACAATTATGCATTATGATGCAGACATTGAATGCATTTTTTTTTTGTCAAAGAAATGGAAATGATTCCACAGTTTTGTCCAGATACACTGCTGTTGTCCTGTGAGCACAGTACTGAGAAATCCATGTAACAAATCTGTAAGTAAGTGACTATGAACTAAACAACTGATGACAATGTAAACACTGTGGTGAATTACCGTAGTAAAAGCACCATAATACACTCTGAGCTGTGATAGACGGACACAGAAAGGTCAGGGGGATTTCATGCCAACCTGGCAATATATATATTATATAATAATATGTTTTTATTTCTGTAATTCTTCTTCTTCTTTGTCTCTTTATCAGGGTGAGACTCCTAAGAACAGGGCTGAGAAGGCTAAGGACTCTGAACTGGCGGCCTATCTGGAGAACAGACAGCACTACCAGATGATACAGAGAGAGGACCAGGAAACGGCTGTCTGAAACTGTCGAACTCTTTATGAGAAGGACGTGGATGAAGACACTGCTGTCTTCTTCCTCCTCCTCATGAGACTTTACACTAGCTCAGTGAGGCCTGTGTGACAGAAAGACTGGTACACACGTTCCAATATGTGCTTGCAAGGAATGACTCAGAAGTCAGCAGATTGCAGACAGAGTGAAGCTGTGTCGAATCTGATCGCAACATGCGTTTAGTAATTATTATGGCAGTTACTATAATGATGGAACAATGAGGGTAATGATAGTTACACTGGGGCTTGAAGCTTATGTTAATGAGGGTGAAGAAAAACAGTAAAATTATGAGATGTACAGTACAAAAAAAAATCATTCTTTTTGTATTTTGAGTAGCTGAGTAATAAAACGTGTTTGTGAAGTCAAGAAAATAGAAACCGCGTTAAGATGATCAGAATCTTGTTTCTGACTTTGAATAGTAATTTGGGGGAGTCAGTTTGGACAGACATGTTCTTAAAACTATTTTATATCAAACTAATTCAAAGGACTAACCTAAAATTGATCATTCAGGAGAAAGTATTCATGATAATATATTTTTTTGGGGAATTTTTTTTTTTTTTTTTTGGGGGAAAAAAAAGGGTTGGGATTTTTTTATTGTAATTTTATTTTTTAAAAACTAAAAATCAGGAAATGTAGTTTATTTCATACAACCATGGAGTAACAATCTAACAAGACTTTAACCGCAAAGCCCAGTTAAAGTGGCTACCTTTTAGAGGCTGCAAAGTGCATTGCACATCGGTGCAATGCACTTTGCATGCAATCTTAACATCTTACATGTCGGTAAGATGTTAAGATTTTGTTTGGGTGAGATTATGAAATATCTTGTTTGCAGTGTTGATATTTTGGCCTGAACAGTGTTCATTGAACACCCAACAAGGAAAACCTCTAGGGCGAAATTTTGGCTGAGCGGTGAAAGAAACAAATAGAAAGGTCAGGCGGGTCAAACCCATTGTGGACCCTGAATATCCACAGTTAAATTTAATTAAATTCAGACCATTAGCTTTTGTGTGTTTAAATATTTGGGGGATTGTGAAATCACAAGGATTTATGAATATCAATATCAGGTTTAATGGCAATCTACTGTAGTAGTAGTTGTCAAGAGATCTTGTTTGGACCAAAGTGCTAGACTGACCAACCGAGCTACTGATCATCCCTCAGCCCCCAACACCCTTGGTTATTAATTGGAATGAAGCTCTGTTATTATTTTACTGTGTATACATGCCATCATCCGTTACGTTGTGAACCTGCTTTGGTTGGTCTTACCTCACCCATACGACTTTATCAATATATTGTACATACTGTATTTTGTTGACTTATATCAACAGATTCTTGAGATAATTATTATTTATATGTTAAAAAATAATCAAAAGTGATGTTTCTCTGGTGCCTGCGCTTAAGGATTGGATGTCTGAGGTGAATTCATGGGAGAAGATGATTTTACACCCCATTCTAAATTCGCCAACGTGTTCTTTGCTTTTTGTGACTGAGGGTCACTACAGGGGGTTTCTACAGAGAAAACTGATTTCAAATGAGATCAAGTAATGGTGTGTGTGTTTACTTTAGATTAAAACAAGAAAATGAAAAAAAATTTCCGATTGTTTTAGTAAAATCATGTCTTAAATCATGTATGATTATTATAGTTTGTTGTGCCAAACCTTAAAGCTTGTTTACATTGAAAGATACAGTACATACAAATCATTGGGTTTTGAAACCGTAATGTGAACTGTGTTGAGTTCAACAGCAACACTGAGGAACGTTTAGATTTTGGGGGTCATTTTTGGACGCTACAGCAAAATCAAATATTAAACTCAAACCTCCCTATTCAATTTCTGATTCATTAAATCCTCTGAAACTGTAACGCTGTAAGAGTTTTTAAAGGCACAGCCTCCAATCCAGATGTAAACAGAAGTGTAGTGCCATCAAAAGAACAGATTGAAGCTATTCTATATTATTCTAATATTCTATTTTCTGTACATCCACAGGCATGTTGGGTTTGATCAGAGTAGTCTATATCCACAATATTCTACTTCCGGGATTGCTCTGTGCCGCAGGAAATTCTGCCGGATGCATGTCTTTTCGCCATGTCCGTTTCCTTCCGCTTTCTTTGCGGAGGAGGGTCTGGCAAAGCGAGACTGTGATCAACGATCAAGGTTATGTGTTTACGCCTGTGTAAACGTAATATTCTGTTTTCAGAAACCTGGATAAATCATGATCTTCGCTCGAAAGTGATGTGATGATGATGTTAAATTCTGACACCAGTAATAGAAGATAACTGTTATTGTCACTCTCGTCTTCCATTGCTGCTGATCAGCTGAGGAAGCAATCGTCCTCACCTGTTCAGTTAACTTCCGTCTGTACAGAACTGCGGAGTCGCGAGAACTCAAAGACACACCTGGATCTACACAGTGTGCTGAATAGTGTGGACACCAACAAAACAGAGACAAATTATGGCCTTCATTTATACAAGCAGAAAGAGATTTAAAAACAAAAAACAAAAAAACAAAAGAAAAGTTGGAAACAAGTACAGAATAATACAAACGCAAAAAAACGTGATGAGCCCTCACTATCAGAAACCTGGATCTTGCCAGAATTAGGTCTACATAGAGACAAAGAACCAGGTTTCTCATGTTTTGTGTGGCCATCATGTTCTACATATGTTCAAAACCAGTATAATAATCAAAACTGGGATATTAATGCACGTGTAAAGACAGTCAGCACTTAAATGACAATGTTTTTTCATGTGTGAAGATTTTTCACGTACAAAGCCAACAAAGCCTAGGATCTCTGTGATTTTATAAGTCTTTAATTCAGGAAACCTGCATGCATTTTGCGAGTTTCGCTGTCGTTTTGCTCGTAATGGCAGACCACTTATTCTATTTTGTTAATAATGATATTTTCGTTAACAGATACATTTTTCATGTCTTTTTTTTATTTTATTGCATTGTCACATGACTTTCAGCCAATTTTGATGACGTGACTTACTTTATGACTTAACTTTACCAAAGAGCTTTGAATATGAACATCTCATTACTAAACAAAAATCCAGTTAAGTCCCAGCATATGGTCATTTCGCAAGTTGTGCAGCGATGCGACCAGAATACACAGAGATTTGAACTAGGAGCTGGATGTCCAATTTGGAGCCAATTCCTAGATTCTAAGATGCTGCTTTGATAAAAAGTAAAATACTGTGCAGCAAGTGAACTAATCTATTACCCATTTTGTTCTGAATTTTAGCATTTGAAATGTGTTGGTGTCTTCAGATTAGCTTTGCATTGACCGTAAACTCTTGTATGTAATGCATCGCAGTGATGTATATAACATTTTTATTTTTTATTTTACATCCATGGCCGATCTAGTCTTTATTCTGTCACGTTTATGACAATGTTTCTTTGGTAAACACGTTGGGTATGAAGTAGTTTGTTGATTTGTTTGTAAGTTCTTTGATATTTGTATAATTTGTTTTTGAGATAAATATGAAGATAATAAAAGAAGGCAGTTAATATGAGAACGACTCAATGACGCTTTTTCCTTGTTTACTTTTTTTCTGGTTTTTATAGATATGGGATTACACAGTAGCAAAGAGAATGTAGCATTTATTATTTCATTTCCTTCCTGCAAACACATTACCATGTTTCTGCAAAGCTAGTTCAGATCACAAAGCTCCTTCTGAGATTCAAATGGTCACACTTGTTCATTCATGTAAATATCACCACATTCTATACTGTACAACCTGAAGCAATGGACAAATGTCCTGCAGCTCTACTTTTAAATGTATTTTGTTAAATCAGTCGCTGTGAAACTGCTATAGAGATGTGTTGGTTCAACTTTGTGATGATTTTGGAGGCTGCAGTTTGTGGGGTATTTTGTATTATGCTATAATTCCCCCCCCCCCACACACACACACACGTTTCTTTCTCCTTTGCATTAATAAATACATAAAGTTTAGGCACCAAAACAACTAGTTAAGTTTAGGAAAAAGATCGTGGTTTGGATTAAAACACTCCAAAGGAACGAACCACCGATTCTTGGGTGAAAGTATTTTGTTTTCATTGCAAAGTGAACTCCACACTCCGGCTTGAAAGCGCTTTATTTTATGTTGACACCACGTTGTGCTATTTAATTATGAGATTATTTTCCATTAAATATTGAAGTTGGTTAATCAAAGCTAAGGTCCAGTGATTAAACCTGATTGATCTAGAAGCATTGAGCCTTGGTTAATGTGGGTGTTTGATGAATAACAGGGACTCTGTGTTAAAAAACAACCACAATCGGTGCTAGTAAACTGGAGTTGCTGCAGCTACGCCCTTACTTGACAACAAGATGCGTTTTCAGCTCAGACATTGTGAAGAAACCGTTTAAATTAAAAGTTTGTACTGTCACCTAGCCTACCTTGTCTCGATCCTGCCGGTAGCTAGCTCGGCCTGCTAGCTGCTAGCTGCCGTCCGGGATGAGGGGGTTCAGTCAGGTTAATCATCGCGCAGTAGTTCCGTGTGTAGTTGTTCGTTGCTATGCTGAGTTCCAGCTCATCCGTTTTGTGTGCGATGGATCTGGCGTTGGAGTTCTGTGTGTCTGTCTAACAGGCCCGACCGGCATCCTTGGGTAAAAGGTGAACTGATCTTGCTCAGTGCACACTTTACCACATGGTGGCTTACTGTCATGTAAAAGGGGCTCATGACTTGATGAAGAGATGTTTTACATCTAGTTTGAAACAGCAATGTGCATTAGGAAGACATTAATAATCTTTTATAAATATCTTTTATTTTATGGAGTCCAAGAAGCTAGGAACCTTGAAGAATAAACAACCAAAGATGTTTTTACCATGTATCATATGGAGTAATTTAATTTAGAGTCTTGTTGTGTAAAACTTAGCCACCAAAAGTGATCAGTGAGAGTTGAGAGGTTCTTCCAGTGGGAGAGGAGGCATCCATGTGTAAAGACAAAGGGGGCCCCCAGCAGGAGGGTGTTTTATCACCTCAGTGATAAGCAGAGTCCCTCAGCAGGATGCTCAAACTCACTGTTTGATGTTTTTAATGAAGGATCAAAAATAGCCACCTTCATGAGGCTACACAATCAAACTATTTAGAATGGATATCGGCCGATAACAATCCATGGCCACTGGGTGATCCGCACTGCCTACCGGGTGAGCTAGAGGTTGCCCAAGCACCCTAATTTTTAATCATTTGTTCAGTTATTTCACAGTTAATTAAATTTAAATACATATATAGTTTTTACTCTTTGCTTATTTTGTAATGCTTATTCATGACTTCAATAATTTGTTAGTCAGGCCATCCAAAATGTCAAATCGATCCATATATAATATGCCTATAAAATGGCATACAAGCCTATGTACAATAGGCATTTAAAAATATTCTGCAGAATTTGTGCTTTGATAGATTGCTTTGATATATTTCAGTATTACACCATTACAGTAGAAACAGATGGGAGTAGATGGGAGTCATACACTGTGGACAACTCACTTTGAGAAGTACTAATAATAGATTTCCTATTGATCTCATCCAGGATGATGTTTCTTCTGTTGTCCACACCTCAGCTAGAGGTTGGGGAGCCATTCATATTAAAATCACAATGTGCTATTTAGAATATTGGAATTGTTTCTTTTGGATATTCATCTTTATCATCCACAGATGGTTGAGCATAAAGATACTATTTCCATTTGTACGGTTCAGGGTGAGGTAAGTGCCAGCCCCCAGCGCCAGATAAGTGTCAATTTGTTCGCTAATTTTCAATAACCAGTGTGTAGCTTGAAGCACAGTGGTTGGAATTAACAAACTGGCTAACTAACTATACAACAAGCTACCAAACAAGCTAAGTAACTTTATACCTGCTAACATAACGGACTCGTTCGAAAATACATACTTTTTTGTCATGGCTAATTTAAATAATGACTCAGCATCATTTATATTAGAGAAAATAATCACTTAATCCGATGTTCAAAGTGAATAAAACAGCCTTGCCAGCCTACTTATTGAAGCAATTTGATCTCTCCTACGAGTCCCACTGGACTTCTGCGTTCTGTAAACATTTAGGGAGAGAACCAAGCAGTGGACCAAACCGCTGTGAGGCACAGGAGGGTTGTCTCAAAATGCATTTTGTGCCCCGCTTGCATTTGTATTGTTTTACTACTTACAAAATTCCAGTTTGGGCGGCTGTGGCTCAGGTGGTAGAGCTACCAATCGGAAGGTTGGTGGTGTGATTCCTGGCCTTGCAGTCCCATTACCAAGAGTACTTAGGCAAGACACTGAACCCTGAATTGCTCCTGATGCTGCGCCATCGGTGTGCGAATGTTTATCTGATGAGCAGGTGGCACCTTATATGGCAACCTCGGCCACAGTGTATGAATGTGTGTGAGTGGTGAATGGTTCCTGTACTCTTTAAAAGCGCTTTGAGTAGTTGTTAAGACTAGAAAAGCGCTATATAAATACAGTCCATTTAAATTTACATTTATTTGAATTACAGTATATATCAGGGGTCACCAACACAGTGCCCGCGGGCACCAGGTAGCCCCCAAGGACCACATGAGTAGCCCTCAGGCCTGTTCTAAAAATGAAAATTGAATATTGATATTATCTGTTTCCCACCTTGTTAAGTCATTGTTGATAATTATTGATTGATTGATAAATGATAATTATAACATGATCAGTGTCTTCACATAGATGAGCGTCATTAATCATTAATAATCATATATAACTAAAGGCAAACTGAGCACATTTGTTATTTCAGAAGAGTGTATCAAACTGGTAGCCCTTTATATGACTCAATACCCATGAAGTATCTCTCAGTTTCAAAAAGGTTGGTGACCCCTGGTATATATTATATTCAACACACATTTTTAGGGGGGGGGGCAACCCTCAGATTGAGTGGGTTCTGACTCCCCCGAGCCCACCGCGATTTCCACCTATGTGCTTGATAAACAATTTGTAAGTGGCAACACTGTTAATTCAGTCAGGACCACTTTGTCAAAATAGATTCAATCATCTGCAATTTGTATTTGGCAGTATGGCTCTGTTCTGGGGCCTCCACGCACTTCCACGTGCATACAGAGCAGCAGTGCAGGATACCCATAGGGCACAGAACAGGGCAGCATCAATGACAGAGAAACAATATTGATTAAGTCAGACAACATGAATTTAAAAGGAGGAGCTGGGGAGGAGGTGGGTTGCAAGCGCTAGCAGAGATGCAGCAAGGTAGGATTGGAAAAGCAGTTTAAATAGAGCGCGCTATTTGGAAATCAAAAGAGGGAATCAGCTGACCCATCAGCTGGTGTGCTGGCTTCATAACTGTCAGCTATGAGCTGAGATAATAGCCGAGCTTGACTCCGTGACCTGCCAGAACTTACGCTATGCTTCATATTTGAATTATATCATGCCTCACCTGATTGAAACTTATATTTATCTCCAATTACAGGCCCACTACAAACTGAAACTCCAGTAAAGAATTAGAATTATTTAGAACATATGGTCAATGATTTCTCTTCTTTCAAGAAACAAAATGCTAAAGCAGTGCACCACTCCTTGTTTGCAGTACATTCAGAAAATGATATTTTTCCACAACTTTTGTGAGTATTGGACCAAATTATAGCCTTCCACT
Source organism: Perca fluviatilis (assembly GCF_010015445.1). Lineage (NCBI taxonomy): Eukaryota > Metazoa > Chordata > Actinopteri > Perciformes > Percidae > Perca > Perca fluviatilis. The sequence continues at coordinate 14,801,539 of NC_053135.1, forward strand.
CATTACAGGGTGCAACGTAGCCCACTAAACATGCATTAACCGAATAGCTGTATAGTTTTGCAATGTTCACAGATTTTGATGTGTGCACCAACTTTTGTGAGTTTTCGAGTACATCAAGGGTATCAAAAAGTAATTAGAGGGTGCTACAGAGCCGCCATGCCATGCCAAAGCCCGATTGCGATATCAATCTAAATATTTACAAGTTTGAAAATTGCTGCAACATTTTGAGTTTTCGTGCCTCCTAAAGTCCAAGATGGCTGACTACCTGTCAACTTTTCTTTTTTCTTTTTTTTGAGTGTGGGGGGCACTATGGGGTTGCTGGCCACGTCAGAGACCAATTACCGACCGATCTTGGCGACTTAGTACGTGACAGAGTTTTGCATTCATAACACTGGCCCTTGCCCTGTGGGTCAAGTCCAGTCGAAAAAAAGTTTGATTGCCTCAGCATGACTCTCACAAACTGTAGAAGAACAGCAGGGGGAGGCGCAGGAAAATCAAAAGGGTTGGCAAGCAGGCAATGCATATTTAAGCTTTTATAAAAATAAGATAATTTGTTTTATACATAATATGTCATTTATATATATAATGGCTTACCAGTGAAAAGTCAACAATTCCTCCAAACCATCTGACAATATGGGTTGTTTATTCCTACCCTATAATACAACCCACAGGAGCGTTTACTGTCTTCATATCTAAACCAGAGAACATCAGTTGCAACATAAACGTAACGGTCGTGGTTTTAAGCACGTTGTTAACATTGTGACACGGACTCAGTTTGGTTATGGTTAGGCACCAAAACTTCTTAGTTAAGTTAAGAAAAAGATTGTGGTTTGGATTAAAATCGGATGCTACTTCACTTCCAGTTACGCACATGGCACTGAACTATCACGTGACCTATTCACTAATTCAACCTACCTCCTCATGAGCAACATTGCACTCTTATACTTTGTCACACTACTTTCTGCTTTGCTCTCATCATAATTACTGCGGCCACTAGAGGGCGCCACCATTAGAAACGTAAAGATGAGTTGTAATTGTCGCTTGAACAAAAGACCTATGGGAATTTTCGGGGGGAGGACAAGTCTCATTTTCTTGCAAGATTTGCTCGCGGAAAAAATACACAAAAGTCTGAAACCGTCGATCCACATCACAAGCCATTCGCAGAGCACTGTGCAGCATGTGCTTTGTGAACATTACAATTGCTTAACATGGGCGTCTAAAAGAAGCCTGCAGTGCTTAAGCAGCTGCTGTAAACCTGCTGAAAGAAACTACTCATATAACTACAACTAGATTTGTTTTGAAAAATGTGACCAAGCTAGTTGGCTACCGCTAGCGTTAGCTGGTAACTTAAAGGAAAGTTTGCCGATTTTCAGTTCTTCCGTACATGCAGATGAATGGCGGCAGTACCCGGAGGTCGAAGTTTATCTGCCGGTAAAACTCCGGTTGGATGACACGCTTCAGAAAGGTTGAAAATCGGCAATCCTCCCTCTTTAGCGTTCATCTTAGCCATAGCAACCATAAACAACACTGGCTTTGCTGCTTCCTGTTTGGTGCTGGAGGGAGCGCACCCTTTAGTTGTTGACAATGTCCAACATGATTTAACTTCACTACCAAGATTTAAAACTTACGATAATTGTTAACGATAAACGTTTTGTCGGAACGTCAAGATGGGAAAAAGACTGACATGGACTACCTTACACCAAACGATTGAGATGATGGGAGTGTGCCCCAACTCTATCAAAAGTATATTGGAAATTTGTCTGCAACACTATAATCGCTTGAAAAGTCGTTTGGTGTAAGGTAGGCATAAGATGAGTGACCTAGAACAACAAATTGTTGAAAATAACAATGACATTTTTTAATTCATTCAATTAAAGCTGTCCTCAATTATTTGTCTGTGTTTGTATCTTGGCACAAAAAATACCTATAATACATTCATATTATAGACACCCCGGCTGACTATCCCTGTAACAATTTGTCCACAATTAAGCACGTTGATCATACACGGTCCAGCCATATACTACGTTTCAGGTTCCAGTATAACAAATACAGCCCCTTTAAGGCCCTTTGACCTTTGATGCTACTTCCTGATCATTACTTGATCTTAATGAGATAACCTGATTAATAAAAGTATAATAAAGTACAGTGCCTTGCGAAAGTATTCGGCCCCCTTGAACGTTTCGACCTTTTGCCACATTTCAGGCCTCAAACATAAAGATATAAAACTGTAATTTTTTGTGAAGGATCAACAACAAGTGGGTCCCAATTATGAAGTGGAACGAAATTCATTGGCTATTTCAAACTTTTTTAACAAATAAAAAACTGAAAAAGTGGGCGTGCAAAATTATTCAGCCCCTTTACTTTCAGTGCAGCAAACTCTCTCCAGAAGTTCAGTGAGGATCTCTGAATGATCCAATGTTGACCTAAATGACTAATGATGATAAATAGAATCCAGCTGTGTGTAATCAAGTCTCCGTATAAATGCACCTGCTCTGTGATAATCTCAGAGGTCCGTGTAAAGCGCAGAGAGCATCATGAAGAACAAGGAACACACCAGGCAGGTCCGAGATACTGTTGTGGAGAAGTTTAAAGCCGGATTTGGATACAAAAAGATTTCCCAAGCTTTAAACATCCCAAGGAGCACTGTGCAAGCGATAATATTGAAATGGAAGGAGTATCAGACCACTACAAATCTACGAAGACCCGGCCGTCCCTCTAAACTTTCAGCTCATACAAGGAGAAGACTGATCAGAGATGCAGCCAAGAGGCCCATGATCACTCTGGATGAACTGCAGAGATCTACAGCTGAGGTGGGAGACTCTGTCCATAGGACAACAATCAGTCGTATACTGCACAAATCTGGCCTTTATGGAAGAGTGGCAAGAAGAAAGCCATTTCTTAAAGATATCCATAAAAGTGTCGTTTAAAGTTTGCCAAAAGCCACCTGGGAGACACACCAAACATGTGGAAGAAGGTGCTGTGGTCAGATGAAACCAAAATCGAACTTTTTGGCAACAATGCAAAACGTTATGTTTGGCGTAAAAGCAACACAGCTCATCACCCTGAACACACCATCCCCACTGTCAAACATGGTGGTGGCAACATCATGGTTTGGGCCTGCTTTTCTTCAGCAGGGACAGGGAAGATGGTTAAAATTGATGGGAAGATGGATGGAGCCAAATACAGGACCATTCTGGAAGAAAACCTGATGGAGTCTGCAAAAGACCTGAGACTGGGACGGAGATTTGTCTTCCAACAAGACAATGATCCAAAACATAAAGCAAAATCTACAATGGAATGGTTCACAAATAAACATATCCAGGTGTTAGAATGGCCAAGTCAAAGTCCAGACCTGAACCCAATCGAGAATCTGTGGAAAGAACTGAAAACTGCTGTTCACAAACGCTCTCCATCCAACCTCACTGAGCTCGAGCTGTTTTGCGCAAGGAATAATGGAAAAATGTCAGTCTCCGATGTGCAAAACTGATAGAGACATACCCCAAGCGACTTACAGCTGTAATCGCAGCAAAAGGTGGCGCTACAAAGTATTAACTTAACGGGGCTGAATAATTTTGCACGCCCAATATTTCAGTTTTGTATTTGTTTAAAAGGTTTGAAATATCCAATACATTTCGTTCCACTTCATGAATGTGTCCCACTTGTTGTTGATTCTTCACAAAAAAATACAGTTTTATATCTTTATGTTTGAGGCCTGAAATGTGGCAAAAGGTCGAAAAGTTCAAGGGGGCCGAATACTTTCGCAAGGCACTGTATATATGTAGAAGATTGTGCCAGTGCTTTCACAGCACTGAGATCAATGACAATAAGTAAGAAAATATGTAATTCAATGTAAACTTCATATTTTTCAATACTGGGGTTTGGCTGCCAAATACATTGTGAGAAGAAATATGTAGAGCAATACAGCATATTCTAACTTAGCCTGACACTAAAGTAGATTTGATACCATATTCAGACATTAATGATGGAATGAAATTTACAAAAGCTACATGCCTTGGATTTAGATCCAGGTTCAGTGAGAGAAGGGAATAAGCAGTATAATGTATGCAGCTACATTCACTCCTGTGACATCTCTATTCATTTTCCCATTGACAAGTACAAGCTAATTTCTCATGAATGATGAAAGCTTTAGTTCCGAGGTTATTTTGGTGTCTTTGATCAGGAGTATGACACACTGCCAACTGCTCTTAGGCTCATTTACAAAGCTTAACAAACTATGTTATCTGCTTTGCAGCATGAACTATATACAGTAACAAGAACAACTTGTTGTGGACGTACTTCTCCACGTGTTCTGTAATACGGTAAATTGATGGTTTTAGTGTTATTTTGGGTATTGCCAGCTTATGAAAAAATCACGACGCCCCACTTTTTTTGTTGGCTTTTAGTGATATGTACAGTATTTAAGTGTGATCAAGCAGTTTTAGAATGTTTTTTTAATTTACTTTTTTAGTTAAAGAAACTACATTGGGCCTTCGTAAAGCTTCTCTGATACATTATAGCTTCAAACTTGTTATTTTCTCTGCTGTCATCCTTGTTTTTTTTAATATGTTCCTTGATTAAGATCAACTCCACATTATGGGTATAAGATGAAAGCAGAAACATAAAGTGATTCAGTCGTGTCTGATAAGATAAGATGCACAATGATCAAACAAACAAACAAAAGCTGAGACAGAGATTCTCCTTGCTATAGCTGTGGTGCTTTTATCATTTGCTGATGTGGAGCTATACGATCAACAAATACCAACTGAAAGTAAAGTTGAAAAATGTCATTTGGTGGAGCATTTTAGCAGTGTCAGACTGTCTAATGGGCTGGAAAGGGTTTTGTATGCTTTGTCTCATGACTACACATCTGTGCAGTGAAATAAGTCAGTTCTTCTCTGTGTGTGTGTGTGTGTGTGTGTGTGTGTGTGTGTGTGTGTTGATAGTGACTGTGTTTTTGAGGGCATGGGGTGAATGGGGGTAATGCAACCAGTATGAACTGGTTTGTGAGACAAAAGCAGGGGGCTAGGGGAGGTGCATGAGTGAGACCTAAAACAAGAGAGAGACAGAACTTTCCCCCGAGTCTTTCTACAACAGCCAGGCAAACAAGTAAGTTATCTCTATATTTCAGCTCATCCTTTATATGACATTTTCTGAACTGTGTTTACTGTATTGTACTGTATTTATTTAAAAATGACAAAGAACCTCACAAACAAGTGAGTTTATTTGGTTTGTTCTACTTCTTGTAGTTAATGTGATTCCATAAAGCTTAGAAAACCCTTAGACCCCATAAAATTAAAAGACAAGTTCTGCTGATAGTCCCTAAAGTTTTGGCATTATAAAAATTGTGGTTTTGAAACAGATTCCAAAGAGAGAATTAGACTCTTAATAACTTGTGTTTTCTGTGTTTGGACATTCAGAAATAGGTCTTCAAAAATAAATTACATACATAAATTACATACATATAATGTATGTTCATTATATATATGTAATGTTGTATATAATATAAATACATTTATATTCATATCTAACTTTGTACTGTATTCTTGCTTGGCTACTTCTCTAACCCTTTTTGGTTTATTGCCTACCATCTGCCCTATGGGTTTTATTAGTCTTTATATAATTGTCCCATTTCCTGTGCCAGATCCCAGCACTTTCCCAACTTCTCAACTTTAAAATACTGCAAGTAAAGCTCTTCTACACACACTTTATGTGGTGTGTGGATATGTGTGTGTGTGTGTGTGTGTGTGTGTGTGTGTGTGTGTGTGTGTCAATGCAGCAGTGACACTACTGTAGCATATTTTAAGGGTGTGATTAATAACGTTAGAAATGCATGTTTTTGCTTCCTACTGATACAAGTAGCTTTGTTGTGTTGTGTATTTGGCAGAAAGGGCAGAGCAGTGTTGAGAGAATTACAACTTATTATCTTGGCTTTTTTTTGCCGACCAACTGGGCAACAGAAAGGACTGGTGAGCAATCAAAAGGTGATTAGAGAGGAAGACAGATGCAGCTCAATAAAACTTAATTGTGCAAACCATGATTGCCTAGTGATGAGAAGACCAGTTCTTTTAAGTAACCCGGTTAAAATAGCCGGCACAAACTGGGTTAGCTCACTGAACGAGCACAACTGCGCATGCACCATACAGAAGTAGGATTTTGGATTCAGTCTGCTCGCGAACTCATTCCTCTTTAAGAGTTATTTAAAAAGAAAGATTTGTTAGCTAATCTAAAATCAGTATTATTCCCACCAAAGTGAGAATGTATAACCCAAGCAGCTATTAAGTGCACTGCCGTAAATTATCAGCTAGTGGCCTCACCTCAGAGAGAACCAGGTCTTTATTTGATACTGGTTTATATTTCTAGGTTGTATTAAAAACTTAATTTTTTTTAATAAGTATGCTGCATATGTCTATTTTCACACATGGCCGGATAAACCATGGGGGCCCTGGAGCAAAAATGAGCTGGCCCCCTATTCCTCCACTTGTCTCCGCATAGTGTACACTATTCCTCTACTGCAATATTACCTCGCCAGGTTTGCTGTGTAATAATATTGATATGAATATTGATAAACAAACTAATATAGTAATGTGTACCAGGTAATCACAATATCAACTGAAATAATGAAAACAAAACAAAAAGACAGGATTTTGACACTAGGCCTCAAAATCAGGTAATAAAGTAGGCCCCTTAAGGCTCTTATAATTTTAACTTGATATTGTACATTAGAGCAAGGGCGTAACTTTGTGTTCAACATGGGGGGGGGGGGCTTTTGGGGCCATACTCTCTGTTCTCTGCAAAGCTTCTTTTGTAACAGAAAGTCTTTGTTCACTCGTTTCAGTCAGTTTAACATTTCTTACACAGATGTTTCACATTAAATGCCTTTCAGAGGATCAAAGGGTGTAATCTCTCCCTTTCCTGGTAGGTTTTAATGTGAAACATCTGCAGGAAGTGTTGACTACTGGTTGATTTGTGAGGGCATCTGTGTAGAGGAGGATGGGATTTGAGAAAGGCAGCTGGTGATTGTCAGACACTTAGAATAATAATCTGAGCCTGTCAGTGGCAAAACGAGCACTTTTGTGAAGCACAATTGTTTCGCCACTGCCGACTGTAGCGATCTTGCTTAATGCTGGACCATTGTCAAAGATTGTTGTTCCCATCAATCACTTAGACGCAAAAACATAGGAAAATAGGGTTGAAAGAAACAGTAGTTAATAGTTAACTGAAATTCTGCTAGAAAACGTCAATGCAGCGCTACATACCATCCCTACTGCGACCATCACTGAGACCAACAAGCTGATATACACTTCAGCAACAGTGATCATAGAGATGCTTGGCTACAAGATGAACTGCATAGGCCATAAGGAGCACTATGGAAAAGGTGGCTAGAAGCCAAGATCAAAGCAGCACGGAGGGAAGTCAACCAGCTGTCAGAGCTACAGAAAGGTGTGATGAAGAAAGAGTTTCCTAGGAAGTACACCAAACAATCCAAACAAAGATTCACAGCTCTGGCTACCCGCCTGAAGAGGTACACTCTAGAAGTAGAAGCCAGGAAGACAAATACGATGTTCTCTACCAAACCTCAGCAATACTGAGAAAAGACTGAGCGATACTGGAAAAGCATATACACGCAAAATGGCCAGCGGCTAGTAGATCTAAGAGCAGACCACAACAAGCTCCCACAACAAGACCGAGTTACCATCACAGTGGAAGATATCCAAGGGCGAGTGTCTCACATGAAGAGCTGGACGGCACCAGGGCCTGATATGATCCACACCTTCTGGCTAAAGAGGAGGAACCATCATGGAAGGGCAAGCCCCTGCATGTACCACCAACAGATAGAATATATATATATATATATATATATATACATATATCAGTCCCTCCAGAAAAACGTGATTATGCGATCGCATAATTCAATGCATAATCAGGCAAAGTCCGCATATTTATGCGGGGGCCGCATTTTTTCAAATACGCCGCATAAATTGTTGATTTCCGCGCATAATATGTGGGGCTTGCATGATTTCATAATCCCCGCATTTTCCTTGCAAAAAAGTCACATATATCTTAGCAGAAAGTTGAAAAACGTTTACTTCACACAAGAGCAGCCATTTTCCCCTGTTGCCATGGGAACGTTATGAAGTGACGTAATTACGCGACGTGAACATCATCGAAAAGCAGGGTGTTGGGGGAATCACTTTTTTTTCTCTTTTTCATCAAACCGCAGTTTTTGCAAGTTCCCGCAATTTCATCACATAAAATTGCATAAATATCCTGCAATTCCATTGCATTTTTTAAGAAATAATCATCAAGGATCAAGGATTTTTGCCCGCAACAATCACAAAAAAATTCTGGAAGGACTGACATATATATAAATATATGAAAAATTATGCAGTTGTGCATTATTTTACCTCACAGCTTATCTCTTAGACATTCTCTTTACAGGCAGCAGCAGATGCAGTCAGTGTCTACACTGGATCCGTTCTGCAATTGCAGTACCCTGTGCACTCAGAGCTCACAGCCCAAAACTCAGTGTATGCATGTGTTATGTACATGAGTCAGAAGATGTTTTGGGTTGCAGTTACACAAATAAATTGTGAGCGAAGCGGCCGTTGAAACTGAAGCGTACTCCGAGATGGAGGTTAGACAATAAATACACGCCTGTGTAAAAGGGCTGTTACTTACGGATGTTATGAGACATGTATGTGTACTGTCTCTCAAACTAGGTCATACAGGGACCAGTAAAAAGTCATTTCCGCCTCTTGACTTCATTTCCAAATCTCTAATTACGAGTCTACAGCAACACACGCGCGCACGCACACACACACACACACACACACACACACTGACCAGCTCTCAAGCCCTAATCTCCAACCTCCCTTACTTTTAATAATTTGGTCAGAATGCAAACTCCAGGGAGCAAAATTTGCCTTATTCACAGCACACTTGGCTTTTCAGATTAAAAAGTGAACATTTCACAGAATTGTATACTGTCAGCCTTTTACAGTATTATGAGGCGTGTGTATGTGTGTGTGTGTGTGTGTGTGTGTGTGTGTGTGTGTGTGGGCGTGTATGTGTTTTGCTTCAGACACAGCAGACAAAGACAAAGCCCTCTAAAGCTTAACAAGGCCAGCATAGAGAATGACATACCTTAAAATTCTGCAATTTTGACGAGGTAAACATTATCCCACCAAGACCCACCTCTCTCCGTAGACGAAAAGGCAGTATCAGGCTATCATGCCACAGTAGCCATGGAAACGATTGTGCATCATGCAAACATTCTAAAGCTGTATTCAGATTGAACACAAATTGAATTTTTACCTCGCTTTATTTGCACAAATTTGACCACTGGAGTGGTTTTGCAATTAGTGTGTGTGTGTGTGTGTGTGTCTCTCTCTCTCTCTCTCTTACTCTGTAATGTTATTGACAAGTAGGACAACAAGTTCAAGAACAATAATCACAGAATTGCAGAACATAATGAACAACAATATAGTCTCAATAGTGCCAAAATTCCCCCCAACTCACTGCCGATGTTTTGAAATCAACACTCACCTACCACTGCTTTAAAGGTCCCATGGCATGAAAATTTCACTTTATGTTTTTTTTTAACATTAATATGAGTTCCCCCCAGCCTGCCTATGGTCCCCCAGTGGCTAGAAATGGTGATAGGTGTAAACCGAGCCCTGGGTATCCAACCCGGTCTCACAGCAGTTCGTGTAAATGTCCACGTTATTCTTAATCTATTGATACGTGTTCACGGAGACGTTTTTCTCGTTTTTTACGTGTAACTGTCACGTTATTTTTTACGTGTAAATGTCACATTATTTTCCGGGAAAGGGCCGGAGAGCGAAAAGGACGCTCCATAAGCCGGAGACCGCGAAGCGGCCGCTGGGGACCCGCTGGGAGGCGGCCGAAAAGGACGCTCCATAAGACGGGAGGCGCCCGCGAGACGGCCCGCGAGGCGGCCCGCCGGGGACGCCCCACAATAACGGGATGGCGGAGGTTGGGTTTAGGAAAAAACTTACGGGGAAAGGGCGCCTTAAACGCCGGAAAAAGGGCACCTTAAACGCCGGGGAAAGCTCATTGTGGGACTGGCTCTAGTGGCTGTAATTCTGCACCAAGGCTGAATTTCGGGAAAGAGACTTCAGATACAGTATTAGGGGACCACTAATGTCTATATAAAAGAGACTTCAGATACAGTATTAGGGGACCACTAAGGTCTATATAAAAGAGACTTCAGATACAGTATTAGGGGACCACTAAGGTCTGTATAAAAGAGACTTCAGATACAGTATTAGGGTACCACTAAGGTCTGTATAAAAGAGACTTCAGATACAGTATTAGGGTACCACTAAGGTCTGTATAAAAGAGACCCTCAGATACAGTATTAGGGGACCACTAGGGTCTGTATAAAAGAGACTTCAGATACAGTATTATGGGACCACAAAGGCCTATATAAAAGCATCCAAAAAGCAGCTTTTCATAGGACCTTTAAGCTAAACTTCCTAATCCTTGTCACACAGCCAGTCAATTTAGTAACATACAAAAACCGGAGAATTCTGTCATGTTAGACTTCAGAGCGCGATCACATGGCTATTTTAGAGATGTATCAAACTTTCAAAAGTATAAGTAACAATTGTGCATTCATTTTCGTTCGTCACCAGTTCATGGCACCAGGTTAACACATGGATGAGGTGTACAGTATTGTCATTGTATATGTCATGATGTCAGATGATGTAACCTAATGAAATGGATGCATGGCCCCAATATCAAACCACGGTCTTGTTTATTATCTTTAACACAAATATTCAGTCTGGTTTAATATCCGGTAGGGTGGTTAATTGTAAAATTTCACTGTGACAGAGAGCGGCAATCTCAACGAGCAGAGGGTGTAACTGTATAATTACCTGACTCTAAAATGACTATGACTATGAAATGATTATAAAATGGCCACTGGTTACATCCTAATTTAATCTCAATCATGGGTTCTTCAACAACAATAAAACACTACAGTCGCCGAAGAAGAAGGAAAGCATTTTTTGCTTTTCTTTCTCTGACACACTCATTCCAGTTGAAATAACCTCTCATACCATCATGACCCTGAAGACATCTTTTCTTTGTCTGCTTTAATGTTAATAAAAAAGTCAGAATGTGGTTTCGGGACTGTTGTGTCTCATGGCAGATGGACCTCTAGGCACTAACAGAGATAATCAGAGCAGAGAGGAGAAAGTCACTCGAGGGAGTTTAGAGTTTTTCTGTTGACCAGGATCTTTCTTTCTGGTCGCGCCAGTAAAACACATTCCCACGGGGGCTACAGTAGTCAGTAGTCAAGTTAATAGCTAGACAGACATTTCACATCTTTAAAATCAATCCCTCATTATTTTTCCTTATCTTTGCACTGTAGGCAAAATAAATATAATATCAAAGAACCTTTTAAATCTCAAGTACTTCTCTGAAGCATTACATACTAATTAGGCTATTAAATAAGCAACAATCAATGTTGAAATTTAAAAATTGAAATTTTTTGTTAAAAGAACACTTCAGCAAATCTTCATCAGAACAGTGTGGGTGAGGTTTTGATAACTGCATATAAACTAAGCCAGTACTGATACACCACACTTTGCAACCATAATGTCAAAGTTAAACTCGTTATGCAAACAAATCTTGCAGGCGTCCTCTGGGAACCCACACACAAACAAGTCCAAACAGTGTCGGGCAGGCTGTTACTGACTTGTAGCCCACTCATTTAAAAATCACTGTTCTTGTGGCTACCAGGGTCCACATCATATTTTTTTTTGTATTTAAACCAATCAGAAGATGATGTAACCTAATGATATGGATGCATGGCCCCATTATCAAACCACGGTCTTCTTTATTATCTTTAACACAGATATTCAGTCTGGTTTAATATCTGGTAGGGTGGTTAATTGTAACATTTAAGGACAAGTATGTGATATGTGCAGGATCTTTAATAAAATAGATATAAGCAGTAGCACATATAAAATCCTCTCAAAAGGAAATATGATCTACTGTCTAATCGGTCACTACACTCTTGGCTTTTGTTATGTTGCACAAACACACTTACACTTAGGCACATGAACAAGCCTTGCGGTGTGGTCACAGTGTGCTTCACGGTCACTGGCTTCACTAAGAATGAGATTGTGTATAATGGATAAAGGGCTTGTGACAGACTGTCCTCTCTCTCTTTTTGTTTTTCTGCTGGCCTTTCTCTCTTTTCACTCCACTACTTTTTGTACATGTGGGCGGCAGCTTCTCCAACAATTTGTTCTTACAGTATATACTTTATAACACTTTATTTGTGTGCATGCAGGGGTGTGCATAGGACCGACATGACACCGTCATAATTATGAAATGACACCCGTCATTAACATGAACATTGTCATTAAGCGTCATTCGGTAAATGGTGACACTTTTAATGCAAAGTTAGCATTGTTCAAGATGCAAATAGCAACTACTTAATGTCATTTTAATGTAATGTTAACACATAAAGCTAAATAGTTTATTAATATTTATAATTTGGCCTGCCGTGACATATTCATGACAGGTTACGTTTTCTAGGTTAATGTCAAGTTGTCATAACAAAGAGATCGACAAGTTATTCTGTCTTGCTTAATGTCAAGTTGTCATGACACAGATTGTTGTCTTCGTTAATGTCAAGTTGTAATAACAAAAACATCTCGAACAATGCTAACTTTGCCAAAAATACTTCTTCATGTTCATGACAGGTCTTATGCACACACCTTCAAATAAAGTGAACTGTAAACTTTAACATGTATATATTGTTGTACATATACCGTAACTCATGTAAGGATTTGGTTGTTCAATGAAGTAAAGTAGCTGGCAGACCTGACTAACACCAGCAGCTTTTCAAACACAGACGCACAGCAAGCTCATTATCTAGTTGTTTCCACAAGGCGAAGGCTTCTGCGCCAGCAGCTACCAACTCTCACACATTTAATGTGTTAGGCTCTGTAACACACTCTTGCTCTGCGCCCTGCTCTCAGTATTAGGCATGTTGAAATACAGTTATGAACATAAAGAATTCAATATGCAATATAATTAGTTAAATAAATCATGATGCACTGAACTGATTGTGGTACGCTCGTTTTGTATGGTTTGTACTCCATAGAATGTTTCCTCAGGAAACGCTGCAGCAAGCCAGCTAACTATGAGCCACAAGGGACACTGTTTGAAAAGGACCCCCAAGAAAAAATACTCATGTATGTTTAATGAAAGTGGTTCACAGATGAGAAATATGGGTTTGGAAAGTTGATAATTTCATAGCTGAATGCACCTTTTGTCAGCCTTCCTTTCCATGCAAAATTGGGGTGAGGCTTCCACTGGCCATGTCAAACTGCCAGTCAGAAACACAAGGAGCCATAAGTCGAAATCATGTAATAATATATAATAAAAATAATTGTGTAAGTCAGCGATCTTCAACTGGCGGCCCGCAGGCCAATTTGGACAAATTCTTGTAAACTTAGCTGCTGGCTAATTAAACCATCCTCGTCGTTGGAGTGGTAAATCCATCAATGTATTATAAGACCAAAACAAATCCGTATGGCTACTTAATATGCACGTAAATGAGATCATCGTCATGTTCGTGTTCTTCATTCTTGATGATGATGCTCGTTGTATTCTTTTGCAACGCTGTTAATCGTTACTGAAAGTCGGCAAAATGAATGCGTAGCCTACTTATCGGTCCGTTCTTCATTAAAGCTGCGGTTTTCCACGTCAACTTTTCGCTTCAGGCTCTTTGACAGTGACATTTTTACCTGACAACAGGCCTTTCTTTCATCAAGCATTTTCCACCAATCAGGACACTGCATACTACAACAACATTTCCGTTATCAAAGACTTTAACCATCACTCCTCAGTGAACTGACTCCTACTCTGAGATAATTTTCTAGTTAAGTAGCCTAGTTATCATTATGGATTTTCCATGTTTTTTTTAGTGTTTTTAGGAGTCTGTTCACACTAATAAATGTAAAAAATATAGCATTAATTTAGTAAGAAAGTGAAAATATCAAACAACGACAGGCGTATTAGGTATATATAAATTTAATTTTTTTATTTGAAAGTCCCTGAGTAAGTAGTAAAACAATACAAACAGGGCAAAAATTGCGTTCAAAAGTTCAAAAACATCTTGAGCCCCCCCTTTCTTGCCTCACTGCGGTTTGGTCCACTGCGTGCTATACACACAAGTAGTTGACAAGGCTATTTTATTCACTTTAAACATTGGATGAAGTGATTCTTTTCTCTCATACAGATTTAACTGTGATATTTTAATTAATTATAAAGTAGCTAGTCATGACAAAAAATTCAGATTTTTTCCATGAATTCTCTATGTTAGCAATTATAATGTTACCTAGCTTGTTTGGTAGCTTATTTAATAGCTTGAAGGATAGTTAGTTAGCTAACTTGCTAATTCCACCCAACATGCTTTCACTGGTTACAGAAAATGAGCCGGCTGGCTAGTTATCAAGTTCTTCATTGCCATAAAAGTGTTTTTTTCTCCCTGCTGCTACTCCGGTTGATCGTGTAAAAGCTTGGAATGGCTCTCTCATGGGATGCTGCGGTAGTGCTTTTCGACTCCAGTCCCTGGACAGGTTATTAGAGCAGCAGTGCATAATTGCAGCCTGGTTGGTGTTTGAAACATCCACTCCATCATGCTCCACCAATTTTGCTTGTGCTGTGTATTAATGACTTAAAAAGAGAAAAACTGTGAAAAAAAACTACAAAATGTTTGGTCTGAGCTTTTCATAAGGAAACAGACATTGTACATGTGCATTTTATAGATGTTGAGCAAGTAAACTAATAAACAGATTGAACAAGTCCATTGAACAGGTTCAATCTGTTTATTGTTATAGTTCATGCAGTTTGGCAAAACATATATTTATCAGGTTCATTTATGTTTTTTGACGAAGTATTTAGCCACCTTCTATCTATCTATCTATCTATCTATCTATCTATCTATCTATCTATCTATCTATCTATCTATCTATCTATCTATCTATCTATCTATCTACCTATCTATATACAGTACAGGCCAAAGGTTTGGACACACCTTCTCATTCAATGTGTTTCTTTATTTTCATGACTATTTACATTGTAGATTCTCACTGAAGGCATCAAAACTATGAATGAACACATATGGAATTATGTACTTAACAAAAAGTGTGAAATAACTGAAAACATGTCTTATATTTTAGATTCTTCAAAGTAGCCACCCTTTGCTTTTTTTGATAACTCTGCAAACCCTTGGTATTCTCTCAATGAGCTTCATGAGGTAGTCACCTGAAATGGTTTTCACTTCACAGGTGTGCTTTGTCAGGGTTAATTAGTGGAATTTTTTCCCTTATTAATAAAAAAGCAAAGGGTGGCTACTTTGAAAAATCACACTTTTTTCATTTGTTAAGTACATAATTCCATATGTGTTCATTCATAGTTTTGATGCCTTCAGTGAGAATCTACAATGTAAATAGTCATGAAAATAAAAATAAAATGCATTGAATGAGAAGGTGTGTCCAAACTTTTGGCCTGTACTGTATATTAATATATATATATATGTTAATGGTAGGGTGGGTCCACCTCTCACACCCATCTCACTTTCTGAGCATGACGTCAGGAGGGCTTTGAAGCATCTAAACACCAGAGCACCCCAGACTGGGTGCTGACCAACTAGCAACTGTATTCACAATAATATTCAAAATGTCGACTGGCTCAGTCTGTCATACCCATGTGCTTCAAGAAGTCAACCATAATTCCTGTGCCCAAGAAAACAAGACCAGCCTCCTGAATGACTACCGCACAGTGGCACTCACCTCTGTAGTGATAAAATGCTTTGAACGACTGGTCAGGGATTACATTTGCTCTCTTCATTACCAAGCACAGTGGACCCATTACAGTTTGCTATGGCGTCTACCATCCAAACCGATCAACGGAAGACGCCATTGCACACATCCTCCACACTAGCTTTCTCACCTGGAAAAGAAAAGAAGCTGTGTGAGATTGCTGTTCATTGACGACGAGTTCAGCGTTAAACACCATAGTTCCCTCCAGGCTCATCACAAAGCTCAAGAACATGGGATTAAACACCTCACTGTGCATATGGATCCTTGACTTCATGACAGCCAGACCACAGGTGGTGAGGGTGGGCGGACAGCGCTCTTTCACCCTCATCCTTAACACTGGAGCACCCCAGGGCTGTGTTTTAAGTCACAGTGGATTTTTTTTGTAGGGCAGGGATCAATATTTGAGGTGCTTAAAGTGCTGCCTGTTGAAGAATGCTCTTTGAAATATTATGAATGCAAGATAACCTCCACTATTTCATTTTTCTATTGTCAAAGTGCTGTTGGCTTTAATTGAGTGTACCTGCGCTGTAAATCCTGCGTTGTTGAGATACACGTGAATTTATTTCTAGTTATGCTGTTGACTGGTGTGCTCCTGTGCTGTGAATCAGATCACCTTAACACTAAGGCCTTGGGATCAGTCACTAGACTGGCTAGTGAGGCAAAACTTGTAATAGTTAATGATGTCTGTTGGCATACTTGAAGTCTTTGCCTAAAGATACAAGAGTTTAGTGGATTGAAAAATTGTGAATCGCATCTCCTGCTGGTCTGCTGTCTAAATAAAGAATAACTTCTAGAAAAATGACAGGAGTGAACTACATTTCATAGCAATATGTCTTATTTGTTATTGAATGCTCACTACTGGTGAATGTGATGCTTTCATGATCACTTTTTCATGATGTACTAATGTCTTGGACTGTATTGTATGCAGTGCAGGAGATATATTGCCCACTATTGCCCCTATTGCCCACTGATGAATGACTCAGACTGCTCAACGAGGAGAGGTTTTATTATTTTTTCAAACAAGAATCATTTACATTACTAATATGTGGTCAGTTTATCCAGATAATGCCTGTTTGGAAATTTGCTGTAACGTTCTTCGAAGATGTGATACAGTCATGTGATAAAGTAACATGCTTGCTTGGGCATAACCAAAGATGCTCTATAACATTTTTAAACCATCTCTGAGCATACTTCAGTGTGAACAGTCTGTTAGTAAAAGCATACTTTATCCAGGCTGTTCTCATGAACCAGCTGTGTCTGTACTACAATCCTGACATTTTCACTTCACATTTAGGATTAGGAAAACAATTGATGTGCTTTTTGGCTTGTAAAAAGACAGCCAGTGTTCTGTAGTCCCCTGTCGGGTTGTTATGAGCTGTGGTGAGAGGAGCAGATAATGATTTCACATGAAATAACCCTGGGCTGAGGGTCAACATTTAATGGTTTATGGTTGTGATGCATGTGAACCTTTTTAATGTTGATTTTCTCTCTGCTGTGTGTTTGTACAGGATGAGGGCTGCGCTGCTGCTGCTGCTGTTAGTTACTCTCATCACTGTCAAAACTGTAGCTGGAGGGAAAAACAAGAAAGGCAAGATTCTCTCTCTCTCCCTCCATTTCATTCCTGCTTTCTCTCTTTCTGTATTTTGATTGTTACAATACATCATATATTTCTTTAATCCAAATGTATTGCAAATATTGATTGTTGAAGCCTAAATCTCACTTCTTTACAGAGTCAATATAATGTTAACAGTCAATATCACCTCAATTTATTTCTGTATTTCTTTTGCATTATGAGGAAACATTACAAAGCCTATTTATAATTCATTTAATTTGAGTGGAGTGCTGTCCTTTAAATTAATTTGGGATTTACAGCTATTCACAGTGGAGCTGAGGGCATCGATTACATATATATATACATATATATATATATATACACTACTGGTCAAAAGTTTTAGAACACCCCAATTTTTCCAGGTTTTTATTGAAATGCATGCAGTTCAATGTCTTATTGTACTCTGAAATGAAAGAATAGAACAAATGAACAATTTAAGTTAAAAAAGAAACTTAAATCATTTATAAACCAAAATGTATTCTAAATTTTTGACTCATCAAAGTAGCTGAACACACTGGTGGCATTCTTTCTACAATGGAAATCAAATATTCTTCAGAAAGTTCTTCCCAAGTCTGTTGCAGAAGTTCCCATAAATGTGTGGCACTTGTAGGTTGCTTTGCTTTCACTTTTCTGTCCAGTTCATCCCAAACCAGCTCAATGGGGTTTAAGTCTGGTGACTGTGCTGGCCACTCCATGTTTTTAAGCTTACCATCTTGTTCTTTTTTCCTAAGGTTGTTCTGGCATAGCTTGGACTTATGTTTTGGGTCATTATCTTGCTGTAGGATGAAACCCTGACCAACTAGGCGCATACCAGAGGGTACTGCATGGCGCTGCCATTCACTCTGTACAAATCACCGACCCTGGATCCAGCAAAACAGCCCCAGACCATCATGCTTCCTCCTCCATGTTTGACAGTTGATGTCACACACTGAGGAACCATCCTTTTTCCTACTCAACGGCGTACAAAAATCCTGCGTGATGAACCGAAGATTTCAAATTTTGATTCATCAGTCCATAGCACCTTCTTCCAGTCTTCAGTAGTCCATTGACAATGTTTCTTGGCCCAGGCAAGCCTCTTTTTCTTATTCTGACGTCTTACCAATGGCTTTCTTGCTGCAACTCGACCTATCAAACCTGCAGCTCGAAGTCTTCTCTTTACAGTTGAAACTGAGACTTGCTTATTACGAGAGAATGCCAAGAGTGTGCAAAGCAGTAATCAGAGCAAATGGTGGATACTTTGAAGAAACTAGGATATAAGACATGTTTTCAGTTATTTCACACTTTTTTGTTAAGTACATAATTCCACATGTGTTCATTCATAGTTTTGATGCCTTCAGTGAGAATCTACAATGTAAATAGTCATGAAAATAAAGGAAATGCATTGAAAGACATATATAACTTTTGACCAGTAGTGTATATATATATATACACTACTGTATACTACACAACTTTTGACCAGTAGTGTATATATATATATATATATATATATATATATATATATATATATACACTACTGGTCAAAAGTTATATATGTCTTTCAATGCATTTCCTTTATTTTCATGACTATTTACATTGTAGATTCTCACTGAAGGCATCAAAACTATGAATGAACACATGTGGAATTATGTACTTAACAAAAAAGTGTGAAATAACTGAAAACATGTCTTATATCCTAGTTTCTTCAAAGTATCCACCATTTGCTCTGATTACTGCTTTGCACACTCTTGGCATTCTCTTGATGAGCTTCAAGAGGTAATGGAAATGGTTTTCCAACAGTCTTGAAGGAGTTCCCAGAGATGCTTAGCACTTGTTGGCCCTTTTGCCTTCACTCTGCGGTCCAGCTCACCCCAAACCATCTCAATTGGGTTCAGGTCCGGTGACTGTGGAGGCCAGTTCATCTGGTGCAGCACTCCATCACTCTCCTTCTTGGTCAAATAGCCCTTACACATCCTAGAGTTGTGTTTGGGGTCATTGTCCTGTTGAAAAATAAATGATGGTCCAACTAAACGCAAACTGGATGGGATGGCATGTCGCTGCAGGATGCTGTGGTAGCCATGCTGGTTCAGTATGCCTTCAATGTTGAATAAATCCCCAACAGTGTCACCAGCAAAGCACCCCCACACCATCACACCTCCTCCTCCATGCTTCACGGTGGGAACCAGGCATGTAGAATCCATCCATTCACCTTTTCTGCATCGCACAAAGACACGGTGGTTGGAACCAAAGATCTCAAATTTGGACTCATCAGACCAAAGCACAGATTTCCACTGGTCTAATGTCCCTTCCTTGTGTTTCTTGGCCCAAACAAATCTCTTTTGCTTGTTGCCTCTCCTTAGCAGTGGTTTCCTAGCAGCTACTTGACCATGAAGGCCTGATTCGCGCAGTCTCCTCTTAACAGTTGTTCTAGAGATGTGTCTGTGTGGCATTCATCTGGTCTCTCATCTGAGCTGCTGTTAACTTGCGATTTCTGAGGCTGGTGACTCGTATGAATTTATCCTCAGCAGCAGAGGTGACTCTTGGTCTTCCTTTCCTGGGGCAGTCCTCATGTGAGCCAGTTTCGTTGTAGCGGTTGATGATTTCTGCGACTGCACTTGGGGACACATTCAAAGTTTTTGCAATTTTCCGGACTGACTGACCTTCATTTGTTAAAGTAATGATGGCCACTCGTTTCTCTTTACTTAGGTGATTGGTTCTTGCCATAATATGAATTCTAACAGTTGTCCAATAGGGCTGTCGGCTGTGTATCAACCTGACTTCTGCACAACACAACTGATGGTCCCAACCCTATTAATAAGGGAAAAAATTCCACTAATTAACCGTGACAAAGCACACCTGTGAAGTGAAAACCATTTCAGGTGACTACCTCATGAAGCTCATTGAGAGAACACCAAGGGTTTGCAGCGCTATCAAAAAAAGCAAAGGGTGGCTACTTTGAGGAATCTAAAATATAAGACATGTATTTCACACTTTTTTGTTAAGTACATAATTCCATATGTGTTCATTCATAGTTTTGATGCCTTCAGTGAGAATCTACAATGAAAATAAAGAAAACGCATTGAATGAGAAGGTGTGTCCAAACTTTTGGCCTGTACTGTATATATATATACTGCCACCTAATAGGTTTGTTGTTAGAAAATTCCATCAGTCCCAAAACGTATGAAAAAAATGCAAAGATGTGGTATGTTTCAAAATGTGCAAAAAGGGCCTCTTTTTTCAAGATTTAGTATGCCAAACTGGTTTTGTATTCAACTTTTGCCACCTAAATGTGAATAAGGCCCCTGTTAAAAGCAGCTTCAAGTTATACCAATAATGCTAGCCCCGGTTGCAAGAGGATGCCCAAACAGCAGAGTTAGTGGGGTAATGATGTGGTGTCGAGGATTTCTAACTGCTCAGACTTTCCGCTATGCTCTTGCTGAGCTGCTATTAAGCTCTAGGATTGGTTTACTTCTGCCCTAAAAACGTCTAAGCAATGCACCATGTTTTAAAGGAATATTTCAACATTTGGAAAATACACTTATTTGCTTTCTTTTTGAGTGTGACATAAGAAGATGAATACAATCCCTGTGTGTTAAGTATAGAGTTGTAATAACAACGACTGGAATCCAAGGGAAACAGCTAGCCTAGCTCTCTTTGAAGTTCAAAAATACATCCCCCAACACCTCTAAAGCTTACTAATTGCTGTTTTTTAATTCAGACTGTTGTCTATGAAAAGTTAAAAGGGACTAAAAGTCTAAATAAATCAAGCTTTTTTGTCTTATGCAATATTTTCTAATTTTATGTGACAATGGGCACAGTGAAGGTTGATGCATACTTTTTTTTTAAAATACTTTTACAGCACCAGCCAATGACTCCTCACATATGTATTGACAAATATATTAAAATAAATGATGACTCATATGGACGCAATATCCAGTGGCCAATCACCAGCAGACTGGTTAAAGCTCAAGCTGATCACCAGTAGCACTGTCATTTAATTTGTGGATTACATGTTGAAATAATGTGGAAACTATGCATGTCTGAAATAACCAGTAAATAAATAAATCTTTATTCTATCCTCAGAGAAAAACAAACCTTCCCAGTCCGGGTCAGAATGCACTGACTGGCGCTATGGCAACTGTGTCCCTAGCAACGGGGACTGTGGAGCAGGGTTTAGAGAGGGTTCATGTGACCAGCAGAACAAGAAGATGAAATGCAAAGTACCTTGCAACTGGAAAAAAAACTTTGGAGGTAACACACACATTGGACCTTTAAAGTTAGAGATTTGATGGATGGATACATTGCAGGTGAAATTAGGGAAGGTAAATTGCATGTAAATACCTTGTACCTTGTATTGACTGAATGATTCCGTAGTATGTGAATACAGTGCTACCTTTGTGTAGCTACAATGATACAATTTGTGTTGACAGTGTGTCAGTGAAGATTCACCTCTAATTGAATCAGCCACGCATGTTTATGACATACTTTGTGGTGAGTTGCCTCAAGATTGTAATTAAGTATTTTTTAACCACCATGCTCAGCAATCCAGTCTGACGGCAGTTTGCGAAACGATGATTATTGTATTGATCTGTGTACACAAGTCCCATTTTTTTGTGATAGTCAGCACGTTTTTTAAACTAATATAGGCCAAAAAATGCTCTTCTTTGTAAATACTTCATTTTTTCATATAGTAGGCCTACAGTCAAAATACGCAAAATGCTAATATTGGCAAACAAGCAATAAGCTGTATTTCTAAACACTCGTCTGTGACAATGTGTGGCCTATATTTTTTTTCGGATTGGGTAAACGTTATTACGGTACATAACTTACTGGAACAAAACTAAGAAACTTGTCCCATAACCATAGGACAAGTTTGTTAGTTCAGTGGTTAAATATTAATTAAAGCTGCGAGCAGCGATGGACGGGCCCCTCTGTGCGCGTGGGTTACCGGCGGACGCCGCTCCTTGCAACTGTGCATTTGCGCGGCACTCAGGCACCGCAAATCGTCAACAATGAAAAGGGAACTCCCTGCCGAGTTCAGCGATACCTCACACAAGACTCTACATCATACGGTTCATTAACTGTGAAAAGGGGCGTGGCTAAAGCATGGGGGGCGGGTCAAACCATCACCAATTAAAAAGGAAGTCTCTGCTGAGTTCAATGATACCTCACACAATACTCTACCTTAGATGGGTCAGCATGTATGAAAGGGGGCGTGGCTTGAACATAGGGGGGGCCAAACCATCACCAATGAAGAATGAAGTCTCTGCTGAGTTCAATGATACCTCACACAAGGGTTTACATCAATCGGGTCATTAGTTATAAAGGGGGCGTGGCTAAATGTTAGGGGGCGGGCCAAACCATCACCAATGAAGAATTAAGTCTCTGCTGAGTTCAATGACACCTCACACAAGACTCTACGTTAAATGGTTCAAATGTTATGAAAGGGGGCGTGGCCTGAGTGAGTGGGCGTGGTCATATTATAGGGGGCGGCTCAGTATGACATGTAGACCACACATTATGAGTTTCATGTAAATCGGATGATGTTTGTGATATAAGGCAGATTTCCTGTTGCCAGCGGGGTGCTATGACCAAAAGTAAATTTAGGCCTGTAAGTGTCCTGAGGCCTGGACCCTTGTCAATCGTGAGAAATTTCGGGCAGATAAGACAATGTACACTCAAGTTACAACAACTTCTTTGTTCATCACTAAACACTCAAAATAGCCGCCACGCCCACACTGTCTGACGAAAAGTTTTTCTTTTAACAACTTTTCATCTTTAAGGTCTTAAGATGGTGTCGGTACACAATCCGTTCTGCCTGCACGATCCGTTCTGCACATGCGCAAAATGTCTGTGCATGCGCTGTTGTACGAGGATTTACGACACTGCACAATCTGTTCCACGCTTCTGGTCGACAGCCAAGCTAACGTTAGTTTAGCTAACAGCTAATTCGGCTAACCGCTAGCTGAGACAGCATGTAATAACTTTAAAAGACCCTCAAAATAAAACTTGAAAATAAACGTTAACATATATAACAGCTGTTACGTCAGTTCTACTTTACGTGCTCATTTAAAATACAATCACTCAATATTTGTCTTTATTACTATTACTGTAAAGTCTTAATTTAGCTGTAGCCTGCTTCTCCCATTAAGTTTGACTTAACGTCATTTTAGACTGAACCTAGTTGTCAGCTAGTGGTTAGCCGAATTAGCTGTTAGCTACACTAACGTTAGCTTCCGGTGGAGGCTAGCCGTAGGCTAGCGTGGAACAGATCGTGCAGGTCGTATCCTCGGTAAAACAGTATTATCTTGTGCATGTGCAGAACGGATCGTGCAGGCAGAACGGATCGCGTACCCACAGATGGCACAGACCGAGTTTGAAGTTGATCGGATGAAATCTCTAGGAGGAGTTTGTTAAAGTACGACGTGGAAATGGCCAAAATCGCACTAATTTCGAACTTTGAAATCAAAATGGCGGACTTCCTGTTGTGTTTAGGGTTTGGCTCTAATGAAGGTTTTTGTACATCTTGATATGCTACATATGTGTACCAAGTTTCGTGAGTCTATGTTAAACGCACTGCAGGGGCTTAATTTTTTTTTAACTTTCTAGGGGGCGCTAGCGAGCCATTTTTGTGCGCCTATTCCTGAAACCTTTAAAATACGTACATTTTCACCAGACTTAATGCGACCGCCAAATTTGGTGAGTTTTTGAATATGTTAAGCCCCTCAAAAAGCCAATTCATTTGGTGTAATAATAATAATTCCTTCAGTTTCAATAGGGCCTTCGCCGCTGTCGGTGCTCGGGCCCTAAATACAATTAAATACAAATTGATTGTCCTGGCGTTAAAAAGCCACTGATCGCTGTCCGATTCTCTGATATGAATGACCACAACAATAGTCCAGTAAGGAAGATTTAGATGTATGGATCAAAATTTCAATAGCTTATAAAGAGAAATGAGTACAGTAAGTACATTGTGCTAACTGTGAAAAGGTAAGACAAGTTATTTTTAGTTCACGGTGAGTTCTTTTTGACAGATAAGAATAAAACAATGCCAAAGCTCAAACTTGGATGCATTTTCTTAAATTTGTGCTACGTCTGCTTTTACTGCCCAAGTATAACCATCAGAGTTACCAATTCCCACTGGACCATGTATGTATGAAAGCTGTGTTGCATGTGTTTAGTTATCTTCTGTCTGTCTTTTTCCCTCTCTCTTCTAGCTGACTGTAAGTATCGGTTTGGTAGTTGGGGAGAGTGTGATCCAACCTCTGGCTCGCGGACCAGAACAGGGACATTGAAGAAGGCTCTGTTTAATGCAGAGTGTCAACCAACTGTTTCTGCCTCCAAACCTTGCGCTGGAGAAACCAAGACAAAAACCAAAGGTTAGCCTGACAAGTTCACTACTGCTGTCACTACTCCATCTCAGTGGAGAAGAACAAACTCATATATCTTGCTCTTCAGCAGCCATATTTGTTGGGATTTTATTTATGTCCTGGTAACATAGCAAAGGAGTTTGTGGTTGATTGCACATACTGCTGAATGAACAAGCCTACAGTCATACTAGCAGCTCTGTTAGGCTGTACTAAGGATCAGTAGTTCTTTGAGCTAAAAGCTTATATCAACATGCTCAAAAAGACAATAGAAATGTGCTGCTGTGAAGCAGGTTAAACAATGTTTAACATGTTTATCATGTTATTTTGGCGTATTATCATGCAAACATTTGCTAATTAGCAGTAAACAAAGTAAAGTACAGCTAAGGCTGATAGTAATGTTATTACTTTTGCTGGTATTTGGCCATATATCAAAGTATTGGACAGGTAAAACTTTGTGATGGCGCTAAAAGTCCAAGGACCACCACAGTTATTAAAATGTATCCTCAGGGAAGGATTATTGTCTGTACCAAATGTGGTAGTGGTAACCTTATGCTGATGCTCGATGAAAAGTCAGTGGATTACCAAAGTGATTAGTTTTCATCTTCTGGGGACCATGTATGTCCATACAACATTGCATGGTAATCCATTCAGCAGTTATTGAGATGTTTCTGAAATTTGGTATGGATATTCACTGTCCTCAGAAGATGTTTTCTAATGTTTTGATGAAACCTTGACCTAGCACCACCATCAAGCCAAAGATTACACAAAACATTTCATCTAATTATAGACTGCTATAACTATGAACTGCAATTCACTGAGCTTAATTCTGCTATCCTGAAGATTCCTCTAGTGCCAAACCTGAGATTTTTTATTTTTTTAATGAATAGCAAACTGTGTTTGTTCTCTCTGTGTTAATTGCTGATTGCTTAATTGCTATCTTACCCTTGGACTGCCTTTAGAATCTTCTCTTTTTCACTTCTCGCCCCTGCCTCTCCTGAGGACCATTTATATTTTAAAACTCCTTTAGACATTTTCATGTCCTATTCTTGTTCTATTACAGACCAGTATTTAGTGAATAAATGGCGTGAGTAATAGTTGTGTCTATGTTTGTGTCTTTTTTTCCAGGAAAGAAGAGAAAAGGCAAGGGCAACTAGAAACATACTGTTGAGAAGAGTCTCCAAGGACAGACAAGAGTCTAAGAAGAAACAGAAATGAAACAATAATTGTCTGAACGAGCTGTCCTCTGACACTTATAACCCGATTTCCATACACACAATTTTGAATACAGCCTTCTTCAACCATGACAAAAACATCACTTTTATTTTTAAAAAGAAAAGTCTACATCTGGACTTACATTCAATTTGTAAATATGCACTAAACTCTAGATTAGGACTAATAAAGCGAGCATGACCTATGGCATTATAACCAGCCAACCCAGCTCCTTCCAAATCAAAGTGAATTTGGAATATTCATATTATAGGCATACATTTTTTAGACCACCATGTTAGAAATTCCTTTAACTTTGAAATATTGTAAAAAAATTATTTTAGGGAATTCTCTATATCTGACTGATCACTACCAAATCTTTACTATATTAAATACATCTGGGCATCCACTCCACCAAAGCTACCCTGAGAATGGGAGCTATTTTACCTCTAAAGTTGTCTCAGCTCATCTATGCTTTGGAATTGAATCATTTAGTTAAATAAATTGGACGTGTCACTAGTATCCACACACTAACTGTATACTTTGTGTTTCAGCTTATTCTGTCATAATAAACACAGCCAAGAATCTTATCCCTTTTAATAATTCTAACTACCATATCTACTTCTAGATGAAAGTGCATTTTGAATATCAGCTTTATAAATCTGCCTTAGGATCACAAACCCCCTGTTACATTACATAGATTTCTTTCTCTTTGAATATTATATACATATTTCCCTTTTTCACCCTCTTTAGAATGGCCACTTTTCTCCCATAGGTTTGATGCTACAGTATTATACAATATTTCTTTTGTTTATTAAATTTTCAAAACATACTGTGACACTGTCTTTTTTGTATTATTTCTGACTTTTAACTCTTTATTCTAGACCTGTAAGCACAATGTATACATATATACTTTTTCTGAACAGGTTTTATCCATAATGGACCCAGGCAGGTTTTTTGTCAGGGCCTAGTACTGTGACTGGCCAAATACATCCCCCAACTTCAACTTCTTATAAATGACTTGGACCAGCTGCATCAATAGGCTCTCAGTAGTCTCACTTAGATGAAAAAGTAGGGATCAACTAAAGTCATTCCCTTTTAAGAACAATTTTCTTCTTTTTGTTTGCACAGACAGTACTGTCTAAATCTATTGACAGGACCACAGTGACAGACTCGTATATTTAGGAGAATTTTAAAAAAAGCAGTCTTACTGGGAATTTTGCACCTCCATCTCTTCTACTGTTAGGTTGCAGTTTTTTGACCCAGAACACAGAAACTAAACACGAGACTCAGGGCCAGATGTACTAACGCTTTTGCGCCCACTTCAGGCATATTTGTTTCGCAACATACGCGTAAAAGCATGGCGAAGTATGTACCAACAGGACGCACTGAGGTAAAAGCGCAGACTGCCTGTCGCGGGAACTGAAAATGGCAAATTGCGCTTTTCCGTGTCATGTATATGCATTCACGGGAGGGTCAACGGGAAAGTGGAAGTTTCCCATAAAGAGATGGGAGGGGAAGCGTAAAGTGCACCTAATTATGTATTCCGCGTTATGTACAAAAAACGCCTGTGAAAACGTGCCTCTATTTTGCGGTGAAAATTCTCTGCCTCTTGAAAGCAGGTGTAAACCTGGAAGCGGGTTTCCTCGCATATGCCTCCTGGTGAAATGGCAGCAGTAATCCGAGCAAGACGAAGACATAGGCCAAGGAGACGAGCTGAAAGGATTTTTGCCACAAGCATCACACTTTTCCAATTGAGTGAACACAAAACATTAAGCTACAGATTAAGCAGCCATGCAATATTACAATTGAATCTCAGACTCAGGATTCACATTCCATTTTAGCAGTTGTTAAACTCCTCACTATATTACAAATATTGGCATCAGGATAATGTACGTACATCTGACCCTCAGAGAGGCAGGTTTAAAGGTGTAAAAAGTCCAAATTCAAGCTGGAATGTGCAGCAGAGAGTTACTGGGCTGCAGCTTTATGGCTTCAAGGCTGATACTGAGGTCCAGAGACCGGGCAGACAGCAAAGAGTCCAAAAACGAGTTCAGACCGTCAGCAGAACAAACACTAGTAGTGCAGGCCACGTGTCTTGGAATGGCTATTGCAGAAAGTCTGACGTGGCGTGGAGCAGTGTCTGAGCAGAGGAGCAGACAAACAATTTACAACAGAACTTTGAGCAAACAGACTTGAGACTTAACGTTGACTGAAATCTTCTGGCTAAGTTACCACACAGAACGCTATGGCGAAGATGGTGAGTTCAACCAGGGCTTTTTGACTGGTGAGTTGAATAGCTTATTGCTGCTGCCCTAACCCTAACCCTAACCCAGCAGCAGGTGATTGAGTGGCCGCGGCCCTTGACCTAAATGCACAGGGGAAGAATCTATCTTTCAAATTCTATTTTTCTAAATCTATCTTTTCATTTCATGGAATTCTGTGAGATCAGGTTGGTGTGTTTGTTTGTCTCCTATCTGTGTGAATGATTTGCTTTAGTTTTGGGTCTTGTGTGTTTGTGCAGTCTGTCCTTTTAGATCTTCATGGTGGAGAGGAGGTAATGTGGCTCAGGTATGTTTGGCAACAGTTGCTTTACGTCCTTCCGGGTCCATTCATTGAAGTTAATGAATAAACTTAGGGTCGGGCGTTTTTTGGCAAGGGGGAAGCGGACAGCAGACCGGGGCAGCATTTTTTC
This sequence comes from Perca fluviatilis, assembly GCF_010015445.1. Lineage (NCBI taxonomy): Eukaryota > Metazoa > Chordata > Actinopteri > Perciformes > Percidae > Perca > Perca fluviatilis. Next base: position 14,830,267 of record NC_053135.1, read on the forward strand.
ATGACCCATGGGAGGGCGGCACGAGCACGAATACATATATCCTCTGCGCCATGAAGCAGTTTTCTATTATCTATTATTTCACTGTGTGGGGAATTGGCAAATTGGCGCCCCCTGCAGCTGCAGGCGCCCCTGTTGCTGAGAATATGCCGCGCACAGAAGGTGTTGTGGAAAGGGAGCGGGGGGGGGGGCGCGGGGGACAGTTCACCTCTGGGTCTCCCAAATGGAATGGTCGAACGGAATTAGTGGGTGTCAGTCACACCTCGACTTTCTTCCAAATAACGCACATTTCATTCATAATAATATAAATACAGGCCTATAGTTCCTGCACATTTTTGTTTGTGTGAAATGTCTAATAAAAATAGGTAACACAAAAGGATTATGTGGTCACCAAGGTGAATTGGTTTAGTCTTGACTTCTGGTCGTGAGTAACAGAGTTGGGGGGGATGGGACATCTGTTGATTGTCGAGTGCCAAATAAAAGGAAAAGGTCAAAGCCATCAGGTTCCCAATAGAAAAAAAAGAAAAGAAAAAGATAAAGGTATGAAATCTCTGTATGATTTAGAGATGGCCGGATACCATTTTTTGCTTACCGATACTGATTCCGATACCTGAACTTGCGTATCAGCCAGTGACGGACTGGTAATCTGGCATTTGGGCAAACGCCAGAGGGGCCGCGGGCCCTCATGGTCCATTTGGGCCGGCCGGCCAATCAGAGAGCCGCATGATTGTCGCAGCCATGCGGCCACTTAATTGTAAACAGCGACCCATATAATTTCTCTTGGCCCCTCAAGCATTAATAATAAAAATCTTTGGTCAAACAATAACCAAGCTTGTCCAAATCCTTTACACCTAGTAACAATGTAATCTGATTTGTATTTATACCACATATGAGTCTCTCGATATCACAGTCATGGTTACCCTCTACAGTCACAAACTTTTACATTAGTCTGTATTGTTTTGTAGCAAAATTACTTATTCAGATCAGATGTACAAAAATGTAAACGTGCATGGTTTAAAATAAAACAAATCTACCTGTATTTCATTTATTTGAATATTTGTTTGCAAAAGTTAAAATGAAGCAATGCCTTCTGGGAATTTCAAGACAGAATCGAGTAGACATCTGCGTCTTTATATATAGTGTCTATGGTCTGCGTCAGCGTGAAGTTGGAAGCTATACTGTTGACAAAAAAATTAATCGAGGCATCAAGCGACACAAGGGGGGTGGGGGCAGAGAAAAAGAGAGAGAAATATAAGAGAGCACTGTTGGCTGACGTTGAAAAATGCTGCAAACTGACTGATTGTTTTTAAACTCAAGTGCAGCTTCAGCTAGCATTAGCGCTAATACAGCTAGCATGTTAGCAACAGGTCTGAGCCAGCACACCAGGGAGAAAGACAGAACAATGAGGAAGAGGAAGAACAAAACGAGCAAGAAGAGGATGAAGAGATAGACATGGATAACGAATCTATGGAACTAAGACACAGAACAACAAGCCTGCAGGGTCTGAATGTGGATTACCAGAAGCAACAGAGATGGAGACCAATGCTGCAGGAGGGAGTGTAGGTACAGCAAGTTTGGCTACTTCAGAATATTATATTATTATGGAGTGGCTGGCTCTGATGATTTATTCTTTTTATATATATATATATATATATATATATATATATATATATATATATATATATATATATATATATATATATATATATATGTTTTGGTACAGTTATTTATAGCACTCTATTTCATGACAATAGTTTAACAAGTCATAACTAAAAGTGTGCCATTCATAGAATTCGAGGCAGTAACCAAGGAGCTAATGGTTCCTCCCTAAAAGTTAGATCAATATAGCGTGTAATGAGAGACATTTAGCGTGTAAGCGCATGTTTATGTAACACTCCTATGAGTAGCGTTTTTTGCCACGGGCGTTCGAAGGGGGTCTCGCCCAGGGTGTAATTCAATGTAGAAAACACTGCTTTCGGGTTCAAACAGCGTCGTCACACATGACGTCCCGGGGTCTCTGTTACCTCCATGACCACAGGTCACACAGGCGGCCCCCCCTGGCAGGGGCCAGGTTATATTGCCCTCTGTGCCTCTATGTCTGACCTATCACAGGTCATCTCTGCTTTCTTTTTATCCCTGTGTCAGGGGTGTCTTTCATCCCATTATCCCTTTTTCTACCCTTCCTTTAGCTGCTTTGAGCAATACGGCTTCTGCTCCTCCCTTCTCTTTTACAGCCCTCTTCTGAAACCCAAGGGGCTCTGCTACAGGCTAATCCTACTCCTTCAATTCCAACTGGTCTATCCTATTCCCCCTTCCCCCCCCTCTCTTCCCCAAACCCAAATGTTTTTTCTACACATTTCAATAACTATACTTTATCCACAGCAACATTACAGCTGATCAAATTCATCAGTTCAATCAGGGAACATACTGCCGCATCTTCGTAGCGCGTACATCTCTCTCCTGCAAGTTATGTGGAACCCCTTCCCACCCCGCCACAGCATGTCAGCGCTCCACCACCTTGCCCACGTTCCCTTTCTTCTTGAACCACCTCAGTACTTTAGAGTCTATCAGCCTCCACCTCCCATTATCCCTAGGGCTGCAAACATTCACCCATCAGTTAATGCTCCCTTGCCTAAGGTAGTACACAAACGGTCAAGGCCAATCCTTTACCAGGGAGGCCGGATGGTATGCAACAACTTGGGCTGCTCCACTGTTTCCATTTGTCGCCTTCTGCACATCTGCTCCATTTGCAGCGGTGCTCACGTGAGAATTACCTGCCCGCATAATCCAACCATACTGACTGGTTAACCTGGAGAATGACTACCTCGGTATGCCCATAGGTAAATGCCCTCGCCACCACTCTGCAAAATCATCCAGAAGGAGAGTTTGTTGACTTTCTTCTCACTGGCTTCATACATTTTCATCGGGGCATAGACATACTTCCGAACACTTCCCACTTCTGCAGAACCTCACACTGTCGACATTTTGTTAGCCGAAGAACTAAAGGAGGAAGCATTTATGATAGGCCCTTTTGACAAGCCTTTTTCAGTGTTTCGTATTAGCCCAATTGGTAGCTACGCGGAAAAACTCTGGGGAAAAGAGACTAATAATATGCAGGCTCAAACATCCCAAGCATAAACAGCTTCATTCCCAGTCCAGATTTCTCCATGCAATATGCAACTGTCGACCACGTCAACACCCTCATCCGTTTGGCAGGCCACGAAGCTTGGCTTAAAGCAGACATCATCAGCGCATTCAAAGTCTTGCCCATCCATCCAGACTTCGGCTACAAGAGCAGTCCCAAGATCTTTACCTCTCTCTCAGAAGCAATGTGTTGGATCCTGACTAACAATCAAACTCCCTCACATACTCCATCTTCTCGATGATTTTCTTGTAGACACTCCACAATCATCTCCCCCTCTTTGGGCTCGGTACCCTCATAAAAGCTTTCGCAGAAATTGTTGTCCCTCTTTCTGATGAGAAAACCTGTGGGCCTAGCACTTCGATTGAGTTCATTGGCATCACCTTGGATTCAATCTCCCTCCAAGCATCCCTGCCCTCAGAGAAAATTCAGCACATCACGCTATCTTCTGGCAGACAGGTGCACCAAGTGCCAGTTACTAGCCCTCCTTGACCATTTTATTTATGCCATACGTATAATCCCACAGGCATAACCATTTCTTTCTAACCTCCTGGCCGCAACGGTCCCCACTCTTCATGGCAGAGAAGTCCTGGATGATGCATGTAAAATGGAGATGCGCCTGTGGCAAAAGTTCCTGTCTTCTTCGACATCGAACTTTATACAGACGCAGCTCCTTCCGTAGGTTTCTGTGGCTACAATGGAGGTAGATGGTTTGTTTCTGCTTGGCCCTTAGAATTTAAATCCCTGGATTCAGGGTCTCATTCCCCTTGATCTGCTTTGCTCGAGCTATTTCCCATCATCAGAGCTGCCATACTTTGGGGGCATGAATGGTCCAGGAAGGCCATACTCATACACTCCGATAACACAGCAGTTGTAGAGTTCCTAATCAAATGTTGTTTTCGTTCACCAGCCATCATGCAGTTCCTGCGCAGTTTAACCTTACCTCAGCCCAACACCAGTGGTCACCACAATAGCGTTCCTGGTTTGCTTTCTCAGTTTTCTTTCCAGAAATTCAGACACTTGGCTCCAGAATCGTATTTCCATCCCACAGCAGTCCCACCGTTTTAGGCAACAACCTCCAACTAACTCCACAGCTGAAACAGCTCACAAATGCATCACGAGACACCATCCTCAAAAGTCTCGCCCCAAGCACTCTCTCAGTCTACTGAAGAGGAAGATAAGTTCTGATCCTCCTGGGTCCTCAGGCCCTTAAAATCTGACTCCAATTATCTCTAATGTCTTTTCTTCCCTGACGTATTCGTTGATGGTAAGACCAGAAGACACAAAATAACTTCAAAGAGATGATGGAAATCAGCTTCACAAATTTAGTAATCAGTATTTCAAGAATTACAAGACGTATGCAGACGCTTTCCCAATCTTAAGACTAGACTCACCCTAGCAATCAGACAATGCTGTACCGGGCTCCGGTTCGCCGTTTTTCACCGCACAATCTTATCTAACTGTTCCCCTTTTGATCATATTTTAATTAAAGGTCATTCTGTGTTGACTCAGACATTCTTAAATAATGAGATGCTTTATGCCTCTCCACCCAACCTTAAGTCTAACACACATATCTTAATGCATCAACAGTAAATATAAGATTAGCATGATTATTGGTCAGATTATTCCTTCACTTCCTAACAGTCTGGAATTGCTCCAAGGCATATGACTCCTCATACCAGCTACCATTTTCCAGTATTGTTGCATGACAGTCTGCAATTTCATCACTGCCATTAAAAACTCAGGTCCTCCACAATCCAGACCTCCTTGGCAGGTATCATTTTTTTCATAAAATGAGTCACCAGCCTCCACTGTCCTTCTACCTCCCTATGTTACTCTAAGGCTTACAAAAACAGGAACCCACTCTCACAGCAAAACACTTGCCACTCACTGCTGACCTTCGCAGACTCTTCGATCATGTTCCTGTTTTCCGGCTTCCTGAGGTGCTCTAAATTCGCCCCGACTTCATTCACCTACAACCCTTCTCATCATTCCAGTCTATCTGACCTCAGCACACACACTTCCGGCTCTCTCATATGCATGATCCGGAGAAGTAAAACTGACCAACTGGGAGTTTCCTTCCCTATCTACCTTTTCCGTCTCAACTCTTATCCCAGCCCATACGAGCCACTGACCAAATACCTGATCTCCAGGTACGCTGTCAAAGCATCATCTCATCATCACACTCTTCCTCACTGAAAACATGAAAAATGGCCACTGGATTCTGGTTCCAGAATTTGCAGAAAGTCCTCTACCTGTCAGGCATCTTATCCAAATACTATTTGAGCCATTCGTTCCGCATCGGTGAATCGTCCACAGCTGCAATCTCAGACCAAACCATCCATGTCCTCGGCCGCTGGTCATCTCGGGCGAATTGCTCTTATATCCACGATAATCTTAATGACCTCCTTCAAGCACACACACAAATCAGTAAAATTCATTCTTACACTTTGGGGGTCTGAAATCATCTTGGGTGAAAGCACCTGAGACGGAACCCCCACACTGAGTCTCACTCCACGCGGTCTCTAGTACATACTCCCAGACCAACCAAGCAGACAACATCCCCTTTTCAATCCCCATCTATTCCTATGTTCACATTCAACGTAATCAAGCATTCATTAAATCGACATTGTTGTGGTGTGGTCCTTGCTGGTGAATACATGTTTATAATCTATCTATATGGTCATACACACCGTATGACCATATAGATAGACCATATAGTCCATACTGCTATTTTACCACCACTTTGATTTCATTTTAATTACCTGGTTTGGCTCTCTCTGTAAAACACATGCATCATATGAACATCCAGTCAGTCTCTTACTGTCTCAGACTCTGATGCACGCACACACACACACACACACACACACACACACACACACACACACACACACACACACACACACACACACACACACACACACACCTAGTGTGCCACTCTGCCTTTGAAGTAGGTTTGAGAAGAAAGCCTTCATCAATAAATAAATAGCTGCCTGCAGCAATGATTTATTTCTGCTGTCTTCATTTCAATCACTGATTCATATTTCATTGAGGTTCCACAGATGTTTGTGAAGTCTGCTGAACTTTGTATTGTTATTTGACATGTTTTTAAAAAAATTTTGTATGACGAGGAGTCATCCAACTGTGTGTGTGATGTCTGATCCTAGTGGTGGCGCTGTCATGGGGGAGAATTCTCTGGGCTTTCACGGGGTTTTATATTTTACAAGGAAAGACAATTGAGGGTCGTGTACGGCAATTGGTGCCCTAGGCTCTGTGGAGGTGTGTCTGGCTCTGTCTCCTTCAGGTTGATTGGGAGGAGGAGAAGGCAGGTGAGGTTCTCTTTTGGCTGGCCTAGAGAGGAGCAGAGCTCATGGCCAAGGCCGCAAAAGAGCTGGCTTTGAACCGGACTGAGCAATAACAGAGACAGTATTTTATCTTTTAAAATAGAGTATATCTCTTTTATTGGACTTTTAATCTGTGTTTTAATTCTGTTTTCCTTTAGTTATAATACATTAATTCTCTTCCTGCATGCTTGTTATTTTCCTTGTTTCTGCTATTGAATTTTTACAGTTTGGTCCTAAACTTCCAATGTCAGCATATGTCTTTCATTGCATGTATTATTAAATCACACTAATTTTAACTGATGTTCTAACTTACTGACTGGTCACAACAAGTACACTACAGCTTCTTCCGGTGTCTTTTTTCTAATATTAGAAACACCGTTTAACAACCTTTTCTATGACCTCAGTTTAAAAGTTGACAAATAGCTACAGTGATTACTCTCATGTCAATTAGGTCAAATGGCAGCTTCATAAGGTGATGCAAGATGATGTGCTTTGTACAGTATGAAACCACCATGAAGCCTATAGGTGGACTGTTGGGTGACACCAAGAAAGTTACACACGACTAAGGCCCTTAGCCCCTCCCAAGCACCCAAGTGATTGACCAATGATTAAACAAAATGATGTTTCATTTAAGTATTCAAGAACAATATCATATAATTTGATTTTAAAATATATTTTAGGGGTGAGGAGAAAAGTAGGTCAGATCCTTTAGATGCATGATGTCCAGCTGTTGTAGAGATAAAAAGGTTCAATCTCTATATGACCATATGCACATTCCTTAAAAAAAACTGAGAACTGTATACCCTATAAATAAACCATTGCTGACAACAGAACTTAAAGCACTGATTATGGACAAAAAATGCCTTTTCAAGGCTGTTGGAATTGAATAGGAAATGAGAACAGTACAAAGGGAGATCAAAACCAAAATAAAGGAATGCGAGGCAGCCTAAAGGGATGAGACAGAGTCACACTTTAAGAAGGACAGAGAAAGCCTGGCAGGGTTTACAGACTATTACAGGATAGAAACCCAAAGGACAATTTATCTCATTTACTAACGAGCAGGACCTTGTCAATGATTTTAAAAAGCTTTTTGTTGTAGATTCCACACCAAGGATTTTAGATTAGAGCAAATGAGAGCAACTAAAAGTGGAAAAGACACTTTTTTTTCTGAAGAAATCTGTGTGCTAATTAATAAATGCACCCACACCTCTAGCAGCAGGAGAAGGACATGTAGCTCGCCTATTAATTTTAACCATTGTCTTGGAACAGTTGGGGTGATGACACAGAGGGTTCTGGCAAAAAAAAAGAAAGAAAAAGAAATGTGGGGTTCAAAAAAAAAAAATTTGAAGCTGGCTCTAGAGGTGTGCAATATGACAATATTACATTGTAAAAGATTAAAATGTCTCCATAAACATCTGCCTTTACAGATTCATCATTAGTATCGTGCTACAGTGCACATTCTAACAGTTGCAGTTCTAGGGGTTCCCTGCATACAACTACAAATGATTAGCGCCGCTGCTGTATCAAAATCTTCCCAAATGCAATAAACTTTCTATCTCTACTTTAAGCAGTCAGAGACGGGAATGAGTGGTGATAGATCGAACACCCCTAGACATTGCCACAGCAGTCGGTTATTGGTTGTTTAAAAGCTCATGTTTCACAGAGCGTGGGGCACCATACACGGAGCGTAGGAGAGAAAGGTGAAGTGAAGATAACGTTGTTGGTAGCCTACTAGTTACAAACAGGATCGTCAATGAACGACACAATTACTTGCTGACGAATTTGATGTTTTTGTGTCTTTAGCTGAACTAGACAAGAGACGATTCAGTTAAAATAGATCTGTGATGCAGTTTTGCCCTCATTGTTCTCTGTTAAGTTTGCTGGCAGTCATGTAATGAGCCCCGGTGCGTTTTATGTGGAGTTAGCACTGATTCGGACTCTGTTTAAAAAAATTGCCTTTTAAATATCAGCAATTGGTCAAATGGCAACTTAGAAGGAAATTTGGCCTTGTGTGTGTCAGGGTTGCACCAGGTGGACCCAAATGCAAGACTCCTCCAGCGAATGTGCAGAACAAACTCTTTATTATACCTCCCACAACTAACAAACTCAAAACTACAAATGACCAGGACTTACACAGGACTGACAGGGAATGACGAACCGACAAGAGACAAAAGGAAACGGAGAGACTAAATACACAGGGTAACGAGGACTAACGAGGAACAGGAGGCGCAACAGGTGAAACAAATCAGACAATCACAAGGGAGGGAAAACCAAGGACAGGAAGTAAACTAGACAAGACAAGGGAGACAAGACAGACTTCAAAATAAAACAGGAAACAGAACATCACAGAACCCACAACCATGACAGTGTGTTCTGATTTATTTGCAACATGTCCTCATACCTGAACGTCAGAATAGGTCAATAGTGATGACTTCCGATTTTCTGTTCCACCGTACATGCAGATGAATGGCGGCAATACCCGGATGTCCGTGTTTAACTGCCGGTAAAACGCCTGTTGGATGATTTGTTTCAGAAGGGTTTAGCTTAGCGTCATAGTAACCATAAACAACACTGGCTCTAGCCGTTTGCTGCTTTCTGTTTCGTGCTGGAGGGAGTTCACCCATTGGTTGTTGACAATGTTCCCATGAGCTATCTTCACTACCAAGACTTAGACTGAGTTTTATGACCAACTTACACCAACTTACATCTCAGGATTTCATTCCGATAATGGAAAATTGTCTGTGACAGTGGAATCGAGAGTGGAAAGATTTTGGAAAACTTTGTTTGCACGTTTGCATGTAAACTAAGACAATTGGAGGTTTAGGCAGCCGAGGAATTGAGGGAGAGAAGAGAGAGGAAGTGATTCGTTGCTATTTTCGGGATTCTGATTGGCTAACGTGGGCTTGAGCTTCTCCTTACACTGCCACTTACAGGTTTGGCATGCTCTGGACAGCATTGACGACAAATATATACATGGGTACGTATAAAAAAACATGTTATTTTTGAAAATAGAGAGGTTGAAATGTCCGTTTATGAAAATGGCCGGCCACGTGTAAACGTAGCACAAATCTATGATGTGGGAAATTAGCAGATCTAATTTTTTCAACATAGGTGGGTTTAGGTTGAGGCTTCTAAGTGCATCAAATGTGATATCTTGTATAGAATGTATTTTTGTATTTTCAAATTACTTTTTCTCATACCAGTATGTTTTTGTATGTGTTTTATTTTGATACATTTCATGAGTAAGTATTTGTAATTTCTATCAAGATGCTTTTTAATGTATTTGTGCCAATCTCTGCCTCCTCTCCAGCCACATTCCCGGTTTCTCAAACCAAACCATTGCCATTCTCCTTCCAACCACCAGATGCGCTCACACTTTCCCTTCCTTCCACATCACCTGATTGCCCCACCCACATACACACCTGTTTCCATTTTGTGGCAAAACATTTCAAGGTAAATGTTTTAACAGCAATATAAAAAAATGTGTTTCCTTTACACGCTCACCATTCCACTTGGTGTTACGGTTCTTTCAAAAACACAACTTTCAAAACTTGACGCAGCCGCCAGGACGAGCAGACAGCACCCACGCTGACATGTCGAATTTCGAATGGGCTCCTCCACTCCCTTACAGAAATGTGAGTTATTTCTGCTAAACATGATTATTGGCATGCACATTTCAGCTGAATGCACAAACAACTAATGTTTTTTTGCAAACCTTTTTTTTTTACAAAACATTAAAGAATAAGTAATGACCACTCAGAAGTTTACCCAACTTTTGTATTCATAGAAACAGCAAAGTTTCAAAGTGGCTTATTTGGTGCATATTTATCCATGTAGCTCTTAGTCTCGGCTCTTAGAGTTGCCCCCCTGGTGGCTGAAATGGGTAATTGCATTGTTTAGAAATGAGTGAAATAATAAAACGTCTGGCATGACCAGATATTTTATAAATATCTTAGCTAAATAACACAAAACAACTAAATGGTGGTAGGTAGCTAATAAATCTGATTTCATATACTACTTTAGTAAAAAAAATATTTCCTGGCTGACGATGTGGGAGCAGCAGGACGCAAAAAACAAAAATAACTGTTGCTAGTCTGGACATCTTACTGTGCCAAGGTTGCAATAAAGGTTTCCTAAATGCCACATTTGATGTCAGCTTACTAATTGATTGCAGTTTTGTGTAGATTTGGACTTACGTTTATTCCACTTTGTTTAAACGGCGAAGTGGAGGCAGCCTAGTGACGAGTCCATAGCAACCAGTTTGTGTGTTGAATATTTTATTGTTTTATTTCATGTGAATACTATTACTATTACTATTACATTTCAGTATTTTACAAAAAAGGCCTTTTTCAGGGAACAAGAAATGGGTAAACAATGTAAAGCTGTTCTGCAGCAATGGAAGTTGATCAAGCTTTGAAAGTTGGTACTACCAATTCCAATAGGTGTTCCAACTTGTCTGGATTACTTACAACCTCCTCTGTTTGTATAAAAGTATTGTTGGAACACACTGTGGTACCGTACCCTTGTGAGCATTATTTGAACAGTATTGTACTGCAGAAAGTAGTGTGTTGCTATAAAAATGGCGGGAAAAAGGCAATTAACAATGGAAAAGAGACAGACCATCATAACACTTAAGAATGTAGGTCTTTCCTACAGAGAAATTGCGAAGAAAGTCAAGGTGTCAGTGAGTACAGTATTCTTCACCATCAAAAGGCACTTAGAAACTGGGGGAAACTCTGACAGGAAGAGGTCTGGCAGACCCAAAGCCACAACAGAATCAGAAGACAAGTTTCTGAGAGTCAACAGCTTGCGTGATAGGCGGCTCACAGGACAACAGCTTCAAGCACAGCTTAATAGTGGTCGTAATAAGAAAGTCTCAGTTTCAACTGTAAAGAGAAGACTTCGAGCTGCAGGTTTGATAGGTCGAGTTGCAGCAAGAAAGCCATTGCTAAGACATCAGAATAAGAAAAAGAGGCTTGCCTGGGCCAAGAAACACTGCCAATGGACTACTGAAGACTGGAAGAAGGTGCTATGGACTGATGAATCAAAATTTGAAATCTTCGGTTCATCACGCAGGATTTTTGTACGCCGTCGAGTAGGCGAAAGGATGGTTCCTCAGTGTGTGACATCAACTGTCACACACGGAGAAGGAAACATGATGGTCTGTTTTGCTGGATCCAGGGTCGGTGATTTTACAGAGTGCAAGGCACCCTGAACCAAAACGGCTACCACAGCATTTTGCAGCGCCATGCAGTACCCTCTGGTATGCGCCTAGTTGGTCAGGGGTTCATCCTACAGCAAGATAATGACCCAAAACATAAGTCCAAGCTATGCCAGAACTACCTTAGGAAAAAAGAACAAGATGGTTAAAAACATGGAGTAGCCAGCACAGTCACCAGACTTAAACCCCATTGAGCTGGTTTGGGATGAACTGGACAGAAAAGTGAAAGCAAAGCAACCTGCAAGTGCCACACATTTATGGGAACTTCTGCAACAGAGTTGGGAAGAACTTTCTGAAGAATATTTGATTTCCATTTTAGAAAGAATGCCACGAGTGTGTTCACTGTTATATCTGCCAAAGGGGGCTATTTTGATGAGTCAAACATTTAGAATACATTTTGGTTTATAAATTGATTGCATTATTTATTTTTTAACTTGAATTGTTTATTTGTTCTATTCTTTCATTTGAACATTGAACTGCATGAATTTCAATAAAAACCTGAAAAAATTGGGGTGTTCTAAAACTTTTGACAAGTAGTGTGTATATATATACATATATATATATGTGTATATATATATCGGTGCCTTGCTCAAGGGCACCTTGGCAGTGCAAGCCTCCCTTTCCTAACCCAACTCCCTACAGACTGATATACTACCACCCCTACTGAAAATTATGTAATATAGCTCTTGACTCTACTCCTTTGATGTGGCTACAAGTAGCTGAATGGATTGGCAATTATTGAATTATTTCTTCCCACCTCCATCTGCTGATTATGTACTTCTGCTTCTGTGTTCTAGAGTCAATTATTTAGGCCTTTGACTTGCAGCTTTTTGTAGAGTGCTAAACAGGACTCTCATGTAAAACCAGCTGCAGAGCTCTCTAGTCTTGGCTTCACTTCACTGGCTGCCAGTTTCTGGAACAGCTTTATTACAAACAAGGTTTACAGTTTTTTACAATCACTTTGCTAATTTCAGAACCTTGACGTCATTTTTCAAAACTCTAGACACTAAACTCAAACCGGTCATCACTTGTAACACAGGCTGTCCAATGTTCAAAACATTGCATTGTGCATTCATATCTTTAAATAAATCTTGCACTTGCACAATAATTGGTTCAAAAAAAACTAATTTATTGTGAAATACCATTGAAACGTTACTTTAGATCACCCACACACAAGCTACCCGTAGTTTCACTGTGTCATCGTTTGTACAATATTTAAATATTGTAGTACAAAATAGGTGATACATGTTTCATAATGGTACTAGATGTAAATACATCCCTGTAAAAGTATTGCAGTAGTAGAGAGAATACTACAGACACAGTGAAATCATTGAACAAAACCTGAAATGTATTGACGAAAAACAATACAGTACGTTTATTTGAATCAAAGCAAAATAATTAGCTACAAAATAGAAAAGAAAAGACAGTACTGTACTGTACAACATCAAATGCAGTGTTCCTCAACCTGCTTGTACTGTAAAAAGCAAAACAAAGAAGTGATTACTGTACTTCTACATCTTCATCAACTCTGTCTTGTGGATTTGCCAAACATCTTGGATAAAACCTTTGGGCATGGCGAACAATGTGGTACGAGTATATATGTATATGTACGTATATGTATATATACAGTATATATACATAAAGTATATATCTCAATCATCAGTAATGAGTTTGCAGAATTGGACAAGGAATTCCAAGGGCCTGCATGCATACAGTGCAGTACTGTCAATACTGTAAATAGTCTCAAAGGTGGTACATGGGTGGTACATAGAAGCAGTGTCTGATAAACAGAAATACATTACAGTAAAGAATGATGATGAAATATTACATCCATAGATAATGTAGTCTAATTGGTTTATGATCTAAACATGGAATATTGTTTGTCTGTTTCCATACAACTATTCATTAAGAGTAATGCAACAGTTACTTATCATTTTGACCAGTTGTATCGATTGATAGATCATTGTAATGAAATGAATAGACAATCATCTAAAATGTAATGTGTGAATTGCTTTTTGAAATAGTAGTACACAAATAGTAGTACACTTTGTGTCTAGAGTTTTGAAAAATGACGTCAAGGTTCTGAAATTAGTGCCAAAATGATTGTAAAAAACTGTAAATATTGGATTACAAAAAACGTTACACATCACGGATAAAATTGTTCGTAAAAGTCGTTTTGGGGATAATGACATGGCTGGATAGCTAGCTTGTCTTGTTGTTCAACATACTATCAGGTTATTTTTTACTGATTTCCAACTGTACACTCTGTGAATGACTTCAGATCTTGCTAACATAGCGTTAGCTTTCTGGCTTGTAGCTGAGCGGACTATAAATATCTCCCGTTTCTAAGGGAGGCAAGTCGTATCTAAGGTCCTTCCTATTTCCTGGAGGAGTGAACAAGAACCTTATAGCATGTGAATGATTGTTCCAGGTATTAGTCAAACCGTCAAGCCCTTGTTTGTAAAAACTTTAGATTTTGATTGTAAAACTAATTAAAATATTAACTAATGTTTTAAAAATATGTTATTTGGCAAGTGACCATGGTATAAGTAGATTAATGCCCTTCGAGGTGTCCATTGTCAGGTATTAATGGACCGCGTTGGACGGTTCATACCTCGTTGGGCATTAACCCTTACATATTTCACCACAGTTTTGGTGGGAATACAAGTTTGCTCACAAAAGGAAATATATGAACACAGAGTGTCTGTATATGAGTCCATGGAGTCACAAGAGGCATGCATGGATTCTGAATCAGTGGTGTTTAGACATAGTTTTGTAACATCCCAATTGCCTCTGTCCTCCATCTTTTAGATGTATGCTGAACTGGTTTGGCTAGTTTTAGTTTTTGTTTGTAGGTGGGGACCATCTGAATTAAACAGTGATCAGAGTTCCCGAGGGGGGCACGGGGAAGTAAACGATATGTTGCTTTGTGGACAGAATAAAATTGATCCAGTATATTTTCTCCAGGAGTCGGACAGCTGACTAGTTGTTTGTATTTGGACAGATCGTGTTTCAAATGGCAGGCATTGAAGTTGCCCATAACGAGAAGCACAGAATTAGGGTGCTTATTCTCGATGTTTATGATCAGCTCCGTTATCTCTTAATGGCCTCTAATTTCAGACAAAACTGAATCAGGGATGGAGACAGTTGGACCTCTGTCATTGTCTCCAAAAACATTTCTTCAGTGGGCCATGTTACTTTCCTGCAGGAAGATAAGAGACATTTAAAGGTTAAAGTCAAGTTCGACCACCACTGTCAATTGCATTTGGGGAACCACAGGATATGCTATCCATCTGTGGCAGCTTGCAGTATCACTATCACCTTTTCTGTTCAACATATGAAATCTTATGAAGATTTCAAAGAAGTCCTGGTGGAGGCATTCCATCTGGGACAAGAATTCTCAATGGTGTAAATAATTAAGTTGTTCATGCCACTGGTGCGGCAGGTTTGGTAGTAGTCTATATCCACGACGTTCCACTTCTGGGATTGCTCCGTGCTGCCAGAAAGAGACCAGACCTTTCTCCACAGCGCTGTGGAAGGTCTGGCAATGCGAGACTCGTTGGTAGTGACCGTACATGTATTGATTTGTGGTTGAGTAAATGTGATGGTTTTGATTAAATGTCATGTTCAACCTTGTTGTCAGGGAAGAACATCTGTTTTAAATAAAAATGTTTGTTATATTGTAAAAACTTTGACTTTGTCTTTTTTCATACGTCTACATGTATATGGAACAGCAGTTGGTGATCAAACTTACCAGCATGACAGTTGCTTACTGAAACATTTGAAGACAACAACAGTAAATGTCTCGACCATGGGAGTCGGATGGTTCTGTAGGGTCTACAGCAGCGTACAGGTCTGTCCTCTCTTGCTCATTTAGGGGCATGGGAAATTCTGGAGCTACAACCCCAGATTCTGTCAGGGACTCATCATGGTAAAGGGCACTCTCCCAGTCAAGTTCTTGCAGATCCTAGGATACAAATACCAAATTCCAATGTCCAGTAGTCCCTCTTCTTCGAGACCGTGCAGGACATCATAGTATTAGGCCTTGAAAGCCACCCAGTCACACATTCCCTTTAAGAGGATAATACATGCCAAATTGTTGATTAATAGAAAATACATCTCCAAAGATACCCATAAAAAGTATTTAGTGAATGCTGACTTACCTTGTTAAACATTTGATTATATTGAGGTTACCTCTGGTTGTGGACACTTTTTCCAGAAATAAAACTTGCCTGGTCAGTTCCTCGCACAGTAAACATTTACTGAGCAATGTCAACGTTCTCCACGCTTTGATGAACTCTGACCCTTTTACATAGTTATATAGAAGTTATTATAAAAGTTATATAGCACTGTGCAACATCAGGATGAATTGTATGTGATGCATATTAGACTGCATGGCCTCTTGTACATACCTTGAGGGCAATCCATTTCTCTCACAAAAGGTCAGGAAAAAGGTGAGGCCAGTAGATGCCTTATTATTGTTAACAGGTTCCAGGTACATGATTTGGACACAAATATAGGCACCCCTTAAATATATGAAATGTTTAGCCTTGTATTAACCATGTGTGCAAATCAATGCTACACATTGCAACAGCTGCATTTCATAGTGTTATATGTCACTTAATATGTGGGAAATTATCTAAAAATCAATGTGATAACTGTCTCAAGAATACAATATTTTAATCTGAATACCTTTCTGGAAAAGCCATCAATGCCCCCAAAAATGACTGTTATACTTGTTCAGGACAAAGTAGAATTAAGTGTGTGCATTTTACAGATGATAGATTTCTTTTACAACTCCATTTGAAAACAAGTTACCTTATGAGTTTGTGGTTAGTATCCACATGCACAAGTGAAAGGGGTGCCCTTACGGAGTAGCTTCTTCTCACACACAGCCTACCTGTGTCAAACGAGCAAAAATCCCAGCTGCATCTGCTCTGTGCATAACTGCCTTCATTCTGCTCCACTGTACCCTGTGGCCTAAGGACCTCAGTCTTCCCATGACTAACCTGTAGCCACTATGGGGCATCTGAGCTTTGATTTCAGACACTAAAGTGTCAAGCTCCTAGTCTGACACATAAGACCCTGACACAGAAGACCAAATTCCACCATTCGACGGAATACTGTGATGTTACTGACTCCCAGCTGTTTTGCTATGCATGGTATGGGCAGCTGGGTGTCTATCAAGTCCTGTAACTTGCCCTGTTGAATGATGAATTTGGGTCGCCCCCTTGCCCCTTGCGCTGTCTGTACATCAACATGGAAAGTCTTGATAATTTTCCACCTGACATTTAACCAGGTTGCACAGTTCTCTTAGAGCATTAACTATATTCCCTGGCAACTCCATTTGCTCTACCAATGCATCAATCAGTATGCATTCATGGGTGCACATGAAATTAAGATAATCCAGGTCAAAGTTAGCTATATACAGACTATGATCGCTACGCAGTAACTTAAGCCATAGGGACAATAACGTTAATAAGTTACATGGCAACATGAAGCTCAGCGCAAATTCTTTCAGGAAGACGTCATTACCCCAGTCACTACTCCATTCTTAAATCAAATCAGCTGTTCAAGAAGTGACGTGTCAGTTAAACCAATCAGAATCGAGCACGAGATTCAAGGGCCAATCACAGCCTTACAACTCTGCTTTAAATCTGTTCTCTCCTTGTGCTGTCAGCTGTCGTTTCAGGCAAAGCGCTCGACTTTTGTCTGTCGGACGGCTTCATGGATCACTTTCCCTCTCTGTTTGGTGTGTTTATTTTGGTGATCGCTATGTCGGTATCCGGCCTGCTCGCGGCCGGACCCGTTTCCTGTACTCTGCGCGTGCGCCGAGAGGCGCATTCCTGGTTTCTCCGGCGGCGTTCGCAGGAGCTCGCGGCTGGCTTCGCTGCCCGGCTCCCGCTCGGATGGGTCGGAGTTGCTCCTTCGGCGGCTCCGTGATCGCGACGTCGTGCCGGCTTCGGGTTTGCCGTCTCCTGAGCTCCGCGAGCTGGCCGTCCAAGTCGGGTGCGTCTCGCCGGATCCCGCGCCCGCCGCTCCTGTGGCTGCCCGCGGTCGGAAACGGACCAGGAAGGCGGATCCCTCCCTCGGCGCCCCCGCGAAGACCCGCGGCGCGGGTTCCCTCGGCCGCGCTGCTGCCCTGGACGTTCCAAGTGGGTCGTCGGACACAAGCCTCATTCTCGCTTCTCTCCAGTCTCTGGCCGGCTCGTTGCAGTCAATAGAAGCACGACTGCAGGCCGTTGAAAGCATTCCAGCTGCCGCTGGTTCCGTGACCGTCGGGGCTGCTCTCTCCTCCGCTGCGCTGCCGGTGTTCTGTCGATCTATGCTACCTATCGAGATGTGCTACTTAGCGGTTCTGCGCATGCGCACGACCCACAAGCATGGTCTGATTCCCCGCCCATAAATCTATGCAACTTTGCGGTCGGACATACGGTCGATACTGTGGTTAATAGAGTAATATCTAATAAATAATTTATTCATTGTACCTTTTGATAGGGTATATTTGTCTATCAGAATATGCTACCACTGAAATATTCAATAAATATAATTTAATAGAATATCAAAATATGCTCCTGACCGTGCACATGGAGTGAGTAGTGGTGCAATATATAATAATTCTGTTGGGGAGCATTATTTGATAGGGTATATTTGTCTATCACAATATGCTACCAATTAAATATTCAATAAAGATATAATGGAGTATCAAAATATTCTCAAATAAACATAAGATGTCAATACTGTTAGAGTTATACCTCTATGGGATTCAGCCTGCCTGCACAATTGGAAATATGCAGGCAAATATATCCACATAAGGAAGCACATTTCGATGGGGCAGCGCGACTCGATAGACTCTACTATCGATTTGCGCTACGGTAGCATTTTTCGACAAGGCAGCATAGATCGTCAGAACACCGGCGCTCTGCTCCGCCCAGACGGGCCCGTCGGCCCAGGCCGACGCTGCCTTTTCTCTGGCCACTGCTGCTTCGGCTCCGTCCCCCGGCCTTTCGGCGCCGGTGCCCTACCGCCAGCCCCTTCCCTGTCACTCTGCCTTCTCTCCAGGAGCTGGCGCTGTATTGAACCTATCGCCCCTACATCATTATCTAGATTCCTCTAGGGATTATATGAGAAAGGCTTGGCTGCGTCTACTTTGAAAACCTATGATTTTGCTTGGCATACCTTCTGTTTCTTTTGTGTTTGTATTTCTGTTCCTCTTAAACCCGTTCTTACAAGCAGCATTTGTGCATTCATTTGTTATTGTACTGACACTCGCAAATTTAAGTTACAGTATACTCGAGGTTTGCTCGCCGGCGTTCAGTTTCACATCCGCTGTTACGACCCGTCGTTTCCGAGCATTTTTTCTAATCAGGCCGTTAAATTGCTGCTGAAAGGCATTTCCAAGTCCCATCCTTCTCCCCCCGATCCGAGGCAGCCTATCACTCTCGGTATTTTGCACGCTATGGTCTCTGTTCTTCTTCTTTCTCCCTACGTTGACTCCTTACTGGAGTCCGTGTTTTTGCTGGCTTTTTATGCCTTTCTCAGATGCGGCGAATTTACTACCCCTTCTAAATCTTTTAACCCTGATAGTGATGTCACTTTTTCTGATTTGGCTTTTTATCCTGGTCATTATCGCTTATCTCTCAAACATTCTAAACGCGGTGGCGCTTGCTCAGTCCTCGTCGCCCGCACTGATACTTGTTTTTGTCCCTTCAAATCCATGCTAAACTATTTACGGTTGCGGCCTCGCACTGGCTCCTTAGCGCCTCTCTTTCCTCGTCCGCGGTTTCCTGTGCGCCGCTTGGTTTGGGCTTCATCTAAAGCTAGTTCTCCTTAGAGCTAATATGTCCCCTCAGCATTATTCGGGCCATTCGTTTAGGATCGGGGCTGCGACGACTGCAGCTAACCAGGGCATATCTTGTGCTTCCCTGCAACTGCTGGGTCGCTGGTCATCTGCTGCTTACTCCTCATACATTCGTCCTGACGTCGACGACCTTCTCACCATCCAAAGATCATTGAAGCCTTGATTCTGGTGAGCATGCATATAACTGGTGGTGGTGTGTTTTCACGTCTCTGTTATTGTCTCATTTAGGATGTTGTCCTGCTTGTGTCACATTTATTCTTTGCTTGTCGTGGTTCATGGCCTGCATTGCACTGCCGGTCATCGTGCCGTGGTTCTTCAGACTGGTTAGGTTTTTCTTTGTTTGGCCGGTATCGCCATTCCGGTCTCCGCGCTGAGCTTAATAAAATCAGTTAGGCTAGGGCTTTCTTTTGTTTTGGCCAGTATTGCATTCCGGCCACGTACCACAGTTACTAAACATACTTGGGACTTTCTTTTGCTTGTTGCTGGCCTGAATTGCCACCCCGGCAGGTATGCCGTGATTCGTCCTGCTGGTGCAGGGCGTGGAAGTGGAGTTAATTCCTATATGTCGTGGTAGGGCTCCGGGTTTCGTATCTCTTATGTTTGAGTAATTACTAGAAATGTGTTTTCAATGTTTAGTCGGTCGATCATTTCTTACTTCTGTTGCACGTTTCTTTATTGCATATTTTCTTGTTTTCATATTTACCTCCGAACAAGGTGGTGGTGTTGTTGTTGTTGTTGTTGTTGTGGATGCCGGCCGGTGTTGCCGATGCCGGCATGACTTGCCGATGCCGGCTGGTGCGGCCGATGCCGGCTGATGCGGCCGATGCCGGCCTGTGTTGCCGATGCCGGCCTGTCTTGCCGATGCCGGCCCGATTTGCCGCATGTGATGCCGGCTGAGTTGCTGGTTCGGCCAATGCCTGCTGGGCCGGCCGTTGCCGGCTGGTGTTGCCGATGCCGGCATGACTTGCCAATGCCGGCTGGTGCGGCCGATGCCGGCTGATGCGGCCGATGCTGGCTGGTGTTGCCGATGCCGGCCGGTGTTGCCGATGCCGGCATGACTTGCCGATGCCGGCTGGTGCGGCCGATGCCGGCTGGTGCGGCCGATGCCGGCTGGTGTTGCCGATGACCGACTTCCCCGATGTATTTTGCCTGCTGTATTAGGGATGGATCGTTGCATTAGTTTTCTACTTCCAGATCCATGGAGGTGCTGTGTTATGCCGGCCTGTGTTGCCGATGCCGGCCTGTCTTGCCGATGCCGGCTGGTGTTGCCGATGCCGGCCTGAATTGCCGATGCCGGCTGGTGCGGCCGATGCCGGCCCGAATTGCCGCTTGTCATGCCTCCGTGTTTGCCTTTCTGTGTTACTCCGTGCCTGTGCTGCGGGAATTATTTGCTTCCGTTTTGGGGGTGTATCACTTAACCGATATTTTTATTTTCAGATCCGTTGCTGCAAGAGGTAAGCCTTAATGTGTATATGCTAGTTTGTATGTAGCCTCTACCGTTAAGAATGCATGTTACAGTCTACATATTAAATGTGTTATATCTATAATCTATAATTCCCGTCACGTTTTGGGGGTTATGTTCCTATTCCCTACCCCTTTAAGAAGATTAATTCGATGGAGTCCAATCTCCAAAAGACTTTGTACATTCAATATCATACAGTTGTACAATAAATATTTTTGCATATCTGCAAACGAAGTCTCTCCTGATTGAAATGAAGCTCAGCGCAAATTCTTTCAGGAAGACGTCATTACCCCAGTCACTACTCCATTCTTAAATCAAATCAGCTGTTCAAGAAGTGACGTGTCAGTTAAACCAATCAGAATCGAGCACGAGATTCAAGGGCCAATCACAGCCTTACAACTCTGCTTTAAATCTGTTCTCTCCTTGTGCTGTCAGCTGTCGTTTCGACAGCAAAGCTGCCGGCCCTCCTCCTCCCCTGCCTCCTCCGGTAGTTGTGTTTCTCCCGGCTGACCGCTCCGTTGCCTCTTCGTTCCAGTCTCTGGTCTCTTCACCGCCGCCACCAGTGTCTGGACTCCATCGGGGGTTATGTTCCTATTCCCTACCCCTTGAAGAAGATTAATTCGATGGAGTCCAATCTCCAAAAGACTTTGTACATTCAATATCATACAGTTGTACAATAAATATTTTTGCATATCTGCAAACGAAGTCTCTCCTGATTGAAATCGTGTTTACAGGTGTGTCAATAGAGCTCAACAGTGACCGCCCACTTTTTTAACGTCTCTGGTTCCAGAAGTATTTTTCCCCATTCAATTGTTTCATTGAGGTTTCAAAAATTGCTTATATAGAGAGTTTTAAGTCTGGAACCAAGCCAACCAGCTACGAGAAGAATAGTGAGCATAAAACATTTGATTCGGCGTAAAAAAAACCATTTTGAAAACGGCAAAAAAGACAAAGGGTACAGAAACTATCAGAGATTTCAACGGTAGAAGCTCACTCTTGCCATTCACAGTTTTGGTAAACGTTCTATGGTAACAGTGAGTTGGAGCAATCAGAGACGTTGCTGTTACGCTTAGGATTGTGGGTACTGTAGTTTTTCTCTATAAGATTGTGTATAACATGTTTTTCTTAAAACAAGGTTGATTTCAGACTTCTAGCTTCTACAGGCACAGAAACTTTTGAATCACAACCACGTAGCTTGTGATCAGTCTACCTCGGATGGTTGCCATACAAAACCGTTTTTGACTTTTACGAACAATAAAAAAACTGGGTTTTTTTTTACCGTATTTTTTGAAATATGTTAGGTCCATGTGTTATGTTGTGAATGTGAAAATGAGCTGCTACTTCCTTTGTCAGCTCTAGCCGCTGAAAATAAATAAGCAGAGAAATCAGGCCAATTATGAAAGCTAGTCAGTCTGACATCATATTGCCTGAGCTCGCCCAGTTGGACTGGGTAAAGGATTCTGACAGCCAGGCTCTCATTGGCTAGCTGTTAGCCAATAGATTCAAACAGCTTAGCTTGTTGAATATTAATGAGAACTGGCAGAAATCGAGCTGAGTCTTCCTGTAGGCTTTCTATACCACGCTAGAATGGCTTGAAACAAGGTAATCAAGGCATTTTTTCCACAAAATGTTTTACAGAATCCATGGTAGAACTTCAGACATTACCACAAAGTAATGAAATACGTGTGGCAGGGCACCTTTAAACATGATGTCTGATGATCTAAATCCTTATTGAGAAAATCAATGGCATTTTTATTTCCGGGACCACACTGTTGAGCTCTACTGCAGTGGCTATGCAAGATGGAAACGAGATGAATGAAACGTCAACATAAATATTTCTAAAGAAGTCCCATTCACCTTGTCTCACTTCACCATCAACGGAAATGTTCAGTTTAATGTATATAAGAGCAGCCGATAGCCTGCTAGCTCACTTAACAATGCCTCATGTGTCAACCCGCAGTGATTTAATACACCGGCTGAGTGAATGAATTTGTCCGCCTAGCTAGAGATAGAAGGGCAGCACCCCATCCGACTCATTTTGACGGTAAAATAAACGGCTACTACCACAGCCCGTAAGGGGTGATAAAATGCGTGCCGGACCGGTGGCTTTTGCCAGAAATGTATTTGTTGCAGACAGCTGACTATTGGGTAGGTCGTCACTGAAACAAGGTCGGCACACACACCAGTCTGATGCCAAGCAAGGAGGAAGAGATCCTGTGGTGTTGAGTGACAGACTCAGATAAAATCCCCTTTGAATCAATATTTTGTGTCAAATTATTAATTTATAAGTTCCCGCTTAATAAGCGGTACCGCTAATGACTATCAATTCAAGGAAGTAATAAAGCACCATTAAAATAACATAAACTTATACTGTTAGACTCCCACAAAACAACGTTACCTTCACCTTCATGACAATCAGGTGACGTACATCCATGGCATGTCTTTCCTGTCATGTGCTTTTATGTACATTTACTTATGTAGCTGTCAAAGTGAAGTATTACAAGTGTATTTTTGTATCTCTAATGCTTACTGACTTAAAAGAAGAGAACAATTTAAATACAAAGTATGTTCATATATATATAACCGCCCTTTTTATTTCAAAAGTCATAATAAAGCAAAAGAAAGCAGATTTTTAAAAAAAAAGTCTGGAAGGCGGGAGTGGAGGAGCCGTTGAGGTACAGTACCCGCCTGCAAGGGATATTCTAAAGTAAAACGAACGCACCCTCAACGGGGCACGGATCATTTCATTGGTCAACACTACACTGGCATTCTATTGGTTGGGGAATTTTGATAGGGTTGTAACACAAACAATCCGAGAGCGCAGGAGAAATCCGAGAGAAGATTTGCAAGGGAAGGGCCAAAGCTGAGAGCAGGAAATCTGTCCAAGCAACAACAGCAGAAAGTTTGAGCACAAGTAGAGCAAATCCAAGCGCGAGCAGTGACTATTTGAGTGTGAAAGCAAGGTTTTGAGGCACATTTTTACAAAATTGAACGTAATAGTGAGAAATGCTCTCAAAGTGAAAGAATGCGCTCTTGAATAAAGATAGGAATATAACCCCATAAGAGTGTAGGGTCAGCCATTTAATATTATGGGGTCTTTGATTACACTCAAGACTCAGAGAGAGGATCTATTGTGGCCCTTGATTCTTTATTCTCATAGACCTAACGGTGCAATGTGTAATGCCCGGCCACATGCATCACCTCCTCCCTCGGTACTAAATACATTTTTTACAGATGTACATTTATACTAAATTCAGTGCCCTGCTACACCATGAACTACTACAGCTTCTATTTCTAGTGAAGGATTTTAAGCAAAAAATGTGACCGATGGCCTGACTCCAATTCTATGGTCACTACACCCTGAAAAGTGTTCGTTTACTGGAAGATCAGATAAATAAAACTCAGGATTCGTTCAGTTAAAGTTATATCAAGCTTTAGTGAAGAATGAACTAAGCTTAACTTAACTAAGTTAAGATACTCTCTATTTATCCATTTCTGTCCCATCTTCTGGTGATGCTGTCATCAGTTTGGATACATTTCAGATCTTCTGGCTCCAGCCGGCTCCTAACGATATGTAACACACTATATGAAAATGTTACCTCGGCTTCTCCCATTCTCAGGTCAAAAGAGACAAGCTGCTATTGTTGGATTTGAATACCTGTGTGTTCTTAATCTTCTGCCGACTTAAGGAGTTCTGAGAGCAAAGGCCATTTCCATACTCTGTGCCACAAATCTCGCGCTTGCAAAACACTGCACCATTGTTGTCTCCATCCCCTCCGATCAGAGAAGACCTTTTCTCATGCAATATCTCACACTCCCTTTATAATGTTTTATCACTTTAAAAACCAGATGGCCTCTCATAACTCACAGAAGTGGAGACAACAAGGTCAGTTTCATGAACTCTAAAAACCTCTTACTTTACTCTCACAAAGTATATTCTAACACTAGTCATAGTTCCATTATCTTTATTGATACTATAATTGGGAATTCCTGGAATTGTTGGGTCTTTGTAAATTATAGCGTGTGGTCTAGACCTACTCTAGCTGTAAACTGTCTTGAGATAACTCTTGTTATGAGTTTATACTATAAATAAAATGTAATTGAAGTGAATTGAGAACGGCACAGTCTATAGCCTTTTTTTTTTTTTTTGATTCCTGTGGGATTCCCGCGGGACGGGAATTTTACTATTCATCACGTGTCTGGGACATGAGTGTCAACAGGAGCAGGGGGGACAGGAATCATGATGATAATAATAGATCAGTTTTTATATATAAATAGGGCTGTGGTGTCCACAAAAATTGGTCGGTACATTGAATGAATAGCCACAGTAGCACCCGTGCGATACAGATACGCTGGTGTGTGACGTAGAGCCGCTTGTTTGTTTAGGTGGTTTATCAATAACAATAGTTTATGGTGCGACAACGCCTGGATGCGAGCAATAGATGTGTTTATAAAAATGTAGTGCAGTTTTATATATATATATATATATATATATATATATATATATATATATATATATATATATATATATATTATTATATATTATGTTTTATACAGCAGATGTAGGCCTATTTAAAACGGACCTGCCAATGTGCATTCAGCTAGCTGAGACAGCTGTCAACTCGATTAGTACAGACTTCAGTTGGCTGTGTGCAGGTTGCATACACTCCACTGATAAACCAGAGAATTACAGTAACATTAGCCTTCATGATCAAACAAAATCTCTCTCTCTCTGCCTCTCTTCTCGTTTTTTTATAATACCTGGTTTTAGGAGGTGCAGCAGCACCCTCAACACCCCTACATCCTGCGTCCATGCAAGTAGGCAGGGCATGTTTATCTATATAGCACACTTAAGCAACATGGCAACTAAATGGGCTTGACATAAAACATTAAAAGTACATTTTAAAACAGTTCAAAACAGTCATTAAAGAGAATAGAAAATAAAAACAAGCTAAAATAGAATAAGAAGGTAACAAATACAAGAATGCAAGTTACAGTGCAGTGTAAAACAATAATGATTTGATTTAATAAACGAGCAACATCAAACAGAAAAGTCTTTTGCCTTGATTCAATAGATTTGAGGGTTACAGTGGACCTGCAGTTTTTTTGGGAGGCTGTTCCAGATACATGTAATACATTCTGAATGCTGCTTCTCCATGTTTAGTTTTGTCATTTCCCCCATTTTATGATTGGGAGTGTTATGGAGATATCTCAATTTTGAGAAGATTTTTTAAAGTTATATTTTCATGATTTCGTCACTTAGTTTAGAAGGGTGTAGTGTGTTGTTGGTCATATTTGGTTTTTACACTGATTCTGTTCTAATTCTAGCCACCGGTTATTGTAGTTTTGCTTTAGAGTCCATTTGAATAAATATTTAGTTTGACAAGATGTAGTGGAGAAAGTTTCGTGCTTCTAGGCCACCTTGTGTTTTTCTTTGGTTTCTCAAGTGAAATTTAGTGAAGTATTTTGAACCATTTGTCATGGTGGGAATTTGAAAACAAATAAGGAATCTGAGGTAAGGTTTTCATTTTGTCTGATGACAGTGAGTAGGAGCTTGGTCCAGCATTTGAAATTATCTTCTATTTTATTTATTTTTTTAGCAAAGAAGAGCTCTGACAGCCTGGGACAAATATAAATGCCTAAATATTTTATGTTGCCAATGTGAAATGGAAGAGGGTAATCTTCGGTTGCAGAATGCCAAGTGTGTTCAGACAGTGACAGTATTGTTGAAATCTTCCTGTTTATTGTGTAGTGTGAGATTGTGGTGAAGTTGTTTAATTATTCTCATGGTGACACAGAAGAGTTGTGTAAGTTTTATAATAAATCATCTGCGTAATGGCTAATTTGAAGTTTTGAATTGGCATCAAGCAGCAACTTTCGGGCCTGAAAAGTAAAGCCAATGCAGAAGTGCTAGTTGCATTCTAACTCATTTTCAGCAGGGGGCAACTTCACTGGCTCCAAAAAGAAGTCTGTTTCTATAGAAGTCTACGGAGAAATTACCCTACTTCTCACTTGATTTATTAACTCAATAAACATTTTCATAATGAGTTTATGGTCTCAATCGCTAGTTTCAAGTCTTCTTCAATACAGCACGATGTTCATTTTGTACAATATTTTATTACCGTTTATTAAAAATTGACGATAAAGCAAGGCATGCTTCAAGGGTGTGGTTAAACACAAACCTGTCAATCATGACAGAGGCTTAGTAATGCTAACCATGGCCCTGTGCCAAAAAATGTCTTGATTAGCGTAATGGCTAATTTGAAGTTTTGAATTGGCATCAAGCAGCAACTTTCGGGCCTGAAAAGTAAAGCCAATGCAGAAGTGCTAGTTGCATTCTAACTCATTTTCAGCAGGGGGCAACTTCACTGGCTCCAAAAAGAAGTCTGTTTCTATAGAAGTCTACGGAGAAATTACCCTACTTCTCACTTGATTTATTAACTCAATAAACATTTTCATAATGAGTTTATGGTCTCAATCGCTAGTTTCAAGTCTTCTTCAATACAGCACGATGTTCATTTTGTACAATATTTTATTACCGTTTATTAAAAATTGACGATAAAGCAAGGCATGCTTCAAGGGTGTGGTTAAACACAAACCTGTCAATCATGACAGAGGCTTAGTAATGCTAACCATGGCCCTGTGCCAAAAAATGTCTTGATTAGCGTTAAGCCAAGCAAGCTAGCTAGCTACTGCTAGCGTTAGCTGGTAACTTAAGGGAAAGTTTGCCGATTTTCTGTGTACATATACATGAAGATGAAAGGGGAATTACACGGAGGTCCGTGTTAACCCGCAGGTAAATCTCCACTGGATGACTCGCTTCAGAAGGGTTGAAAATCTACAACTTTCCCCCTTTAGGGTTTAGCTTAGCGCAGCTCCATTGCAACCATAAACAACAATGACTTGGCTGCATCATCCTCCCCAGCTCTACCCTTTCGTCGCAAGTCGTCACATCCTGTTACAAATTAACAAGATGGTGACACCAAACTTGAGGCTTCAAAACGATAGATCACAAACCAATTGGCTACGTCACGGATGCTACGTCCACTATTTTTACAATCTATGTGTCAAGCCCAGAAGCACTACCCACCAAAAAATGCTGCGCAGTCCCATTAAATCCAGGGGTCCGTTCCAGGAAGGAGGTTTAATAAACTCTGAGCGTAACCCTGATGTCTGAGTTGATTTACTCTGAGATGGGAAACTCAGAGTTTTTGGTTCCAGAACAGCTGATCTCGGAGTAGGTTCACTCAGGGTTACGCGCGTGCACCACCACTATAAAAAGGCAGCATGAATGGAGCCATGATTCTACGAATCACCATGATAACAACCACAAACAAACGGGTCGGCGGAAATACTCATGCGCACAAACAGCGAGTTTGAACATGCATTTTGTTAAAAAGCAAGACAGCGGCTGCTGCTGCAAAAGAGAGATAATTGGTGTGAGAGAAAATTGCTGCTCGAGTCAATGCGTAAGCATTAACAGTGTATTAATTTCATATTTAATCACAGTTAACTTATAATATTACTGGTGAAAACTGGAATTGTATTACACCTATAATTTAATTTAGGTGCAATCCTCCGGGCGAAAAAGTAAACTATATTAATCCCATTCTGAGGCTGCAGCACCATGATCATTAACAGAACTATAATGTATAATCATTTATTTCTTTTTAATGGCTCTCACTGGTTTGTGTCCAGGGAACACTACCAAAAATGTATATATATACAGTGGCTTTACTATTGCAGTATGATCTGCTACACTGTTATAAAGAAAACTGCCGTTTGTAAAAAACGTAATGCGACACAAAGAATCTACTTGGATGTTAAAGCCTGTTCACGATGGTTGATGTTAGTGATATGAGGACGGATAAGGTATCTACATATCTAATGGACTGTGATAAAAAATACCTCTCAAATCGGTTATGTGGAAATGAAAATACATCTATAGTCGAGACTCCGTATCATCTCCCGACGTAAACTCTCTGTGAATTAATACAGCTTTTTCATCAACAGGATCGTCGACAAAAGGACGTTGACATGTTTGAGAAAAAAACGTTTTATAATCTGCCTAACATAAACCAATACTTTTTTTATTCATGCAGATAACAAAATTAATTAAAATGCGCCTTATACAGACTGAATGAATGAATGAGGAAATGAGTTTCTCTCATTCTCCTTCCTATGAGAGGGAGGAGAATGAGAGAAACTCAAGGTTTTTTTTCTCAGTTTCTGAGACTCCGACATTGGCTACATTCAGTGTCTTGTCCACAGAAGCAGCTGTCTATCAGCAGCAGCTCCTGGAGAGCTTAGAGGACAGCGGTTGGCCAAAATGCCTTCACCAAGCTGACTACGAGCGACATTTACTTAACCAAAATAGTTTTCATGTCAGGTCCACAGGAGTAAAATAACCTTGAGAGGGTAATAACGAAATAGAATAGCATTTGTATTTATTGGTTCATTGTTATTTTTTTTAAACCCACCAGCGAGGGAATTTGCCTCTCACAGACTGGGAGCTAATAATCAGATAGATATGGTTACTAAGTTACAAACATGTAACACCAGGATACATCCTATTTGTGTGATGTAAACAGCTTTAAAACGTGACAAACTATAGACTCGAGACTTAAGACTTGGAGCGTAAAAAACGCCATTTAGGTCGCCATAACGTTACCGTTATCTAAATGGCGTAACACTAATAACTAAAGCTATAGCTTTATAGCCTAAAGTTAGATGGCGTAGTACATACATATGAAAATACAAAGATATTAAACAACATTGCTCATTTGTGACAATTATATAGCGAGAGTAATCATAATTAACGTCAACGTTAGCTAGGAAGAACGTTTCACTTACTTCTCAAACATGCAAGAACAGTCCTCCTGCTCCACAGTCAGTGTTGTAGCTTTTGCATTTGTGTTGAACCGTCTCGGCCACCGTAGACACAGGGAGAACACATATCCTGTAACTGATATGGAGGTACTGACTGCTTGTCTAATTTTCTGATTTTTATTGGTCAAGGAGGAGGCAAAGTCATTGCAGGCTTTGGTGGATAAAAGTTCCGAGGCTACTGATTCTAAATCCAAAGTCTGTCTTTATAGACAAAGTCATACTGAACCTTGAGATTTATTTTTCGCCACCTGCGTTCAGCTTTTCGGCACTTTCTTCTGTTCGTTTCAGTAAGCAGTAGAAGTGCCAGGTCCCACGCCATTGAATGTCGTCAGTAAAAAAATTGAATTATTTGGTTATTGCTAGGTTTCCCTCTTTTCCTACTTATTCTGCACATTACTATATTGTAATAATGATAGAATAAAGTTTAGAAAAACACATAGAATATTTTTTGTGTTTTGTGTTTTTCACAAAAACACCCCGCTTTATTTGCCAGAACCCACTCTTTATTCCTCCGCATCTCCGTAAGCAGACGAACAGACCCATTTGAATGATGGCTGTACAGTGCAGACAATGATTGGAATATTAAAACTCATTTGCATGCCAATATTCACTCACATGCACTTATAATCACACTAAGGTAGTCCCACAGTAGTCATCCTGTCATGTTTGTGTAAAATCTGAAATGAAAGCAAAACAAATCACACTTTCTGTCTGAGTTGTGTCCCGTGTGTGCACTATGCGCTATAATAATATCTGGAATGTTCTGTTATGTAAGTTTATTTTAGAGATTTGTAGGTTGGTGTGGATGTGCGCGATCCGAATGGCAGGTTGTGTGTTGGCTGTTGAACTGAAGGATGCACTGCGCAGATAGAACCAAATAGAATTTTTTTTTCTCATGAAAAACTATTTATTTGTGGTAGTTGCTCACAGAAACATCACAAATGACTGGACAATTGCTGCATTGGGGGGGCAGCGTGAGTATTGTGTCAAAACTGGGACATGTGGGGGGATTTATGGATTTATGGGAGATACAATGGGAGTAAGGCAGGGTTAGTTTGGTTCCAGCATGACCAGGTCCCTCATCAGGTCAGTGAACTCCAAGAGTAGGGCAGAGGGAGAAAGGGGGAGTGGACAGAAGGGTGACATGGATGGGGTTTGTGAGGGTGAAGGAGATGGATCCTCAGAGGTGTTGCTGTTAGTCAGGTTAATGTTATTCATTTGACTCTGTTGAAGCCTTTTCCTTTTTGAGTCACTCTCAGTTCTAACCCTGCTGTGTGATGATGGAAGGTTATCCAGGTAATCAGAAAGCGATCTAGGGTCCTGCAGCAGTGGAGCACATTTGCTGGTTGTCTGGGAGGTGTTTTGTTGACAATTCTCCCCTTGGAACTTTCCACAATATCTGATCTATCTACTGAGTACAGGGATTGAAGAGGCACTCTGCTTGGATGATAATGCAGGGCAGCAGTTTTGTTCGAGGCACACACCCACAGAATTGTTTTGTAAAATGTGGGTATCTGTAATATCTGGGAAGCAGGAGACCACATTCAAAACGTGGTTCTGGGAGTCGCAGATGTAGTTGTACATTTATGGAGTGATATTGAGATAGTGATATTGATATTGTGATATTGATATTAGTGATATTGAGATACAGTAACAGATCTGAAGGGGGTGGCTTAATGCCCACGTGTGTTCAGTCTATTGTGCCAATGGTGTTGGGTAGACCAGCAACGGAATGGAATCCTCTCTTGATTGGGGCCTATTATGCTGCTGTATAGGGGAATTTTATATATTGTGTGGCCAGTTTATTTATTACATCCACGACCTACAGGCATGTTATATGCCCACCATGTCTCCTAGCTCCCTCTTATATGTCCCAGTAGCTAAAAAGCAGAGGGGGCGAGCTGCAAATGTGGTGGTACAGGGTTAGACTGTCTAGTATGCCTCTGCAGTGCTTTGTAAAATAATTTAAAAAAATAGTCACTTTTTTTTTAAAGGTAAATGTTAGACATTATAACAAATTATTGTTGTTTAAATCCTATGATATGCTACAACTGTAGAATTGAAGAAAACACAATTTAACCAGTACTCAAAAAGGTCTTTTCAGACGATAAGCAACTCTTTGCCTGCTTAGTCACTTGGATCCGCGGGGTCTCAATGCGCTCCTCATGTGAATAGATGGGCAGACAACGCTCCATGAGTGAACGTCTGGCACTCAGTTGTGCATTACTGTATCCCTGCTCGTATAACCGAATGACAGTTGACTGTGGTATCATGTATACCTAATCATGTCGATTTATAACAACAGTGGCAATCCAAGTCAGCTTGTGGTTAGCATAACCACAAGCTGTTATTGGTAAAAGCTAAAGTATAAATAAGCATAGTTGTAATTCTTTAACCTAATTAAAAAAGTGTGAAATAACTGAAAACATGTCTTATATTTTAGATTCTTCAAAGTAGCCACCCTTTGCTTTTTTATTAATAAGGGAAAAACTTCCACTAACTAACCCTGACAAAGCACACCTGTGAAGGTAAAACCATTTCAGGTGACTACCTCATGAAGCTCATTGAGAGAACACCAAGGGTTTGCAGAGTTATCAAAAAAAGCAAAGGGTGGCTACTTTGAAGAATCTAAAATATAAGACATGTTTTCAGTTATTTCACACTTTTTTGTTAAGTACATAATTCCATATGTGTTCATTCATAGTTTTGATGCCTTCAGTGAGAATCTACAATGTAAATAGTCATGAAAATAAAAGGAAACGCATTGAATGAGAAGGTGTGTCCAAACTTTTGGCCTTTACTGTATCTTTCAGTTTATTTTTGATTAAAGCAGCGTTGGGTACCCAACATAGGGTAAAGACATTCATCCACTGTGTTAAGCAGACATAGACTTTATAATTCAATTCACATTCATACACAGTATGTGTTTCGAGCTGAACCAGGATTTCAAGTTCTTTTGTTTCCCGCTGGTTAGTAATTTCGGTAATAGGCAACTTCTGAAAAAAATTAATTGAAATGCCAAATTTACATGAAAACTTAGTGATTCTAATTGCGAGAATCATGCGAGACCTGACAGAGAAAGGCTACATAATATTTAGAAATTCAGACTACAAGCCGATCTGATGTTTACAGGAATAAACAAGCACAAATGTATGTATATCATTGAAACTCTGGTGGTAAATTACACACAGAGTCTGGGTTCCTGGTACAATATTTAATTTCAGTTAATTGTGTTAAGTGTGTGTGTGTGTGTGTGTGTGTGTGTGTGTGTGTGTGTGTGTGTGTGTGTGTGTGTGAGGATGCCTTATGGATACAACCTCAGAGTTACCATTTCACATTCCTCGCAATGATTATTCATCCTCATAACAAGACACAGAGTTGTTCAGCTGACTATGATGATCACATTTTCACCATAGCAACACCGCCTCTCCTCTCTCTGTGACTACTAAATACCAGTGATATCCATTGTTTCGTTTTGTGTTGCAATTGTGCGAGATGCATGGGTATTATGTTTCTCTCAACCTGTTCCTCACGGTGTAAGTCAGGTTATAGACCATGAATAAATGGTGAAATATACCATCTGTAGTTAAGACATCATAGAATGAAATGCTTCACTAAATGCTTAAATACTTTCTGAAATAATACTTTTTGAATATTGTTCTGAGTAATTAACTAAAAGATTTCGTCCATTTGATGAATTTTTCTCATTCTGATCCTTAACGACCTGCTCCTCCCAATCTAGGTCAGCTCTGATGTTCTGATCTCTGTGTTCCATTTCATTGGAATCGACACTGGAATAAATGATGTGTGTAGTTTTTATCCATGTTGCCATGGTTACAGTGTGACATTGGCATTAAAGTGCCTGTGGGAGGGGCTATCGCTGTTTTCCAACACTGATGCTTGCTTACATAGATAAAAAGCAAAAGATTGCATTAAACAATAATAATTACATTACACAAATTAAGAAAATACAATTAATTGATCTTGTTTCTCCTAATCCTCTGATTCCTTTTCTTGAAATCTCATAAATGTATTTTTTTCATCTTGTTCCTTGACTGTGATATTTAAACTTCACTGTGCAGACAATTTGTTTGTGCACAATGTGATCCCACGTGTTTCTACTGAAGGGGTAACGTTTTTCTGTGCTCACATTAAATCTCAGTTTAACTCATGGCCTACCCACAGGATTTGTGACATCCCGACTAGTTTGGAGCTAATTGTGGTCCTATGCAACTTACACTTATGTCAGAACTGGTGAGGAAGCAGAGGCTATCTAAAGCCTTTCAAACTGTCAACCATGCAAAGTTGAAACCGAGAGGACTTCTTGGTGGACACTTGACCATCAGAAGTCTTTATTTATTTATTGTCTAACTCAAATCTGGACTCTCTGTATCTGTATATCTCAAACTTACAATAGCTTACAATAGTCAGCTCCAGCTAAAGTATTTATGGTGCCTGGATAGCAATGTTTTTACTGGTTTTCAAATGTCATTGCTGTAGATCCTTGTGATGTGGATCAGTGAGTCAATGTCACGCTCACTCCAGCTTGATGTCATCCATGTAGAGGAGGTGGCTAATGGTTACTCCACTTCGGAACCTGTTTCCGTAGCCACTCTTAGTGATGATCTGACTGATGCAGAATGGCAGCGGGGACAGAGCATTTCCTTGGTATATGTTGACTTGTGCGATTGGCTTTGAGTTGGTGTCCTGTTGATGTTATACAGTTCCAAGCATTCCAGTATCCATGAGTGCGACAACGAGTTGTAGGCTTTCTGTAGTCGATCCAGGCAGTGCACAGGTTAGTGTGTCTGTTCTTACAGTCTCGAGTGGCTTTCGACCACTAGCTTGTTTGGCTCCCCTGGTTTCTTTGTCAATTCCTTTCCGGGCCCAGCTTATCTATTGAGCCATGTGCCTACTCATCTTCGCTGCAATGATGCCTTATAGGAGCTTCCATGTTTTGCAGAGGCAGGCTACTCGCTGGTAGTTGGAAGGAATTGCTCCCTTCTGGGGGTCTTTCATGATCAGGACTGTCCGGCCTTGGGTTAACCACTCTGGGAGGGTCCCATTTCTCAGCACCTGGTTCAGTTGCCAGGGTTAGGGTGCAGTCAGTTTCTTTAGCCAGAAGGTGTGGATCATATCAGGCCCTGGTGTCATCCAACTGTTCGTGTGAGAGACTTGCTCTTGGATGTCTGCCATTGTGATGGTTACTGGGTCTTGTTCTGGGAAGTTGTTGTGGCCTGTTCTTATATTTATTTATTTAAGTAGTTTATTATTTTTGGCTTCTACTTCTGTAGTGTGCCTCTTCAGGTAGGTAGCCAGAGCTGTGAGCGCTGTCTTTAGCAGCGGCTGTGGCTCAGGTGGTAGAGCAAGCGCCTACCAATCAGAAAGTTGGTAGTTTGATCCCTGGCCCTGCAGTCCCATGTCGAAGTGTCCTTGGGCAAGACACTGAACCCCGAAATGCTCACAATGCTGCACCAATGTGTGTGAATGTTTATCTGATGAGCACCAGTGTGTGTGAATGGCTATAAAAAGTGTTATATAAATGCAGTCCATTTACTCAAGCAATGTAACCAAGCACAATGATTTGAAAAAAACAACTCTAGTAACTACTCTAATAACAAATGTAGGAGTGCTTATTTTGCCACCCAGGTCAAATATCAGCCTACAGGTTGGCTAATTTGGGCATGCATGTGTGTATAAATCATACTCCACTTGTTTAGAAAAAACTTCTAGCTGTAAGCTAACTCTGGTAAATAAAACACAAGTCTGGTGTGGAAACTTTAAGCCTTCAGTTCACGTAGAAAAGTGGTTCCCAAACCCCCTTGTATTGTCCATGCTTTGCTAGCATTAGCACCATGCATCATTTATTTATATTTAGCACAGCCCCCAGTTTGGGAACCACTGACACTGAGACTGAGGTAGAAGAAAGAGTAGATGTACTTTCAAGGTGATTGAACTTTCTGTGGAAAGAACATTCTAGACACAAATGATTTTTATGAATTTATGTCTTAAAACATGTCTGGAATAGTTAATTAAAATGAATAGTAAGGTTTGTAAATAGTGCAAATGCTGTGTCATTTTAAGTTCAGTGCATTGAATATAGTTTGAGACAACACACATTATACACTTTAAACAGCAGGTGTTTATTAGCATTACAGTTTTGTATAAACACAAGTTGCTTCTAATATATCTTCAATACATTTAATTTTAAAAATGTATGCTAGCTGTGTATTGTGCCAGGCGATGTTCTATGTTGCTTTGAAAATGATGCGTCTATTCATATAGTGTTTTACTTTAAAATGTATAAGATAAAGTACAAATAGACATAAAGCATTATACGGACAAAAATAATCACCAGATGGGTTTCCCTAAAAGCCACCACTGGGAGCCAAAGTAACAAAAGGAACTGACTACAATGGCACTCATTTAAAGAGTAAATCAACTGTGATTCATAAAGGGCAGCAAACTGCTGTTTCACTGCTATATGTAATCCTTATACTTTTCTTAAGTACATGTTTGAGGTACTGTTACATCACTAGAGTACTATAATTGTGAAGATTTTCTACTACTACC
Source organism: Perca fluviatilis (assembly GCF_010015445.1). Taxonomy (NCBI): domain Eukaryota; kingdom Metazoa; phylum Chordata; class Actinopteri; order Perciformes; family Percidae; genus Perca; species Perca fluviatilis. Next base: position 14,866,756 of record NC_053135.1, read on the forward strand.
TACACTACCACTACATCAAGAGTTTTATAGAGAATTACATAAATTACCTACTTTCTTACTACTTTACTATTTACTCCACTACATGGATCCTGAGTTAATTTGCAGATTAAGTATTGTTCTAACAGTGGTACATAACTGCAGCAGAAAGTCTTGTTTTTGTGGATGTCCAGTGATTTAACTTCTCACATTGCGGCAGCGATGTAGACATGTACTCTAGGGTGTCAGTTCACTGTGACATCTCAGTTGGTGACTTGCAGGCAAACGGCACACTTTCTGACCACACCGAACTGTCATTAAGTGAGACTTAATCACATTGCTGCATTTGTAAATACATCACCCGAATTCTTCGTTCAAAAAAGCACAAGCATGAATGTGAAAAAAAGGCCCTATGGCAGGCATCAACAGAAAGCTGTGTTCTTTGATCTTTGCTTCAGTTTGGTTGACTGCAAGAGACTTGTCAAACAGGCCAGTTTGACAAAAGTCCTGTAGGACCCAAGTGTTTTAACTCCACAAGGATGTGAGACTGTGCTGTGCTTTTGAGGTGCAAAAGCTGGCTAATTACAGTTGCAAGTTTTAGCTGAACTTGTAAGAACAAGTAAGGTCCATGTTCTAGGTTCTGCCATGTTTTCCACAATTTTGTTTTCAAACCACAACGTTTTTAAATATATGTCACTGAAAAGTGGACACCATATGGCGACAACGCTGAGTACCTGGAACAGACAACGTCCGTAATTATTACAAATGACTGGAGGTCACCAGGTAATTCTAATCCCTTGTGAATAGGGCTAAAGAGTCCTTGTGAGCTGAAGGGTGGAAATATTCAGTGTTGTGCACCCCAATTCCAGAATCCAATTCCAAAGCCAAGACACCTGCTACATTTAATGTTGCTTTACCCTTTAAAGAGTTGTTCCGTTAGCATCTTGTGTGCTGTTGGGAACCCAGCTGTGGGTGAGTAACAGATTCAATTTAAAGCATATACAATACATAAACAAATGGTTATCAACAGAGCAAAACATTACATACACATTATATGTGGGTGTTTCCTTTAGCTTGGCATTTATATTACAGATGTCATATGTCATCTTAATGCAGGGATGTACTTTTGACATAAAAAATAATGATCAGTTGCTCTTCCATATGGTGAACATGTTTTGATGTCACTTAACTGATGCCATTGAGCTGAAGTTTTAATAGAAATACTCTGACAGAATATAAGATTACAATTCACAATGTATTTAGATCACTATAACATTCATGCTCTGTACATTGGGAGGTAAATATATTTCATATAAAGAACACAAGGACCATGTCTCCTCTCTTTGGAATGATTCAGTATGTGATATATTGAGCTCAAATATTCAGACGTATTATCTTGTGTATTTACAGCAATGAGCGTCAAATTGACATTTGAACATACAGTGGTGTATTTTAAACTTATTACTAGTTACTACCTTTGAATGATACATTACATTGACTTTTACATATCTTTAGACAGTGTTTTACAGTGAACTACCAAATGAAACAAAACGTCAAGTTGTTTAGCCTAATGAAGGTAAATCTCGGCAAATGCTTTCGTTTGGTAGTTGTACAGGCTTCATTCTGAATTATAATACAGAAAATGTGATTTTCAACTCTCGTGGCACAGGATTTGTTCGTTATATTCTGTTTTATCAGGGAAAATACGTTTTGTGTGACATCTTCTGATTAAAAGATAAAAAACAGTCAGTCTAGTGAGACAATCCATTTAACAAGAGTGTTCTTGTGGTTCTCCAGCAACATCTGATCATCAAAGACATTGCATACAGGGGTACTACACTGAGCCATGTATTGGCTATTTAGTCACTGCACATAACAGTGGAAATCTTTTTTAACCTTTGGCCAAAGCATTCACAATTTGCATTTCATCGGCTGACTAAATTATTTCACATTTAAAAATTTGTCTGGGGTTCTACAGATGTGGTGGCAACAATGATGTTGATAGTATAGGCAGGACAAACTGCATGTACACACACACTGTGTACACACACTGCCATGTGGGGCTAAGGCATATTCAGGACATCCAGGGACAGTGACCATCCTGTGGGGCTGCTCTTTGGGTGCAATGTTTGTACCCCAGGATGGATGGGAGAGAGAGGCTCGTTTATTTGACTGTGGCGCCCCTTACTAACAGTCATTTCCCCTGTAATTAAACCCACGTAGCCAGGAAAAAGCTAAAAAATTTTACCTATAGTTTTTTTAATATTGCCCTTTGATTTATTACAATATTTTATTTTTTGGGCTCTGGCCATTGGTTCTATCAGCTATGACAATACTGTACTTTACTTGGTTTATGTTTTAACCTGCATGTTTGTAGAAAACAAGGTCTTCTGTATGTACATTTCTATGGATGGCTTATCCTGCCATCATAGGAAAACATTAGCAGTGGCTACTTCTCAAATTACACGTTCTCCTCCTAGTGCGTCCACATAGCTGATATATATTGTTTGCTACTTTTTAACTTTGCGTGGATGACTTGTTTTTTAGACAAAGCAAAGTTAGACAGAGAGGTGCCATGGACTGTTGGAGGCAGAAGACCTCCTACCCAAGTTGTCTTTACACAGACATAGAATACAGTATGAAAGGAAAAAAACAAACTGGTTTGTCTGTTAATATCTGATCAATGAATGTTTTAATTTTTTGGTGCAGTGGTAGCAATTCAGTTGATGAATACTCAGAAAGGATTGAGGTTCCATACCCGGCCGTAGCTATGAGCAATAACTCCTGGTAGAGATGTACAATGGAAAACAACAGTTGGAAAGTTGTCTTTGGAGATGGGAGGCAATTTGTCCTATCTTGATAGGCTGTGAGGAAACTTCACTTGTTAGACCCACTGTACGCCCACAGACTCAAAGCACTTCATGCTCCCTGTGGGTCAGACTCTGCTCAGATCTGTCCTCACTACTCCACCACACACCTCTGCTCTCTCTTCCCCGGGGCTCAGAGGGAAAATACAGTCGTTGACCTGAAGACACCTCCCCTGATAAGAATCTAAACTACATCAGCAAACCAGGAATAACTTTATGTTTAAAAGTTTCTGAATGGAGCACTGCCTCACAGACAATAGGATCTGACAGGAAATGAGGGAAGAGAGAAGCGGGGATGACATGTAGCAAAGGCCGCTGCCAAGTTTCAAACAGGGATGTTATTCGCTCGTCTGTGTCTTAAAACCCTAGACAACCAGGATAATCTAATGTTTTTTAGTTCTTTTTTTAACCATGATAATTCCCCAATGATAAGCAAGTAGGTCTTTTTTTAACTGTGATGATGACGCTTCCTATTATCCCTCCCTAGCAACACCTAACTATGGCAAATGATATGGTGGCAAAAAATAAAACCGTCATATTAATCATCTTTAAAAGGTAATTTGTAATGGTTTAAGAAAGCACTAATGAAACAATGCCATCCTGCTGATAGCTGTGTCAGATCAGAAATGGTTATTATGGGTTCTTTGTGAAGGCAATTAGAAACATTTTGTTTAGTTTGAAGCGGCTTTGTTTCAATTAACTTCTAAAATGCACTGAACATAAAATTGAGAATAACAGTTTCCCAGTAGTTTCAGAGAGTACAAGCATTTTATTTTTCACAAGTTTGGTGAATGTCTGTGTTATAGCCCAGTTTAAGGCAGATGGACTTTCTCATGAATATCGTGCCTGGTGAAGCTGTAATTTAATACTTTCAGTGAGTAAAGAAGTCGAGCAGTCAGTCCAATTTCCCTAAACTCGGCTGGCATCCATTTATTCTACACATCTTGTTAATTAAGTATGTCAGCTAGCCAATATTTGTCTGGTGATATTTGTCTTTCTACAGTTCCTGCCTTCTCTTTCACACTCTTCATTTCTCTATTCTTTTCTTTCCACACACTCTGTTTCTCTTCTGTTTACATTTTACACTGGGCAGCCATTCTCAAGTTGTTGTTGTTGCTTGAATCTCAATACAGGCTTTATTCTCATTGTGAGAAAACAAAGTAAGAGGTTTAAGAAAAAAAATATGTCACAAACAGTTTTTTTGTGATTGGATATAAAGTTTCAATGGTAGTAATGCTTGAAAAAACTAGAGACTAGCGGCAGGTCCTGAGTGTATTGATTCCAACGGGAGAAGTGAACGTAAACGCAGAATATGACCGATTATTTCGCCCAAGTATATATTGGACCCATTTTTCACAAGCCACAAATCTCCAGAATATTCCAACGCTAAAATAGCGCTTTTCAGAGAGACTCATCAGGAGAAAATTAACTTTGTTTGAGCCCTGTTTCTGTCTCAGGACCAAACTCTCACGAGATCTGGCAACACAGATAATCTAACGTCAGCTAACATTCGTGAACGCCCTAACAAAACTAATGTTCCTGAAGCTAAATATGTCTTTTAGCTGTGTAAATATCTAACGTCAGCAAAAGAACATATTAATACATTATTTAAATATAACTTTTCATCCATCCACACAACATTCACTACACGTTCAAACGAGGTCACGCCCCTTCACGAGACAGGAACTGTGTACCGTTTCATACCATTGGCGCTGCTTGAAATGCGCTATCTTTAGTATAGAGGATCTTTGACTATAGTGATGGATGGCTCTTGAATAAGAAGAAGACAGGGGGTTGCAGATCATACAGAAAAGTAAAAATGTGAGTGTACATTTGAAGAGGCGTCCCATAGTGGAGAGTGGCCAATACAAAGACCTGCTAACAGAGTCAGTTTTACACTGTGCAAATGTACGATCACTATGACCCTGAATTCATTGCAACTAGGACAGTGGAGCTAACATTAAGAAAAATTTGTTACATTCAGTGTGGGGGCAAATGGTATTATCTGATCTTATTATACTTTTTTTTAAGTACTTCTTGAGAATTATGATTCCAATCTGCAATGTAATAACATTTTATAATTTCATCTTCTTGTATTTTGCTCTAAAATACTCCATAATAATGTTCAAAGCTAAACCTATAACTAAAATAAATCCCAGCAAGAGAGAGAAACACTGTTAAAATGAAAGGGAGACGGGGTGGAAGAGTAATTACTAAATGAAGAGATACTGCAGAGATGACAACAAAATGAATTAGCAGAAGTTGTGCAATGTTCCTGCAGAGTCTCCAGTGTCTCTCACTGAGGACAAAAACTGACAATAAAGGGAAATGTTTTCACTTCACAACGTTTCTTTGGGATTCACTTCCCCTGTTTCTATATGGTGTGACAGTCATACAATTATATTCTAAATTATAGTCATTCGAAATGATCAGTGTTTAGTAACAAAACATGTTGTGATAGATACAGTATTTGTACAAAAACTGCTGATGGAATGACGATGTGGAAGACCAGAGCAAAGTGGTGTTGTTGCAAAACTTAAAATTTTAGTCAGAATGAAGGAATTTAATTTAAAGTGACTCCATAACAACTGTCCTTTGGACTTGGAATCATGCTGCATTTTGGGTAATTCAGGAAGTACAGCACCTACAATAGATTATAGCAGGGACAGTTTAGAACCGAGACGCCCCAACTCAGAAGTTTCCTGAATCTGTGTCACGTGGGCTCCGCCACGGCCATGCCTCTTTAGGAGACTAGCGGCAGGTCCTGAGTGTATTGATTCCAACGGGAGAAGTGAACGAACATTATTTCGCCCCATAGTCACCAAAGTATATATTGGACCCATTTTTCACAAGCCACAAATCTCCAGAATATTCTGACTAAAATAGCACTTTTAAGACATGAGAAAATTTACTTTGTTTGAGACCGGTTTCAAACTCTCACAAGATCTGGCAACACAGATAATCTAACGTCACGTTCGTGAACGCCCTAACGAAATTAATGTTCCTGAAGCTAAATATGTCTTTTAGCTGTGTAAACATCTAACGTCAGCAAAAGAACATATTAATAAATTATTTAAATATAACTTTTCATCCATCCACACAACGTTCACTACACGTTCAAACGAGGTCACGCACCTTCACGAGACAGGAACTGTGTACCGTGTCATACCATTGGCGCTGCTTGAAATGCACTGTCTTTAGTATAGAGGATCTTTGACTATAGTGAAGGATGGCTCTTTTCACAGAATCGGTTCCATCAAGTTGATACATTTTGTATCAATCCTTTTGAAACTTTAGAGTTTTGATTCGTGAGCACTGGTACCTACGAATGGTTTTGACAGGCCGACCGGGTACTTACAGGACACTAAAATACAGTATTTCAAAAAGATTTGTTCGTTATTTTCCACCCATCACTAATAGACTACAGTCTCTAGACAGCAGAGAGGTGACAGGAAATGAGGGGAGAGAAAAGTTATGGTCACAGCCTAAATTTGATTCGAATGACCCCTTCAATGCACATTTTGGACCTAAATTGAAAAGTGAAGGAATAAAATAAGGAAAAGAACGTAATTGTCATCTCTCTCCAAAATATATAATAGCAACTCATCTTGAACTCAGTAGTATATGGATATATCCATCCAATCAAATGTGATTTTGGCAGACTATCTACTTAATTTGAATCTATTACTTTTGGATGCATCGCACTACTTTTATTTATAATTTCATGCATTCGTGATCTGTTTAAGCTTTAGTGTGTAACTTTTTGATATTAATGAACATCCGTTACATTCAAGCCATTGCCAAATGAGTTGATACAAAGCCAACTAATACTATCAGCTTCACATAACTCAATCTGTATTTCTCGGTATGGCTATGTTTAGAAAATGGTGTCATGCGACTTTCGTGCGCAGAAACTTGAGTGAAGATAATTACCTCTTCTGAAGAGTTCATCATGTTTTTTTAATCCTCCGTGTCCTCCTTGGCTACTAGCAACTGCGCGGAGGAGGGGTGGGGGTGGTCCGCGTTCACAGTAGGCTTGTATCATGTGGATGTGTGGATGTTGTCATTACTTTGAATTCCTCATGGGGGAGACAGACAATACGCACTGGTAGCTTCAAGAGGCAGGTGGTCAGCTGGTCCCAGGTCTGTTGCCACTTTGTTTAATCTACCGCAGTCATGTCTCCACATGACTCTGTTCAAAGCAGCACAGCTGATGCCAAAGCAGGCGTAACGTTAAACGTTGTGGCTTTTTTCAAATAGCGCTAGCAGATAACATTTACCGACATATTACCAGCGTACAGTGAAGTACGTACACCAGTAAGTGTGGCTGTTGTGGTACAGTAATGGTAGTCTCGCATTGCCAGACCTACCTCCACAGCGCCGCGGAGGAGGGTCTGGCGAGTCCACACAGCACTCCGGGATGGGAGAAAAACGTGCTCTGGTGTGTTGGCAATTCTGCAAACCAATCGCAATCGTCTTGGGCGGCACTAAGCGCCGTACGTTGCCTCTGCAAAATAGCCTCGGGAAGGAACTTGCTTTGGTGCAACAGAAAACTCAGATTGGACAGATAGTCTTGCTAGCTGTCTCGATTTACCCTGCAGAGATCTACTCAAAAGGTTAACCATAGTTCTCATAAACTGACCGGAGTTTAAAATGCCAACACAAAGGAAGCCCAAGGCAACATGAGTGAATTCCGGCAGAATTTCCGCCAGCAAAGGAGCAATCCCGGAAGTGAAACGTAAACCATGCTTCAAGATGAATACTACTGCTACTGCTTTCTGTCGTAATCAAGCCAACGATGTGCATTTAACTAGTCATGCTCATTTGTGAATCCTGGTGAGGAGGGACAGAAAAGTAGAAAGTAAAAGTTGCATACTGCTTGTGACTGATATAATGTTTCAACCACAGATGGTCTTCCTCAGATCAAAGTGAAGAAGTTAAGACAAATGTATGTAATAAGCAATACATGATGAAACATCACAGCATTATCTCCTAATTAGCCTAAATGAGTCATTAGATATAAGACATTTTCAGAAAGATAAGAGACTTCTCTAATCTTATTGTCTTAATGTCCTTAAGTACTTAAATATGTCCAAAAAATGTTGAATACTTTAGTACTTCCACTTATGTGGAAGCACTTCAACTTCTACTCAAGTCACTTTTTTGATAGAGCACTTGTACTTTTACTCAAGTCTGGGTCTCTAGTACTTTATACATGTCTGTGTACAAGTCTACTACTTATAGTAGCATACTCATACACTCATTGAGGACTTTGTGAGGTTCGAGCCTGTCCATGTTGTAGTCCCTCCTTCTTAGTCCCAGGGTGGAAGAACAGGACATCATAATTTACTTTTAGTATCCTTTTTTCTCTTCAATGTGTGCAATAGGTGCTTGACTAGGTCTTGACAGGCTCCTGAGCCATGCTAAGCTGACACAGTCACAATTTAAGCAGACATAAACCCAGCCCTAGTCTTGCTGTGCCATGAAGGATATTTTAGCACTTCAGCTGACTAGTAGACATTTCACTTCTCAGATGTGATTGCTGCATTTGATGGGCCTTGTACAAATCCTTGTATGGCACGAATAATGTCTGACTTAAGCCCTGCACAAAATTCTGACCCGACATTCCCTTATATTATTCCTTATACAAATGATTGAATAACTAACAGCTGTCACTATTCCTCACATTCATGTCTGAAATATCAGAAGGACAGACTAAGCCAACAGTTAATATTCCATCCATCCATTATCCTATTCAGGGTCGCGGGAGGTTGGAGCCTATCCCAGCTGACATTGGGCGAGATGCGGGGTACACCCTGGACAAGTCGCCAGTTCATCACAGGGCTGTGGGTAGAAGCCGTAGAACCAGGAGAAAACCCCTGTTAACATGGCGAGTACATGCAAACTCCACACAGAAGGGCCCAAACCAGCAGACTTCTTTATAATAATGAAATGGTACAGGATTTTAATCCTCCTATCTGTATAATTGTCTCTCTGACTATATCTCCAGCATAAGCATTAGGGTTGGGAGCCCTTAATGAAGAATTTCTGTACTTCCTCTATTCTCCTCCCATTGTGCCCTAATTCTTTTTCAGCAGGCTCATCATTCCTTTTCCCCAATTCCCTCTTCCACATTCTTTCTACCCTCTCCCTCTGTAATTTCCTCCCATCCAAAGGTTTTCTCTTTAGCATCTCACTCCCTCTACCTGTGCTCCATTTTCTCTCTGCCATCCTCTTACATCTTTTCTTTGTTTCATTCCTTCCCTCTACACACTGTACTGCATTCTAAACATGCATGTTGTTATTTCTCTGTCCTTCATAACATAACGCCGTAAACAGGTGTGGTGTGAGGAAAGAAACATTAACAGTTCAGTAAAGTTTATCATTTACTAAAACAATGTCTGTTCAGATGGATTTGGTGACAGCAAGTACATTTTCAAAAGAAAACTCTTGTATTCGCGTAATTGAAATTAGAAGCTGCAAGGTGGATTGTCCAGTGGGCCGGGAATTAATTAGAAGAGAAAATGATTGCTTCAGCTACAATGCGAAACAAACCAACTTGGTTACTGTAAAATATTAGCTTGCAGTCTCTAATAACATTTAATACTGTACCATATAACTCTATAACATTATAACACAGTTGGAACCAATCTGAATCGGTTTAAGCAAACCGAATCTGATGTGAAAAAAGAAACATGACCAGAGATAAACTAAACCCAATCCAAGGACCTGAACAGACCCAAATAGAGAGAACCCCAACACTGGCAGCATGATGCGGTGCACGGTCACGGAAGGCTTGTATCATGTGGACGCGCCGACAGTTTCGTTGTCATTACTTAGAATTCCTCATGGGGGCGGCAGAAACTACGCACTTTTGCTTTAACTTCCCAACAAACAATGATGTGTACTAGAGTATGACTAATCGACAATCAAGCTGCAGCTTTTTATCTTCTGCATTTACTGTAACCTGGCACTAGTGCAGTGCCCATTCAAAGCGTACCTGTTCGTAACGGGCTGACTGCTTTGCCTCTGGTATTGCTGCTTGCAGCATTCTCGGGCTCATCAACGGCTCATCAAATCAACTCTCTACCATGCGCTTCCTTGGGTTCTTAGCAATACACCTCATATGACATAGTTATGTCAGACACCCAAGTTGTGGCTACTAACGGTCAGAAACACCGGTAAAATACGCTCTGGTTCACAGGAAGAAAAGAAAACATCAAGAGCAGACTTTACCATTAGGCAGGGTAGGCAACTGCTAGCAGCTATATATTTTTTATATTTATATTTAAAAAAATATTGAATATGTTAACATTTTAATTCACTGTACCCCGACATTCTAACATTACCTAATTTAGATTAGTTGGCACATGATTCGACGATCAGTTTATTGATAGGCAAGACTTGCCGATTCTAATTCGACTATGTAAATTCTTAGTCGGGGACAGACCTAGTGCTTACTGACAACATTATCTTCAGCTTAGTCTATATCAACAACCTTTAATTCCCGGGATTGTTCAGGGGCCGCTGGTCCCTCATTTCGGCTGGATGTCCATCACCTTCTGCTTTCTTTGTGTTGGCATTTTAAACTCCGGTGGATTTATGAGTACTATGGTTATGCTCCTCAGATCTCTGCCTCTCTGTAAATTGAGACAGCAAGCTAGATTATCTGTCCAATCTGAGTTTTCTGTTGCACGACTAAAACAACTTTTGAACGTAAACATGTTATACCAAAACAAGTTCCTTCCCGAGGCTATTTTGCAGAGGCACTGTTGCTCCTTCTGGCAATTGTGATTGGTTTAAAGAAATGCCAATAAGCCAAAGCACGTTTTTCTCCCATCCCGGAATGCTGTGTGGACTTGCCAGACCCTTCTTTGCAGCGCTGTGGAGGAAGGTCTGACAATGCAAGACTTATCTTCAGCTAAGCGCAATTTACTGCCGAGCAGCGCCGTAAAGGAGATCACATTTAACTAGCAGTGGGAAGAGGGAACAGTTCACAGTACTGTTTTTTGGGTTGATGAGACGATGTATGGAAGCGTCTGTCTGAAAGAAAACTAAAACTAAAACAAGGTAAAGTTTTAACATTACCGGAACAAAATCATGGCTTTAAGATGCATTCCCCGCTATCAAGTGGAGTGGAGTATCTACGCTCTCATTATGGGCTCTCTGCGTCAAGTGCAACACCTAGAGGTAAAATTTGGTATTCCGGTCTGGTCCGGTGATTAATTAGCGATGGCCAAATGAAGCTTCATGAACCATTTTCTTTATATTCTGAGCCCACTAGATGGCGCTCTCTGTTCAACAAAGGGTTGAAAGCACACTAAAATGCCATTCCTTGATAGCCTGGTCCTACCAGACTCTCGTACATTTCATTTGTCCAGAGAGTCTGGCCACTCTCCATTGACAAGTGTTAACTTCCTTGAAGGCGGGTACTCTGTTGAAGTTTAAAACTATTGGATCTGCCCAGAGCCACTCTGGATCTGCCATAACCAATCGCTAACGTTTGGTCGTGACGTCACCTTAGCATCGCTAGAGTTCGCCTTAGCAACTCCTTCACCACTAACGGAGCGATCTGGAAAATCAAACTTTTCCCTAACCCTGTGGGGAGGAGGGCCACAACATCATGGCCACCAACAAAACTCAGCAAAGATTGTTCTTGCTCGGGCTTTAGCTTCTGGATATTCGGCAGCGTTGCCACAACAGACCAAATGGCTTCACTCGCATCTTTCCCGCCGCCATTACAGAACTACAACTCAAACTAGCGCACAACCTCAACATCATCGTTCTCAGCCACTCCCTCTGTTCGCTGATTGGACCGGTAAAGATTGGCAAGAGAAAACCTGCGAATATACCGCAAACCCAGACGGAGTACTGAAGGAAAATTAAAATTGAGCGGAAGTACGTAGGAGGGCAGAGCCAGGCTAATTCCTTGAGCCTTTTCTTTAAACCAAGAGCACCTTCTAGTGGCCTCAGAGAAAATAAAGAAAGCTGTTCACAAAGCTTCATGAAGCTTCATTTGGACATCACTAATATTATTTTCACAGCTATATCACAGCTCGTCATGGGAAAAGGGTCATTGGGGAACATATTTCATTATTATTGTTAACGAAATTAACACTGCAGCATAGATATTAATTTCCAAACAGGCGTATTAGTCACTTGACATAACCACCGCTGCTATAAGGAAATGTTTAAGCATTAATAAGTTGAGGTAACTGCGGTAACATTATCACCTTCGCAAAGGAGGTTATGTTTTAGGTTTGGTTCGTTTGTCTGTCAGCACAATTACAGAAAAACTACTGGTCCAATTTTCAGGTCCAAATCACAGGGTCGCTTAGTTATTTGTGTGCTTTTGTTTTTATCTTTATTGTGCAGTTAGTTTGTAGACTTACAACTACTGGCCAGATTATCATGAAACTTTGTAAATCAAATATCAAAGTCTAACTGGCAGATTGCCACAAAATGAAGTGACGTCCATAGTCCTCAGCTGATGAAAGCTCTGTGTTTTAGATGCTTCGTGGTGACTAATTCCTCTGGCCATAATGCCAAATCTGTACATACTACTATTATAATATTATAAACAAATTTCTCTCCATTCATTTTGACATTTAAAGACAAAATCATCAGAGGAAAAGCCCTACTTATGTAGAACTCTTGCACTTTAATTTAATGCTACCATGTGGGCAAACATTTCATTTGGACAAAAGAAATATATAAAAATCTATACAGCTCCTTTCTGATGGGCTTAAGCCTCAAGCAACAGTGTTCGAGGCCTAAGGGCAGTAGTGTGAAATTTAGGTCTAAGAAGAAAACTTCCTGATCATCACACATTTAAAAATTACTCTTTATATTATTACAATTACATAAACCATATATTATATTTAAGCCAACTCCAAGCATTCCCTACCAAGCGACCCCTACCTCACCCCACCTGGCTGCTATGGACTCCTGGAACAGTGTGGAGAATTGATATTGGATTTAAGCATTACAGTGCATTTGTAAAGTTCATTAAATATCTCGAAGTACATACATCAGAAGATGATAATCTTCATGAAGGTGGGTACCACAGAACAGAATTTTTTACGACAATTTTAGTTCCACTTATCTCAGCAGTTCAAAACTTTCAGATTGGGGGTTGAACATTGCAACTTCTAAGGACTGCTAATGGGGCTATACCTTTAATCATGTTTGAATATGCTAATTAACACGGAAGCAGACAACTATTGGCTAACAAACTGCAGGTGACTATGTAAAGTAGCCTATTTGTATAGTAAGCTCTTCTACTATTTGTAACTTCTGTGGTTCTATGACATGCAAGTAGTATGCAAATCAAATTTATTGAGAGCAAGATCTTGACATTTGTCAAACCAGATTGTTATTTGATGGCGTATGAAATGGAATGACCAAAACACAAACTGATCACATGGGTAATAGGAGAAAATCACTACTACATCTTAAATAGGGAGAAGTACTACAGTTAATGAGGTGGTCAAGTTGTAAATAATTAAAGTTTCTTTAGAAACATAATTAGCTGCTATTGTTATAAGTATGAGTCATAAGTTAAAGACCTTCACAACATGGCTGCCACAGTGTGGTATGCTACTTGTATTTTCCCTCATACTGCTGCTACCTTCTCCTCTATCCTCCACCATAACAACTTACCCTACTCCTCCACTTTTGCTTTGTCCTCAGTCACAGTCAAAGTCTCCCGGTCATCCCTCCTCTCCTCTATATGTAGATCTCATTTATTCATACTTTAATTTCATTTTTTTCAGTTTTATGGCATCTATGATCTATGGTATCAGAAGCAATTGCATAATTTGGGCTGTCAATCAGAATCTGAGTTTTAAACATTTATATACAATAATGAAATCAGATAAAATTCATAAAAGATCACCACGATAAGATTTCTTTCCAAGAAGCTGCCCTACACTTAAATGAAAATGACCACCAAAAGCTCACAGGGAAAATTTTGTTTTTTCTTACCTACTTTTGCGTTCCTTTGCAATAGGTTTTGAGCTACTGTACCTTGCAATACCTTATGCATTCCCTCTGATCCACAGAGGAAGGCTGAGTTCTAACGTGCATACAGCATGGATACATTATGATATGGAATACTATTATGTATTATGTTTTATTTATAATTGAGTGAGAGTATGCACACTTTCAGCTATGGCTCAGCTGCAAGTCTATATCATTACAGCTAATTTTAGATAACTAGTCTTTGCTAGTTACTATTTTTGTTAACATAGCTATATTGCATTTTGACTGGCTGCTGCCTTTGCTGTGATTGTGACAGAATGTAGCTGTGATAATGACAGCAGCCATGGCTTGAGTTGCTGCTATAATTAACAAGGCAGTGACACATAATTTTTAATGGGTGGTGAAACTATTCCTGAACTCCTGTAGTGTATATTGGAAACACAACTGTCATATCATTAAACTGGGCAGGTTAAAGAATCACTGTCACATTTCGATCTGAATCTATGTGTACCAATAGGGATGACTGGCATTCATTTGCAGAATAAACCACAGTTGCTCATCCCCTATATATGTATCTAGTCTTAAGAAGGAACCCTTCAACTAAGTTGTGTCATCCATTTCCCTTCAGCCCTCTTCCACTCACCTTTCAACAATATTTCCTCTCTCCCTTTAGGGCTCTTCTACTCACCTTATAAACAATATTTCCTTTCTCCCTTCTACTGTCCCTCCTTCTTGTTTTGTTTACCCCTTCCCCATCCATCCCACCCTAAGTCTTCTCCTTCCATCTCATCTTGTACCTATATTTTTATACTGGCACAGCAGCAGGTTCTTGAACGTCTTTTTGAATGTGGCGTTGCACAGTGCGTAACAAGCTGGGTTGATAGTAGAGTTGACATAACACAGCCAGTAGCCAATAGCCCACACAGTGTCAGGGACACAAGACTGGCAGAAGGTTGAGATCAACACCATGACGTTATACGGTGTCCATGTGATGATGAAAGCCAGCAGGATGGCAAAGATAGTCTTGGTCACCTATAGAGAATGGGAAGAATAGAGAGAGGAAGAGTTAACTGAGCAAAAGAATAAGACCACTGATGATCTTCTCTACTTCCCAGGTAGCAATTTGTTTTGTTTTTTAATTTCTCTGTGGTATGAAAATCAATTTGCTGAGAAATAAAACTAGTTTGAGATAATCTATGAGACATAACATTGTTTCTGTTGTTTTGTAGCATGGTGTATCTGGTACCTTATTTCCATCCTCAACAGGTAGTTTTGATCTTTAATGATAATTCTAGTCTTTTTCTTGCCATGCCTTGTGTAAATATTCTTTAGGGAGGGTAGGGCATGTTTAGTTGAACAAACCACTCTTTGCAGAGCCTTGCGGTCCTGTTGGTGGTTTCCATACCAGACAGTGATGTTCTCCGTCAGGATGCTCTCTCAATGATGCATGAGTAAAATTGCTCAGTATTAGAGGGGATAATCAGAATTTCAGAAATTCTACCTACTCTTCAACAAATCGATTGGTCCATGGGGAAAAAACACCTGCACCTTTTCTCTATATCAACTAAATCGTCCAGAGTGCACTCTACTTGGTAGTGTTGTGTACATCAAAACGTTTTTTTACTGAGGCCACTATAGGTTTTTATTGCTTTAAAATGGGAGCGCCATTTAATTACAGGATGCTACAAACACCAGCAGCGTGATGAAGTGCTAAGCGTCTATTCTGCGCTGTGAGTTTTTTTGTTTCTTTCTGGTCGCAAAGAGCTGAAGAATGTTCAACTTTGGGTAAAAAGCTGAGCTTGTCACATTGCCCGTCACATCCTACATGTTCAAGTGTTGAACATCAGCAAGGGAAGAGAAATTATTACTGCTGGACCATATACATCTGTCCTCTCTACCTACGTGTTTCAGCTTTCCCTGCATCCAGAGCAAGTACACTGTGCCACCAACATTTTTATTTACGCGGATATTCCATATCATAGCAACCAGCAGGGTTGTGCCTGAACGCGTTCATATTTTGGGCGAACATGAACTGAACGTACTGTATTACTGCCTGATGAACGTTACTGTGAACCGTTCATTCTGGTGTCTGTGAACGGCACGTTCTCTCAGTTTAACTTCGTTCAATAGGGTGCCAGATTTCTATAGAGCCTTCCAGGCCAAAACCCGGCTAAAACACACCATAGACAGGCCTTATTATGTAGCGGAAAAAACACCCAATCTGGCAACACAAGCCACCAGTGTCGCACCTCCGCATGCGTCATCAAAACAAAAAGCAGCATGTAGGCGACGAAGCAGCAAGGAGGCGTCGTATGATCATTTAAACGAGTTTTATGACAAGGTCGGTGAGGATGGGAAAAATCTTACATTATGCTTTCATGGACAGGCAACCTTATGAAAGTAACACCAATCACTGGTGTTACTTTCATAAGGTCGCCTGTCCATGAAAGCATTTTTTTATCTGACCAATGAGAAGTTGGCTGTAGAAGAGCATATTGACCAACCAATCAACTAACCAACCTGGAGTCATCAGCCCTAATCTGCTTTAGCTGTTTTTGCTTGCCTATGGCCTCATAATGTACAAAAGATGTGTTTAGCTCACTTGCTGAACACATCAGCACTTGTCAAGGAAAGCAGATGGTCTTGTAATATGTCATATTTATTATACCTTGTCACATGCTTTTGGAGTTACCCATCTGGTATTGTAGTTCCACTTTCTTCCTGTAGTCCTGTTTTTTGCCTGTTTTACTGCTCTGTAGGCTGCTGCTTTATAATTGTCTGTTTCTAGACTGCATTCTTAATTTGTAGGCTGCAGTGAGTATGTTTATGGCATCTCGGATAGTTTTAGTAATTCATGGGATCCTGTTGTGGAATGATTTATCTTTAGTTTTGGGTTCAGTTGCTTCTGTTGTTTCACAAATTGAAGCTACCACAGACAAGGGGGTAAGCGAGCATCCGGAAAGCGTACCTCCTATGGAGAGATTCTAGGCTAACAAGCCATCACCTTCCGTTAGCATTCCATTTACTCCCATTCATTTTGGTGTCACTTTGACAGCGAATAACTTTACATCTGAAGCGTTTAAAGACTCTATTTGTCCACTGTTTATTTCTAAAGAAACACAACAATGTATAAAAGGCTCCATTACCTTGTATCTCACGTTATGGCCATAGCAGACGTTTTTGTAAAAACGATTTACGTTTTTGCTAACGATTGTGTCATAACCACGCGACTTTCTGTCGCACAGTAGAGAAATTATCGTATAGTCAGGAGAAGCTTGCAAGAAGTTTGAAACTTTCATTAGCTGTTTAAATTTAATTATTAATGTTAACTAGCATTTTAGTTAACAATAGTTAACAATTTAGTTAGCAATAATTACCTTGCCTATGTTATCTCCTTACATATACCTACGCTCTTCGTCTCTGCAAGATTCGGAATGATTGAGATTTCTCTTGGCACAGCTACCAGAAGACTTACAACTTTTAGACAGGTTGCTCACGTCACATCTACGTCATAAGCTCAGTTTGAGGCTGCGCAGTAACACTCAGCCATCACCAGAAAAATGACTTCACTGGTCTTAGTCGAAGTATATGGCGTTGCTGTGTCCATTTATTTTACTGTCTATGGTCATGTAGTGCAGACTGTAGGGTGGCCTGTGATTGGCTTGACCATTTCGTGACCTCACAGGTCACTGGGGGGATGTAGTTTGTTTACATACTTTGGCTGCTTCTCCCAAAGGCGAGTAGTGATTCCGCTCTATAACCGTTTTTGAAATGTGTTTAGCAGTGATCCTGTGTGTTTATTCCCCTTGTGGGACCACAATGTTCTCTTCCAAAAGTGCTGACTACCTAGATAAGAGCCACTCCTCTGAGTTTTCCTCAGCGAACCCCCTGATATTTTGAAATTCAAGTATGTTCTGTGGTGATTTTGAAGACTGCTGGACCAAAATCAGGAAAAAAAGTTGTTTAAGATGCACGCTTTGTCACTTCAAAAGCTCAGAGGAACATTTCCAAATGCCATCTGTCATTTTGAACACTAATGAAGTGAAGTGACTGCAGCTCAACAGCAACTCATCAACAGCTGCTCCGTACCCCATTGACACGCAGGTAAACTGGATAGTCCCACCTGTAAACCAGCAGCATACCGTATGTTGCCAAGCAAAACCAATAGTTTTAGCTTTGCTTGTTGTTATGATAAATTATACTGCTCTTTTCTGTCTCTGGATGATCAGTGAAGATGTAACCTGCATCATGATACAGTTTGCTTGTATCACCTACTCTTCAGACTGTGCTTTTTCACACATTTAGGGACACTGAAAAGGGATGAAGCTGAATAATTTGTAATTACGATGTGCAATTGAGCAAACCAATAATTAAACCCATTGCAATGCAAACTATTTCATCGTTACAATAATCTAAGGGTAAACAACTTAATTCTACTCATTTGTAGAGGGAGAACACTCTTTGTGTTCTCCCACTACCAATCGAACAAAGAGCCGTTGATGTAATGTACACCTATATGTCAGCACAACATGTATTGTTTACTCATTTATGTCTCATGCCTGTAATAGATTATATTAATGCAGTTTTAAATGAACATACTTTCTTTTCTCTGGCAGCCATCTGTCTTTTCCTTTTCACTTGGCTTCTAGCAATGCTTGCAAACTTTCTTGCCACAGTCCTAGGACGGCTGATTGGGATTGAATGCCTCTCGGCTCCCTCTACGGGGGGGACAATCTCTAAAGCGGTGATGCATTCATCCCCGGCCTGCTTCGTTACAATCTTTATCTTGGACCACCTTGAGTTGGAGGTGATCTTGGATACTGCAGGATTGGCTGTTGATGTGGCCTCTGGGTTGGGATTTGTTGCAGCCTGTAACAAAACCAAGACAGTTTTGTTAGAAACTTTTATGTCCAGTAAGGATGGATGAAGGTGTTTGAAGTCATTATCTACCACAACAAACGTGCAAGAATGCTAATCCAGAAAGAGTAGTAAAACATCTGGATTTGTATCAGTTGCTTAATTACATTTTCTGAAAAAGTGTTGCAGTTTTCAATACACTAAGGGGGCTTTCACACCTGCCTTATTTAGTTCGGTTGAGTAGCACTAGAGTTTATTGTCCCACTACAGCACTGCGCTCCCAGAATGCAGAGTTACTTGTGGTTCCTAGAATCTCTAAAAGTAGAATGGGAGCCAGAGCCTTCAGCTATCAGGCTCCTCTCCTGTGGAACCAGCTCTCAATCTTGGTTCGGGAGGCAGACACCATCACCACATTTAAGAGTAAACTTAAAACTCTCCTCTTTGATAAAGCTTATAGCTAGGGAGTGAGGAGTTGCAGCGTTCACCTAGACCGGCGGGGGAGGGTGTATATCTTCAGACACAGCACCCCTTCTCTTCTCTGCTTTTCTTCATAGTCATCAGATTCATCTACCAACCCTTATAGAACTGGCTCAGGTTTGCTTAGCGCCAGCTCTTAATTATGCTGTTATAGTTTAAGACTGCCGGGGGACTTCCTTTGACACACTGAGCTCCTCTCTAAACTCTCTTTGCATCTGTGTGCATCCATGTCCTAGAAATGCTTGTTACTAACTTAGCTTGGGGGAGCTTATTTCCCTGAGTTCTTGTTTTTTCGCCCAGCAGTTTAGGTGGCACCTATACCTATATCATGGTTGCAGCTGTCGCCGTGGTCCTGCTCAGCACCCTACTATGCCCTGCTACACCGTGCTACTACTTATTTTTTTTTCAGGGCATTTTCTTAGGCCTTTAATTCCAAAGGACAGATGAAGACATTAAAGGGGAGAGAGAGGGGGACATGCAGCAAAGGGCCACAGGTCGGAGTCGAACCCGTGGATGCTGTGTCAAGGAGTAAACCTCAATATATGTGCGCCTGCTCTACCAACTGAGCTAACCCGGCCACACAACAGCTACTATTTCTAGTCATTTTTCCATTATCTTTACTATCTATTTTACTATTACTATTTACTATTATTTACTTTAAGTATAGCAATTTCAATTAAGTCACATAAAGCTGAAGTGCAACTTCACATTTTAGATGTTGAGTCTTTTTTATGGTGTAACAATAACATTCTGGGCTGCCAGTGGTGCAGAATGTAACAAATACTGTAACAAGCAACACGTGTCACTAAAATAAATGGCATGTTCCCATTCTTTAACTTATTACTTGTGCTGAAGAATCCATAGTACTAAGTGCTTGCCGACATTGTGTCTGTGGCTAAAATTAAAATGATCAATGCTTCTGTGTGTGCGTGATGGGCAGAGGCATATGACCCAGCCAGGCATATAACAGGCGATCAATGTCAAGTCCATTGTAGTTGGATGTTTTCTGATCAAGCGAGCTTCATCAATGGTTTTATTTTGAAGGCGGAAATTACTATAGAAAAAAAAGCATATTGCTGGACCAACTGACCAATGGCCAAGTCCGAGTGCAAATACCAACGAGTCCAAGACAATTCTGAGACAATAGAAAAACATTTCAGTCCGAGACCGGAGCAGTGCTCAAACAACACATTCACGTACACAGGGACATATTTATTTATCTATGAGAATGTCCCTCTCTATCTGGTCACAGTATTTCATCAGATAATTGGTCTTCAAATGCACGAACATTTTGGAATGGTGCAACCCTCCCATACATGTCTCTGATGTGATGTTGTCAAAGCACCATATTGTTTATGTCCTCCTGTCTCTTTCTCTATGTCCATGTCCCCTCCAAACTAACACATGCAGTCTACTTTAACATCTTCCATCTGTTATGAGAGGTTTACTTATGTAAAACGTAGTTTTAGCCTCTGTGGTTTAGACCTGTTTGAAATATGATTTGATGATATTTTAAGTTGTGTGCATCCATGTCCCAGAAATGCTTGTTACAAACTTAGCTCTGGGGAGTTTATTTCCCGGAGTCATAAAGTCATAAAGCACCTAAATCATGGTTGCAGCTGTCGCCGTGGTCCTGCTCCACGCCCTACTATGCCCTGCTACATAAGTTGTTTAAATCCCAAAGATAATTTACTTTTAAGCTATGTGTTGGAAATAATGCCTAAAATGGAAAAAAGAAAGTTATCCAACTTTTGAACACCAACCTCAGATATCACCTCGTTGTTGGTGTTGTCCTTTGGTTCTGTGTGGGGAATAAAAGCTGTGGACGAATCGTTGGAGCTCTCTTTTTCCTAGATAGATAGATATTGATAGATAGAGAGATAGATATGTTAACTATGAAGCTTAAGATTAGATACAGCTACCACACAGTAAATTGCCCATGGACATTGAAGCTATGAATCTGTCACACTGCTTAACATCTGGAAGGCGTACAAAAGCCGAGATGTTAATTGTGTACAAGTCAGTACCTGTGTGAGTCCTGGACTGGGCTGTGCTAGAGGCTGTGGCTGAACAGGTTTTGGTTCCTCCACTCTGCCGTTTTTCACAGCCTCCAGTGCAGTGGTAGTTGAGTCTAGACTGACTTTGGGCGTAGAGCGGGGACTGGCCTGAGGACTGGTCTCATTGTTGTTGTTCTGCTTTAACAGGTGACTCTTCATCAAGCTGGGAGTTCTGGAAAAGAGTTAGAATTGCATTTTCTCACAAAGTATACATCATTAGAACATCTCTGCATAATCAAATGTGCACATTTAAAAAATCCACAAATGGACATGAATCATTAATTGTGAAGATATTATGGTAATTCATTCTGCAGCAAATTGGGTACATGATTAATCAATGTTAATAGCCTGGTTGACATGCATCTGGTGCCAATTTGTGATTTATTGACCCAGTTGTTAACTCTTTTGGTTGAACACAGAAATCTAATTTTTTGGAAGTTGCAAAGTTTAAGCTACAGTAAAAGCAGATATAATTATTTGGATAATAATAGATGCAAACTGCAAAAGATATACAAAATGTGGAAAAAAATTCATGTCACCTATACATTAAAACCATTTACAAGGAAAGTGATGATTGAATCTGAATTCAAACAACTCTACACATCGCCAAATATAGTGCTCAACATACTGTAGACCTAGAATTACACAGTATACACACATTTAGCCATATGTTTGGTAAACTGGTGTTTGTTTGGAATATACAGGGCATTTAGATGGACAGCAGAGAAGTATAATATGTGTGGTATCTGAGTGGTTGAAAATGTTTGGAATCCAGGGCTGAAACGATTCCTATAGTAATTTGATTACTAAAAATCACCGATGCAAATTTCTTGGCATCGAAGCTTCGTATAATCCATTTAACTATGTATTCACAGTCCACTGTGTTTTTGCACGGATGATTATTACTGTCACACAACGTGCTTACAGTGTTGTGTGTACAGGTGACATGGTGAATGCATGGCAGGGGTGAGGAAGACACAGGTCAGAGAAAACGACAGAAAGTGTCGAAAGTTTGGGTTCATTTCAAGCTGAAACTAAATGAAAACTCTGCCTGTTGTGTAAAACTGAACTAGCTTACCACAAAAGCCCTGCATCAATGCAGCAGCATCTAAGCAGAAAGCATCCAATCTAACGTTACCACCTAGTCCACAGAGCGGTCCGGGCACATGGTAACTTTATCATTTAACGTAAAATTAATATGATTGCTAGTTGTGATGAGAGCTCAACCGCCAACTTGGCGGATGAGGGAGCTCACACACACTGCTGGGAAACAGAGCTGATTAGCTGATTGTGTTAGTTATTCATTTTAAGAATATTCGACTACTAAAATAATTGATAGCTGCAGCCCTATTGGAATCCTTTGTAACTGATCAAATTCAAGCTCAGCACAGTTGTTGTTCCCTGTTAGTGGAGACAATAAACCTTTTACAACCATTCAGTATAAAGATTTCATCATTCAAGACATCATTTAATTTTAATGTCAACCAAGATAAAGTGATAACAGTGAGATTACATGGAAAATGGAAGCTAAAACAGATGTATGTCAATGTCACTCAGTCACCATGGTCTTCACCTTGAATGATGCCATCTTTCTATCCTCGATATCCATAGCAACAAAGTCATGTGACTGACCTCAGGTTTGGCTCACCATATGTCTCTTTGCCTTACTCACCTCATCCGAGACTGTGAGTACCATAACTGTGTTTGGGTCTCCACAATAACCAATCCGTCAATTTGTTGCAGGTGCCTTGTGTCCCTAAAGATTGTACATGGTTTCTTTGCTGTATATTTTCCTAGTAAAAACAGACAACTCCACTGTGTACCACATAAATCACCAGAGGGGAACCAGATCCCTTTAGCTGTCTCCAGGTAGCCAGGAAGCTCTTGTTGTGGGCCTTTACCATCTGGGGTCCATCAAAGTAGTGTATGTTCCAGGGGTGAACAATCGGGCCACAGATCTCCTGTCCAGGATGTGCTCCCTTCCATGCAAATGAAGGCTACATCTGGAGGTAGTAGCTTTACTGTGGTCCCGATTTGGCAGAGCTTGGACTTATATTTGTGAGAGCTGCTTTTCCCTGAGGACTCAGGGGGCTCCCACAGATGCTCTGTTTCAAGATTGGCTGAAAGATTTGTTGTATGCTTTTCTACCACTGCTTTTGATTCTCCATCTATTCTATTGGTTTCTACCACTCCTCCAGTTGTCCTACAGTTGACAAATGTGGTTCTTGCTGGTCAGAGCAGATCTCCTTTTACAGGCAGGTGGTCTGATTTGGCACCCCAAACCATTAACTCTACTCCCTCTGTAATTGGACAAAGCTGTCATGCAGACCACAGTTAATGCTAGAGATCCTTCCACACATGCTAACTATAACCGGAAATGGTGGATGTTCTCTAAATGGTGTCAAAGTAAGTAGCTAGACTCAGACACATGCTCTCCCCACATGATTTAGTGCTTCCTTCAGTTGCTTCTGTGTATGTTGCCATTTCTTGCATTCATAAGGTATTGAGAGGACTTTCAGTTGGGAGACATCCCTTTGTGTCTCAGTTCATTAAAGGTGTATAGCAACTGTGGACATGCAGGACTCTAAGAGGAGTAGACTGACAATATTGTGTCCACTAAGGTTGTTCAGGACTTACTTTACACACACTCAGTACTTGAGATGGTCACAGTCAGCTGTTTATAGGTTATAGTGAAAAGAGAGCCTTTCTGGCTTTCTTTGTCTTAACAGTGCTGGGTGGTCGAAACTATTCCCCCACTGGGTTCTACTGTCCTCTCAGCTGCTTGTCAGGGAAGAGATAGAGGGGACTCTTGCAACTGTGACTTGTCATCCAAGGGTGAAGAGCTTGATGATGGTCTTAGTGAGGTTGAAAGAGATCAGAAGTCATGACTAGAACTATGGATCTTTGAAGCCAAACAATGACCGCCATCTCTTGTCACTCACTGCATGCTGGATGCTCTTAAAGAGCCAAGCCTTCTAAGGTCAGTCACGTGACTTTGTTGACATAAAGTTCCGAGGGTAGGTAGAAGGATGGCATTCATTTAAGGTGAAGTCCGCGGTGACGAAGATTTATAGTTAGAATTATAACTACAAATTCAGAAAAGGTTCTATTTTTTAACTTGTCCTTTGTTTTGTATTTCCTTTTATGAAGTTATTTGTAACTTTTATAATGCCATTCATTTGATTCCTTTGATCCTCTTACTTAATTCCCTTCTTCTCCTTCTTCTCTGGTTTGTGTTTGGACACCCTGCTCCTGGAGGCAAGGGAAATGTGGATGTACAGGACTGTCATAATAATGACAGGAAGATAGAATGCTGCTATAGCCGTCCCAAATGTTGCTGCAGGGTTTGAAAGGAACTGTAGAAAGAAAGAAAGAAAGAAAGAAAGAAAGAAAGAAAGAAACCCTTCCATGATCTACATAGAATTTCTACACATGTGCATTTGATATATACAGTGAGTTAACAGTTTTGTAGACACACTTGTACAGTCTAATGCAATCCAATACAACATACCTGAAATCAATCGCCAGTTAGAGGTGGTATTGAATTGCGCTGCAGTATATTAAAAATGTAATATTTTGCACATCCATAAATACACATTACAGGTATTAGAGTATTAAGGCCCAAATGCACTGAAATTAATAACTGACGCGTCTCATTTGATGCGCTTCAATTGACGTTCCTCAATTAATGCTCCTCAATTGATGCTCCTATGGTGCATTGCATGCATCACATTTGAAGTGCCAACACAACAGAACCAGCTGTATCTTAGGAAAGGTCGCTATTTAGGCAAAGGTTTTGTATATTCAAGTTACCCCGTGCAGTGGTTGCATTAGATAGGGTCATAAAACTTCCATAATAATCTAGTCTACTATTACCGGTCATTTTGCAGTGACAGCCGAGACCACTAAAAACATTGTGCCAAAACAGGCAGGTATGCTATCTATACTTGCTTGTCCTTCATTCTCCATAGCATCAATCCCTCCTTATTTCAACCTCGTCTCTGAACGTCATCACACTTATTGGACTTTTGAAAGAAACATACATACATACATACATTTCTATTTAAGTAGCTTATGACATTACATTAGACAGGAGGACAACTGTTGAGTGCATACTTCCACACAATAGGTTATACTGCAAATGAACACTGACCTCAGTCAGACAATGAGGCAGAGAGGAGAGACAAAGAGGCGGATGTGTAGCGAGAGCAATCAACAGTTTTGGGCAGTAAGGCGCCGGAATATATCAGATGGTCAATCTCCCACATGTAGGCAGACTCATCCCCCCCGCCTAATTGAACTCATCTCTGGCAGGGATGAGTCTGCCTACAGGTGGGAGATTGACCATCGGCTGACCTGGTGCAGTCAGTAAAACTTGGAGCTTAACGCTCTGAAGACTGTGGAGATGGTTGTGGATTTCCGGAAGGACGCAACCCCCATCACGCTGGGTGACTCCACAGTCAACACTGTGGAGTCCTTCGGCTTCCTGTACTCTATCATCTCCCAGGACTTCAAGTGGGAGCTGAACATCAGCTCTGCTGAAAAGGTATTTGACTGCAATCTGCCGTCTCTCCAGGACCTGTACGCCTCCAGGACACTGAAGTGGGCAGGAAAGATTTTAGCAGATCCCTATCACCCCAGACACAAACAGTTTGAACCCCTCCCCTCTGGCAGGAGGTTGCTGTCCATCAGGACCAAAACCTCACGCCACAAAAACTTCCCCTTTGCAGCCAGCATAATTTACAAACCCCCCACCCCTCTCTGTTAAAAGGATCAGTTAAGTTGTATTTACTGTACCTGAATATAACACTCTCCAGGTGGCACTGTTCGCTGTCCAACGATGAACTGCCAGAACAAGATGGCGGGAGCCCACAAGATGAACGACAGGATCCATGCTGCCGCGATCATTAACCCTGCCATCTTCGTTGTCCTCCTTGTCGGATATGTGAGGGGTTTTGTCACGCAGAAATAGCGATCAAAGCTGATGATCAATAAATTCATCACTGAAGCATTTGAGACAACATAATCTAAAGCTAGCCACAAGTCACACACCACCGGCCCAAGCGGCCAGTAGCCAACGATAATGTAGACTGTGTACAGATTCATGCTGAAAGCACCGATTATCAAGTCAGCGCATGCTAATGAAAATAAGAAATAGTTATTGACAGTTTGTAGGTGGCGGTTTACTTTGATGGACAGCATGACTAAAATATTTCCTGTGACAGTCACAAAACTCAGAGATCCTGTAACCAAGGCAATAAAAAACATCTCCAGAGCTTTATATGGACTTCCTGCCCCAACTCCTTCGTCCACAGGAGAGCAGAATGTTGAATCATTGGAGGACGTATTGCAGGAGGTGTTGGAGAACAGGTCAGCTGATTGGACGATCGATGACCCTGAAGGAAGAAACAGAGAGATAAGAAGACACACAAAGGGGTGTACATTATCATCATAGTGGCTGATGACCTGTAATTTAGTTCTAAATTTGAAATAACTGATTTTTAACTGAATAACTGAATTTTTTTTTTTATCCAAGAAACATTTCTGCTGATGTAGTAGTTGCGTTGGTACCAAATTAACCTATAGGAGGAGGTCTAATCTTGTGAGCTGTTGCAGTGATAATAACCCTTAAACCATAGAGATGATGATAGACTTTGAGTAAGCAGAGGGTGCAAAACTACTTTTTGAAATTTCCAGGAAAAAAGGAATGTGAAAAACCTAGAATTTCTTGGCACTCGAATATTTGCTAACCTTAATTAGTAAAGCAATCTGTAGAAATGGTTTAAAGATGGTTCATCAGAGATTATATTTTTTTAAGAAGCTCAAACATCTGGAGTTTGAAAATTTGTTCTCTACTGCCGCCACAGCTCAACTGGGGATGCTTTCTAGCAGCACACCCATGTGGTTGTACTGGCCCTCCCCCAACCACTTTGCATTCAACTCACTCACTGTAAGGGGAGGTGAAAAATGCTGAATTTTGCAGACGTGAAATAGTCACTTCTGGCAGAATAATTACAAGAGAGACATTTCATTGAAAATGGTTTATACTCTGTCATAAATGGATATAGTTTAGAGAAGATGGGTGCTTGCATGCTAACTACAGAAAAACGACTGACTTTTCATGTGGCTGGCATACCTGCACTGAGATGTGATCTCATGCTGCACACACAACATCATTTTTAGTTTTCCATTAAACTATAAAACAGCCTCACTGTGTCTGTTTCTTAACATTCCCTCCTATCATTAAAACTGAAACACTTACGAAAGGTGGCCAACATATTCAGGTCTTGTTATGTAGGAGTATATACTTTTCACCAGGCAATAGGTGCTAATGCCATTAACAAATACATTGCATTTCCCTTGACTGCTTCACAATAAAAGTCATGCGGTCTTCTTCCAATGCAACACTTCTAATAGCAACAGTAAATGTTGCAGCTCCTTCACATTAAAACAACTCCAACTCCCTAACAGTTCCAATATGTTTGTAGAACAGTAACCATCATAATCAGTGATGCTTATATCTGTTAGATGACAGTCATAATAGAAACAGAGTAACCAAACAGCAGATATTTCAACCCGTTCTCACTCCCAACTTGTCAAATGCGGCAGCTTGGGCGGTGGCCCTCAATTTTTGATGCCTATGCACAAGGCATCTGTATAAGATGCACTGGACTTTCAACTAAAGAGTGAGGAAGTCCACTTAGGGAGGATAATAATCAATGGCGGATCTAGAAAATTTTACATGGGGTGGCAAAGGGTGTCAAGAGATTTTGGCAGGATGGGGGGGGGGAAGACGGTATATTGCATATGGAACCCCCATGTGTAAATGCACTGCTATGCCCTGCAGCACCCTGCTAAGCCCTGAACTGCTACAACTATTATTTCTAGTCATAGTTCCATTATCTTTATTGTTACTATAAT
Source organism: Perca fluviatilis (assembly GCF_010015445.1). Taxonomy (NCBI): domain Eukaryota; kingdom Metazoa; phylum Chordata; class Actinopteri; order Perciformes; family Percidae; genus Perca; species Perca fluviatilis. The sequence continues at coordinate 14,894,894 of NC_053135.1, forward strand.
TGCCACCGTTCATCATACTCCATGTGTGTTGGAAACGCATACAGGTCAGGAACACAGTGGGGAGATGCTCCAAGCTGAGCAACACAGACTGGTGTACTGCATGCAGACTCTGGGATGCAGACTCTATGGCAGGTGGTCTTCACTCCAGACTGAGGTATAGTCATACAGCCATTGTCATCCACTTCTGGCATGTTCCTTGACAACAGGTCTGCATCAATGTTCTGTTGGCCTGGGCTATACCACACATCAAACTCATAACGTCGATAGGGAAGCTAGCCACGATGCCCTATTGCCCTATTGTCCCATCTTTCCCGAAAAGCTCTGATTCTTTCAAGTAGACTTTGTTCACATCTTGGGCATACTTCTTTCTCTTCTGAGTTGGAGCATATCCCTTTGTGAGTTCAGAATAGTTCTGAATGAATCAGCAGTAATAACCGCAAAACCCTAGGCCAGATTGTAACGTCTTCAGTAGTGCTGTCAGCATTAATCGCATGCCGCCATTTATTAATTTATTTTCACTTCACTCGCAGGGTTTCCCGCAGCACTTATGCTGAAGATAGCAAGATGCGCCTGCCGTCGTCGTAAAAAACAAAATCATACATATAAGAGTGATCCTCATATATGTGTGATATGTATGGTCCTGTTTTCTCCCTTTCATTCCAAAGCACACAGTTGAAAACCTGCAGGTGGAGGCGGTGGAGACATACACACCGCTGTGGACTTGTGTCAGTCCCGCAAGCGGTTTCAGGAAAGTGGCTGCATGTGTCCGACAATGCACAGATCATCAACACCGGTACAAGCCTACAGATGTCCGCGGACACGTAGTGTGGAAAGTGTGTTAGAGGCTCCCGGACGGTGAACTGAGACTCTGTTACCTGCTTGTCGGTCAACGGTTAATGATTATTTCATTTCATTGTGCTTTCTTTTGGAAGGCTGGCTGACAAAAAAAGGTAAACAATAGTTAATAATAGATAAAACAATCAGTAAACAGAAGTGACGTGGTGGCTGGTGTCTGGCATCACCCAATTATATCTGTCAATTAAGCCAGACGAAAGTGGGCAGTTAGCTAAACTTCAAGCGTGTATTAAAGATATAAAATCCTGGATGACCCACAATTTCCTGATGTTAAACTCAAACAAAACTGAAGTTATTGTGATGGGACCAACACACCTCCGAACTTCATTGTCTAAAGATATAGCTACTCTGGATGGAATTGCCCTGGCCTCCAGCACTACTGTCAGAAATTTAGGAGTTATTTTTGATCAGGATATATCCTTCAATGCCCACTTAAAACAAGCTTTTTTCCATCTTTTTCCATCTTCGTAACATTGCCAAAATTAGGAATATCCTGTCTCAAATCGATGCTGAAAAACTAGTCCATGCATTCGTTACTTGCAGACTAGACTACTGCAATTCCTTACTATCAGGTTGCTCAAATAAGTCCCTAAGACTCTCCAGCTGATCCAGAATGCTGCAGCACTGTGGTTTACGAGAACTAAGAGAAGAGATCATATTTCTCCTGTATTGGCTTCTCTGCACTGGCTTCCTGTAAAATCTAGGATCAAATTTAAAATCCTCCTCCTGACCTACAAAGCTCTAAATGGTCAAGCACCATCATACCTAGAAGAGCTCCTAGTACCTTATTGTCCTAGTAGAGCACTACGCTCCCAGAAAGCAGAGCTACTTGTGGTTCCTAGAGTCTCTAAAAGTAGACTGGGGGCCAGAGCCTTCAGTTACCAGGCTCCGCTCCTGTGGAACCAGCTCCCACTTTGGGTTCGAGGGGCAGACACCGTCACCACATTTAAGAGTAAACTGAAAACCCTCCTCTTTGATAAAGCTTATAGTTAAGGAGTGAGGAGTTGCAGCGTCCACCTAACCGGCCCACCTGCTTCTCTTCGTAGTCATCAGTTTTATTTATTATATAATCAATAATATAGCGAGAGTAGAGGGAGGCAGGCCAGTACAGCCCGATCCGGCTGGGGAGAGTTCTTGCCCGACCAGGCACCTCTCTTTAACCTGCCTCTCTTAGGCCGGTTACACACTGCACGCGTCTCGCGAGCGTGGCGTTTCTGTTGCGTCTCAGCTGCGTGTCAGCTGCGTGGATTTTTCTGTGTCCTACATACCAGAAGCGTGTCTGACTCGGCGCTGCTCCTGCTGCTAGGTACAGGGAGGGCTGATCTCGGGACATTGTGCCGACAGATTCAAACTCTGAAAAATGGGTAAGTGGGCTGTCTGAACAACGTTGTGTAGCTGTAAAGAGCCTATATAGCCTATCTGATGTTGGACCGTCACTCAGAACACACACTACGTTGTTATCGTAGCCTATCCTACCATTTATATATAGCCTACTGATTTGATTAAAGCAAGACAACGTCGGCAGTATTGACTGCAAAATACGTTACAGAATATTTCGTTCTGTATGACAGGTGCAATATTTGAAAAACTTTTCTCTGAAATTTTGTATTACATTTATATCTACATTGATGTCAAAACCTAGACTTTCAAACATCAATATGTCATTTATTAATATGTATTTGTGTCTAAATGACATATAAACATATTTTCCTATTCTATTTTGCCTGGAACCGCTTCCAAACACGTCGCTCGCGTGAAAAAATAGGCGTCGGTTCTATTTCTAGCTAGCACGTCTCAGGCGCTGCTCGAGCCGCGGCCGAGACGCTGCGCTCACGTTCAGCAGTGTGTAAGCTCTAACCTGTTAACATGGGAGCTGAAATATAAACGGACACACCATGCAGCTGACACGCTCGCGCGACGCTTCCAGTGTGTAACCGGCCTTAGTTATGCTATTATAATTCTAGACTGCCGGGGAAGTTCCTTCCTTCCTGTGACACACTGAGCTGCCCTCTCATCTCTACTTGTTTCCTTTTGTATGCATCCTGTCCCAGAAATGGTTGTTACTAACCTAGCTCTGGGGAGTTTACTCCCCGGAGTCCTTATGTTTCTTCTCTGCAATTCTCTGCAATTCTCTGCCGCGTCCGCCGCATCCGACATGACATGAACTTCCACGGTGACCTTCGAAGTCACTGTTCCATTATCTTTAATGTGACTATTATTTGCCACTGTTCATCACACCCCCAACCGCCCCCGCTCTGGGTCTGCTGAGGTTTCTTCCTAAAAGGGAGTTTTTCCTTGCCACTGTCGCAATAGCCACTGCTAATGCTTGCTCTTGAGGGACTTACTGTAATTGTTGGGGTTTTGGAATTTATAGAGTGTGGTCTAGACCTACTCTATCTGTAAAGTGTCTCAAGATAACTCTGTTATGATTTGATACTATAAATAAAATTGAATTGAATTGAATTGGTGTGTGCGCCAGTTTTTGTGTGTGTGTGTGTGTGTGTGTGTGTGTGTGTGTGTGTGTGTGTGTGTCGGCTCGCCCCCGCGACATCAATGCCATTGTCTTTGCATTGATTCACCAAGCTTTGAACATGGCTCGCATTGGTGCCCACAATGACAGACGTCTCATCTTCAGCCCTGGGGTCATCTTCAGCCCTGGGGTTAGGACATATGAGAGCTAGGACACAGTCTGGCTGGTTCCTAACACCTCAGCTGGATTCTCCATATCAACTACCACGTAGCCACGGTAAGGGTAGCTAGCTCCAGACTCACTTAAACCCCACAGGGAAAGACCAGATACTGGCTGAATGGGGATATCAGACAAGTACAATGATCATCACCTGAGAGCCACTATCTAATAAAGAAGTGCAGGTTGTCCATTAACCTTTAGCGGCACCCAACTAACCTATCAGGAATATGCTCTAAGACTTTCCATCAGTCTCCGCCTCTTCTCTTTGCGAGAGCAGTCACTCTCTTCCACCATGAGCCATGCTTGACCCAGTCAATGGTTGAACTGCTCTTCTCCAGCTGGAACCCAGAGAAAGTTCGTAGGCAGCGATTGATTCCACGCTCACTTGAGGACTTCGACGTCTTGTCAAGTAAATCACTCACAGCTCGCAGAATGGCCTCTGTTGACTTCGCAGCAGCCTCATCTTCAGGAAACAATGTGCGAAGGTCTTCAACATGCGGACATCTGAAATTGTGTACTGGCTCGTGTAGCTTCATCTGCTATGATAACAGACCACTGCCCTCCACCATCAATAGAGTAGACTACTTCCTTGTTTATTGCTGGATTTGCAATGAATTACATGCAGAGGAGAATGAAAACACAAGAGCGCCTGTCTCCACAAAATCATCTGTTTGATGGTTATTTATTTGTGCTTTAGAACATAATCGCTGTAAAACAATCAGAAAATATATATTTTTTCTCTCATTCACAGCTCCGCAACACTCTCTCTCTCTTCTCTTGCCGAGCCCGCAGCAACGAGCCTGCTGTACAATAAGGCATTCAGGTACAAAAAGCTGTTCACTAAATATGTTGTGTAACCCCCGCCCATTTCTAGCATGTGAGGATATTGGTATGCATCGCTTCCAGGTCATATCTGAATTGTAATGACCAGGAATCAACCTGTGTTGACTGGCCTGTTTGGAATGGACCAAAAAAGTGTTGAACACGGGTCAGATACCCAGGTAATTGGTGTGAAAGAGGTAAAAGTGAGTAAGTAGCATACAGCACAACTGTACTGCACCATGCCACAGAGAAAAAACTGAATGCAACTGCTAAAAAATGAGACAGTGAAATCCAAAAAGATTATTTTTTGATTTAGTGTAACATGACTCAGAAAATACATAATGTGGGAGAACGTGGTTCACTGACGATGGCTGCAGTTTATACCACTGCATAAGCCTGACTGAAGTTCCTAGACATGAGTCATGTGTTTGTGCAGATGATTTCAACTTTGCTAACTTGCTATAAAATGAGCTTCAGCAGAGAAGCTGTTTCTTAGAGATTCTAAAGTCATCATTTAGAGTCCCTTCTCTCCCCGCCACACTCTATTTGAAAGGCTATGGTACAAATCAATGAATTTGTGTGCATTTACAGAGCAAATATGTTCACACTGGACAGTTGGGTTTACTTTAAGCCCCCAGCCTCTGAACTAGGCCCAATCAACAGTCTCTTCACCAGCTGACAGGTGCATGTTCCTGCCTACCAGAAAGGTTGCTGCGGACTACACTTCAGAACCCATGGAGTACACCAGCAGCTTCTCAACATGCTCAAAGGGTTTTCATGGAGATTTTTTCCACATCTACTTGTATGTCTTGGCTTATGTCCAAGAAGGTACTGTAGGTAGGTTTATTGTTTAGAACAGAGACAATCCAAGTAGACTATTCACAATATAAAGGAAAGAAATTCAAGAATAGACAGACAAAAGATTATATGGTGAAAGGGAGGAACATTTTCAGAAAAGAGAAATGTTTTCGTAGTAACCTGATGCGCCATATGGTTTGTTAAGACAAAACCATCTAAAAAGATGCCATTGGAAATTGTTTGGAAAAGGGCAGCATGTGATTGGATCAACCATCTTTTTTTATCATATCCGCCACTGTTGTTTTGAACAGACAGTCGCGGCCGTCACACATGCCTAAACCTCGCTCGTAGCTGCCAGCAGCTCCTTACTGGACGCTGATTGGTTTGGTCCGCTTTCAATTGTATGCACCATGTTCTCAATAGATGGAATATTTAATAAAAATGAGAGATACCATATTTTCCTTTTCTGATACCTGAACTTGCGTATTGGCTGATACGGAGTACCGATGTGATACCAGTGCGAAAAAAAAACAAAAAAACGGGTTGACCAAACCCCGGGTAAATATTGGATATGTATTTGAAGGATGGAGACAGCTTAGGGCCCAAAGGCACACAGAGTTGGTTAATTTCCTCCTGAACAGGTAAACATTAGCTTCAGGCTAATTTATCACAGCTACAAAGGACAAGCATTTTATGTAATTTCAACATTCGTGTACTCATATTGAATTATATAGCTAGAGTACCCGAGTTGGTTACTTGCAAAAACAATTGAGACACAGCCAGTAAAGTAATCTCAACTGGTCCTGGCTAACGCCGCCATGCTAACCCTGCTTACGTTACCAGAGGACCAGGCAAGCGGGCGACGGCTGTTTACAACGTGTAGCCTGTTCACCGGCCGGAGACGACAACAGTGAGTTATTTTAAGCCAAGAGAGGGGGGCTGTAAATCGGGAGGACTGTGAGTTTACAGAGTGTTTAGTGATTTTTGCTGTAATTCTAAGCAAATAAAGTGCGTTCAGTCGGGTGGAGAGGACAGCAAGGTAACGTTAATTTTATTTTTAGCGGTTCCTACAGTAATGTTAGCTAATTCTAAGCCGAGGAAGCGTGTTTGTCCGTCAGGTGGCGAGGACGGCGGTTCCTACCGTAATTCTAAGACGAAAAGTTGGGTACAGAGCTCCTGACTTTTATGACTGTCAATATAGCCAGCATCTAACGCTAGCTACTAGACAAGCGGCTAGTAAAATTGTTGTGGATGCTGCGGTCTCAGCCTGGCAACCTCCACTGGCAACTCTCTCCAGTATTTTGAATTTGTACTGCAGTAACTATTTTAAACACCAGCTGCCAGTATCACATATTGCACCTTTAAACTATAGGATCTTGGATACACATTGATTTTTAATTGATTTAGTTTTATGTGAAATATAAAAATACCCAAAAGGTTGCTCTGTTGCCTCGCATTGCCTCTGGTACAATGAGGTATTTTTAAACAGATTGTAATCGCTTTATACACACAATATGTTAATGTAATTGCAACCTTTACATACATATAAACGACATATGTAAAGTATCAACAATACTGAAATTTGTTTTGTTGGACGACACTAAAAGTTTCTGTTCTAGGGATTGCAGCAAATTTTGGCGGTGGTCACGACAGAAATAAATTAAAATTGTGGTTTGACACAAAAAAGTTAAAATTAAATTTGAACTAAACCAAACTTCCTTTGTTTCGAAATTATAAATATAGTATAGTTTTTTTTAAATGTTTTAAATAAAGTATATTCTATTTATTCTAAAAATGTGTTGTGTGTGGAATATGTGTGCTGTGTGGAATATCCAAATGAATTGGGACTTGCTTCTCAAAAAACAAGCTGCTGTGTATTGTAAATGTGATTTTCTAATCCTGTGAGCACCATAAACAAAATTGCATTGAACTCCATTGTATTAGAGTGGAGGCCGAAACAGATATTTCAAACCTTGGACAAATAAAACTGAAATTATAGAATATCATAACTAATATAAAATACATTATTTTCACATGCCAAAAGGCAGGAATTTGTGCAAAATCTGCTGTTAAAAAGGGTACATTGAAACACATCAAATCACATCCAGACAAGACACATTGTAATAAAAACATCAGTCATAGAAGAACTGAACTGTGAGCCCTGACATATTAACACTGCAATGGTGTTGTGTGTCTGATTAAGATTTGGGGCCATCTTGCACCCGGCGCGGCGCAGCGCAAAGCCCGACTGTGTCTTTGCTAGTTGAAGACCGACGCAGTTCTCAATTTCCCATTTAAATAGCAAATACACCTGTGCCCATCTTTGCGCCCATGGGCGTGCTGGTCTTACAGGGAAGTGCATTCAGGTGAATTCTTGGCGAATTGCTATCTTGAGGCAGCGGGAAGTGATCGCGCCATTGACTAACAAAAACCTGGTCTAAAGTCAATAGCGCAACATTTCATTGATATTTTAACAGCAAATTAGTAAAATGCGCTTTGGCTTATGCACAGCGCGCAAACTATGCTTGTTACACACACACACAGGGAAGCGCAGCAGCACACAAACATGCAAAAGATTACAAATAAAAATATTGCGGTGCAAATCCGCCATCATAATAGCATGAGCCAAGGTACAAGTGCGCCTGGCTTTTAAAGGGAATGGGAGATGACACTGATTGGTTTATTGCATGTTACGCCCAAAACAAACCTATGAATTAATGAAGACACTAATACACCTGGGCCATGCACTTCATGCCGTGCGCTTAGATCGTTAAAATAGGGCCCTTGAAGTCCAGTGTTCACTCTCCATCTGGTTTGGTTTCCACCAAGTCCTGGGAGAGATTTTGTCTGTCTGCTGTTTGGTCTGCATGGGTTAATACTACATGGATGTAAGTGAAACGTACGTTTTTGTGTGAAAATGTTTTTTTTTGTAATGTGTCCTTCACACTCTTGACTTGAATAAATGAATGTTTTAAATAGTTTTTAACTGCTCATTAATGGTTTTTTTTATGTAAACACTGTAAAGTTCTTTATGTAAACACACAATGAACTTGTTGCTGAAATGTGCTATATAAATAAAGCTGCCTTGCCTTGCCTTGCCTTACTTCAATAAGGTACAGTGCATTCAGGTGAATGGGAAGTGCCAGGTTCATGAAACTGAACCATACAGTAAATGAACAAGCTGTTTCACCAAAACAATAAGCTGCAAAAGGGATTTCATTAAAAGCTTAATTAAGAGATAACTAGGACTCTTCTGTCATTCCACAGTGATTTGATATCATGATAACTTAAACAAGACTCTACAGCCATGCTAGCAGCTCTGTGAGGCTGTACTTTGGCACCATTGTACTTTGAGCAAAATGCTAACATCAGTATGCTCATAATGACAATGTTGACATGTTGATGTTTAGCAGACATACAGTAATGTTTACCATCTTAGCTTCACATGTTAACTTGCTAAACCTGAAAAAAATATACGTGTTGCTGGATTGAGGACATTTTTGTTTGTGTTAGAGAGATGCAAATAACTTTTCCTGCATTTATACAATTTTATTAAAATCTGTAAAACATCAAATAGTTATACATTATATGTATATTAATTTTTGCTGACATTATTTTACATTTTACTAGAATAAAAGTAAAAAAAAAAGAATAATTAAGAAATGTTTTAGGGTTATTACGTGGCCTTTGAAAGATATTGAGCAACGTTAGGTCTGTTATGTTCTAAAAGCCACTCGGAACCATCTACCGTTTTTATGCATCATTCATGTGGGCCAAGTAGAGCTAATTTTGGATACAGTGTCATTTGTTTATGTAATACTCTAGTCACTACACTCAGTTTGAGTTTTTTACAAAGTCAATAAATAATCTGTAAAATCATCTATGGAAGATTTTAATTTTATAGAAATAGTAAAACAATAAGGTACACAAAAATGTAGGTAGTTACTAAGTAACGAATGAAGAATGACTGGTTAGTTAATGAGAAGTTCCTGCGTGACTGGGATTCAAGCACTATTGATTAGTTACTGGTAAACAGACTGGTAACACTTTATTAATTATCATGAAATCATGCTTGACTATGCATGAAAAGGCATGAATTCACTCATGTAGTACTTCATGAACTATCAGTAATGTACAAGGATTAATAGTATCTCTTGCATGAATTAATGCAGGAATAATACATTAATTAATGCATCAATTGAGGCATTTCAATCATCATGAGTTCTGATATATTAATGATGTTCATGTCTTCTTCATCTGTAAATCTGTAGTTAAAGTGAGAGGCTAAAGAAACTGAATTGTAGTGTTTTTAATGTGCAATTATTGTTAACTAAATGACTTCATTACTTCATCATGTTTGTGGCCCTTCAAATAAAGTGCTGACCTGGTCCATCTTTAACATTGATAAATAACATGTGATTAATAATTAATAATAAAAAAGTCAAGACATCTCTGTTGTTCAGACACTTAGAAGTTAGTAAAAAGTAAAATTCATAAATATCCTACTTGGGTGAGCATAATTTTTAAGGCATTACTGCTTAAGTGCCTTATGTTGTTGTGAATAAAGCAACTACAAAAATGCATCTGCAGTATACTGTATTGTGTAAATGTCAGTATCATTTTGCCAACCCACTCCTTTAATTCTTAATACATTTAATGCTACCATTAATCATATCTTATGTGACAACACTACAATTATTTCGAATATATGTACACTGCTGTGATTTGAAGAATACCTGAACATCATTAATAAATCAGAAATCATGAAGATTCAAATACCTTAATTGATGCATGAATTAACGTATTGTTCCTGCATTAAGTCATGTATAAGATACTATTGATCCTTGTATATTACTGATAGTTCATGAAGTATGCTACTACATTAATGAATTAATGCTTTTTCATGCATGAATTCCTGATAATTCATGTACCATGAATTACATATTTCATGGTACATTACTGTATTAAATGTTACTTTATTAATTGTTAGCTAATAGTAAGTTAATGAGAAGTTCCTGAGTAACTGTGATTCAGCATTTATGACCGACAGACAGAACTTCTCATTAACTTGTTCCTCAGTAACTACCTACATTTTTGTGTACCTTATTGTAAAGTGTCACCATAGAAACACAACAAAATGGATAGTACGTTTGTTGTTTAATCAATTAAACAACAAACGTACTCGCTTTCAACACATCTTACAGTCTTCATCAGCAGATGGAGTTTGCTCAGGTGTCATCACGAGGCCTAGTAGTTAGGAATATGATCACATGATAACATGTTAGGGGATGGTGGTAACTCCTGTCTTTGATTATAATTGGTCTGTGGACACAGACCAAAGACTCAGGCTGTCATGGCTGTCCATGACTTTTTCATGTGTATTTGTTTAGATTGAAGGTCAAATCTCAAGTCATACACTACTACAGTCTTCCTCTCAGGGGGGGGTCCTGTCTTTAGGTTGTACCAGCTGAGATCTTAAAGGGTAACTATGTTCTTTTTCAACCCCGATTTTCCCATGTTTTTGTGTCTAAGTGACTAATGGGAACAACAATCTTTGACAATGGTCCAGTCGGCAGCAGCGAAACAAGCTATAATGTAAATTTATAGGGCAATTTTCCAGCTTGTATTTACCTTAACAAAAGTGCTGGTTTTGCCACTGACAGGCTCAGATTAATATTCTAAGATTCTGACAATTATTATAATTACATTATGGAAAGGATTTCTAAGGAGGACGACCTTTCTAATAAAGAGTAAGATCCTTTTTTTAAACATAAAATCATCCACAAAATGGCGTTCGCTAAACCCACCAGACTCCACGTAAATATACAGTAATTTTAACATCGTAAAATACACTTCATTCAAAGTCGACAGAAACAGAATAAAATTAAAGCTGCAAGCAGCGTTGGACGGGCCCTTGCGCCTCTGCGCACGTCGGGGTTACTGGCGGACGCCGCTCCTTGCGACCGTGCATTTGCGCGGCTCTCAAACACTGCAAATCATCACCAATGAAAAGGGATCTCTCTGCTGAGTTCAATAATACCTCACACAAGACTCTACATCATACAGTTAATTAGCTGTGAAAGGGGGCATGGCCAAAGCATAAGGGTCGGGGCAAACCTTTACCAATAAAAAAGGAAGTCTCTGCTGAGTTCATCGATAGATACCTCACATAAGACTCTACCTTAAACTGGTCACCAGTTATGAAAGGGGGCGTGGCTTAAGCATAGGGGGGCGGGCCAATCCATCACAAATTAATAAGGAACTCTCTGTTGAGTTCAATGATACCTCACACAATGGTGTACAAGAAATGGGTCATTAGTTATTAAAGGGGGCGTGGCTTAATCATATGGGATGGGGCAAATCATCACCAATGAAAAGGGAACTCTATGCTGAGTTTAATGATACCTCACACAATACTCTACCTTAAATGGGTCAGCAGTTATGAAAGGGGGTGTGGCCAAACCATGACCAATGACAAACAAACTCTGCTGAGTTCAATGATAACTCACACAAGACTCAAAAGCCATAGAAGGGGGCGTGGCCTGAGTACATGGGCATGGTTAAAGTATAGGGGCCGGCTCAGTATCACAAGTAGACCACACATTCTAAGTTTCATGTAAATCAGATGATAAGGCTGATTTCCTGTTGCCAGCGGGGGACACTATGACCAAAAGTAAATATTGGCCTGTAGGTGTCCTCAGGCCTGGACTCTTGTTGATTGTGGGAAATTTCAAGCAGATATGACAATGTACACTGTAGTTACAGCCACTTTCTCGTTCATCGCTAAACACTCAAAATGGCCGCCATGCCACACCGCCATGCCACCGTTTGACGAAACGTTTTTCTTTTAAGAACTTTTCATCTTTAAAGTGTTGAGATGGTACAAAATTTGAAGTCCATCAGATGAAATCTCTAGGAGGAGTTTGTTAAATTTGTTTTAGGTGTACTTCTTGTTGCCACTACCTATGACTTTGAGCCAACATCGGCCTGTAGATGTCCTCAGGGTTGGACTCTTATGAATCCTGAAAAGTTTCGAGCCAACTGGACAATGTACACTCAAGTTACACCCACTTCCTGTTTCGATGGTGAAACGCACAAAATGGCCACCCCGCCACGGCCATGCCCTATGACAAAAAGTTTTTCTTTTAATAACTTTTCATCTGTAAGGTCTTGAGATGGCACAGACCAAATTTGAAGGTGATCGGATGTAATCTCTAAGAGGAGTTCGTTAAAGTACGACGTGGAAATGGCCAAAATTGCACTAATTTGGAACTTTCAATTCAAAATGGCGGACTTCCTGTTGGGTTTAGGGTACGGCTCCAATGACGTTTTTTGTACGTCTTGACATGCTTGACATGTTTAACGTAGACTCACGAAACACAAGTTTCGTGACTCTACGTTAAACTTAGTGTAGGGGCTCAATTTCTTTAATTTTGTAGGGGCCATTTTTGGGCGCCTATTTCTGAAACCCTTAAAATACGTATATTTTCACCAGAATTGATGCGACCATCAATTTCGGTGAGTTTTTGAGTATGTTAAACCCCTCAAAAAGGCAATTAATTTGCCGGACGAAGGAAAAAGAATAATTCCTTAAGTTTCAATAGTGCCTTAACTATGAAAAGCCATTTTTGTTATTCCAATTTCCAACCAGTACAAATCTCCTTAATAGACTGCAATATGTCTTACATTTTCTTATATATATTTATCTTCTTTTTTTCTGTGTAAAAGGCCTTTTGCCAAAAAAAGAGCTCTATAAAGGCATTTCAATTCAAATACACAGAAGACTTGTCTTAGATCCTCCATAAAATATACAACACAGGCTGATGAGAGGCATTACTATTGATTTCATCACCATCGTCTTACACACTCATATATACATGAACAGCATTCCAGCAACAAGGCTCTAGTCAGCATGCTGTTGCAACATTTATATCTCTCTAACATGGGCATACACCCGCATTGTCAACAGACAACTAGCAGACAGCATTTCATTGAAATATTCATCTAAAATCAAAATAATTTTAAATTATAAAACCATAGATGTCCGCCTGTTTCATTCCTCATTTACCTATTCTACCTGCTCTCAAAATGTTTAAAATTGCAAAACTATGAACATTGTGATGCATTTAAAGAATCCTGTAAACCTTTTGATTGTTGACATCCTGTTACAGCAAGGTTGATTTAACTGTACAATATATTATTGATTGAGACTATAGATTGCCTTGGTGTGACTTTGCTCGGATATGGTTTGAGGTGTTGGGAATACTTATGCTCTGTAATTATTCCCTGTCACTTTTTCCTTATCTCCTCCCCAGGATCTACCCAGAGAAGGAAGAGGTGAGCAATGGGATGATCTTCTTCTCATACCTCAATGCTGAAATCCAAATATACATGTTCAATTTTGAAGCTGGAGCAGAGTGAAAAAAAGGGAGATATTCAAAATGGTCCTTAGGGAAGAAAGCTGGTCTAGCAGTTATCCAGCAAATAAGCCCCGGTTGGACCACTTTTGATGTTTTGTTGTAAGTGTGGACTAGAGCAAACCAACCCTGACGCACAGGTCCCATTGCACAGCCCACAGCATCATCCTGATTAATGGTGCTTTGTGGTTTTTTCATGTGCAGGCCTCACTAAGCCTTAAAGACCAGTTATGCTTGTTATGCCAAGATCGCAAACAAATTGTTTTTCTGCGAGCACCAGAAAACAAAAAATTAATATAATCATTCCCACTAATTCCAAGTACATTGCTATGGTTGGAAAAATAAATAAATAAATGAAACAAGATGGAAAGTATTTAGTCACATAGCCTATTATAACTTTGCTTTATGTAGTGTATGTAGCTTTGATCTTTATTGGTTAAGATAATATTGTACTCATTGTACCAAAGTAACTGCTGAGAATTGGGATTGCAACAACAAAGTCCGACGCAAATAACACGAGCAAACAGATTATCTAAATTTTACTGGAATACTATAATGACACAACAGTAATAAGGAAAACTGTGTGCATGCAATTAGTGCATGTAAGGTAAATCGAAGATTAGCCAGAAAGTTGCTCTCTACATTGTAATGGCTAGGTCTATCAATATGGAGTGTTCCGAGTTTGAACTTACAATCTTGGGAGTTTGTTACTCCTATGCTATTATTATTATTATTATTATTATTATTATTATTATACACATATGGTGGTAATGTGCCAAGATATGCAGCAACACACCAACAAAGGCAACAAAGAAGAAGAGCTAGTAAGCTAAACAAGGATGTTAACAATGCAGGATTTAAAGTAACACCAAATGTAAACACAACTTTTGCTTGTTTACAAGAAAACTCCACTGTGTACCTCTACATGCACGTTATGGACAACCTGTTCACATTCCCAGTTCTTTAAATACTGACGCTTGGTCAGTGACTCTCAGCGTCAGATAGTGGCAAACAAATCACCTTTTAGCGTCCGTATGGGACGCACCGGGCATAGCAGCAGCTCGACTGCGGCGCTGTAAGACGACGTAGTATTAAGAGCGACAACGGTAGCGAGTAGTAATAAAGACCGAAAATTTTTTGGGGTGGTGGATGGGTCATACAACCCAGGACTTTCACCCAGGAGACCGGGGTTCAACGCAGACTTGGTAACGTGGGATAGAGCTGTAATCGGGCCTTAAAAGTACGGCCCGACAAGGCCCGAGCCCGACAGAATTAATCCCGAGCCCGACAAGTACATTTTGATTGACAGCTTTTTAAACAGCCCGATAATATTCAAATATGCACAAGCACACAGCTCTTTTGCCTTTTGTCAAAAATGAGTCATTTATAAATTTTTTTACATCATTTATTCATGACTAACGTAGGCTATCCATTTTCGCACTAATCGAAACGCTTCACCTGACCGCTCATTTAATGCGCAACCCGGAGCGCAAGCCCGAGCAAGGCCCAAAATAAAAGGATTGACTAATACTAAAAGATAAATAAAAGCAAACATACAATAACTAAAGAAACAATTCAATGATGTAAATAAAAAAAAAAAACAGTTTTAGTTTCTGTAACTCTTTATAGTTGCTCCGGGCAACAAGGTAAACTAAATCTTCTATCTTAGGACATTTGTTTTTTAAAGACAGGGGAAGATATGAGAAGATTATCTCCTTTCCATCTTAAAATTGGCCTATTGACAGCATTTTCTGTCAAAAGGATTTATTGCACTGTGCAAACCAAATATGATATATTTCATATAATAATTATATATATAATTCGATAAAACAAAACGATCAAATTTAATTAAATTAGATTGAGGTCGGAGGAAATATGGTAAGTGATTCTGTGATCAGGAATCTGCTTTCTCTTTCTCCTTCTTTGCCCATCTCTATATATCCCTCTCTCACTCCATTTCTCTTTCTCTTTTTGTCAGTCTGTAGACACTCTGTCCTCCCTTTCCCTTAATCCCCTTCATCTCTACATCTCCCTCTCTCTTGCCACCCCCCCATTTTTGTGTTTGGTCATTCCACTTGTTTGTTCTCTGTGTGTGTGTGTGTGTATGTGTGTGAGAGAGAGAGAAAGAGAGAGAGAGAGAGAGAGAGAGAGAGAGAGGGTTTTATACCCCCCAAGCACATCATAGCGTTGCCAATCCATACTTCACAGTGCAAGGCCAACAGTGCTCTGTATGAGTATGGTTGTACATGCAAGTGTGTGTACTGTATATTGTATGTGTGTGTGTGTGTGTGTGTGTGTGTGTGTGTGTGTGTGTGTGTGTGCGCTAGCAACATTAGCTATTCTATTTGACACATTCTGTAATGGAGCTTCTCTCCCTTTCTAGCATTTTCCTTTCTAGCATCTCCAGCTCTATACAGCTTGCTTAATAATACCTTATTTTCATTTTTTTCTTTCTTTCCGATTTATTTTGGCTTAGTTCCACAAGGTGGCATGAGACAAAATGTTATCCACCTTCAGTTTGAAAACAGCCATCACTGCCACACACACACACACACACACACACACACACACACACACACACACACACACACACACACACACACACACACACACACACACACACACACACACACGTTTTGAATGTAGTTCATTTCATAGGCCAATTGCCGACTAAAATACATCTTTTATAGGCTTCCGTCTACTGGGTTCTGTTGGAAAACAGAACAAACAATCTACAGCCACACTATGGCAAACCATCCAATAGTTGTTAAGATATTTCAGTCTGCACCAAAGTGGTGGACCAACCAACCAACCTACACACGCGTGGCTAAACATTAATCTAATAGCAAATAGTAGAGTAAAGAAGTTAATAACCACAACTTCAAGTTGAAAGCAAATCTAAAGGGCAATCCATATCACCAAAAGTGTTTCTGGAGTATTTTAGATGTCCATCTCGCACAATGTAATCCATTTTTTTTACAGTCCAAGTCTGTTTTATTTTTCTATGGCATGTTTTGCAACTTCCAGTATGTCAGCAACACCTACTGACGTATTGAAATAGTCAGTGCATCATGCAACCAGCATGTTTCAACACAGGAATGTCATCATGTGCTGTAGCGACATACAGCCACTGTGAAGGTTATGAAGCACATTTGGCTTTTCCTGCTTTCTTCTTCTACAGCAGCTTTGCCAAATGCTTGCCTTTGTTTGATGACGTTTGATGTTGCTGATGCCTGTCCTGCTAACCAGGACCAACCTGCCTTGTGCCCTCCACTCCTCAGTTCTCCAGTGATTCTGGTGATCCACAACAGAGGCGGATACTCAATTTCATGGCTGCCTATACCAGGTATGTTCCAAGCACAAGGTTTTTCTTCATGCTCCAGCCCTTTCAACCCTTCCCAGTTTTTAATTGACAACGGTCCCACATCTCACTGGACTTCATCACTGGCCTGCATAGCACAAGACAATGGGCCTCATGAAAGAACCACTCGTACCGGATTGGTTCTTAAGCGACTCATTTAGGAGTAGATTCAGACTATAGAATCTCATAGAATTTGTTGCATTCACCGAGTCAATTCAATTTTTATTTATAGTATAAAATCATAACAAGAGTTATCTCAAGACACTTCACAGATAGAATAGGTCTAGACCACACTCTATAATTTACAAAGACCCAACAATTCTAATAATTCCCACAAGAGCAAAAACCTCGAATGGTGAGGAAAAACTTCCTTCCTTCCTTCCTTTTAGGCAAGACCCAGGCTTTTGGTGGGCAGTTGTCTGACGGTGCCGGTTGGGGGTACGATGAACAGTAGTAATTATAGTCACAATAAAGATAATGGAACTATGACCAGAAACAGTGGTTGCTGTAGTTCATGGCGTAGCAGGGCACTGCAGGGTGTAGCAGGGTTTAGCAGGGCACTGCATGGCCCTGGTAAACCGGACCACGGCAGGACCACGCTGCAACCATGATTTGGGTGCCACACTAATCCAAGGAAAACTGTGAGGCAAGAAAACATAAGGACTCCGGGGAATAAGCTCCTCAGAGCATTTCTGGGGCATGAGTGCACACGGATGGAAAGAGAGAGGAGCTCAGTGTGTCAAAGGAAGTCCCCCAGTCTAAAACTATTACAGCATAACTAAGAGCTCCAAGGCAAACCTGAGCCAGCTCTATAAGGGTTGGTAGATGAATTTGACGACTATGAAGAGAAGCAGAGAAGAGAAGGGGTGCTGTGTCTGCAGCTTCACCGCCTGTCTAGGCGAATGCTGCAACTCTTCACTCCCTAACTATAAGTTTTATAAGAGGAGAGTTTTAAGTTTACTCTTAAATGTGGGGACAGTGTCTGCCTCCCGAACTGATCACTAAAGGCTCTGGCTCCCATTCTACTTTTAGAGACTCTAGGAACCACATGTAACTCTGCATTCTGGGAGCGCAGTGCTCTAGTGGGACAATAAGGTACTATGAGCTCATTAATAAATGATGGTGCCTGACCATTAAGAGCTTTGTAGGTCAGGAGAAGGATTTTAAATTCAATCCTGGATGTTACAAGAAGTCAATGCATTGAAGTTAATACAGGAGGAGACAAGTCCTTTGTCTGAAGCAGTTAGGTCATTTGTAATTTTCACCAGTGCCGTCTCTGTGCTATAATACTTTCTAAATCCTGACTGAAAATCCTCAAATAAACTGTTGTTATGTAAAAAGTCACATCAATTATTAGCAACTACCTTCTCAAGGATCTTGGAGAGAAAGGGAAGATTACATATAGGTTTATAGTTGGCTAAGACCTCTGGATATGGGTGTGTTTTTTAAAAAGAGGTTTTATCACATCTACTTTAAATGACTGTGGTACATAACCTGTTAATAAAGACATATTGATCATCATTGATCTAGTAACAAAGTGTTAACCAAGGGTAACGCTTCTTTAAGTAGCCTAGTTGGGATGGAGTCTAAGAGACAGGTCGATGGCTTAGCTGAAGAAATCTTTAGCGTTAATTGGTGAAGGCCTATAGGAGAAAAGCAGTCTAAGTATAAATCAGGTCTTAATGCTCTTTCTATCAGTCCTGTGTTTAAAGGTAAACCGTTAGAAGTTGAGGGCAGGAGGTGATGAATTTTATTTCAACTTTCTCATAATTAGGATTTTCTCTTTGGTCTGAACAAAATTCACTTAATGTCAAGGCTAGAAAAAAAATCATGTACAGGGCAAAACCCCTTGTTGACCTAAGAACAATAATAGCTTAATCTGAATGAATTACAGGAGTACATGAACCAAAATCTATCAAAATAAACTACGCCTAAACACATAACTAAAATAATAATAACCTAAACTATTTATTCATCGTTCAGTTTTCTGACAACAGAAAGAGAAAATAATGATTTGTCTGTTCCACTCCTTACCAGATGTTGGGTGATGGATGAAAAGAGGCCAAATAAAAGATTTAGCTGTGTTTATGTTGTTCATGTGTTTCACTGGGAACAGGGGTTTCTACAAAAAACACATGGGAACACTAATGTGGACGCAAGTTGTTCCAAAACGGTTTTAAAATGTAATTGGCTTAATGCAGACGAAGTCCCAGGCTCAACACCCTGCGCCTTCGCACCAGCTCTTTCCACACCTTGTTTACAAGAAATGTCACTTTAAATTAGGGTAATTAAGCACTACGATATTTAAAAAGCCACTAACCACGCACTGTTTTATACCTATATCCTCTAGAACCATGTGGAACAGGATACACATAATGCTAATAAAGGGTTGCTTTGTGATTAATGTCAGTACTAACAATTCCAGCAAAATAAGTTCTAATTGGAAAAAATTAGATAACTTTTGTTGCATTATCTCCTCCACTAAATTACCACAATGTCACATTAAGATTTGCACTTCCACTGGAGCTCAACTTATCTAGATTTCATCAGCACAGTCCTGGGTATTACATGTCTGTGTCCTCAAAAACACTCAGTTTTATGTCTCCATTAGTGCATATTTCTGTCTGCGCATTGTACAGCAAAGGTTATTAGGCACCATCTAATGTTCCCCTACATTTAGATTAGTCATTTTTAATCTAGTGAGTTAGCTTTCGCAGCAGCTCAATAACATTCAGTATTATATCAAGTTTCAGACATCATTCAACATCATAAAATAATGTAAATTATCTCTACAATATAGGAAGAGTGCACCATATTGTATATAGGATACATTCTCAATTATTCAATTAAGATGGCATTCAAATACAACATGTTATGCAATGTGCATTTCTACAGCACTACAATTACAGAGTTGTGTGATACTTATCACTCTTTTGCTCTAAGAAAAGAAATACCGTTTTCCAGCCCTTTTCATTTCCATTGCAGTAACATTACCATCAATACTCAACATTTTGATGAACTGATGGATCTAGTGCTGTGGAATGTACACTGAATTAATCAAGACAACAGGTATGGAGAAAGTGTAGAGTTTCCATCCAGCAAATCAAAACAGGAGCATATCAGAAGTTTCCATTCCAGTGTATCAAACATTAAAGAGTAGAAATAAATGCTAGTCTCTAATAAAAGCCTGTGTCAAATAAAGCCCAAGTTTAAATAGTGGCAGTGGGGGGGTGTCTTTTTTTTTTTTATTTTTTTTTTTTTTTTTATCTAGTTATAACCACATTACTTTTAAATATACAATGGGTAAATTAATTAATGAAATGTTAGCAATGTTAGCACAATCAGTTCTAATCCTACCAGTTATCCTCTCTAGCATTGAACAGTTGGCATGAATCCTCATCTGTCTCTTGTCAAACCCCTACCCCCTAATTCCTCTATCGCCCCTCTGCATCCTACCCTCGCTCTCCAACTTTACATCCCTCTGTGCCCATTTTAATGCCAGCTCACAGGGAATGTGCCAGTAACAACATCTGGGGCTGACACACATTCACATACAAACACACAGCAACACAGTAAATGCAACATGGCAACTGCAGCATGCCCCAAAACTAGGCCACACAGGGTAGAAACCGAGTGGATGATGACAGCGAATGCTAGGATGCTAGTGGCACTGTAAAGGCTTCATTAGCATGATCAAATCTGTTTTTTAATAATTTCCGGGTAGAAAACTCAATTTAACGGTGCTGGGCAAACAGGGGCGAGGAACAACTGCATAAACTCATCTCATTCATCTAAAATGCATGTTTGGTGCTTTCATATCTCAACACTTTAACATTAGAATTGGAGACCAAAATTATCTGTTGGGCCACAGACCACCCAAAACCTGCAGTCAGTCCGAGATGTTGCTGTTCGTAACCCTAGATTTGGTTATGAAAGACACTAGCAAAACCACACAGTCGTTACATCAAATAAGCACAGCAGGCATGTCATACAGGTCCGACCTCCATGTTTAAATATTTTTAAACGATACCATTGCGGCTGAAAATGGTTGCCAAGTACAAGTTTGCCGTTTCACATATCCCTGCAATTCCAATAAAATGTCATTTGTCTACCCTGAAGTGATTGTTGTTTTAGCGCAACTACAGTGATTCGGTCTACAGTTTTCAACACGCAGTCCACGTCCACCATATCACCAAATCATTTTCAAAAAATTAGCATTTCTTTTTAATATATTTGAGTGAAAGAAATTGGATGAAAATGAATCAGGTCAGTGGACACCCTTGCCAGGGACTTTAGGTTATGGATGCCAATGGCCACCACTGGCCATCTCCTGGCTCCGCCATTGCTCTTTTGTTGTTGAGTCTAGCCTCCACGTCCTGGGCTGCACCTAGCTATGACTTCCCAGACCAGACTGTCCACTGAATGCACTGAGACAAAATTTATATAAACCCTCCACCTTCAAAATGTCATCCGTTACATCAATCATTATTAAAAAGTAAGATGTATTATGAGAACTAGTCGATTGGTTGTTTTGTGTGGCTCTGTCCCTGTCTCCAGCCCCTTTGTTTATTGTCTACAATAACTGCTCATTGGGTTATATATATATATATGTAT
Organism: Perca fluviatilis; assembly: GCF_010015445.1. Lineage (NCBI taxonomy): Eukaryota > Metazoa > Chordata > Actinopteri > Perciformes > Percidae > Perca > Perca fluviatilis. The sequence continues at coordinate 14,916,450 of NC_053135.1, forward strand.
ATATATATATATATATATATATATATGTATACTACCAGTCAAAAGTTTTAGAACACCCCAATTTTTTTTGTTTTTTATTGAAATTTTAGCAATTCAGTCCAATGAATAGCTTGAAATGGTACAAAGGTAAGTGGTGAACTGCCTGAGGTTAAAGTAAGGTTACCCAAAACTAATAAAAAAACCGAATGTACATTTCAGTATTTTACAAAAAGGCCTTTTTCAGGGAACAAGAAATGGGTTTACAACGTAACGCTGTTCTGCAGCAATGGAGGTTGATCAAGCTTGAAAGTTGGTGCTACCAATTCCCACAGGTGTTCCAATTTGTCTGGATTACTTACAAACCCCTCTGTTTGTATAAAAGTATTGTTGGAACACACTGTGGTACCGTACCCTCGTGAGCATTATTTGAACAGTATTGTACTGCAGAAAGTAGTGTGTTGCTATAAAAATGGCGGGAAAAAGGCAATTAACAATGGAAGAGAGACAGACCATCATAACACTTAGGAATTGTGGTCTTTCCTACAGAGAAATTGCGAAGAAAGTCAAGGTGTCAGTAAGTACAGTATTCTTCACCATCAAAAGGCACTTAGAAACTGGGGGAAACTCTGACAGGAAGAGGTCTGGCAGACCCAAAGCCACAACAGTATCAGAAGACAAGTTTCTGAGAGTCAACAGCTTGCGTGATAGGCAGCTCACAGGACAACAGCTTCAAGCACAGCTTAATAGTGGTCGTAATAAGCAAGTCTCAGTTTCAACTGTAAAGAGAAGACTTGGAGCTGCAGGTTTGATAGGTCGAGTTGCAGCAAGAAAGCCATTGCTTAGACGAAGACGAATTGCTACATGGGACAGATCGGGCCCGAGAATGCCAGAGGACACCCACGGGAGCTCTGGACTAGAATCAGTGACTGTTCCAGCGCAACTTATCTCTGGCCATCAGAACCACCAAACACTACATTTCCCTGGGTTAGTGGGGTTGATGCTATAGGATAGTGTTAGTTAATAAGCTGGATGTTCCATCAAAACCCCGCCTAATGATTCCAATACCTGCCAGTAAGACAATATTCGTTAAACCACTGAACTGATCCTGTGCTGAACCTTGTCTGTGTTTGGCTCCTTTCTTTGTTGTCTGTATTCACCAGCTGTAACACAAACATAACATTTGCATCCTTATCAATAAAAAGATGTTACAAGGTGTTCATGGGGGGTAAACAGAGCCAGGAGACCACATACTGTACGTTTAAAAAACCATAACCAAGAAAAGTGAAGCAGGCAACTGCAGAATCTGGAACAAGCTCACAAAGTTGTAAGTAAAAGCCAAGACAAAAGAAACGCAAGGATCAGAATCAATCAGGCAAATATATCAAAAGGTCAGAATCAAGTAAAAAGTATCCAGCTGAAGGTAAAGGATGGTGCATGAAACCATTTTCTGTGATATTGGGTGGTGTTACAGTTAATCTGATCATTTTGTTAGGGAAAAGATTTCTTTTAAAAGCTGCTGTTAAATGTTACTTTATTCTGAAAGTATAACAGAAATGACCATGTTAAAAAACAATGGTAGAGATGGGAAAGGGTTAAGGAAGCTGAAGGCTGGTAATCATTTGTAAAGAACTAAAAAAACATTGTAGAATTTGATATATTTGGTTTTTTTTTGTAATTACCTTGTCAAGTTTCCTATAAAATAATGATATTGATTTTACTTGTTTACATCAGTTAGTGTTTTGTTACTTATTTAGGTAGTAAGGCCTGCTGATATGTGTGATGACATATGTTGTGTGTCTGTGTTCATCAGGATGTATAGGTTTGATTTTGTATTTTGGTCTTTTTTTGTGTGTATGTTTGCTCTGTCTTTATTTTTTATTTTTTTTGTTTTCTGTCACGTTTTTGTTAGTAAAAAACATTAATAAAAAAAGGTTTTTATTTCACATAAGTAATGTTCCAACACAGGATAACAGCAATATGCAATAATATCATTAAAGATTGAGCTTTTGATCACATAGTCACATAGTTAGCAAAACACTGCAAAATACAATGGATTTGTGCCATTGTTTTTATTCTTTTTTTAAGAAAAAGAGCTAACTGGAGAAGTGTCACTGTATCAAATAGGCTGCATGTAAGCAAGATACCGTTTAAATATGGAGGCGTCTGCCCGTGATTCAGCAGCCTGCCTACTGATGACAGTGATGCAAATCACATCTGCAGAGCAGTGTTTCGAGCGCTTCCTATTCCTATTAGTTGGAATATTTTGCTGCTGACTTCCCTCACACTACAGCAAGAAGCTGAAACGTTGTGAATTAAAAGAGAAAAGTCCTGGCAACCCTTGGCTAGTTAACACTACTGCATAACAGGGAAGACACCTACAGGACAAACAGAATGCATCTGCCAGAGATGACCACAGACACATTCAACTCAACAGTGCTGACCTCTGGAATGTGACAGCTGTCAGCAGAATCAGTCAGAAGGGAGCAAGCACACCAGACTCAGATCACAGACAGAAACAGAGAGGATTTAGACTGAAAGTCTGATGAGAAGCAGAAAGCCAGAGTGGCATCATTGCCCAGAGCAGCCTATAGCAAAAGCTGGTAAAGCCTGGAAATAAGAAAACATGTGCACCCCTGCCTGGATATGATTTTAGTCTCAGGTATAATCCACTGTTGCAATGTGTATGTATATCTAATGACTGCATTTTTATTGTGTCAGAGACACAATGTGCATATGCTTTTTTTTTTCGTCAGACTTATAAAGCTTGTATGCCTGATTCTGTGTCGTATAAACTTTGAGAGCAGAGTTACTTGTGAGAGCATGTGTGCCCTCCAGCGCTGCTCTGTGCACTTGCTGCTTAGTTTCAAACACGCAGGTGCCATTCTTTGCCTCTCCCTACGTTTTGTTTCTCGCTCGCAGCTGCCTGTACAGCTCTCGGTTGTTGAATTGGTACGCAAGGACGTCTATTGTGCGAGTGGCAGTTAATATCTGCGCGCGTGAAATAATACAATTTGCTCGTTCGCATGTTTTATCGAGCTTGTGACATATCACATAAATCTGATGCCATACTGTTTAACAATCAGTGAAATTGGCAAACAACCTAAAAAAAAAATGCTGCCCATCTCTTAACTTACATTCAATTTTGTCCTTATCATATCACCTGCCACTATGTCAGCTAAAACCGTGTGTACGCAAGGTCTGAAGGAGAGGTGGACACTCTCTAGTCTTTTGTAAATACCAGTTTGTGTGTAGGACAAGGCAAAGGTTTTTTGCGCGTACACATTGTTCACACATCTGGCTCCTGAAGTAATTCCATGTATGTTGCTGTCCAATAGACATACTATAGGGCATAATATTCACACAAAACATTTTCTTTATTGGATTTAATTTATCAAAATAACTTACCACTACAGTGAAAAACAGTATGTTATTACTGGATCAAAAGCAGAGAGAGAAGTTACTCTGAATGTTTGGCTACTTCTTCAACACCATGAAAAATTGCTTGTCACTAACCAAAACCCTAATAGCCAACATAATTCCAAGATGACCACAGCCTCCACTCTGTGTGAAGGAGCTAACCACAACGCCAAGTTAGGAATGAAGCTATGGTTGTGTGAATTCCCGGAGGACTGCCAGGGGGCAGTAAACAAAGTGGATACGTCTCCTCGCGCTCCGCGCAGGTTGACACCTCATGTAGACAAAGTTAAGTAGGTGACACGTGAAGGCTACCTGCACATACCAGCAATAAATACCACATTGTAGCCCACACCCTAAAATCTTGTGTCGAGCAGCTACAGTGACAGAAATTCCACAGAAGACAAACAACTGTTTCCAGCAGCCAAACGCTGTGTACTCAGAGGATTCATCAAGCTTTTTAAGAAACCACCACAAGTAACGATAGTTACGCATAATAACTCCAGATTATCCAGTGTAGGCATAGTGCTCTAAGAGCTGCTAATGGTTTATTTTATTTGGGTATCCTGACGGCCCGCCCAGCTGCCATCGCCGTCACCTTCAACCGAAAGCGGCAAGAAGGAGTCTTTGGTAGGCGGGCGCAGAACTGGCAGACTGTTAGGGCCAGCCCGGCATGGACGAGGCCGGGGCACACCTCACAGCTCGGGTGGAGATCTGACGGCAGGATGTAGCCGGTCTGGCAGCCGGTACACGGGCGGACACCACTGGACTTTGAAGTCTTCATAATGCTTGTCGCTGTAGAAAAAATTGGAGCAGATCTCTGGTGTCGCAGCTGTGATATACAGTAGCTGCGGACGTAATAGAGGCTCATGCAGGGCACAAGGGCGCGAAATAAATCTACACGACTGCGCATGCGCGGGGGACGAACCCAATAGCAACAGCTCTTAGAGGGCGAAGCCTATACGAATTAGAACCACCATAAGACAATCTAAAGCATATTCCAAATCAAAAATGTGAAACAAATACATAGTATTAATGCAAGCTTTAATGCTGGCCAACACTTTATTTTATTGGTTCTAAATACAGTGTAGCGTAGCTCAGTCACCGCAAATAGACCTATCCTTTGTTTTTTAATTTTATAAAAAAAGCAAAATTGATTAAACTGTGTTGACGAAAACGAACATGACAGGCCCCTGTAGTGGGGGCAGCGCTACAGGTTGTTACAAACCATTAAATCATTTGTGTCGCAAGACTGCAAATTATCTTATGTAATAAACCAACATTAGCCATAAATAAATAAAAAATCTTTGTATCGATGCATCCAGATTTACAATATTAAATAATTTCATTTAACATTAAAATCTCCAAAAATCTCCATGCAAATAATATAAATAGCAAGTTATATAATTCCTGTAAATAGCAAGTTAAGTTTTTAACAAAATATAAAAAAATATAGTAGTAGTAGATTAGCGTTAAATAAGATTGAAATAATATTATATAAGATTATGATCAAGAAACACCATGATAATCACTGCCCATAGAGTAGTTAGTCAGTTGGTTGGTTTAACCACAATACTTGTACATTATACATTTTTTATTTTTTTGCAAAGACAAATAGACACACAGAGACATGCATTCACTTCATAAACACATCACACATTCCAAACAATACAGTAGATACATACAAGAAATGAATGCTTCCCACACACTCCTGCTTGCTATAGTACACAAACATGTTCTCCCTTCCAGTACAGTCCATGCATGTTCTCATGTATACACACCAACATCCAAAATTCTTTATCCATACACATAACCGTATATATATATATATATATATATGTGCACACACACACACTAACAGACACGCCTTTACACCAAAGGGATCAATCCTCTGCGGGAGCAAGGATGTAAATAGGATAGAATTAGGAGAGCAGAAAGAAGAGAGGAGGGAAACGGGGAGAACAGAAGAGCTGCTGATGAAGGGGAGGAGACAGGGGAGGAATCACAGAAAATGGAGTAGAAGGGGAATGTTCCATCAACCCCCTGATGTTTCATGTGGAACTCATCGCTGTCAATCATTCTATCGTACAGAGTCTTGCAGCCTTTTCCCTTCTGGGAAACAATTTTCGTACCCAAGTATTAATTCATTCTCAGCCTGTTTTTTTGTACATGCAATTTATAAGCATAATGGATGTACATGATTAAGACCTTCAAATTAAATGCTATTCTAATGTTATAAATCATATACACTGAGTGACAGGACCACTGTGCACTGTGATACAATCAATACACTAGCCGATCAATGTAACCTCTTAAACTTTGAATCACTTTTGACAGTGAGGTATCTCTGAGTTTTTCTTTAGTTGCTTTTGTGTTATTGCATTTAGCTGCACATATTGTAGGGTGTGTCTGATATTTTGCTTCTCCATACAGTTACCTACATGTACATGAGTTAGAAGTGTATAACATATAAAAATGTATAAACACCTTTTAGTATCATTCAGTCCTGTACAAAGAACTGAGTTATCCCCCATACAACTAAAATAGCGGTCTCAGCAAAAAATGATATGTCAAGAAGTGTCACTGTCTGGTCACTGAGTGTCTTCTAATGGTTAACTACATTTTTAACATTTCTCTCCTTCCTTTTTAGGTCTGCGTGTCTCTCACAACACACACACACACACACACACATGCACGCATGCCAAGCGCACGCACACAGTGCTCATGAATGCAATACACATGAAATGTCATATGTATACGTTGTATAGTCAATTTATACACTCTGGACTAATCCTCTCTTATTATTCTCTCCTTTCAAGCCTTATCAGTTTTATATTCCAGTAATGACATAAAAAGAGGAGGGCAAAGATGAGGAAAAGCAGAAGAGATGAAAATGGTAAAAGAGAAGAGCGGAGTAGAGTGCAGAGAGGAAGGAGGGGAGGAGTGTATTCAGGCTTTTTAATCTCTGAAACCTAATTCTATTCGTCATGTCCCTGTTTTGTTGTCTCCTCCTTCACCACCTCCTGTCTTCCTACACCCCTTTCTCATCATCTTCATTTTTCCTCCTCTGCCCTGATAATAAGCTGCTGCTCTCATTGTTTGGACATGGATCTCCAAAAACAACAATACACCCTTCTATATATATATATATATATATATATATATATATATATATATATATATATATATATATATATATATATATATATATATATGTTCTGACAGATCTTTTCAACATGAGAGATATCATTGATGATGTCAATATCAAATGATCCCTTACCTGCTGATCCAAGCTACTAATATTTGTCAATAATAAGTTAGGGAAATATCAAAGTCATTATGATAAAGAATATTCATGGTCGAAATGCAGCCCTCATTTAATGATTTACTATAACTCAAAAGAATGCCACAAAACCATGTCTACTCTCCCTACTATCTTGAACCTGTCAATATCCATTGGCTGTTAAACTATGTTTTTTTCTTTTTCGTTTAAAATGTTCCGTTAATAAAGTAACAAAAAACGTCCCAGTGTTATGAAATGAAAGAAATTGCCTTTTTTGTTGTTGTTATATATTCAGAAAAAAAATGTCTTTTTCTTTATCAATATTTACTTAATTACCGATCTGCGTTTAAACTGACTATTACATATTTTCTTATGTATATTAAATTAAATTAAATGTATTGTTGGGTCTTTGCGTATCGTGCTTCACTTTACCAAAGTGCATCATTACGCTTCAAATGTAAGCACCTAGTGAGGGGTCGGACTCACTTTAAGCACCTTTTTTTAGGATGCCATGCCATAAATCCCTTTGACAATCACAGATAATTTTTACATGACAGGGTTGCATGAGAAAAATATTTTTTACGCTTATTTAATTTCTTTATGTGGTTGTTATATACTCTGGGGTTATATTTGACCTGCCGTCCTTTATTTAGCATTGCTTGCATTATAACGGCTATTTGGCCAAAGCTTTAACAACTGTGCGCGTTGCCTTAATTCACTTACCATTGAAGTTCCAGAGGGGTGGAAGCCCCCCAACTCCGTTACTGCCGTCACTCATGTTGCATGGCGGAGTACCGACAGCTGCCAACCTGAGACCTCTCTCCCTTATTTCTCCGCTTTCTGTCTTCTCCACTTTCCTCTCTTCAAGTTTTCAACCGGCTGTCGCACCGAAATTCCTTCCGTAGTCCTTCTTTAAATCAATATCCTTTTATTTCTTAATTTTATCCTCCTCTCCTACTCTACCGCCCTACGCCGGATAACTAGTTTACACTGTGTTGTGTATCCTTTGCTTCTGTTATGGTTTGTCTTTCTGGTATGATATCAACCAATTTGGATATGGCAGTTTTCCTCTCTGGGGTTAGATGCTGTATCAATCAGCCGGGTTGTCATAGAGATCTAAACTAATAACACATAACAAATCAACACCAACTAATCACTTATACTTCTAAATTACTCAGTGATTCTCCCGAAAATCAAAATCTGGCCGCTCAGCTTTCTCCCGCATGGTTTCTTGCGCACCAAAAAGCGTTTCGTTCACGCAGAGCGAGAGCGTGCAAGCGAACGCGCGCGCGAGAGAGAGATAGAGAGCGAGAGAAGAGAGAGAGAGAGAGAGAGAGAAGAGAGAGAGAGAGAGAGAGAAAAAAAAAGAGAGAAAAAGAGAGAAGAGAGAGAGAGAGAGAGAGAGAGAGAGAGAGAGAGAGAGAGAGAGAGAGAGAGAGAGAGAGAGACTTGTGATGTAATTTTCCTCAGCCAATCCTCAGTGACTGAATCGCTGTTTAGGGCATTTAACATTTTTTCACAGTGCTGGTATTCTAAATTTATACCATGTCTTGCGTGAATTCACTCCTCAAGAGTGGTGGGAAGTTTAATATTTACCTGTTGGATTGTAAAATGGTGTAAACGTGGTGCTGCAGATTCTTATGAATGAAATTGACATCATAACAGCATAACTGTGTATACACGCAAAATAACTAAGGCCTACAAAACGGGCTGCTTTCAATTAATAGACAATGCTGGGGATGATCTTTACGGCTGAGTTTGAACGTCTGGGTTGATGGTAGACAGAGCTACTCAAAGATCATGCTCAGTGTCCAACCTGTTCCTCTGCTATGAGCTGAACCAAAGTAGAGAAGCCACTTTCACACAAATAGGTAGTGCTGAACGGTAGGATCGTTTTGACCGCACGAGTGGCGAGGGAGGGATACTCAGCGTCAGATCACATGACAGCTCCACCAGTTGATTCTCTTCGTTGCTTTGCAATGTTACGAATTCCAGTGCGCTCTGGAGGAGGGTTCTTCTGGCAAAGCGAGACTAGTCTCCCTCCGACAAATGTCTCACATAAACAAGTAAAGTTGCAAGGTTGGCAATAACTGTAGATCCATCCATCTGTAAGGCACAGTAAGCGCCTATTTTATGTCTCCAGACATTTTTTAATGCGTCCGTCTATGCTATCATTCAACAGTGGTTTGGTCTTTCTATGATCCAGCACCCCCCCAGCTAACAATTTTTGGTTCCCAGAACGTTCTGGGAACGTTCGTTTTTGGTTGCGCGAACGTTCCCTGAAGGTTAGGTTTGGTTATGTTTTGGTTGTGCTTTCGTTATTATGGAAAGTTGGTTGAACGTTCTGGGAACGTTCGTTTTTGGTTACATCAAACGTTCTCCGAACGTTGTCAGAACGTTCCCAGAACGTTGCAACCCTTAGAGAACGTTCCCCTAACGTTCCCCTTACGTTGCAACCTTTAGAGAACCTTCCCCTAACGTTGTAACCTTTATGGAACGTTCCCCTAACGTTGCAACCTTCAGGGAACGTTCCCCTAACGTTCCCTGAAGGTTGCAACCTTTAGAGAACCTTCCCCTAACGTTGTAACCTTTATGGAACGTTCCCCTAACGTTCTTTTTTACATTCCCCTAACCTCCGACCATGTCCATGGCGGAAGATAAGATAAGCTCTTCTGCTATTGCATGGAGTTTCTTGACCTTTGTGATACGGTGAGCAACGTGGTAAGAAGCCTGGAGTGCCTGTTCTTGTTTGTGTCACAGGGCAAAAGGGCGTTTGTTTTATTACGTGTTGGACGACATCATGTGTTTTATTTGGCATATTTTTATCTGCATTTTTTACGTTTTTTTTATTTGGCATGCTTTTATCTGCATGTTTTAAGTTGTTTCTCCCTCGCTCTATCACCCACTCCCCACACACACACATACCGGCTCGACGCACACCGTAAGTATAAACATCAGGCCACTTACGTAAGCTGCGGCGAAAGTTCTGCGTGGAGCTTCCGCAGAACCATAAATCAAGCTTAAAGGTGCGCTGCCATACAAAACGTTTTTTTACTTGCATTTTTTGAAATATGTTAGGTCAATATATCTTTGTGTTATGTTGTGAATGTGAAAATGAGCTGCTACCTCCTTTGTCAGCTCTAGCCACTGAAAAGAAATAAGCAGAGAAATCAGGCCAATTACAAAAGCTGGTCAGTCTGACATCATATTGCCGGAGCTCATTACTATTCATTAGCTCGCCCAGTTGGGCTGGGTAAAGGATTCTGACAGCCAGGCTCTCATTGGCTAACTGTTAGCCAATGAGATTCAAACAGCTTAGCTCGTTGAATATTAACGAGAACTGGCAGAAATTGAGCTGAGTCTTCCTGTAGGCTTTCTTTACCATGGCTTGAAACAAGGTAACCAAGGCATTTTTTCCACCAAAAATGTTACAGAGTCCATGGTAGAACTTCAGACATTACCACAAAGTAATGAAATACCTGTGGCAGGGCACCTTTAATTCCCTTTTTAGACCGGTGTTTGCGTATATAGCTGCTGTAAAGTATAAAGTAACAGTCTATAGTGCCATAGAACGATAAATCCAAACGGCAGTTGCTGGTTGTAATTAGCCGCAGTTGTTCAGCTGCCAATAGGTGACTGTGAGCCGACTACAGGCACCGCCAGACGACGGTCCTTTCGGGGGCCGTGGTAGCTGAGTTTAGCCAGAAAAAAGTGAGTGTCATGCGGCGATGACAGTTAAAGTGATGGTTCGGAGTAATTCACCCTAGGGTCCTTTGCACCATGACCTCGATCCAAACACCCCCCCAGAAGCTTTTTTCACCTGGGTCTAACATTGGGAGAGTTAGCGTAGAGTAGCGTTAGCCGCTGAATAGCTTAGCGCAGGGGCTAACGGACCCACGTTTGTATCTCGTAAATTACCCCACTAATAATGCCCGAAATGATACCAAACGTCTACAAGTAGTACAAATAGGTTATGCTCTCATAAAACGATGGATTGGAAAGTTTGTAAGTACACCAGAAGGTTATGTAAATAACACTTGCCTGCTGGCTTCTGCTCTCTGCTGTTGTTGTTGCTGCTGTAAGACGAGTGCTTAGGGCCGTCTACAAATTACAACACCGAAAAGAGATGCAACAAAAATATTTATTAATTTAATTTTTTGTGCTGTAGTATAACTAGCAGGAGACAAGTAATAATTGAGGTAAGTTTGGAGACATTACCTTATTTAATCATTGAATTAATAAATATTTTTGTTGTAACTCTTTTGGTATTTGTAGTATTATCTGCCCTAAGTACTCGTCTAACTGCAGGTAGCAGCAGCAGCAACAGAGAGCTGAAGAGAGCAGGCAAGTGTTCATAAACTTCTGGTGTACTTACAAACTTTCCAATCCATCGTTTTATGAGAGCATAACCTATTTGTACTACTTGTAGACGTTTGGTATCATTTCGGGCATTATTAGTGGGGTAACTTACAAGATACAAACGTGGGTCCATTAGCCCCTGCGCTAAGCTATTCAGCTGATAACGCTACTCTAGCTAACTCTCCCAATGTTAGACCCAGGTGAAAAAAGCTTCTGGGAGGGTGTTTGGCTCGAGATCATGGTGCAAAGGACCCTAGGGTGAATTACTCCGAACCATCACTTTAAGTTTAGGCACCAAAACGACTAGTTACGTTTAGGAAAAAGACACTAGCCTGGAATAAAACACTCCACAGAGTAATGAACGAGTGTTTCCTGGGTGAAAGTATTTTGTTTTTGTCGCAAAGTGAACTCCGCACTCCGTCTTAAAAGTGTATTATTTTAGGTTGAAACCACTTTCTACTATTTCAATCTGAGATGATTTTGTGTTCCGGCATGGCTGGCCGAGTGGCACTATATTCATGGTATTGAAAGAGGGATTTCATTCTTGCAAATAATGTGTTTTGTTTTGCTGTGCATGATTAAAATAAAAATAACTCCCCCACAAATCGCACCCTGCTAGTATGGATATTTAAATAAATGATACGTGGGACAAGTGGAGCAACTGCAGAAAGCGAGTCAAGCTTATCAAGATTCGGGTGGCCTGCATTCCTTTCTTGTTATTGTCATTCAGTTTGTATTCATCCAGATGTACATAAAAATAATTTTGCCAGCATTACCTGGGCTGGGACATATGAATAGGGAGCTCATCTGGCATTATGCACTATAGTGGCGTTTTGTTATAGCACCACCTCCAAGCTAGGTAATCATCCCCAGTCCACGCAATACCTAGTGATTCTACCTTGCTTTCGCCAACGTGGTAACGTTTTTATAATAATTACTTTTGTAATTGGCTGCAAGAACCAACACAAAAGTCTTCATGTACTTCCATAATCTGAGGATTTGAAGACCTAGTAGATGACATGTATTTTTGACAGAAATGTGTCCACAACAACTGGGTTAGTACAAAGCAGGATTTGTATAATCATTTCTAATATAATCAATATAATATTTTGAGCATGTGAAATTATGTTCACAAATAATTTCACAGCCTGCAGTTGTATACCACCAGATTGAAGACCACCTCACCCACCAACCTGATCTCACAGAATTCTGTGAAATGAACACGGCCCCTTAACTCCAAATCTGTGGCAGTTTCATGGAATCGCCGAAAATTGCTTGATGGGCCCACAGAAGAATTCCGTGATATTAAAGATGCAGTAGGTAAGACTTATAAAACTAACTTTCTGTCATATTTGCTGAAACTGACCCTATGTTTAAGTAGAACTACATGAAGCAGGTAATAAAAAAATAAATCTGGCTCCTCTGGCATCACCTACAGCCTGTAGTGTGATTTGCAAAAATCCACAGCTCCCTGTTCAGATGCACCAATCAGGGCCAGAGGGCTGTCTAATTGTGTGTTAATCACTACACCTAAAATGCCCCTTTAAAAGGAATATTTTCCAAGTTTTTAATTGCCAAGTAGTATTTGAGACTCAATTACTCCGGTGGTAACCCAATTCATATCAACAGTACATGCATAATAACATTTCTGCTCATGGAAGGTTGTTTCTGCTAGCCATCTGACTGTTAAACAGTGCAGTGCTGCTGCGCAAGAAGAGGGAGAGGGAAGCTGTGCTGTTTAACAGAGAAGTTGTGGACTGCTACTTATGGGAATGAATTAAATCAGAAATATATTTGAATATATTCATAAGTCGCAAAGAGGGTCAAAAGTTGTTAAATCTTGCTAACGACAACTACAACAAACAACGTAGCGAAATCAGAGCACGAGCGTGCGCTAAACCAAAAAAGATTATTGGCTTTAAAAGGAATTTGCGTTATCTTGTTATTATTGTGTTAATTTTGTCAGCCCTATTAATAATATATTACATTTATAAATAATTAAATAGATCTCATATTTTGCACACCTACTGTGATTGCTAATGTATAATTCATTTCATTTACATAAAAGTTTTAAACATATAAACATTAAACATTTAGGGAAATACTCTATTGCTGCATTTCTAAGTTTTGTATTTGCTTAGTAATAAGCATTTGTTATAACACTGCATTTTAGTCATATATAACAAAACTATAATTCAACCTCTTAAGTGTATAATGTTTTATTATATACCTGTTAAGCATGTAACTATTTTAAATGATATAGAGTCTAGATTTTATTGATTATTTGCATGTATCTCTGTTTCAGAACCACACACACCTTAATTCCAATAAAATACCTCAAAGGAGCATCTTGTCTGCATTCTAACCGATGCCCCCTGGTGGCCACAACCTTTTTAAAGACCAGACTAATCACACAGTCACCAAAACAGTTACACATTAGCTAAAAGCTGTCTGCATGTAGTCTAACTATCTTAGTTTGCCACATATCTTAAAATTGGGCAAATTCTTGTAAACTTAGCTGCTGGCTGAGACAAACCAGCCCCTCCTCTCTCTACCTGTGGTACTTGCAGGCAGTGAATCACCTCAGCAGTGGGAGGAGCAGAGGGGAGCGGGGACAGGAAAAAGCTCTGATACTTACTGATGCACTGTATATGTGCTTCCTTCTTTCAAAACTTCACTTTTTTTTTGATTTTTTTCCAGTGAAAGTACATTGTGACATTGCTGTTGTAAACTTTACTGTTGCTTCTCTAGAAATATCCTTGATATTTAAAATATAAATTCTAATCCTGTTCTGAATTTATTCTTTAAAAAAATTACATATATATTTGGACACAATTTAGCACATTGACCATTCACGGTCCAACCACATACATACAACCTAGATATCCTAGAGGTCTAAGGCCAAAACGTCTGTAAAGCCTTGGACATGTCCAAAATATGTACAACAGAGTGGGTGGAGTCTGCCTCATTTACATCTGGGATCTACAATGGTTTTAATCTTAGTTAATGTGTGTGTGTGTGTGTGTGTGTGTGTGTGTGTGTGTGTGTGTGTGTGTGTGTGTGTGTGTGTGTGTGTGTGTGTGTGTGTGTTTGAGCCAACAACCTTACATAAGAAATGCATGCTATGCTTTACTCAACTCACCTCTGACACACACACACACACACACACACACACACACACACACACACACACTGCATGTGTCATTATGGATTGAAGTGGGCTGATTTTGGCTCAGCCATTATCTTCTTACACAATCCACTACAGTGAAGAGAGTCTCGGTATGAGCGTGTGTGTGTGTGTGTATGTGTGTGTGTGTGTGTGTGTGTGTGTGTGTGTGTGTGTGTGTGTGTGTATATGTGAGCGCTCACATTACTCATGTGCTTATGCGCCATTTCAAGTCATTTTCTAAAATTGCACCCTAATAAAGCAGTGTGCTCTATCTATCAGCCCTCTGCCCCCTCTTCGTCAGCAAGGCTGGGGAGCTTCATTGTGATGTGTGTGAGTCTGAAACACAAAACTGATGCAATTACTATCGCTTTGAAACCTTATAGACAATGACAAAAAGCTTTTCAAAACCTGGTGGTAGAACTCTCTCTAGCCTTTTATTGTCTTCATGCAAAAATGGATACAACTACATTAGTCATATGTTATGTTAAAATCTAATTAATCAGATGATAATTAGATGATTAGGAAATGGAAGTATTGAATTTCATGTCAAATTGCTGAATCACTATTAAATCATCCATTGAAGAAATCAAAAGGGGCATTGCAACCTTTGACGTGAGAGAAGGTTGAGACTTTCCAATCAAAAAGATGGGAAGACTTGCTTGTTGGTAATATATTCTGGATTTTGTTGTTTAGGAGAGACAAAATAGCTAAGAAGAGTCATAAAGGCATGTCTTTATGACCTTGTTTTCATGACAGCTTGGGTATAACTAGGCTAGTGGGGACTAAGGCTGGTAAGCTGACTCATCTTGGTGCCTCTGATGTGTGTTATGAGTCATTTAAAGTGCTCATATAATGCTTTATTGTGTTATATGTCTTTTTTGTGCACTTTATAGGTTTAGACAGTGAAAAAGCCCAAAGTCCACCCTGAAAGCACTTACCATCTCCAACAGAAAACACACTACTCAGTGTAAATTCTTCCAGGAAGACTTCAAATAACTTCAATTACCACTCTCTCTTCTTAAAACAAATCAGCTGTTTAGAGGCATTACCTTTTCAGTTAAACCAATCAGAATCGGCCATGAATATCATATGATTATGTACAAGCCAATCACAGCATCTCATCCCTGCTTAAATCTGTTTCTCTCGCTGCGGCTGTCAGCTGTCATTCCAGGCAAAGCGTGCAACCCTCCTCCTCCCCTTCCACCTCCAGTCATCGTCACCCGCTGCACCCTAGGTCTTCCTCCAGGCAGACCGCTCCGTTGACTCCTTTGGTTTGGTCTTCAGGCTCCTTCACCGCCACCACCAGTGTCTAGACTCCAACCGGGGGATGTGTGCTGTTTCTCTACCCCTTTTAAATATAATTTATAATGATGGAGTCTAATCTCCAAAGACTGTACATTTCTTCATTATGGATATGAACAATAAACCTTTGCATATCTGCAACGAAGTCTCTCCTGATTGAATTGTAGTCCAGCCTTTACTTCTGTGACGAACGCAACATACGTTATAATGCTCGCCTAGCTGCTAGCGTGGCACGCCCTCATACTCTGCTTCTGACTGGCTTGTAGTGCTGACCTAGCTACTGCGCATGTGTGACTCCCAGCAAAGATGGAATAGAAGTGTGATGCCTCACTTGGTAGCTAAAACAGAGAGCTCAACACACAGGGTGAAAAGAGGAGCTGCAGCAATGTGCAGTACAACAAAAATATGGTGTTTTTTTGTTTTTTATTAAACCATGTAAACTTATTCTGATATAACCTCTAAATACAAGTATGAACCTGAAAATTAGCATAAAATGAGCACTTTAAAACTGACATTTCTTTGGGTTAGGGGGTTAATTCACAATTCAGTGACTTTTAATTCTTTCAGTCTCCAGTTGCATCAGCTGTCTTTTGTTACTTAGTATAATGGACCTTTTTCAAGTCTATAGAACATACTTCCGGGCAGGCGTTTGTTGTGTAAAGTTACTTCCGCCAAAATGAAAAGCAAATCTGAAAAGGCCTGAAATTCACAACCTACTCGGTGTGGTGATGTCATTCTTTTAGCGGAGCAGCATTCCTCCACAGTCCCTTCATTCTATGGGTGTACATACAAGCCGTGTAGTGTTTGATGATGTTGCGTTAGCGATGATGATTTTCTGTCAGCGTCTAATGTCGTAAACAGGGAGGTTGTTGTCAGGTGTAGGTGTTTCTGATCGATGAGGAAGCAAAATGAGCCCCACTCATTACAGGTTACCTTATGATATTAAGGACAAAACATTAAGATAGGTTTAACCCCTTCCACTGTCCCACTGTCTAATTGAGGTTTTCATTATTTTCGATAATCATTTGGGAGCTCTTATTACTTACTCAAACAATGAGTTGCTTTATCTATTATAGTCGTGTGTCAGATAATGTTAATTACTAAACATATAATACTTTGGATGTGCATGTAGACTCTAAAAAATATATATATTGAAGCAACTGTGTTGTTAATAGTGTAAGGGGTTAAATATGTTACTGCAGTTGCAAATTTTCTTAGACTGGCTAAGAACTTGAACTTTTGTTAAGCGGTTCCATACCATTTGTATTTAGTTAAAACCAGTATTTTCTTTTATATTAATTACATTTGTTAATTATATTAACAATATATATTAATAAAAATATTAATTATTAACCAGAATGGCCTGTTGTTGTGTTCTCATGTTTTTGTGAGACACATTTATATACACATTTTGTCTGACATACATGTGTATGTGTATATGTTGTATGTGTAGATTGTTTTCCAAGCTGGCACAGAGCCTATTCAATTGAATGATCAATTAATCTGCAAGTTATACCCCCATATATATATATATATATATATAGCTGGTTGTCTGTTTTTCCCTTGATAATTACTTATTTTTATATTAATTAATTAATTAATTAATTAATTAATTATTAATTAATATTTCTTATATTCTGAATGTTCTGAATGTTGTGTTATTGGGGATGGGATGTTTGTAAATGTTTGTTTTCTATTCAAAATGATCAAAAAGCCAATTAACATATAAGGAGACATCATTCTGTGATTCTGACTCATTTTTAGTAATTAGTGAGAGTGAAAAACAAACCACATGCTCATATGAACTATCATCCAAATTAACAAGAAGAATATACGTTCTTGTAACAAAAGCCTGTTAATCCTTTTGATTTAAGTCGAGTCATATGCACAGTGAATACAACTTACAGCATGCAATGAAAAGCTTGTTTTGCCAGTCTTCCTTACACAACAAATAAAAAAGGAGAATAATAGGAATTTCCCCAGTGTGGGATTAATAAAGTCTATCTTATCCTATCTTACAGTAAAGCTAAAACAAACAATAACAAATTTGTAATAAATAGTTTGAAAAAAGCTGTCGAACTGTAGTCCTTGCCTTCAAGATGCGTGAGGGCTGTGTGGATGTCAGCTCACCCATCTTATTTTCAAGTGAAGTTACATTGGCCAGCAGCAGGCTACTGTAGGTCTTGGTCCGAATAGATTTATTCTAAATAATTACATTAGTTTAAACAAAGTGTTCACTTCCATAACATTCACATGCATTCGATTTTATTAACACATCAGCCTATGTTCCGTCGGCTTTGTCTTCTCTGTGATCTTATATATTCTGATTCTATACAGCTCATCACAGATGTTGTCATTTGGTTACAGTTTGAGGCTCCACTGACTGCAGTACAAACTGCAGTGTGTAGTTGTGTGATCAGACTGTAGTGTAGCAGCTCAGGCCAGAATTCATGTCAACCAGAGAATATCAGTGGTCTACTCGCAACTCCTCAATTTAAGAGAGGATTTCTTTTCACAAATCTATGGATTTTCATTCGTACAACACCTTCTGTAATATTCTCCCTGGCACTAAGACAAACTGGGCAAGTGAATCTACGATCTCAATCAAAACAGGTCAACAATCAAAACATGTCTGGCAGACAAAAGAGGAGATACTTATCTTATATTACAACATCCCACTTGTTCTGTCACAAAAAGCTATAAAGCAGAGAGCAGCATGTGTATTTGGTCATTACTAATCAAAATAACTTCAGTAGTAGGTATGTCACAGTATGTATCACGCACCATGTATCACCGAGGAGGGATAGAACAATTTCTGGTTCAGCCGAGGACCGAGGAGTCGAGGAGCTATCAAATAAGGGTGATGAGATTCAGCCACAGAAGCAAGACTCTTAGAAAGTTCAATCCAAGCAGGTTTATTTGCAGAAAGCAAAACTCAAAGGCGACGGTATCCAGAACACAAGGCAAAGAGGTAATTCCAAAACAGGCAAAGGTCAAAACATGATGCAAGTAAACTAGGAATACAGGGAGAAATGCTCAAACGCTGCCACAGGAGAATGAGATGATTTTGCACAGAGCAAGGAAATAGGTGGACTTAAATAGACAACGACAGAGATAACAAGACACAGGTGAAACACATTGGGGCGGGGAAAGGTAGACAAAGGCCAGGAAGTAAATAGACCTGAAACGAGATGAGACGGTGGGTATCAAAATAAAACAGGAAGTGTTATGAAAAACAGAACTAATAAAAAAGGATAGAAAACTTGATCGCAGGACCTAGACATGACAGTATGGGTAACCTTTTGAAGGGCTACACCTGAACAGTGTAATCCAAAACTAGGTTAGATACTAACGTAAAATATTCATTCTCTTACTGTGAAGAACTTCAGAATCAACAGAATTTAGTTACACTGCTAGTATCATGGGATGACTATATATATCCTTTTCAGGATTTTAATTGGTATCACCTATTTCATTCATTTTTTTTTTTACTTTGTAAAACAAAAGCACAGATTTAGATATAATTGTGGTTACCTTCTACACTGAGCTTTGCAGCTGCAGGGTCGTTAAAGGTTTTAAAGACTGTGGTGTCAAATTATTATACTACATTATTATACTACATTTTAACAAAGCTACTTTGTGGTATTAAGTGGTACATGTATGCTCACTAAACTGTGACTATAACTGTTACATAGTGTGGTTTGGAGTTGAGTTGCCCCTGTTACTAATGTAAGTAACCTAACTAATATTATCTCAAACCCCCCCCCCCCATTGGAGCTATAATAAAGTTGCATATTTTTCTCTGTGTTGAGCTCAACCATCTCTAAGCTTGCAGAACCCTGAACAGTTAAACTTCAGTGAGCTATAAGAGGCTCAGGGGGTTCTTAGTCAGAATAAGACACAGAGTCGGCTGTTGAAATTGCTTGCAGATATCTCAGAGTTGTTCTCGTTTGTCTCATATGGTGGAGTGATGTCCCAGGCAAAGGGAGTGATGGAGGCCAATCGGGTGGGGTCCGGGGCAAAGACTCCATCTGATGGTGTGTCTCCTCGCACAGTTTTCACATCAGGCACTTTGTCAGACTCTAAATGAAAGATAATTTCTTTTTAAGATTTTATAATTAAATGAACCATTTAACTCACAATTAAAAGTATTACATCTACTACTCCATGTTCGTACATCCACCAAATACACATCTCTTTGGAAAACATATTTGTTATTTTACTGTGGCACTGCACAATAAATGTAGCATTTACTGCTGCAGCACCTCTGAGAAAGTGTATTACAGATTGAATAAATAACGTCCCGGTTACTTAAACTTTTATACCACACATAACATTGCAACTATGATATCAGTAAGGTGTTGTAGTGCTTTGGCTTAAAGGACTGTTTTAAGTTTTGCAAACCACCAGATGTCACTCTGCTGCTGAAGCCAAAACGTTCAGTAATAGTAGTAGTAACAACCATAAGAACAATTTGAAGTAATGGGATCTGGTTGTACATAGTTATCAGTAATGATTTCTATCATTCCCTGTCACAAAAGTGGAAACAACAACAAGACATCGGTATTGGCTATCAATTGTCCAAATTGTTATATTAATGTATATATATATATATATATATATATATATATATATATATATATATATATATATATATATATACATACACACAGTACAGGCCAAAAGTTTGGACACATTTTCATGACTATTTACATTGTAGATTCTCACTGAAGGCATCAAAACTATGAATGAACACATATGGAATTATGTACTTACCAAAAAAGTGTGAAATAACTGAAAACATGTCTTATATTTTAGATTCTTCAAAGTAGCCACCCTTTGCTTTTTTTGATAGCGCTGCAAACCCTTGGTGTTCTCTCAATGAGCTTCATGAGGTAGTCTCCTGAAATGGTTTTCACTTCACAGGTGTGCTTTGTCAGGGTTAATTAGTGGAATTTCTTTCCCTTATTAATAAAAAAAGCAAAGGGTGGTTACTTTGAAGAATCTAAAATATAAGACATGTTTTCAGTTATTTCACACTTTTTTGTTAAGTACATAATTCCATATGTGTTCATTCATAGTTTTGATGCCTTCAGTGAGAATTTACAATGTAAATAGTCATAAAAAAATAAAAGGAAACGCATTGAATGAGAAAGTGTGTCCAAACTTTTGGCCTGTACTGTATATATATATACGCCCATCCTTCCAGTACCAAAGAAGGACAGGGGAATCCGGACCTGTGGAGACTTAAAGGTAACACTAAATCCTGTGTTAATGGCGGAGCAGCATCCCCTTCCTCTAATTGATGACTTGTTTCCTCGGAGTTCTTATGTTTTCTTGCCTCACACTTTTCCTTGGATTGGGGTGGCACCTGGATCCTTTTTGCAGCTGCTGCCGTGGTCCTGCTTGACACCCTGCTATGCTCTGGATGGGGGTGGCACCTAAATCGTTGTTGCAGCTGCTGCCGTGGTCCTGCTCAACGCAATGCTACAGCCTGCACTGCTACGGCCTGCACTGCTACTGCTATTACTTCAAGTCATACTTCTATTATCTTTATTAATACTATAATTGCCACTGTTCATCATACCAACCGCTATAATTATTATGAATCACATTTCTCCATATCTTTATATCTGTATCCGTGTCTCTGTGTCCCAACCGGCAGCAGCAGATGGCCGCCCACCAAGAGCCAGAGTCTGTCAGAGGTTTCTGCCTGTAAAAAGGAAGTTTTTCGTCGCCACTGTCGCACCATGTGCTTGCTCTATCTGTAACGAAGATAACTCTTGTTGTGATTTGACACTATAAATAAAATTGAATTCAAGTGAGTTGTTTGCTGGACTGAATGGGAAACAAAAAATCAGCAAAATCGACCTCAATCAGGGTTACTTAGAAATGCATGTGGAAGAAAAGTCACGTGAAATGCTGACCGTTAATACACATCAAGGACTTTTCAGATACAGCAGACTGGCTTTTGGTATCACATCACCTCCAGGACTGTTCGAACGACATAGGAATCAAATACTGAGCGGGTTGCAGAGAGTGCAGTGCCACCTGGATGATATCCTGTGCACTGGAGCAGAGGATGAAGAGCATCTGCGTAACTCATTGGAAGAATACGGCTTGAGAGTCTGTAAGGTAAAATGTGAGTTTTTCCAATCTGTGGAAAACTTGGGGCATGTGATCGATGCTAAGGTCTAAAGTCTGTCGCCAAAACACTCGTAGCAGGAAGAGATGGCAACTTCATGCAGTTTAATAGTGACATGAGACAGCCCTCTATCCATCAGGAATTGCAAAAAAGAGAGAATAGAGCTGACAACCAAGACAGAGAATCTAGCCTCTTCTCCACACACCAGCGTTGGATAGTCTGCACAACCTGCACAGGCCAGTCCAGCCCCCCTCAGCTTCTCCCTCTCAGGAGCCAGAGGTTGGCCCAGAGTGAGCAGCGTGTCTATCGCACCTGCCTCCTGAGACAGAGCCCCAAGAACTGGGGAATGTTTCAGGGCTAGTACACCATCATTTGAATCATTTCTGCATACTACGGCACCAAGCGGCAACCCGGGGCCACCAGAATTACGACAACCAAGCATAAAAGTGGTTACACACCAACCATACGGCCGAACCTCGGCAGAAAAGCCAGTGGAAATGATCAGTCGCGTCCCCGAGGTCCAAAAAACTGCCTCGGGACACACTGAGGCAACACCGACATGAGAATCCAATCCAATCCACTTTATTTATACAGCACAATTTAAGCAAACAACAACGTTACCAAAGTGCTTTACATAGATAAAAATATAAAAAAAAAACAAAAAAAAAACACATCAACAGGGCTGACCGGCACAGCGGCCGAAGGTTGCTGTAATTCCTTCCACGAGGACTTTGGGAACGAGACGCGCAGGTACGCAAACCATGTTGCTCCTCATACGGGCCTACAACAGGTATCAACCAGCTGCTAGTTGGAAAAAGGCCGCGACGAGCGATAAGGCGTTGAAAACATCGGTGACATTCCGGTGTCACCGGCAACAACTCGGAGGGTGAAGCCAGCCATGCCTTAATCCGGACCAACCAGCCGCTACGTGCCCCTCTGCGTCTGCGTCTCCGGGGAGGTGGACCCTCAATGCGGATCAGATGAGCTGGGACATCCGTCAAGAGTGGAGGAGGAAATGTTTTTGAACCACCCTGGGAGTAGTTTGCTGTAAAGTCCACCGTACTTTTGATTTTTAGTAGCTCCTGGCGATCATACACCAACAGAGAATGAATAGTCTTTGGGACAGACAGCACAAACCACACAAACAAAACAAAGACTGTCAGGGTAAGACTGCGAGCCAGACACACCGGCGCCATCTTAAACCGTAATACGTCTTCATAGCAGCAGGCGGCGCTACTCTGTGTTGTTGCCCAAGAAATGAAAGAATTGGACGAGCGCAATGGACGAGCGCATCACATGGGTTTGTTTTCTCCGGAAATTCAAAGCCAGACTGTCATGGTGCCTCGTTCAGAATACGATCTCATTTTGTACTGAAATAGTTCACTGAAACGTGTTTCTGAAAACATTTTAAGCGAGAAATAGGCCATGCAGTTGCTGAATCTGTCTTCATTTCTGCTCAACAAAGGTAGGTTTAAAAGATTTACGTCAGATTTTGAGAGACTCTAGTCACCTCATTCCGCTCGCCATTTCCGGGTGAGTCCCGACTACCCTGGAGCCGACTGAACATGTCAGGTCGGCCAAAATGAAGGCCGACAGCCTCCCAGACGGACGGCGGCACGGGACACACTGAACAGATTTGAGTCACTGACCTGTTTGTATCTGCCCTGTGTATCCCGGGTTTAAAGCAGCCTTCTTGGCCATGGCCTGTGTGCAAATGCGACCATCCCGCAGCGTTAGGGAGAACTACAGCGGGCAGTGGGTGTTCCGCCGATTTGCGGACAAATCCACATTGGCTTTTCGAAACAAGTTCAAATCTGCTTCATCAACTTGGGGCAGCTACAGGCTAGTTGCACTCACTCCAGAGCCTTTCTGTCACGTGGCAGCACCTGTGGAAGCAGCACTTTGGAACCTGGACCCTCGCCTCAACACACATGCCCGATGTCTGGCAGAGGGGGCGGAGATGTAAGCCAGTTTGCAACTCACTTTGTGGTCAGAGTGTGTATAATTTTTCAGTCCTAAGATCCTGTCAACCATGCTGTCAACAGGATTCAAGCATTCTGCTTCCACCTACCGTCTACACTTATCAAGTGCAGCTCACTTTAAATCCCCCGCCTACTGTCGCCACGGTAATGCCTTTAAGTGGCAGCAAGGGTGTCAAATGAAATCAATAACATGTGCCCTGCTGCTGTACACCTGTATTCATATGGTTAGCCTGTAAACTAAGATTTAGGTTTCTGGATAATAATTTTTTTTCTACTTTTCCCAGGCGTATGTTAAACTTCAATATACTAATGTCTGTAAACCAATACATGTGTTTATTAGAGCGACAGCTGCCATCAAATCACCCTGGTGACTTTACAATAGACACACTACCCTTTGGTGATCGTGCCTTTTCAGTGGTGGCTCCAAGGCTCTGGAACTCTCTCCCATTATCCTTGAGAGCCTTGGACTCTGTTGAAACTTTTAGGAAACACCTAAAGACACATCTTTTTAGACAAGCATTTAGTTAGCAATATGGTTTTGTATTGTATTTTATTTGTTGTTGTTCTTTTTATTTGTTCCTTCTGTAAAGCACTTTGTGACCCCCTCTTGTCTGTGAAAGGTGCTATATAAATAAAGCTTACTTACCTTTTTTGCTCTGGCTATGAAGGTCATCCCTGTAAAGACATGGCCCTCCAACCTCTTTTCCCATGATGCTATCTTCTGACACCAACGGGTTCCCCAGCAGGAAGTAAGTGGTCATCTGGCCTTTACCCTTCACCTCAATCTGCCCACGCTCTTGTATGTTGAAGCCAGCATCCTTCAACTTACTGAAGAGGGGATGGGGTGGGTTGAGGGGATACAGAGGGACACAGAAGTGAAATAAGTAAAGTTCTGGAAAGAGTGATTACAACTGCCACTGTACTTCAGCAAATGGGCACGTGAACATATTTTCACTGATCTTAAAGGTGTAGTAGGTAAGACTTAATGTCATATTTATTGAAACTGACCCTATGTTCCAGTAGAACTACATGAAGCAGGTAATTAAAAAAAAAAATCCTACAGCCTGCAAAAATCCACAGCTCCCTGTTCATGGCCGAGTGTCTAACTGCGTGTCAATCACTGCTCATGCACATGCATTAATTCTCCCTTGTGGGGGGAGGGGTTTAGGAGAACATTTTGGGCTTTAGCAGAAATGGGGGAGGGACTGAGAAGTTCAAATTTTTTGGCTAAGTCCTGGATCTTCCCAATCCTACCTACAGCACCTTTAAAATCATAAATTGTCAGTACTTTCTTAGCACACACAGTTTGTATCTATCTCCTTGCCTACACAATGCTAAAGAGGGTTGGTTGCTGCTCTATGCACATACGAGGACACCAAGATTTAGTTTCGACAAAATAATAAAACACTGGATTATAAAGGAGAAACCCCTCCAGGGTTAGGGTTAGCTAAAAACAAGTGTAAAATATGTCTAATTGCACCTGGCGATATACAGATAACATGCAGCCTCACAACTGGACACTATCTCCCTTGTTTTCAATAGAGCCTATTTTGGTTTTGGACTATTTGTTGTTGTATGTTATTTTCTGTGCCATTAACTCGCTAAGGCCAGTTATGTTTAGCAGCTCCTCTAAACCTTTAACTGAGGTGACGGCATACAGTCATATCAGAATGTCATTGTTATTGTTATTTTACGCATGCAGGTTCTGGAATCTGATATAGGCCACATTTTAAAGGTAATGGGAATAGCCCAAAAAAATTGGATCTGTGGAAAAAAATCTGAATTAGGCATTAAGACTTGTGGTGTGAACGTAGCTTCAGTACAACCCTTTTGAACCATGCCCCCCGTCAAACTAGCAGAAGTGGATTTGGACACACCCTAAACGCACCTGCGCCACGCACTTCACTTAGATAGTTAAAATAGGGCCCTACATGTTCACACTGGATGTTACAGTAATCATGATCTGCAGAATCGTCAAATATAAATGTAGTTCCAAGGATACTGGTCTTAAACAACACACACACACACACACACACACACACACACACACACACACACACACACACACACACACACACACACACACACACACACACACACACACACACACACACACACACACACACACATACATACCTATATGTGGAAGTGCTGAGGTGAATGTGATCAGGGACACCATGACTCTCCATCCTGGAGGCAGTGTTAACAGAGTCTCCAAACAGGCAGTAGCGAGGCATCTTCTCCCCCACCACCCCAGCTAACACTGGACCAGTATGGAGACCCACACGGATCTGAAACGTACAGACCCACCACTCTCAGCACATACATGCTGGCTGGAGTACATTAACACAATAGTGGTCTACTTTGTGACACAAACCCTAAAATCAAGTGTGACATCCTGTGGTAGAAAATCACAGTTAAATAATTTGTTGAATAACTCAAAAGGGGAATTGCGACCCTTGATATCAGAAAAGGTTCAGACTTTCTACTCTTTAAGATTAGAAGACCTTGGTGTGTCTCAATTTCTTGAGATATGCTGGTTGGAAACTGGTTCTCAGACCCGATGCTGAATGATGTGTGTAGAGTTTTGCTACCTAGGCTAGCTGCTGATTTCCTGATAGTCTGGATACCACTTACTAACTGAGAGTACAGAAAGTAGGGGCTGGCCTGGAATGATTCTGGAAAGAGATGCGGCTGTGAGATTATCCTCTCCAGTAAACTGCCCAAATGAGTTGCTTGTTGAAGCAGCAATTATGACTTAATATTTACGTTTATAGTAGCAGAGCCTTCTAGTGGCCAGAGTAGTTATCACGGGAGCAAAGTAGGAAGTAAGGTGACAAAGTATAAGAGTGCCAAATTTCTGCATAAGGAGTTAGGTTCAGGACTCTTGCCCTCTTTTTTTACGAAGTTACGTCTCCTTCTGCGTCACGGGAAGTAAAGTATCGTCTGATTTCAGTTACACTTGAAGTATATAGGCTATCTCACCTCAGGCATCTCCGGCACCATGTCTAATTTCTTTGGACATGAGATACCAATTAGGATAAACATAAACATGCAGCTGATAAACTATTTGACAGGATTCTAAATTCTTACCTGTATGGGTTTGCCGGTTACAGGGTTGGTGACCTCTCTGGCAGCTATCCTCATACCCAAAGCAAAGTTTGCCACTCTGTGTGCATGGGTTTCTGTAGGGATTGGAACGCCACCTACCACCATGTATGCGTCACCAATAGTCTCAACCTTTAGGAAACCAAGTAACCAAACTCTTTGATTAAACAATGTGAAATTAAATGAACACTTACATACTTCTATTAAACATATTGTGACACATCTTTAACCTTTTAATGCAGTCATCTGCCATATATGGCATTATGCACCTATAATCTCATATTAAAACACACAATTTTACATGCTTTACATGTCTATATGAAGACATTTAGCATTAGCTTTTGATCTGATTTGATTACAGGTTGATAAAATACCTGGATTTGCTAGGATGTGATGCTAAGGAATCTCTTAAGGTTTTTTATTTACACCTTTTTATTAGCAAAGAACAATAAACTAGCATTTCTTTCAGCTAGTGCTGATTATGGCTTTCATCTTATTGTATGCTCATTTAATTTTCAGATTGAAACTACAGGTTGTGAACATGAAACATGGTCTACCACTGAAACTACAGTATCTTTGCTTTTTCAGCCAACAACGTGCAGATCTTATCTAAGTATTTTACTTTTATTTAAATTATTTCTATTTACAAGTAATACAAGTTTAACCTAAATGGATTCAATAAAAAATGGTTAATTTTGAATTAAAAGAGAGATTTCTTTGATTAATTTGTAGCTAAACTGGTGTTAATTGTGCTATCACCTCCTAGAGATTGCACATTTGTAGCTAATTACACAAGGTGTACTTTGCAGGGTGAGGGACAAACAGACTTACAAATAGAAGCACATTGCATCCAGTACAACAGTGCATTTTTGCTTTATTGTTTGAACATTAACATAACCTCATCTAGAAATGTTTATTTCAACCACCACAATATCCATCCTAAACCTCCTGTGGAGATGACAAATGTCACAGTGGGATAATACCTTGTAGATTCCGTGTATGTTGGTGAGTCGGTCGAACTTGGAGTACATGGAGTTAAGCATGTCAACAATATGGATGGGCTCACAGGCAGCGCAGATGCTTGTGAAGGTTACAACATCACTGAACAAAATAGTGCACACCTCAAACTCCCCTGAAAAAGAAAAAAACACTTTTACAGGGCAACAGGCAGACATGTAGAGATAGACAGCATGTTTGACAGACAGACTGACCTGCCTTTACGCTCTTCCCATCTTTAAGCTGATCGGCTATGTGGCGTGGCAGCATGGCATACAGCAGAGTCTCTGTCTTCTGTTTTTCAACCTCTAGGTGCCGCGACAGAATTCTCAGTTCCTCCTATAGACAGTTGAAGTATAAACCCAGAAAGGAGTTTCAATGATATATGATATGATAATGTGTAAGTAGTACACAGAAGTCCACCATCAGTATAAGTGTAAGCACTGAAAACAGTTGAAGTGGTAGATGACACTCATAGTTTCTTTACAAAATAGCTTAAAAACACTACATCAGTAGTGAGTAATTAGCAAAACATACTGGAACATACTGAACATACTGTGAAACAACAGAAAAGTGGGCTATGCTGCAAGAGGGGTTTAAAAGGTCTCTAAGGATGTTTTGCTAGATTTTTTAGTTGAAAAATATCAAGATAGTTTAACAATTATTTCAAAATCTCTTGAGGGTTGTCATATCAATTACACGTCATTACACACTCTCAACAAGTTGTCCTGTCAGCAGCAGGTCCTGAGGAGCTGTAAGGACAACAGTAGGCCAAACTACTAATTTGCTAAACAACAATCGTTGATTTTCTGTCCTCACCATCATAACGGTGGTAAAACAAGCAAGCTCATTGCCACACAAGGAGCTCTTATCAATCATTACAGCATTAGCAATTTCAGAACATATAATTTGTTTATTTGGATATGTTTGTTTTTTATTTGATTTTAATCAAACTACCTGATTAAATAAAGGCCATAACTTAATCTGTTGCACAAAGCTGTCTAGATAGATAGATAGCTAGATAGATAGCTAGATAGATAGATAGATAGATAGATAGATAGATAGATAGATAGATAGATAGATAGATAGATAGATAGATAGATAGATAGATAGATAGATAGATAGATAGATACTTTTTCGTACCTTGGGGAAATCGTGATCCGGCTCACATTTCACCAACTGATTCAAAACATTGTACATTTCCCCCATTACGATCATCACAAAATTAATCAATAGGCAGATGACATCTTATTATATTTAACTTATACCTAAACACCACCTCTATCAATCCATAATCTGACAGGTATGGTTGAGTGTCTGGCTACTATATCAGCTGTTCACAGTCCAAGACGAAGTCTAACCAACTTCAAATGTGATGGTGGGGTCAAGGAATAACTTTTGTGTTGGATTTCGATGACACTGAATCTTATCCTCTTACTACAAGACATCTTCCTTATGTCATATTTTGTTTGAAAGACACATCTTGACTGTAAGGCCGAATAGCTACAGTGAAAATGTGTATTTTCCAAAAAACTACTTCTTTACAATGACACCCAGTAAACCCCTGGGATGGCTAGTAAAGCACACAACTGTTATTTAACGCAAACCATTTAAAATCTTCCCCCTCTGCTCTCACCTCAATCTGTCATAATAATAAAAAAACATTTATTTCTCTAGAGTTTTGCAGTTTCTACTTATAATGTCTAACCGAGTAAATGCACATCTCTGACACTGATATGTCAACAGATGATAAAAGGAAAAATAAATGTTCTGTAAGTTCATCGAAAACTCACTTTCTATGTGGATTGGGTTTAAAGGGCCCATAGCATGCTCATTTTCATGTTTATACTTATATTATATATAACAACAAATGTTAACATGCTTTAATGTTAAAAAGCATGTTCATTTTTCTCATACTGTGTCTGAAATAGGGGTTGCATGACTTCAGAGTTTTTAAAGTCGACACGAATGTGATGAAAGTCAAGTCAAGGTCCAGTAGTCGCTGATGATGTCATTAACATTTTTGCCTTTCTAGCATTTTGCAACCTGCCCAATTTATCAGCAAGTGCTTTTGCAACTACCCATTTTTCAGTTTGTGCATCATCACTATTGGGTTCACCAGCGGTAACACCTGTAGCATTAGCACCGTTTTTGACTAATGTTGCAAGTGACAGTGCTACAGATCTATTCTGACCAACCAACCTTCTCAGCTGTTGCTT
The DNA here is from genome assembly GCF_010015445.1 of Perca fluviatilis. Taxonomy (NCBI): domain Eukaryota; kingdom Metazoa; phylum Chordata; class Actinopteri; order Perciformes; family Percidae; genus Perca; species Perca fluviatilis. Next base: position 14,946,406 of record NC_053135.1, read on the forward strand.
TCTCTGAGGCGTCCATGTTGTTAGTGATAAAACCATGTGATCAGCGACAAGTAGACATTAAGCTCAAAACGTCATTGTGGAGCAGTAAAGTCGACAAGTTGACTAGTTGACTAGTCTGTGCAACCCCTAGTCTGAATATACCTGTATTCACCCTCTGCCTGATACACTCTGTTTTAGCGCCTGTCTCTTTAAGCCCCCCTCCTGAAAAAGCCTAGTCTGCTCTGATTGGTCAGCATTTCCAAGTCTTACACATCTGCGCTCTCTGCGTCTCTGCGCAATCATTGCATCCGGGGAATGACTGTAACACCACTGTAGCAGCTCTTTCTACCAATATATAGTATAATTCTGACATCAGTCCTAAAGGCTTGTTTAAAGGTACGGTTTCTGAATACGGGCTGTGTGCATTTCTCTGTGGATTGACAGATTTAGATACTTTCATAGTATTTCTATAGCACCTCAACCTGCTTTAAAGTAAAAAAAGACAGTGAAATCTCACTATTTACAATATGGAACTTTTGAGAGGCTACAGCCAGTGGCTTATGAGGCTGGACTTAGACACAGCAGTACTAACATCAGCATGCTGACATGCTCACAAAGACTAATATTCTGGCATTTCACTAAAACCCAATAATGTCAACCTCATGGTGGCCATAAAGTCAAAGTCAGTATATCAATGTATGTACACAATGACAATCTGAACCAAAGTGGTGGACCAACAGGCAGACAAACCAACCAATCAACCAACAATCTTTATGCCTTTTTATAGTTTACTATTATTCTGTGCACACTTTGATACAAGATCAAATACTGGTTTGTTATTTTTTGTAGATGTGTACTGAAGAAGGACAAAAACCTATGTTCAATCTTTAATCTAAGGTGTCCACCTGGTATTAACATGCAATCTGTATTAGCAGAGGTACATTAACAAGTGTTGTATTTTTCCTAAGAATTGGGCCAAGGAATGCATATAGCATTTCCACCTGGTTGAGGTATGATCATGGAAGCCAGACCACCTACATATATGCCTTTGTCAAAACTATGTGCATGCCACTCCCTATGAATGTGAATGTCACTAAAGACTGCACAAACTAAAAGCTGCTTCCCTACTTTTTTCCTCTCCAACTGGTTGGTGAGCTCCATCTCAGCTAGACGTTGCTGGTTGAGAAGAACCAGGTCTCTGGTGACATCGTGCTGGGCCAGGTCAGCCAGGTGGAGGCCGACATCTTGAAGTTCCTGGAGGCTTCGTAGCTTTGGCGAACACATGTATAACATACAGCCAAGAGACTCCATCCACAACATCTGACCTACAGATAAATGCAATACAGGTTAACCTGTGGAGAGAATGCAGCTCAGATATCATTTCAGTGGTACTGACATCCCTGCTCAATTTCCTTTGCTCTTATTTACTTTTTCATCTTAGTCCCCTGTGGGACAATGAGCTACCTCTATTGTGCAATGATGAGCCTCTATTAAGTTTGGTTCAAGTTGGCTATTGTCCATCACAGTCCCAAACAAGGTCATTCTTGTTCTTCTGGGTTTGCTTTTACCTGGAGGAGTCCGTGTCAGCACAACCTTTAGAAGGTAATCTGCCTCCATTCGAAGGATGGATCATGTTGTTGCTTGGTTACTTTGATTTGTGTAATTCCAAGGTTGTGGTCTTGTTAGACCAGATGATGCCACGTAGCCCTATTAAGCATCCAATGTGGAATGCCTCAATCCTTTTTATATCAGCTTTGGTTTCCTGAAATGCTTGTCACTAACATAGCTCTGGGGAGCTTATTCCCCAGAGTCCTTGTGTTTTTTTTCGCCCAGCAGTTTTCCTTGGATTAGGGTGCCACCTAAATCATGGTTGCAGCTGTCACAGTGGCCCTGCTCCGCGCCCTGCTATGCCCTGCTACACCCTGCTACACCCTGCTACACCCTGCTACGCTCTGCAGTGACCTGCTACGTCCTGCTATGCCCTGCTACGTACTGCTACACCCTGTAACGCCCTGCAGTGCCCTACTACACCATGAACTACTATTTTTTAGTCATAGCTCCATTAGCTTTATTGTGAGTACCCCCCAACTGGCACCGTCAGACACCTCCTACCAAGAGCCTGGGTCTGTCCAAGGTTTCTCCCTAAAAGGAAGTTTTCCTCACCACCCAAGGTTTCTCCCTAAAGGGAAGTTTTTCCTCGCCACTGTCGCACTAAATGCTTGCTCTTGGGGGGAATTACTGGAATTGTTGGGTCTTTGTAAATTATAGAGTGTTGTCTAGACCTACTCTATCTGTAAAGTGTCTTCAGATAACTCTTGTTATGATTTGATACTATAAATAAAATTGAATTGAATTGTATTAAATAAATAAAGTTCTGCTCTCCCCACAATTAAGTGTGTGTGTAGAACTCCAACTCTAAGGCGGAGGCACATCACTGCTTGCATGTTAAGGTACCACTTCAAGGTCAACCTGGACAAGACTGAGAATATGTTTCTTTAGGGGAAGGGGTGCCCATCATGACAATATTGTGGTGATGCAGACTCTGACAGCAAGGAACCTGGGTGTGACCCTGGGTGACAAGTGGTCACACAGTCACTACTGGAATTGTTGGGTCTTTGTAAAATATAGAGTGTGGCCTAGACCTACTCTATCTGTAAAGTGTCTTGAGATTACTCTTGTTATGATTTGATACTATAAATAAAATTGAATTTAATTAAATTGAATGATTCCCCGTTGAAGTCACTGCCCCTTTTTCACTGCAGAGTGTGTCTCAGTCATGCTAGCATTTACTGATCTTTTTTCAAAGCTTTTCTCAAAAAGCATTTACTGTAGAAGATGAAGTTGATTTGGTTGAGTACATTTTCTATATTGCATGTAACAGCGCAGGGATGGTTTGTTTATACAAATGTATTGTGGTACTGTTTATAAGAACCTACCTCTTAGCTTGAGCGTGGTGTGATTGTCTTTGTAGCTCTTCAAGACAAATTGACTGTTGATGAATTTCCTGATGCTCTCTATAGTAAAGGTCACCTGGAAAACAGAGAAAGAGGCTGTAAACTATCCAACCAAATAATTCATACTGTAGTATTTACTTGCATATCCATGTCATGTATTATTAAAAGGTATAATTTCTTTCAATTGATTACATGAACACCCACAAAGAAAAAATACATCAGATATTACAAACATATAATATACAATATGGTTTTGAAGTTGACATGGTCCAACATGTTTATTTGGCTTTCTTTAATCCTGGCTCTGACATGCCAAATGTCATGTCTTTAAAAGGTGGCGCTAGAAAATTAGTCTGCTAGGAATGGGTAGACACACACCATAACTGGTTAACTGTCCCAAGGAGAGTTGAAAAAATCCATCAAATATATAGTATTGCTTGATTCTTCATAGAGCTCTCTCTGCATGTATTCTTAATACACTAAGGGAATTGAACCCCATAGTTTAGACAACTACATTCTTGGTTTAAGACTCACAGGTGCTCTTGTAAAGGTCATGGTTGCTCAGGGCCCTGGGCAACCCCAGGATCAGCCCAGCATTCCTTTCTACTGCACTCTTCTGTTCATTCCACTTTTTTACTGTAGTATGCTTTGTTCTTTTCTGCTGATGTATTTTAATTAACTACTTTACTGTTGCATTTCACACTATCTTACAATTTCTGAACTCTTGACTCTGTGTCTATGTTTTACCTGTGGATGTATAATGGTGAACCATTGGTCCAACATAGCATCTCTGGCCTGGAGACCTGGAAGAAACTTTTGTATGTTCACCCCTGTCTGTCTTACCTTCAGCTGATAGAACGAGAACCCAGAACAGAGACCAGAAACAGAGAAAAACAGACTGGTGACAAAAGCAAGGTAGGAGTTTGAGCCAAACCAAAGATATTTTCAGTGTGCTAATGAATCCGGTATACATACTACGAAACTGTCATGGAGCTACTAAAGCACACAGACACATGGAGCCTTACATCCTCATCAAAGACAATATGGAAGGGAAAAGCATTGCAGAAAGTTTTCTCTTCCACCCACAGCTTGTTCGGGTAAGACGGACTGAAGGTGCAATGGAGGCTGCCTGGGAAGTAAATCAAACACACCCGTTCCATAAGTGTTAGGGAAGCTACCGTTAAAACATAATTAACTAACACAGAATATCGTCAGGCTCCGGCTGTTCACTTCACAGGAAACAATGCAGCGTAAACACGACCTAGTTTTTGAAACTTCTCATTATTATTAATCAATTAAAGTATTAGTTCAGCATTTGGGAAACACTAATTTGCTATTTTTCCATGCATTAAATGAGAATATGAATATCAGTCTAATGTTTGTATTAAATACAGAGCTAAAATCAGGACGTGTCTAGCTTATTATAGAATAAAGACTGGAAGCAGGGAGTTTTTCTTTACTTGATGAAGAACTGTTTATCTCTCCCCAAGTACTGTGCTTCTGGGCAGCGTCTGTAAAGCAAGTTTCCAGATAAGATCAGTGTGCACAGGTTTTAAAAATGATACCTTTAAAGTATGAACTTATGAATACAGTTAACCTTTTTCTGAGAGAACCACAGCTCTGATCAGGTCCCAGCCATGCTTTTTCCCCGCCGGTGACACACACTGCTCCCTCATTTTTCTTAATAATGTCTCCTGGGAAAATCACACAGAGCACAGGTTGGCAAAGAATCAGAAACACACATAATATATACTAGAAACAGAGCATGCGCATGCACCCACAGACACCCACCCTTTTATGACTGGAATGCTCCTGGTCGCTAGTCTTGCTTCCTTGTTTGGTCTGTTTTACCAGAAACACAACATGCTCCTTCTTCCCTGTGCGCTCATCTTCCTCTGATTGATTAAGAACCACCATGGTCACTTTGCTATCAAAAAACTCTCTGGCAACTGCCTCCATGATACCTGCAGCAAGAAGGAAAAATGGGGGGGGAAGCAAAAGAAAAGGGGTTACGCACAGTGGATGGGAGTAAGTGAGAGATCAGCGTATAGTAAATGATTTAATAGTTGCATATTGCAAAGTAAAGCACAAGCAAAGCAAAGGTTAGTTCAGAGACATTCACAATGCTAGGTTAAAGGATAGCTACACCCTCTAATTCTGCTAGAACTGGCTCAGAGAAACAGCAAGGCGTCTCGGACAAGTTTGAATGCCAATTTTTTTGACACAGACTGGCGGAGATGTTCACAAGACATTTTTTGGAAGTCCAAGTCTTTGAGCTTGAGTTTAAGTCAAGTCTCAAGTCTTTTCCCTCAAATCTCTGGCCATCTGATCTGTCCCTAACACTGTATTGTTAAATCTTATGAATTCAAAGCATGTCCTGTAGCTACCATCCATACAGTAATAGTATCAGTTGTAGAATACCTTTATGGGATCTACTACAATGCAATCTGAAGAAACACAAATTAAGAACCTTTCAACCTTTGTTTCAATTTCAAAACTGTATTTTTCAACATTTTGGTGCAGATGCACCAAAGAATACATGTTTGTCTGTGTTACTAACTTGCTGTAAAGCCCAACCTCATCATGCATTACATGCTTCAGTGTTCAAAGTTTGAGGGAAACATCTGTATTGAATATGTATTGATATATGCTAAATTTAACGTCTCTTTCACATTAGCAAGTGGTGCGTTTTGAGATGCCTGATGAAGTTTGACGTTGTTGATCTGGCATCATTTATCTTGGTGCCACACACCTTGCATGTAACTGTTCGCTTATTGCCACTGTTTGTGAAGTTATTGAAAGCAAAACTAATGACAAAAGGCACAATTCCGGGAGGACTTGGTGTCGCCATCGTCAATGCATTTATGTGAGTGCGCGCACCTAAGGCATAGCGCGCGTGCGTTACATTGCACATTATGGCAAAGGGCAGGGGACATGCAGCTCGTCATACGTTTCCCTAACGTATATGCGGCAATAAAAGAAAATAGAAATACATGAATGGATTTAGATTTAAAAAAAACAATAATTGCATGAAAACAGGTTGTTGACGAGTCTCGAAGCTTGAGACCGAGTCAAGTCTGAAGTCTTTTGGGTCGAGTCGCAAGTCAAGTCTGAAGTCAGTGTGACTCAAGTCCGAGTCTCAGGCTCAAGTCTCCATCTCTGCAGTCTGGTAATATAGACTCTGCCGAATCAACAAATTGGAGCAGATTTCTTGTTATTTTTCTAAAAAATGCTAAAGATAGGTTCTTCCATGGACATGTCAACAACAACATTAACAACCTCCACCATTTTCACATCCGCCTCCTGTGTGGCATCACCCTTAGTCACAGCTGATGGAGGCAGCCAACCTTTATCAACCATCTTTTCACATAAAGCCTGCTTTAACTCTGTTATACGAGCATTGTAAGGCACTGGTACATCATAGAAATTAGCTACACTTTTTTTTGTCAAAATAAATCCGTTATTCCCCTCCATAACAAAGAAAACGGCAAATCAGTATCAAGTGTATCGCATATCGTAAAAAGGAAAGTCAAAGGACAAGCCCTTCATATAAGTCTGATGTGTGTATGAAGTGCCCTGTCTATGGGTGGCCGAGACACAACACAGGAATCCCAAGCTACCGCAAAAATAGATCACTGCACGGACCTTCAGTGATTACTGTTTGCAGTGATCTATCTCCGTTGATTGTCGTAATATGTGATACATCTTTTAAAAGATGTATCACATATTACAACAATCTTGGCCAGTTGAGAGAGGAAAAAGATGTGTTTCGGCCCATGCCAACCCTCTTGCCCCACACCTGTTTGTGTGTAATAAATAAAGTAATGTGTTTACTTTTTCAGTAAGTAATTAGTAATTGGTCACCTTTCTTCCCATTTATTAATGGTGTTGTGAAAAAGTTTTTAATGTATATTTAGTATTGTGATCACATTATATCAACTGTTATTTTTTTTTACAATTAACAACATAAGTGATCAGAATCATCGATGTGGATTGAGGAAGTGTGGTTGACTTTACCTGGTACAATATGGTACAGGCCCTTCCTGTCAGAATAGTAGTGAAGTAGCATCTTCCCATCGTCGGTCATCTCCACTCGGAAAGATGGTGCATTCATTTCCTTAAAAACAGGTTGTATGGTTAAGATTCAGTTTAAAATTTAAAATAAATAAATAAACAAACTGAAAAATACTACTTGTCTCTACATGGTGCAGTTCATAAAATCCCTGTTTTTGAATATGACAGATAGCAGTGGTGTCCCCACACAGTACATATAGAAGCAAAAAGTGGACTGCATGCATGGATGGATGGGTGCCTGGGCCTGCATCTTCCTTGTCTTTATCAGAAACCGATCCTCAACTACTTTGTTCATGCTGCAGATAAAGAGAAGATGTCTCAGCTTCCTTTTAAAGCAGATCCACACTGACACTTATCTCTGCAAATATCATACACAATACTGTAAGATACTACACATGATACCACCAGGTAGATAGACAGGGATTCTTTTTATATTGTTTTTCCTGACTAGCCAGATATCTGTGACCTTTTGTTGGAGATTTGGTTTTTGCTTTACGTGAATGTTTGATTATTTTGTTAAACCAGAGCTATTCAGCTATCAAGGTGTAAATTGCTTTAATAATTTGAATGTAAACTCACTGTAGCCTATGTTATGTACTGTGCAGCTCTTTTCGCTAGGAAAAAAAATCAACATAAGATAATAATAAAGATACTCCATATTACAAGTTTTCTCAATAGCTTTGGCACAATCGTCGAATGAGTATTCAACTTTGTCAAACTATATGACTATGTATATGAACAGTTTTTCATATAACTATAGTCATTTACAGTTGCTTTGACATAAAATGCACCGAGTAAGCCTTGCAGATCAAAATAGCTTGCATTAATTTGCTATTGAATGATATTACTCTCAAATGCAATTGTACTCATGTTCATTGTGTAAATCCCTACATGCTAAATAGAGCAACCAACAATCACAATAACCTGTCACACATATATTAGATACATAATAGCTATGTGGTATTGTTGTAAAAGTTGTCAGATGGATAGACTTAGGCTAGATGGGGAACAATTCAATTTCCTCACAATTGAGAGCAACCAAACGCAAATGCTGTCCAATTTAGCTGGTAGGCGGTGAAATTCAAAACCAATCAGTTCTCAAACACATTTATGCATGCAGGAGACAGACAGGAACAAGAGCTTGTCCGTGCAAGAGGATGGGGGAATGGGAGTGCGGGGTGGTATGGTGAGGGGGAGAGGAAGAGGGGGGCACAGAGGACAAGGAAGAGTCAGAGAAAGGCAAAGGCACAGAGAACCATCAAATGAGATACGGCAACAATTACAGACAAGTAATCAACCATGGCCTAAGTATGACAGAGGCTGGTCAGGGAGAACAGCCTAATCGAGCGTCAATAGTCCAGACATTCAGGAGAGAAAACAGGTATGTAATCAAATATTGCACTGCAATAGTTCTTCACACTGGTATTCCAGTAAACTTAGGGGGCTTTCACACCTGAAAGTCCGATCCAAGGTCCAGACCAAGGTTCACGTTTTTGCATTGGATCCGGTTAGTTTTGGTTTCGCACTTCGGTTATGCAAGCACAATAAAGATCTATACGTGACAAAACTACGTCCTGCCGTCATCACATACGTGAGCTGCGTCTCCTGATACTTAAAATTGATTGGTATGTAAACGGGCTTCCCCCTCCTCCAGTATCCTCTCTCTGTGTCTGAGTTTTTTTAACTGACTGCTGCTCTCCCCTACTGCTAGAAGCAAGACACGGGAACTTTCTTTCGGCAGCATTTATTCAGAGACAAATGGAAACCTACACTGTACATTTACTACCACTTAACAAGTAAACTGTTGATGTATTCTCTGCTCTGATAGCCGACGGTTGTCTACTCTGAGCGCATTCACCATCTCACACACTCTCTTATGTAGCCTACACACTAAGCACTGAGCTATTCCTTAAAAGGAGCTTCCCCGGGCATTATAACACGATAATAGCCTGCCAGAGCTTCCTGTATTTGGTCCGAAAGTCCAAACCATCCAAAAAAAATGCTTTCACACTATAAGCGAACCGGACCATGACTACCTTTTTTGGTCGGACCAAATTCCGTCCGTTTAGTCCGGACCGTGGTCTGGGGGAGGTTTAATTTTGGTTTGGATCAAACTGAAAAGTCAGAAGGTCCGTACCAAATGAGGTAGGTGTGAAAGCCCCCTCAGCCAATGCATGTCTCAGAATGTATGTAGAATACATTGACTTTATGTTGCTTTATTTCCTTTCTAGGATCGAGCATCTGCCCCACGGTGGTGGCAGAAGATCAGTTGTAACTGCTTACATGTAACAACAAGTTGAAATTTATAATATGGTTGTAGCAATGCTGTTAGACTATTAGATATGGCATTTTTCAAAATGTCAACACCACCTCACCACACACTACAGTAATAAAGAGAAATCAAATTGCAGTGAAGCAACTCTACAATATACGTTTTGAGAGGAATGGTGAGAAAGTGAAGGAGCTGGGAGGTACCAGTATGTATCATATCATGTACACTACACAGTGGTGTAATCTCCTTGTCTTTCAGTATTAACAAGTGCGATCTGCACCCGTGGACGGTGGGCGCCGTTCATCTGATAAATTCTTCAAATTTCTTTTTTGTAGCGCAGTAATCCCAAAAAAAAGATATCATTTTACCGGAGCAGTTTAGGGTTGCAGCCGAGCTAGCTGATGGTTATGAGGTGGCTGATACTGGTAGGACTAGTAAAGCGGTTGGAAAAAGGAGGCCAAATGACGACAGGAGTGGAAAAAAAACGAGCCTGGCGTCCTCTGCTGCCTGAGTGAAGCAGTTTTCCACCTTGCTAGTCTTGGCAAGTAACTTCCAGACAGCCATCAGGGCATCCTGCCACCGCAATGCAGGAAATACAGCTCCCATAAGACAACATCCACGTCAGTTGTTTCTTTTGGAATGAAGAACGCACCCACCACATTTCAGTGGTTAATGGCTTCAGACACACAGGGGTTAAAGAACATTGTCACTTAAATTGATGCCATGACATACACTAACACATGGGAGGAGCATCTGGAGAAGATCAGGTGGCTTAGTGGCTGATGGAGGCAAACCCGGTGGTGAATTTACCAAAGTGTGAGTTTGGAAACGGTAAAGTTACATACTCATAGGGGCTGTCCTCTCTAGAGCAGCTAAGGTCCTATTTACATAGTCACAAAGCAACATTATCATTCATTTTGGACCAACAGAGTGTGTCCACCTGATAAAATCCAATATTTACTCTCTTTAAGCTCTGTTTTTGGTCTCTACCAACTCCTGAGGAAAATATCTGGCTCTGTTTTTTTTTGAGCAGATGTGCTGCACAGCTCTGCACAGGTGAAATTACATTTTCCTCATGTCGTACTGAGCACTCACAGGAAAAATATGGTTAAAATGTACAACAGCATTTGCCGAAGTCTGGTTTTCTTTTAGGTGTGAGGAGTCGTTGGCAAGTAGGATAATAGAATAATAGAATAAGAATAATAACACACATAAGCACACCTGATAGGACAGAGCAAGGTAACTGTGGAGAGAATCCAGATTTCCAATGAATTCAATGAGATTTCCCCCCAGTGTCCTCAGCATGGTGTCATAGCCCGCTTGCTTACAGAAGAGAAAGAAATGTTCTCCAAAAAGCTTAAGAAATACATCAGCAGAGACATCTGAAAGAATAAAACACATTCAAAGAAACAGTGTCATGTATATAGATATATAAAAATACATCACCATCATCATCCTATCATTTTGTAGTCCAGCCTCCTGGTGCACACCTGTTTGTTTTATTACAGCATTGGCAGCAAGCTATTTAATTACACCATATTCCCAAAGTATGTAAAGTCGAGATAATCAGACCCTTGGGAAGGGCTTAGTACCCTGTTGGCATGCCCTGAATAAACAAATCTTGTCATGTTTTCACACATCTGTGCCCAGGGGTCCACTGTTTAATAATCTTTCAATGTCACTGCCAAGTATGTGTATTAATAAACAATTTATCTCTCATGTACAATGCTTTTTTGCAGCTGCTGTTGTGAATCCTTTGCAAATGTGTAGTGTGCCATGCAATGTTTCTTTACTACTGACATTTTAAAGAAAGGAAATTAAATTGCTGCATATTGTGCAAAAAAAATAGATTTTCAGTGATTGTGCATGCAAAGATATAAACAACTACTGAGGGTAAGCTGTTTGATTTCATTGGGGACATTGTTAACACTTGAGATATCACATGCACACACGGATGCACCTCAGACACCCACATGCTGCCTTGATCGGTTAGTTTGTGTTATTGTGTGAATTCAAACTAACCCTAGTTAGTCACACAATTATACAAACAAACTAAGCGATCAAGGTAGCGGTAGACTGAACTCAATTGAATTGAATTGAATAGACCAGCAACTCCTGTGTTCTGCTAGGTGAAATTACTGTATTTATCAAAGAAGCGCGGTGGCTTCGAAGAGAGCTGCGGGAACTGCAGATGGAAACTAGCATTAGCTAACTGTGGTACAAAACATCTTTTCGTAAGATTAATGTATTTTTTACATTGTCCCTGACAAATAAACTAATTAACTAAATAAATAAATAGATGAATATAGAGGCTTCAGTTCCCCGTCGGAAAGGGCCGTCTGACTGAGAGCACAGGCGATTTTAGTACTTTTTTAACTTGATCCCGGCACCCCTAAAAAGTAATTTTGCATACTGTACATACGGTAACCTACCTATAAATCTTGGCAATACTGATCCTAAGAGCCCAATTACATTAATGTGTGATTATAGTAATAAATTGCAATATGTTGAGAGTATTATTTTTATTATTTGAACTTGACAATACTGTATAAAATCATCTTTTGTGAGCTAGGGAGTTCTGCTCCAGGAAAATACCAGCATCGTGAAACTAAACTGAAGAATCCAGAATCTAGCTGCCTAAATCATTCAGAAAACAATTCAGAGCCATTTTTAGAAAATCACGCTTGTCCGCCATTAGTCAAAATCCCATGAATCTTATCGATACTGCATATTGGAAATGTCTGCTTTTCCATTGATGGATATTTTTCCACTTATTCAATATTTGCATAAAACTGTTCCATTTGTAATACCACCTCACCTTTGTAGCTAATCTCACTTTGCCTGACCCTCCTCCAAAGCGCGCTGAAGGAGGATCAGGCTACTCCCCATAGCATTCGGGGATGGGAGGAAGATGTGCTCTGGTTTAAAGGCATTTCTTTAAACCAATCACAATCGTGATGGGCGGGGCTAAACTCTGCACAGAGCAAAATACTTGTGCGAGAGAAAACTCAGATTTAACAGCTAGCTGTCTCAATTTACAATGCAGAGATCTGAGGAGCAGTCAACAATAGTCCTCATAAATCCACCAAATTAAAATTCCAACACAAAGAAAGTGGAAGGAATAGGAAAATACATGCATCCGGCGGAATTTCCTGCAGCACCGGAGCAATCCTGGTAGTGGAACGCAAAGGATATAGACTTTCTTTGAAGTAATGGCCCTGTGGCTCAGCATTAAAGTAAGTTTTCTCAGAATTGTTTGTGTCTTTCTAGTTACATGATTCAGTGTTTCCCCTACCATGATGGTCCAAAATTATGCTAAAATGCACAATTAGCTCAGCAGAATAACGTTTAAAAACAATTACGTTAAAAGGGTGCCAGGCACCCCTAAAGCTCTGTACGTTTACAGCTGTTACGCTATTTATTCTGTTCTCTCTGTTGCTATCAGCTGCATTTCAGTGCAAATTGTCATAAAGCCGCCTACACATGATAGGCGGCAAAACTGTTTTGCGCCAGCCGTTCCATTGATTTCCAATGGGGAAGGTGGTTGCCGCCTAGTTGCCGCTGATCTTCCGAAAGCACAACAAATTAGATAACAGCATGTCATTACCTAGCAATGGGAAATAGCTTCCTTGCCACCCTTGATGACGATAACTGCACTGCGCTTTGCTCTCTGCGCCCTACCTAGCGGTGCACAGAGAGCAAATCACTTATCATGTGTAGGCAGCTTAACTGCCACATCACCGCTAGTCTCCGTAGATTCTTCCGCCTCATCAGAATCATCAGCCACCACCGCCAGTGTCTGGACTCCATGGGGTTATTCATTTTTCTGCTGCTCAGTGCAGACGCAATTAAAAATCTCCCTGTGTAAGGGCCAAAGAGTTTTTGCCAAGACTTATTTATCACATATCATCAATTATAATGACCATTTATCTGTACCTGATATGCTTGTCTCTCCTGATTAATTTTAAATAAATAAGTTTTGCTTCTGCTTGTGCTGCCCCGTCCACAGTGCATTGATTAGCTAAAGTGCAGGTACTCCTGCCTGCTACTCCTGGGGAGTTGCCGGCACCATCTATTGCAATACTCTTACTGTGAAAAAGTACCTCATACAGCCCCACATCAAAATATCCAAACTATCCCTTTATCGCCTCCCTCAAGACGGCATTTTAACCACTAAGAAATAACAGGATTTCTGAGCCTATTTCTTTAAACCATGAGCACCATCTAGTGGAAAATAAATAAAATAGTTCAAGAAGCTTCATGAGGCTTCATTTGGACATCACTATTACTAGGATATAGAGGAATTTGCACTCTTACCCAGCAGTAAACAGGCCTCCTGCACCAGACTGAGGGTTAGGATATCGTCGTAAACCGTATATGTCATGAAGGTATCCTGGACGCCTGGTAGAGAGCTATGCAAAAATAATAAATTAGTACATTTGTCACCAATTGCTGTCCATGATAAACATATGGGTATATGTGCCAAACCTCAGTTTGTCCCAGGTCTCCTGGCCAAACTTCTCTATCACCAGAGACTGGAGGCAGCTGTTTATGAACCCGTACTGCAAAGAACACACACACACACACACACACACACACACACACACACACAGTCTGGTTACCCACTGTTCAAATTAAATTAAATGTCACAATAAATCAATTCAATAAGCATGTAACAGCACTGTAATCTAAACAAAATATACAGTGAAGTATTTGATACACTGCTGATTTTGCAGGTTTTCCTACTTACAAAGCATGTAGAGGTCTGTAATGTTTTATCATAGGTACACTTCAACTGTGAGAGATGGAATCTAAAACAAAAATCCAGAAAATCACATTGTATGATTTTTAAATAATTAATTTTCATTTTATTGCATGACATAAGTATTTGATCACCTGCCAACCAGTAAGAATTCCGGCTCTCACAGACCTGTTAGTTTTTCTTTAAGAAGCCTTCCTGTTCTCCACTCATTACCTGTATTAACTGCACCTGTTTGAACTTGTTACCTGTATACAAGACACCTGTCCACACAGTCAATCAAACAGACTCCAACCTCTCCACAATGGCCAAGATCAGAGAGCTGTGTAAGGACATCAGGGATAAAATTGTAGACCTGCACAAGGCTGATATGGGCTACAGGACAAAAGGCAAGCAGCTTGGTGACAAGGCAACAACTGTTAGTGCAATTATTAGAAAATAGAAGAAGTTCAAGATGACGGTTAATCTCCCTCGGTCTGGGGCACCATGCAAGATCTCATCTCGTGGGGCATCAATGATCATGAGGAAGGTGAGGGATCAACCCAGAACTACATGGCAGGACCTGGTTAATGACCTGAAGAGAGCTGGGACCACAGTCTCAAAGAAAACCATTAGTAACACACTACGCCATCATGGATTAAAATCCTGCAGCGCACACAAGGTCCCCCTGCTCAAGCCAGCACATGTCCAGGCCCATCTGAAGTTTGCCAATGACCATCTGGATGATCCAGAGGAGGAATGAGAGAAGGTCATGTGGTCTGATGAGACAAAAATAGAGCTTTTTGGTCAAAACTCCACTCGCCGTGTTTGGAGGAAGAAGAAGGATGAGTACAACCTCAAGAACACCATCCCAACCGTGAAGCATAGAGGTGGAAACATCATTCTTTGGGGATGCTTTTCTGCAAAGGGGACAGGATGACTGCACCGTATTGAGGGGAGGATGGATGGGGCCATGCATCACGGGATCTTGGCCAACAACCTCCTTCCCTCAGTAAGAGCATTGACGATGGGTCGTGGCTGGGTCTTCCAGCATGACAACGACCCAAAACACACAGCCAGGGCAACTAAGGAGTGGCTCTGTGAGAAGCATCTCAAGGTCCTGGAGTGGCCTAGCCAGTCTTCAGACCTGAACCCAATAGAAAATCTTTGGAGGGAGCTGAAAGTCAGTATTGCCCAGCGACAGACCCGAAACCTGAAGGATCTGGAGAAGGTCTGTGGGTCAAAATCCCTGCTGCAGTGTGTGCAAACCTGGTGTGTGCAAACCTGGTCAAGAACGTATGAAGGAAACGTATGATCTCTGTAATTGCAAACAAAGGTTTCTGTACCAAATATTAAGTTCTGCTTTTCTGATGTATCAAATACTTATGTTGTGCAATAAAATTAATTACTTAAAAATCATACAATGTGATTTTTCTGGATTTTTGTTTTAGATTCCGTCACTCACAGTTGAAGAGCACCTACGATAAAAATTATGGACCTCTACATGCTTTGTAAGAGGGAAAACCTGCAAAATCGGCAGTGTATCAAATACTTGTTCTCCCCACTGTACATGGCTTTGACTTAATAAAATGATAAGGTCCTGTATAGGGATTTAGATGGAATGTCCTTACTAAAGCCCATCCATATAATGACAATGTATTATATATACAATTGTATGCAAATAGACAATATTCAACAATGCCTAAGGGAAAATATATCAAATATACGGAAAAGGATTAGGGCCACATGTGAAAAAATGTACTGAGTTGTGAGTTTAAAGTCAGAATTCTGAGAAAAAAGTCAGAATTCCGACTTTAATCTTCAGTGTTCATCTCCCTCACATGTAAAACCTGCTGGGTAAATGAATTGTCATTCAGGAGTATTCCCATTAACTGGCTCTTGCAAATACATATATATAATTACAAACATGATGCTTCTTGACCCAGGTGGGACTTGAACCCACAATCCCCAGCTTCGGAGGCTGATGCCTTATCCATTAGGCCACTGGGCCTTGTAAACCTCCAAGCGTCTTATCAATCAATAAGATCACATGTTGGTAGCATCATTGTAAGGACCAGCAGTAAAAGACTGTACTTTTCATGAGCTCACAAAAACAGCCCTGCATTTTGTAGCTGATTCAAGAGGGTTTTTGAATACTCTATTTAGCTTAAGAAGTGAAGAATTGTCTCAACAAAGGATCATTCAGGTTATCAGAAACATTCACATTCATTGTCACCAAATTTGGATCGTTTTGACTAGACAGGAAGGTATGAATAATTTTGATCTGAAAAGTAACTCTAGCTGTGATACAAATATAGTTCAGTAAAAAGTACAGTATTTGCCTCTTAAATGTAGTGGAGTAGAAGTATAATCTAGCATCACAGGGGCATACTCAAGTAAAGTACATATACCTCAAATGTGTACTTAAGTACAGTACTTGAGTAATGTACTCAATAACATTCCACCAGAAAAATAAACAGTAGTACTGACTGTACAACTAGAACACTGATGTTCTGGGCGGTTCTGACACATTATCAAGGTACACTGTATATGTACGGGGGGACAGATATCTAGTCTCATTCCCACACAAACCTATGGAGAGGTAAGACACTTACACAAAATATAACAAATAAATAAGTAAAATGAGTATTTCACATTTTGTATTGTTGCAACAACCACTAAGGGAAAATGTGTAACTGCATAAAATTGGGAGTGGTTAGCTCTAATTGGATTATTTTTTACTAATCTGTGTTTTTACTGAATATCTGCATTGTAACAGAAATGTTTGTGCCTAGCTATGTATGGCTAAAGATTTTCACAGAACTAAAACCTTTTGTGGATTGAAATGTCCAGTTTTGCTGTTCTAAAAACGTTTGTGCAGTTTCCAATATTGCTGATTTAGTTAAGAACTAAGAGCTAATAGCACAAATTTGATACCAAATAGAAGTGGCTGAGATTTCAGACACATTTGACACGCATGGCTGTGTCTGATTTTACGATTCCTTGTGCTCCAGCTACTTTTAGTGGAGAGAATATGTTATCAATTTATATTTGAACCCCCACTCATAAAAATCAACAACAAAAATATGGTTGCATTCCTTTTTCCCCTATTAAAACCTAAATACCGGTAAATACAATCCAAACACATTTGATTGCACAATCCACAGTTATTTGCAATGTTACATCTTTCACACATGGCAACATTGGTTATTAGGGTTCCCCACCAGACAAAGTCTTTAATCTGTTAAAATATGAAGACATACTCACCATGTCTGTGTTTGATGTTATCCTATTGAGCTCTTTTCCCACAATGGTGCATATGTTGAATGTACTAAATAATGTGCCCTCTCTCTCTCTCTCTCTCTCTCTCTCTCTGTTTAAGCCAAGCGGCAATCTCCGGGGCTGAAAAATGAAGCCAATACGGAAGTGACAAAGAAGCCTAAAATGACCACTTGGGGCTGTCTCCAAAAGCAAGGCAATCCACATGGACCCACATATTAAAATTTCCAACTTTACAGCTGAAATAAACACGTTTACAGCCTGGTTCAAAAAAAGAGGTTCACCTGTTTCAATTAAGCTAAGGATTAAAGTTATGCATAATTAAGGGCATGGCCGCTTTGAGTGACAAATGGGTGCCCAAAGCGTCGAGCTAGGTGGGCTTGTTTCAGCAACCTGGGCACGTTCAACCTCAAAACCGTTTGGTGCAATTTCCGGGTTGAACGAAACGGTGTGAAGCGGTGTGCAACAAGCGTTGAGGTATGTTTTCTCTCGTTGGGTGGGTGTGTCCAGAGATGTCAACCAATCAGGTGTTACATTTTCTCGGGGCTGAACGAGCCCCAAGCTTTAAGATGAGCCAGGCCTGTGCAGAATCGACCACCAATTTGTGTCTGACTTGATCCCGACTTGATCCCGACTTGCTCTGCGCACGTGGGCTACAATAACCTCACGAGAGTTTTGAGAGGCAGGCGCCGAAGTTGCTTTCCACCAACTGCAAGACCCCAGGACCCAGGGCATGATGGGAAACGCCTGGCTCTCAGCTGATCTAACTGGTTCAGAATCGACTCAACATGATGATATTTTATATAAACTTTTTATTGTTTTTGAATTGGAGGGATTTGAATTGCTATTTGTCTGATTTAAAGGCTTTAGTCTTTACAGAACACAGGTTGTGTGGCTGATAGTTAGGTTTAGAAGTCAGAGAGACTACATTTTCAGTTCATATAACAGATCATCTACAGTCTGCTACAGTATGCGTGTTAATAGTAATGAATGAACATATCACCGTCCTACATCGTGGCTTGTTCATGTTTTTAAAAGGCTTTGGACAGCAGTAAACTCTGTGGCACAAATATATATCAGGCTCTGGATATACGCAAAATTACAGAAGCCCTGAGAGGCAAGCAAGAAAAAAATAATTCTGATGATCCAAGTCTGATATAAATTGTTTTCTTTCCTGTTCATGACTTAAGAACACATAATAAAAAAAAAAGTTTGTTAAAAAGTAATTCTATCTGTGGAAGAGGAGGTGAGCAATATTTGAAAAAAAGTTACTGTTTTCCATCTGAGTTGGACATTTTTTGCCATTTACAATTTTTGTGCAGTCAGGTTCATTTTGTGTTTGTTGCTGTCATACTCATTTTGGCCACAGGAGGCTGAAGTGCACCACTACCCCATGTTCTAAATAAGACTAAAAGCATTCTTTCTTTATTTTGTCAGGTGAACGTCGATTAAAATACATTTCTAGCCCCCCCCCAAAAAAACATACATACATAAGTTGCTGCCACAATATATGTACCTTATGTTTAGAGTGCATGGAGAAATTAAAACTCACCTGGAAGAAATGATGAATGCTTTTAGTCCTACTAAAAACATGGGTAGTGGTGCACTTCTGCCTCCTGTGGCTGAAATGAGTATTCCAACAAACAAAAAATGTCACCTGACAAAACTTTTTGTCCACCGGTTTCAGAGAGGTTTTTTTTTGGGAGGGGGCATTTTTGGCCTTCATTTGATAGGACAGCTGAAGACAGGAAATGGAGGAGAGGGGGGATAACATGCAGCAAAGGGCGGACTTGAACCTGGGATGCTGTAAGGACAGAGCCGTATATGGGGTGCACGCTCAAACAGGTGAGCTACCAGGTAGAGGTTAGATTCTCTGCCCAAGCCCAAACTGGACCCGACCCACGGGCCAGGTCGGGCCGACATTTCCTGCCACTATCCTGGGGCAAGCACTCAGTTTTTTTTTTTAAACATTACTTTATTAGCCTAATTGGGTGGGGAGAAAGCTATGCCATAATCATGCGCAGCGTCTCCTCCACTCGCACGCATCACACCGGGCCTGCTGTGCTGTATGGTGTAGCTTTAGTGCAACATGGAGCTTGAAGATGTAAAGAAAAATATAAAAACAGGAGAATTAGCCTACCTTTGAGCAAGTTTGGAGGAAAGTCGGAGGTATGGAACCATTTTAAACAATTCGTGGGCTGGGACAACATATGTGTTGGCTTTGTGGAGTGCATTGAGTAAGTGCTCGCCTATTACAGCAAAAAAAACGGGGACGATGAACAGGCGCACGAAGCAGGCTCGCCATGGCAGAAAAGATGATAGTCAGCCTTTAATGTCCTCTTTTGTTACTTCTCCAAGCATACCCCTTCTAAACAGATTCCTGCAGTTCAAAAAAGTCTGAATTGTAGTTGATGTCAGTTATAACGGCCCACGTATTAAAATTTTTTGTTGGGTTTAAATCGGGCTCGGGCTCATGATTACAGTTAATTTGGACACGGACACAACGCGCACGGGTTCGGGTAGGGTCGGGCTTGACTTTTTTGGGCCCGATCTAAGCTCTACTACCAGGGTACCCCAAGAGATGAATTTTCTTTATAGGAACTTAGAAAGATGATTCTGGCAAAACCTTTTATTCACCTATGCTTATGTCATAAACAGGAGAGAAAACAATTTAGATCAGACTTGGAAAATGGATCATCACAATTTCTTTTCTCAGTTGCCTCTCAGGGCTTCCGTACATAATACTTCTCAGCAGGCTCAGTTTTTTGTTGGCTTTGGTCTATTCATTAGATTTGTTAACAATAAGAAACATATAGAACTGTATCACTTATACTTAAAAGAGCAACAGTAGAGATCGTACCTTGGTCAGAAATACAAAAAAAAAAAGTTTGACAGATTAGGAATATTCTCCACACCTGCCTTACATACAGTATGCTCAGAATAAAACAGATTTTTTTATAGTCAGTAGTCATGTTTTATCCATTTGGGATAGTACACTTCTTCACAAAAAGAAAAGGTCAATCGAAGTATTTTTTTATGGGTAAAACATTTTGTGTGGGAATCAGTTTTCATCAGAATACAAGAGTAAATTATGACTTTACACAATCAGTGGACTGGGTGTCAGCACTTGCCAACCACAGCAGATACCCCAGCTTCAACGCTCAGCCGTAGTGCTCATACTGAGAAGCTCTAAAACATCTGGCAGTGTTTACAGATGGGAAGATGGTGAGAGATGGTGTCATTGCATTATGGACTCCTGCTGGTTGAAAATCACAAATGCATTTTCAACGCCCAGTGAATCTCTTCACTGGCGAGTGAAAAAGAAGCAGCGGACACAACTCGTGTGTGTACTGGAGGGCTGAAATGGAGGTCAGAACCCTGCTAAGTCGTATAAACGGTGACACTGATAAGAAGCTGAAATCACATTAAACACAGGCATTTCTTTTGCCAAAAACACATTTTGGCTTCCTCTACTACATAACATAAATATAATCTTTATTCAGTTTACACATTTTTAGAGGGTTAGTTCCATAAAATTTAAAAGCCTCTTGTATGAGAAACATTTTTTTTTTTTTAAGAAAGAGGCCAGGCCACAAATGTAATATCAGGACCAACAGAAAAGTTAACCAACAGGACACAGGCATTTACAGATACATTGTTCATTTTTTCCAATGTCAGCGACCAACAACAAATCCATTGCTATGAAACTCGTGTCTGTTCTAGGGTTATACTAAAGTATTGGTCAGCTAATATATATATCAGGCTGAAATGCTACTATATCATACATACATACATATATACATACATACATGCCATCCACTTTTAATATGGTGGAGACTCTTTCGCAATTCTAAAAACCCAGCAAAAAAAGTATTTGCCACTCTGTCAGGAACGTAGTTTAAAAGAAAATGTAACTTTGAAGGGTATAAATTCAGTCACAGGTGTCATGTGAAGCCAAGACTGGTCTTCATGGTTCTCACTGTCCTGTGCCTAGAGTATTTGTTCGGTCCTTAGCATACTGTATAAATAAGTGACCAGAGTGGAAATGATGGACCGGTTATTTAGCGGGACTCAAAAATCCCTTTCTGTCAATGTCCCACGACTGAAGACAGAACATAGTCCAACAGTTGAACTATGGAGAATGTGTCAGTCCCTCTATTGTGTGGGTGTCTATGTAGAAAACAGGGGGCCAGTAGACGCGGCAGTGAAGACAGGGCCAGTGTAGAGTCCTGGTCCATCAACAGGAACCTAGGGACAAAATGAAGGACATTTGAATACAAGCTGGCATTGAATTCATGTGATATTTCATGATCAGCACATGAAAACACATTTGTTAAATGTACACCAAGATTTGAAATGATAAGTAACACAACATCTGGTTTAGTAAAGCCATTGGGACATAGTAACCCGGTTCTGGATTAATATGAGTGGTCATGCAGCACAAATAATCTAATAATTCAATAATAAAATTAGACCTATAATAGGACTAAAGACATAGAAGAGACCGACACGGTTGTCAATTTTCTGTCCAGCGCCCACGTTGTTTAAATAGCAAATGGACCTGCGCTCATCTGTGCGCCCATGGTCTTTACAGGGAGGTGTGTTCAGGTGAATTCTTGGCGTGTTGCTATCTTGAGGCAGCGGGAAGTGATCGCGCCATTGGCCAATAAAAACCTGGTCAATAACGCCTGCTTCACCTCGTGGAGTTTTGGTGTCATAGTGCTCGTGGCATATATGATCTGTCAGTTGATCCATCGGTTTCTTCTCCTGAAAATCGATTCTTCCTAGCAAATTCCGCCATCGTTAATAGCAATGCGCCAAGGTGCGCTTCACGCTGTGCGCTTCGATCGTTAAAATGGGGCCCTTAGAGCTTTTTAAGAATGAAAAAATGGCGCGGTTAATCGCCATCTGACGTTACTTTTACAGGTTGACCAGGTAGTGTACAGGGATTGCGGGCGAAATAACACACTCTCTGACATTCCTGATGACTCGTAATGCTAGCTCGGAAATAAGACATCCAAAGTGTTTCCAAAGTGGATGCTGTGGCACCCTGGGTTGCTTTGAGGACATGTAAAGGGTGCCGCAAGATTTGTTCATTTCATTGCCTATTTATTGTGCATTTCGAAAAACAGTAGAGATAAGCAATATCAAACCATTGTACTGAGAATTAAGCATGTTATGCAGTTATGCCAGAGCTAATGACATGACACCTCATGGCTCCTGGTTGTCATAGTCTCGCAAGACGCTTTTGTGGCGTGTGTTTTCGACGTTTGCAGCGGTCAGAAAAAACAACAACAGATTTTTCACTGTAAACAGAATTAAGAAAACTGCTGATTGCATCGCAGGCAACATGTTTACCATGTTCACCATCTTGGCTAATGAGCACTAAACAAAGTACGGCACTAAACATAAAGTGCGGCTGAGGCTGATGGGAATGTCATTAGCTTTGTAGGTATTTGGTAATTTACCAATGAATGGGACAAACTGATATTTTGGTGGTGAAGTTATTACAATTCATCTTGAGAGGGACATGATGATGTCGGAACCGAATTCCACGACAATCCATTGATTAGACCTCAACTTTGATCCATCTTAAAGCTCAGTCTTGTTAGATGGCGATGTTTTAATGACATTTGAGCAGTATTTAAGATACTTTTACGCACAGTGTGTATTTTCTGTATTTATATTAAAATGCTTGCGCTTGGAACTTACTGCATGGGGAATATCCAAACAGAGACAATACAGGTAAAATGAAGTAAAACAAACTATATTCTGACTATGGAACTTGCCAACTGCTTGGATTATTGTTTTCAGTATTACCTCTCCCAGAGCCTGCAGTGCAACGGTAGCTGCCATGGCCTTGGCGTGTTTCTTATTGGGACTAGCTGTCTGGGGTTGGTAGTCCACGCCATTCACTGTGACCTGGAGACAACAAAACATATGGATCGATGATCAAATGTCAGAAATCGACCATCAGAAGCAACAAATAAAAACATGTGATTGAGAACAGGGATTAGAATAAGTGAGTGAAGCACACCTCGTGCAAAAACCGATTTTAATGTTGCTGTTTTAAAACTCAAATCCGAACTGTGTTGAGTTTCCAAGTTGAGCTGGACTGATTTAGTGTCTTCACTGCGTTTTTTTTTTTTTTTTTTTTCCTAGGGCTGTGCTCGATTGAAGAAATTCTTAGTCGACTAACACTCATTCAATTGTATCGACTAATCGATTAGTTGATTTAATCGACGGATCTGTAAATCTGAGTTTCTCCGCAAAGAGTCACGCAAAAGCACCACTTTAATTCTTGTGTTTACCAGAGATGTGCTCGTACGTTTCTTGGAAATAAGTCATTCAGCATGAAAAAAGCATCAAACAGGACTAATCGACTAAAGAAATCTAAGATGACTAAGACCAAAACGACCGATTAGTCGACTAATCGACTAAAAGGGAGCAGCCCTATTTTTTCATGTAAATTTTTGCCCTGATCTAAACCTGATGATGTGGACTAGTTAATAATGGCCTGGAATACATATTTGCACCATTCAGAAAATGCACTGCAAATACAGAAAACACATCACACCTGCAAATTAAACATGGCCATAGTTTGTAACTCCAAAGTCAGGTGGTCAGATCTGTCGCTGCTGACTCATTTTGCTATCATTTTGCAACTTGGGTCAAGACTGAAATATCTCAACAAATATTAAATGCATTTCCATGAAATTACAGACACGCGTGGTGCAGAAAGGTCGATTTGTGACGACATTGGTGATCATCTAAATGATTCGCTGCCGAAATATCGCGACATCTACAACATGAACTGGGACAAAATGGTTTCCAGACAATGAATTCTCCTGAATGTTCCTCTAGCGCCACAATGAGGTTGACATTTGTGGTTCCGAGTGAAATTTCTTTACATTGGACTGCCACGAAATTGACTTTTCCGTTAGTGCCACTATCAGGTCAAAATTTCAATGTGTCCAATACTTGGGTTTATGACCAATTAGCTATAAAAAATATTCACATCAGCTTCAGCTTAACTTTGTGTTTAGCGCTAATTAGCCAAATAACCAAAAAGAGGTTAAACATGGGAAACAACATACCTGCTCAGCGTCAGTATGTTAGTATTTAGTTCAAAGCATCGCTGCACATGGCTGTCAGATGACGATGAAATGGACACAGAATTTCTTTAAATCTGATATCATAGAATGCAGATAAAGAGATGCAAACACTTTTAACAGTGGGGACAAACCTCAAAGGTCCAACATGGAACTGGCTAATGAAAAGGAGTAAAGCTGGCACACAGAATCAAAAGGACCCACCTTGAAGAGGAAATTCTTTCGGTGGTCGGGACCACTGTGATGCACCATGACAAAGTCTGGCTGCATTATCCGTCTCTTGTTACACAGCTCAATGAGAGCAGACACCGGGTGCTTCCCTGTGCACAGATGAAAGGGCAGAATAAGATGACGGGGCACACAAATATCCTACGGAGATATCCTGAAGAAGATGAATTAATAGAATATCCATACACTTCATTTAAAATTCACGTTGATCAAGGCTAACAATCAAAATAGTCCTTATAACCTTGTGACACTGGCTAATTCTTTGGGTACCGGCTGGGGCTGAACTGCTATTCATCATTTCAACATTAACATCACAATTTAGAAGACTGCAATTTTCAAATAGCAAGAGCCACTGTTTAACATAACTTGCTGCTGAATTAGAATTTTAACAGATATGATGATAGCTGTATTTACTCTCTAGGCTTGTTTCTGTGCCCTTTATGTCCATTCAAAGATGGTTTCATCACACAAACCGCCTTGTATCATTTTGATGTTTAAATAAATGAGGACAGGGCTGTGTCTATTTTGCTGTCCATAAGAGTGGCATGTCTTTTTTCCTTGCCAGAGTAGCTTAGCTTAGTAGGTTGGTGAACATTTCCTAACCCTACAGATTACTGGTTTCGGTAATACAGCGGTATTGCTGTGGCGAAAATTAAAGTTTTTTTTTTCAACCTGGACCCTATTTTGGTGGGAACAACAATCTCTGACATTAGCCCAGTATTAAGCAAGATCGCTGCAGTTGGCAGTGGCGAAACAAGCTGCAATGTAAGTTAATAGGTCAATTGTGCAGCTTACTTTCACAAAAGTGCTCGTTTGGCCACTGACAGGTTCAGCTTAATATTCTAAGTGTCTGACAACATTATGTAAAGGATTTCTAAGGAGGTTAAAGAGTAAGATCCTTTTTTTTTTTTTTTTTTAAACATAACATCCGTGAAATCGCGTTCGCTAAACCCACCAGACTCCATGTAAATAAACAGTAATTTTAGCATCGTAAGATACACTTCCTTCAAAGTTGACAGAAACAAAATAAAACTATGAAAAGCCATTTTGGGTCGTCTTTCCACTTTTCCAACCATCACAACTCTAGTTTTTGTTGAAATAAACACATGGTTTACCGATTTGCATGTGAAAATATTAGGGATGCACCGAATATTCGGCCACCGAAAATTTTCGGCCGAAAATGGCCCAAAAGGGAAAATGTTGTGATGACGCAAACAGAAAACGCGACCTGCACGTGTGTCAGTACCCGATCCGTTCCACCTGCAAAGCGTCTCCTAAGCAAAGAGGTTGAGACGGACCACGGAGTGAAAACAATGAAAAGTACGCTCTTAAGAGTCTGTCAGCACACGTTTCAGTGAGATCTATTCGGATCCTCTGCTCTTCATCGCGACTGTACTTGATCCGCGTTATAAAGACCATTACTTGGATGCGGAAATAAAGCAGGGCGCACGAGAAATGATCCAGGCTGCGATGGATGCGGAGAACCCGCGTGGAGACGGAGACGGAGCAGCGCCCAGCGCAGGAGGAGATCAGAGCGCAGAAAAAAAAGACTTGTCTCGCTGCACCAGATGAGGGGCATGCACCCTCGTTGTCTGATATGTTCAGTGAAATCCTGCAAGAAAGTGCCTCAATTAATAATAATAATAATAATAATAACAATAGGTAAGCTATTCTGTTCTTAGGCTACTGCATACTGTATGTGACTATCAGATTGTAGCCATATTTCTGCTAGATATTTTTTTAATTAAACTTTAATATTAATTTATACAATTGCAATGCCTTGATTTTAGTAAAGTTAGTACACAGTCATAGCCATAAATGCAATGGTACTAATAATTGGCTTAATTTCTTTCGGTGTTTCGGTTTCGGTTTTCGGTCTTGGTTTCCTCTTTTTTCGGTTTTCGGTTTCGGCCAAGAATTTTCATTTCGGTGCATCACTAGAAAATATGTTGGCGCTATACACGCTAAAAGTATTGCTTTTTTAAAGGGAGTCTGGTGGGTTTAACGCTAGCTACTTCAGAGCTGTTTCTGGTTAAACAGAAAGGTCTCAGAGGTTTTAATGGTCTATCTCTGAAGGGATCCTTTCCATAATGTTGTCAGACACTTAGAATATCAATCTGAGCCGGTCAGTGGCAAAACGAGCACTTTTGTGAAGGTAAATACAAGCTGGACAATTGCCCTATTAACTTACATTGTAGCTTGTTTCACCGCTGCCGACTGCAGCTATCTTGCTTAATACTGGAACAATGTCAAAGATTGTTGTTCCCATCAGTCACTTAGACACAAACCAACAATCACAAGAAAGCACATGTGAGCAGACCAGATGCAGTTTCTCGGTCAGTAGACGGGGGAAACAGAGAAACACCATGAAAGTATTTGGAAATGAGTCACAGCACTGCTGGGCCTATACAGTAAACTTACACATACACTGTATAAAAGAAGTGGACAGATGTGGCCTCCAGGTCAGAAAAAGTCAATGCTAAAGTGCCTTAAATCTATGGAGTTTTAGTCCTATCTTTATTCAAGAGCACATTCTTTTAAATTTGAGTGCATTTCTCTAATTTTATCTTCAGATTTTGTAATAATTTCCCTCAAAACCTTGCTGTCACACTCAAATAGCCACTGCTTGCGCTTGGGTATACTGTGCTTCTGCTCAAACTTTCTGCTTGGACTCCGATATGTTGTTGGTTGGACAGATTTCCTGCTCTCAGCTTCAGCCCTTCTCCTCGCACTCTGGCTGCTTCTGTGCGCTTGCGTATCTTCTTCTCTTGGATCACTCCTGCGCTCTCTGATTTTTTTTGTGATACAGCCCTGTCAAAATTCCCCGACCAATGGAACGCCAGGTGTAGAGTTGACCAATTAAATGATCCTTTGCCCCAAGTACATATGTCAACAACGTGCACAGAATTGTGGACGCACTTTAACCTGCACCCACCAGCAAACGAGAGAAAGTTACGTCCACAATTACGAGGGTAACATAAGTAAAGCAAATAGCATTTGGTGCTAGCATATAAGCCTAGCTTGATGTCTGTAAACTAACAGATTTTCTTTATAGAGTTTAGCTAGATTGAACGACAGATGACGGTGTGTGTATATTTAAAGACACCACTTTGATTTCTATTGTTGAGGAAAAACCAAGATCCCCTCAATGTGGCTCCTACACCAACCACCCCATTTCGTAATTGAATGTGCAATATACAAATCTAGAAGTACCTGCCCTGGGGCTAGATTGGTTATTTCTCCAGATCAGATGGGCTTTATTAAAAACAGCTATTCCGTTTCTAACATCAGACAATCACCCGTGTGAATGTTTCTCTGTTATTGTTGTAAAAAAATAAAATTGAAATCCATTAATAAATCACACAAAAAAGTACACCAGTTAGTTTTCAACTGGTGACTTTTATTATGAGGCAGACATAGAAACACAATATTTGTCACCGCAGTTAGCGCCAACCAGTTTTAATTTTAAAAGTTTAGTTTGTGACTTAGTTAAACATGTTATTAACGGCGTCAATTCTTTTTTTTAATCACTGTTCTTTTTGGCCTAGATAAATTGGTAGTTTTTTTTCACATGGTGTTGCAACAAGTAGTAACGTTAGAAAAACTACAACACCACACCGGATCTAGCTAGACCGGAAACTAAACAACAGGCACGCCGCACACACTTGTTTGGGGCTTGCGAGCCGGCCAAAGAGTAGCAGGCTAACGTTACGTTTTGAGTGGATGGCGAGTGCGAGACGCCGAAAGGGATGTCAATAAGATTCTGAATGGAAAGTTTACTTTTAAAAAGTTGCCAAATTGACAAGACCAAAGTGATCTGTGTTTTTTTGTCGGTGTGAACTGAGCTATCATCGCAGCACGTCCAGTCTGAAATACCACTTGATGATGGCCAAGCACACAGCTGATGCCAATTCTCCGCCCCCTCGTCAAAGCCAGGCGACAAAAGCACAAAGCAAGCCGATCCACTTTTCCATGTTGATAAGAGCATTAAAATGAGAAAAAAGAAGAAATCAAGCGACATTTAGAATAGATGAAAATCTGCGATTAAAAATCTGCGATTAATTGCGAGTTAACTATGACATTG
This sequence comes from Perca fluviatilis, assembly GCF_010015445.1. NCBI lineage: Eukaryota > Metazoa > Chordata > Actinopteri > Perciformes > Percidae > Perca > Perca fluviatilis. Next base: position 14,975,126 of record NC_053135.1, read on the forward strand.
ATGCGATTAATCTCGATTAAATATTTTAATCGTTGGACAGCACTCATATTATGCAGTTAGTTTTGATCTAGCTTTAGTCAACAAAAACTAAGGACATTTAAGTCTAGTTTCTCATTTTAGTCATGCATTGTTGTCTTCTAATTATTTCAAGGCAGCTGTTGCCATCTTTGTTCTGCACGGGCACCATCTGTTTCATGTGTCGTGCTCATCTCTGGAGAGGATAGTGGAAAAGGCACTGCGTACTTGTCACACAGTGTCCATGTCACTCTGCTCTGCAGTAATCCAACAGACTGACTCTCCTCAGTCAATACAGTCATCATTATAAACTCTGGCTGTTGGAATAAGAACCTCTCTTTCGTTCCTGCTCACCTAGCAGTACAGCAGCTACCCGGCAGAGCGGTGATTCATTCAGAAGCTGATTTGCTCACTAATAAAATACTGTTCAGCTGTTTACGGTTTAGTGTGAGAGGATATTTCTTTAGCGAACACCTAGAGGAAGATTTAGATAATTGACTAGTAATTGATAGAGATGCACCGATTACAACTTTCTAGGCCGATTCCGATTTTCTTTGAGTTAGGCCAGCCGATACCGATTTTAGCCGATTCCGATTTCATTTTTTCTATCCACATTACAGCACACACAAATATTTATTTACTATCTTTTCTTTAATAGAACATTTTGCACAGAACATAGACCATTTTTTGAACAGATAATGGATCACTACAGAATTATATATTACTATATAAATTACTCCTGGTGTGGGGAATTCACACACATCTAAAGTGCAATGTTAGAACCATTTCCTGCTTTTCACATCCAATATCCAACCTAAAAAAATTGGATTTTGTTTTTTGGTGTCGTCCCTCCACGCCCTACTTTTTCCTTGCAGGTGTTGCATATTGCAAACGTGTTATCTTCTGCACACACGCTGGAGAATTTCCAAACAGCTGACATGTTGCAGGTTAATTCACGAGGTTCCCTACATGGGCGAGGATAGCGTGGACACGCGCTTAACACCGCGATCGGGTACGCGCGACACACGGCGGAAAAGTTGAGAGAAAGGGGAAAAAGAGACTGTCGCTCTCGCGTCCATGTGTGCGTGCGTCCTTGAGTTGTCAGTTAATTGTAGCGTTGACCGGCATGAAATCGGCATATGTCAGACTGACCTGCCGGTCGCCGGTCATGGCCGAGAACGTGAAAACCGGCCGGTCTATCGGTGCATCTCTAGTAATTGACATTAATCGTTTCTCATTCCTTCCAAGAGCAACACGAAAGATGGCCGACTGAAAGTAACATTAACGTTACATCCACAGCACTTGATGTTGCGTTAGCTGACCTTGTTGTTGGCGTGCTGCCTGCATGATTTCGCAGTTTGTCTCAGCTGTTTTGTGGCTGCTTCTTGCCTTATTCTCAGTGGATTGTGGATTAATTTAGTCCTTACATTTCTTCCAAGACCTGGCAATGTCAGATAACAAATGAGAGACATTTCAGCAGTGGAGGGAACTGTTTTACTAATCAGGAGCTACAGTGTGATTCCACAGATGCCTGCAGATGTCGTTAAATAAGACCTTGCATTAAAACAAGTTCATTTTTTCATCTTTCATATTATCGTTTAGTTAGTTGTATTTGTTGACGGAAACTGCAATACATTTTGTCAGTTCTCAAAGGCCTTTCCTGATCCAACTTGATTCCAATGTCAGGAAATGGAGAAAAAAAAATGGAGTGTAGTCTGAGGCTAAAGGTTACAGCTAAATCATTTTTCAAGTTTATTTTCACTGTACATGCTGTGACTGTGTTTGCTGTGCATCGTTTACCCATTAGATCCTTGGTTACCACCAGTCCTCCTGTCTGCTTCTGTGGCTTCTCTCCTTCAGCAACTAGTCCTGAAACACAGAAATCATCATCACCACCATCTAGTTTTAAGCACATTTTAAGCAATTCCTTTAATAGACAGATCTGCCGCCACGTAATCATTTTAATCATTAATAATTTATGAAATACGTTGGATGTTTTTCCATTCGAAAACCGTTTTTTACCAATGACCAATTTAGTTTGCATCGAACATAGGTCATCTATGTTCAATGCAAACTAAATACCACAAAATACGGACTTATTTTAAAATTGCAGAGCTCCCGTCTGCAGACCTGTTCTACATGATGGACTGATGTATTCTGATGTTCACTATTAGCTAGCGTTAGCCCAGCTGGCCTGATATATTCCAGGGAGGAACAATACTGTTGTTGCAACTTTATCTGTCCATTTACTGCCACCGCTGAAATGCATTCATACTCGGGGGAGCAGGGAGTGTCGCTAATATAGGCAATCACTTTTATGTCGATTTAGATGGAAGCGTGTGTAATTAAAGTCCTGCTTTCTGACACACACAGCTCTAAGCCTGCGTTAACCGAGTAGCTGTTTTTGTTCGAGATGTTAGTTTAGCGTTTGCATAAGCCTCAGGTAGCTAAACCGCACCACCACCAAACAACTTTCGGATTCAGAGTTCATCACAAGGACTGCCTCCGTGAGCAGAGTGAGGCCCGCTGCGACTTTTTTCTTCCTCAGAGGGCAGGAGGTGCGTCTGTTTTACAGTTCAGTCGGCCTTTTTCAGGGGCGGTTACCAAACACACCTGTAACTCAATCTCATTAAAAAGTAAGAGGCCCCATCTGGCAGCGTAGCGCGTCAGCATACTACAGCAAATCTACACAGCATTTTGTGACACGTCCCCTATCCTGCATTGTCGATTAATATAATTTGAATGGGTAACATTAACATTGATTAACAGACAATCGATTAATCATAAACATCCCTACCGCCACCATTGGCATTAGTGCCATTGTTCTCATCGTCAATAGACTGTAACACCAATGTCGTAATGAGTAATGTGTATCAGTCAGAATGGGCAGATGGAAAATTGTGCAATGCACTGACAGCAGTGTGATACTGAGGGTAGTACTGTAAACCAGTACTGGCAGTATTTACACAGGTGCACACCATGCACGCTGCTATCGGCTGAGGGTTACGCACCAACGTGGGGCCCAAAGGCTCTTTGTTACTGCCCAGAAACGTCCCGCACACAGAAAAATAAATGAATAAAAGAGAAAACCTAGGTAGAGGACAGGGTCTTTCTCAAATACAGACACCACCACGCACATATAGTCGGTCATAAGTGATGATTGACAGGGATTACTTTTGTATTAGTCTATAGGTTGTTTTTTTTTTTTTTCAGTTGGGGGCCACCGTGCTCCTAGTGAAAAAGGTTAGTCTGGAGCCCTGGAGAGTTACAGGGATTAGCTTCGGAGCGAGTACTGACTCTAGAGGCGTAGATGGAGAAAAACATTGTCTCCCCTGTGCTTTATGACCACGGTCGGAAATCTGTAGCGGGAAAAGTTAACCCTCTCCTTGACTTCATGTTGTTATGGAGAAGGAGAACCCGGGAATGAGTAGGAGGGATGCAGCACTACCAAGCCACGGCCGAGCGGATCAATCACATTTGTCGCGGTCTACGTCACCGTGAAGTGTAGTAAAAAAAATTTGAGAAGTGCCTAGGGTCCGTATCTCCACGTACCTACGTACGTACCCACGGCGTAGATTTAACGCAGAAGCATAAATTGGCCTTAAAGCATACATTGTCAAGGCTAGCTATCACTAGGCTGTTGGGTTCAGTGTTCTGTGGCTTCAGACCTTTGCGATCGACCTTGAAGTCAATTATGATTGGCTCCACGGTGCCCTCGCGGTTCCTCCCTAGGCCCTCTCCGGTCTTCCAGCCCATCTTTCTCATCAGGAACTCCCCGACACCCCCTGATACTGGAGCTGCCCTGAGGAACTGGTCCTAATTGAGACATAAACAGACACAGTGAGACAGAAGGAAAGAGGAAGAAAGAAAGAAAACAGATTATCAGTGGGAGGTGACAAATAGTCAGTCATGATATTGAGGTGACATAAGGACCACTTATGCGTTGGTGGGGAAACAGGAGGAAAAAGCCACAACGGTTTTGTTGGCAAGTTCAGTGAAACACAAAATACTTTTGGTGTTGGTACCTACGTAACACCTCCTCTCCACCCCCTCCTCATCCTGACAACAGAGACGAGGACCCTAACTCTAATGTATTAACAAAGAGAAACCCTGAGAGGCAAGTGGAAAAAAAATATTTGTGTCGGAATTATACTTTTCAGTATAATTTGTCTCTGTTACAATAATCATCAATATAAATATCATAAACAGTGGTGTATGTGCATATACACACACACACACACACACACACACACACACACACACACACACACACACACACACACACACACACACACACACACACACACACACACACACACACACACACACACACACACACACACATAAATGCTAGCCTAGCCAATTGTCATCCTCAAGCATGACATTTGGTTAGGGGCAGTGATCTGATTGGCACAGTCTACTGTGGTCCAGGCTGTGTCTAATCTGGTTAAAATATTTTTTATTGGGGTGTGATTTGTGATTGTCCTGAACTTGTGAGGTAGGTATACAGAAGCCCTGAGACTGCGTTGTCAATGTTTTGGTTCATTTTGTAAAAAAATATATAAATACAGTTTAAATGAAATCTCAAGAACAGGTAAAAATTAAACATCATGGTATGGTGTACATTGTGTACTACTTTGTAATCCGTAGTACATCATTTCAAGTGTAAATTGTAAAATAAATAAATAAATAAATAAGTTATTTCGGAGGTGTACATTTAAGACCGCAGTTTCTCTACATTTCTGCCAAAGTTCTTGTTCATTGCATCTCAGGGTGTGAAAAAGCTATTTCATGTGTGTTTTATCAAGAAAATTCATCAAATTGATGAAGACGGCTTATAGTTCCTTGATAAAAAAGATAATTTGGTACCTGGAAATCTTAACATATTTTCAGATTGAGCCAAAGTCGTCAAAATATCAAATTAATGCTGACAAGAGTGGTTACTTAAAATAAAGCTAACAGTGGTATACCAGCAGACATGCGCAGAAACCTCAACATGTCAAAAGATGCAGGTCTGTGTTTAGTTTATAAAGAGGTGTACAAGTCTATGCTCATTTTTTGGAACATCTGTCTCAATGATTTTGTATTCTTCCTTGTGTATGTTGCATTTGTGTGCATCTTACCTTCTTCAGCCATGCTTGTGGTCCGCTGGTAGAAAGCTCCTCCGAGCTGAGGACCTGGGCTCCAGTCGAACCAGTGAAAAGACCAGGAACAGTATTGGATTGGGCCCACGCATCCACCTATCAAATTTCCAGTCACATTTACAGTAGATCAGACAGTCGTAGATCCAATAGTCTTATTTAGTAGACAGTCTGGAAACATTTAGCAATGAAGTGCTGTACATACAATTAGTGCATACTACTCCTCCCACTCGGGTGCATCGCAAGTCATTAAGATACCAAAGCGGGCATCAGTGCTGGAGAGCTTGCAATAAGAGAAAGCAAATGTTTGGCTTTGAGTTTTTCTCAATTAAATTTTCAGTCTGCACTTTCAGCCAGTGATTCATATTAGAGATGCACCGATTACAAATACAACTTACAATTCCGATTTCTGATATTCTTTGAGTTAGGCCAGCCAATACCGATTTTAGCCGACTCCGATTTCATTTTTTCTAACAACTTTACAGCACACGAACATATTTATTTTCTATCTTTTCTTTAATAGAACATTTTGCACAGAACATAGAAATTTTTTTTAAACATATAATGGATCACTATACAATAGAACTACATAAATTACTCCTGGTGTGGGAAATTCACACACATCTAAATAGCAATGTTAGAAGCATTTCCTTCTTTTCACAACCAATATCCAACTAAAGAAATTTTATTATGGTTTTTGGTGTCGTCCCTTCACGCCCTACTTTTTCCTTGCAGGTGTTGCATATTGCAAACTTGTTATCTTCTGCACACATTGCTGAAGAACAGCTGACATGTTCCAGGTTAATTCCCGAGGTTCCCTACATGTGTGAGAATAGCGCGGACACAAAAGAGACTGTGCTGTCGCGTCCGTGTAACTCGTATAACTTATGTTGTCAGTTAATTTTAGCATTGACTGGCATGAAATCGGCAAACCGCCCAATTCCGGTCACTGGCCGGTCTATCGGTGCATCTCTAATTCATATACAAATGGGTTCTGTAATATAGTTGATAGGCTTTAATGCTTTTTTTCTCTTGAATGTATTGGGAAAAAAAACTATATTCAGGCATGCTATATTTTGGTTACAGAAGGTCATAGACAAGTAATCATTAAGTAGGTGTCCCAGGCTGGCTGCTCTTCCATGCTAAATGGCTTAGTGATTAATTGAAGATTTGAAATGAAGGAATTAGTTTGCTTTCCAACAGGCAGACAACGTAGTTATAATGGTGATGCTTTAACATTTGTGTGCTTTTATAGTTCCATTGATAAACGGAAAGTCTTGGATTTCTACAGGGCTACTTGTTTATTCTACCAGCCACGCTGGTAATTCTTTTCTGATCCATTTTCAAATGTATTGCAATTGATATGCTAGAAAGTAAGTAACGATGTTCGGCGAACCTAATCCACCAAGTCTCTTAGACTCTTGAAGGGTGGATATTTTGATTCATTTTTGCCTTTTCCAGTAGAACACGTTTACAGCAGAGTTGAGAGAGGAGAGCCATCCCAGGGGCGGGTTAATGAGTATTTGAACAAGACTCATTTTCACTGTGGCTTTTCGACCTAAAAGAAACAGTGTAAAGTCTGTTCGGTCGTTCGTAGGCATCTTTGATATGTAATGTTAGACTGTCAGTCGGCCTGTCCAGAGTCTCTTCCGATCACTGGGGAGGGGGGGGGAGTAGAGCAGTTTTCTAATACAGTATGAACTCCGGACAATGTCAGGAGAATCAGGTGCAGATATCGTCTGGAGTTTCCCTTACACACATACAGCAAACAACAGGAGATTCTCTGTATCAGTCGCATTCTGACTTACTGAACTGGAAATACTCGGTTTAATTTCCTTGAATGTCTGATGATTTCAGCGTCAGTCCTTACACACAGAAGGTACTGAACTTAAGACATTTCTCCAGTTAGACATTTTCATTGCCGTCTTTGTGTTAATCACCCTTCTTCTTCAACCTCTGATGTTTGTTTTCTTGTGGTTTTGCGAGCCGCATAATAGGAACGTCCACATGCTCTTCGTGAATACTTAGCCTAATGAGCGGCACTATTCACACACAGGCTTAATTGGAGATTACACAGTCTTTGTACTAGGGAGCTGACAGGGTAGACTCTGTTCGATCAAACTGATTTAGACATTTACGTACTCGCATACATCTGAGTGGGGTAATATCTACATAATTTCAGGATTGCAGAGCATGTATGAAAGGGGTTTAGGTAGAACATTCACACGTTATTGGCAGTAAACCGGCGTGAGGCCATAGACCTCAACAGTTTGGTTCCGGAAGGAAAAATCATATTTATTTTCTCCAGAAGGATTTGGATTTTTAGCCATAATGTCTAAATCATCCAAGGTGTACTTACCACGAGCAATGAGATTGTGAAATCATGGTTTATGCCCCGGTAGAAGCCACAAGTTTGTATGAAATCAACCTTGTTTTAAGAAAAAAAAACATTCGCGATGCCATGGAGAAGTACTACACTACCCACAATCCTACGCGTAACAGAGACGTCTCTGATTGGTGGAGCTTGCTGTTACATTTTATGGAAATGTTTACCGCACCTAAGAACCGGCGACCGGCTACCATTGAACAATCTATGATTGTTTATGTACACAGTCTTGTACCTTAGCATTTTTTGCTGTTTTCAAAATATTTTTTGGGTCATGATTCATCTTGTAGCTGCGTGGTTAGGTTCCAGGCTTAAAACTCTTTATATAAGCATTTTCTAAAACGATGGATGGAACGATCGATGTAGATATTGAATAGGAAAAATCATTTCTGGAACCAGAGCTACTCAAAAAGTCGGAGGTAACTGCAATGCACATTAAATAGTTGCTGATGTATCTTTATATGAGAACTTTTGATTTTGTTTTATACAGTGCATATTTTAATGGAGACACTGAGGGCCAGATGTACGTACATTTGCGAATGTAGCGTTATCAGCGCCATGACTAAACCACAGAAAGCACACGCTGTGATACTTCAGCTTACGTTGTATTTACCAAACCTGCAGTTCATCGGGTAATCAGCGCCTTTCTCCGCCCACTATACCGTAAATTGCGCTGCAGCAAAGCGTTTAGTACTTGTGCTATGACACGGCTGAGTGCAGACTGCGATATTCCCACTGCTGATGCTATGACCGTTTGAAATGACCCTGATGCCAATATTTGTAATGTAGCGAGGAGTTTAACAACTGCTAAAATGGAATGTGAACACTGAGCCGGAGATTCAATGTCATCTTTGATTTCTTCCAGTAACTGTAATATTGTATGGCTGCTTAATCTGTAACACTTAATGATTTTGTGTTCACGCAACTGGAAAAGTGTGATCCTCTTTGCAGCTCGTCTCCTTGGCCTACGTCTTCGTCTTGCTCGGATTACTGCTGCCATTTCACCAGGAGGCATATGTGAGGAAACCCGTTTGCGCCTTGTTTACACCTTGTTTTAAGAGGCAGAGAATTTTCACCGGAAAACAGAGGCGCGCTTTCACGGGTGGATTTTGTACATACCACGGAAGACATAATTAGGCGCACTTTACGCTTCCCCTCCCATCTCTTTATGGGAAACTCCCACTTTCTCCTTGACCCTCCATGCATATGCATGACACGGAAAAGCGCAATTTGCCATATTCAGCTGCTGCGACAGGCAGTCTGCGCTTTTACCTCAGTGCGGCCTGTTTGTACATACCTGGACATGAAAAATACGCCTGAAGTGGGCGCAAAAGCGTTAGCACATCTGGCCCTGAGTGAAACAGGCTGTACGTTTGGCTGCACTGGTGCAGCTGACTGTATATGTGTCTGTCTTTTTCTTGTCTGTGTATTTTGTCATTATCACACGTATTGTGTTATGAAATGATGCCATTGTGTTTGTTTAATCTCGGTCTTACGATGTCCTATTTTGTATTTTTTACGAGGTATTGTAATGTGTATGATGTACATTCATTATTACATTATCCGAATGTAAAGAGAGTTGTAAGGACCTCAGGAAGAATAGCTCCTGCATTGCACTGAGGATTGAGAATCCTAACTAAACAAACAAAAAAAAACAGCTGTAAATCTGTAACACTATATACATTTTTTCAAAGGGGTACTTGTTAAAGTCCAAAACCCAATACCACAACTTGCTGCTAGTGTTCATATTACATAGCCATATTTATTCTGCTCTTATAACACTGCAATATATTTCTTGTCCTGCCTATGCACCACCTGTCTATGCTTGTATATCGCATTGCACTTTTCTGCTTTTTTTGCACTTCTGGTTGGACGCAAACTGCATTTCGCTGTCTTTGTACTATGCACAATGACAATAAAGTTGAATCTAATCTATAATATATAACTATATGCACAATGTGGTATATAATAGGTTTACCACTTTGGTCAAGACTTCAATATGTCAAAGACTGGAAAGGATTGCCATGAAAAGTTATGCAGACATTCAAGTTCCCCACAAGATGAGCTGGCCACCAGACTGGTCAAACAACACATGCTAGCAATAGGGGACTCCATTACCCCCAATGTTAGATCAGCATTGCCAGCCACTGTTTACTGTCTACCCAGGGTTGTAGGCTCTTAGTTGGGTTAATATATTCATTATCTATATATTTAATTTTCTAAGTGTCTGTACTAATAATACTTCTTAAAATATGTGTACTATACCTGCTCTTGTGCCCGGCTAAGCATGCAGATAGCATTGACATCATAGGGGTTCTCAGCCAATCGCCTCTGAGCTTTGATTCTCTCAGTTACAGCCTGAGAAATATCTACTGGCTGCAGAGAGGGAGAGAGAGAAAGACAGACAGAACAGAGGTGAGAAAAAAAAAAAACAGTAGTGAGGGTAGAGAAAGAGAGAGAGGGGGAAGAGACCTTAATTTAAAAATTTCAAAAGGCAAAAAGTCAGTTAGTCAGGTATTTGTCGGCACACTCAGGTTTACAAGCAAAGACCTGAGAAAATGTTTTTAAATCAGTTACCTTTGTGAATTGTTTTATATTGTCTTATGACTTATCTTATAACTGGATGTGTACATGTCGTGTGTAAAGTGGAGATATTGATGCTTACTGAAACACACATTTTTGTTATTTACAGTAGTTATTGAGTATTGTGTCATTCTCGTGAGTTTATCTATATCTTCATAACATAAGCGCTAGTTTAATATTTAGTGCTATTTGTTGCAGAGTTTCTGAGACATCGTTTTTATCAGGCCTGGACCTATATTTATCATGTGCCTGAGATTCACTGCTGCAGAGTCGGGAACAGTAAACAGTAAAGTTACACATGCAACAAATAGGCCCTTTTACATAATCAGCATTACCTTTTAGGTTCCAGATTATCTGTGTGCTTACAGACACAACAATGCATATTACAATTTACATACATAAATACAGTATTACAAAGAACATAGACGGTATACTTCCACTTCTCACCTGCAGTAGTGGGTCAGGAAAAACGCTGTCATTATCTAGCACACAAACAGGCTGTTCGACAACCTCCGTTAACCCTGGTGCTGTCTTCGTTTCACCTGATGATGAGGTAGCTGTCGCTATGGGAACAGTGGTCCCGGCTTTCCTGGAGGCAGCTGCAGCTTTGTCTGATGTTTTGTCGACTGGAACCCATTCTCCGTAGGCCCCCAGTGCCTCGCCCTCCTGGACAGTATAACACATTACATTACCACACACTCATTAAGAAATTGCTGTGTGACATACGCAATAGCTACATAGATGCCCCTTTGTAAACAGTGAATTCATTGCTTGTAATTTGGAATATAGTAACTGGTTGACCAAGAGGACAGCTTTTCTGCCTTCAATTGATTTGTTTTAGTGAGAAAGTAATTTGTAGTTATTTTGCCTTTGGTTACCTGTAGCGGCCATTTATAGCACTGCAGTACTGTAAACACCTGCCTCCTATCTACAGCAGGAAATTGACTTTTAAACACTGTTACAAGATCCAAATCTAATGCACATCTATTCAGACCTTCTTACGATGTTGGGATCCGGAAGACACAGGAAACTCCTTGGCCATGCCTGCGTCGCTACGCACTGCTGGCCGTACTGTGGTGTTCTGGAGCGAGAAGAGGTTATAGTGTTAATTATTTTTGCTTCAATCCAATGAATTTCACTAACTGGCTGGCAGGTGTGTTAAAATCAGTCAGGACAACTCAAAGAGAGGCACTACATCATGGTGCATTGTATAATTACACTGCGGGATAACTTTACATTGCGATTTAACTCACTGGTGAAAGTTGCCTGACCATAAGTCAAACTACCACAAACAACTGGAAAAATTGATTACTATTTGTTTACAGCTTCCCTTGTTTCTTTTGGTAGGTATCCATGTATGAATACTGTAGGGCTGCACAATCATGACATTTTAGTTGCAGATTAATTGTCAAGCAAATAATTGCAATTACAATTTAATTATCTTTGTTTTGATTGACTTTATGCCACACAGCGGTGCTGTTGGGTTTGGCTTTACAGCTGGTCCTAAATCCATGCTGTTCATTTTAATGATGCGGGAAGGAAAATAGTTTGCTCAAACAATGTCAACTCTCGCTCTGCTGTACATAGATTGATTTTTTTTTCTTGCTCTACAACTGTCGTGGAGGCCGACATAACTTAAAGTAGTGTTCCAAGAAAGTTCATTAAAGTTAAAGGATGCTTGATTTCATTTTGAAAAGTTAATATGCAACGAGGAAACACAAAGCCATGTTTCCATACAAGCATTTTTATGTGAATTATAAAAGTTGGATGGAAGCGACAAAATTCAACAAAACTGGCAACCGGCAGCGATGCCAATGAACCAGGCTGCAATGTAATCATATAGGGCAAATGTGCATTGTCTATTTAATATTTCTGTTTTGCCTCTGACATGCTCAGATTGTTATTCTGTGTCTGACCAACATTATGAAAATGATCCCTAATGAGATAGACCTTTTTGTTAATGAGTAAGATGCTTTTTGTTTAACCAGAAACAGTTAAATAACTCCAGACTCCATTTAAATATAAAAAATAATTTTAGCTTGTATAGAGCCAGCATATTTCCACATGTAATTGGGTAAATTAAGGGTTTATTTCAACCGAACCAGAGTGGTGATTATTGGAACAGTGAAAAGACAAACCAAGACGGCTTTTGAGTTTTATTTTGTTTCTGTCGAAATTGAATGAAGTGTTTTAAGATGATAAAATGACTGTTTATTCAAGTGGAGTCTGGTGGGTCGATAACGATTTCAGGGATTTTCCTGTTAAACCAAAAAAAGGTAGACAGCTATAGGGATCCTTTCTATAATGTTGTCAGACACTTGAAACAATAATCTGAGCCCGTCAGTGGTAAAACAAGCCCTTTTGACAACGTAAATTGAAGGTGCGCAATTGCCCAATAACTTACATTGTAGCCTGTTTCGCTGACTGCCGACTGCAGCGGTCTTGCTTGATACTGGACCAATTTCAAAGATTGTTGTTCCCATCAGTCACTTAGACACGAAAATAGGGTCCAGGTTGAAAAAACCCGAAGCTACCCTTTAAAAATATACTAACATCAAGCAGCAAAGGACTGTCTGTTAATGATCTCCAAAATTATTTTTACAAGAACTACTAAGGGAGACTCTCAGCTATAAATAAAGAAACCTAATATTGGCACATATCTGTCATCATCTTGCTTCGGAAAGTAAGTAATCTAATCTCATGTAAGATGAAACAGAATGACCTGCACATTTGCAGTCAATTCCAGATGGCCAAGCTCTTTTTCTTTTCTACGTTTGTTTTTTTCTGACATTGGAACCTTTTGCTCAGGTAGACAGATAATATCCCTTAACCCATCTGATGGAAACTAACCTAATTTGAATTCCATTTGTTGCAACATTTTAAACATCGACACGTAGTGCAAATTTTGAACCAAATTTACAGAAAACTGGCAAAAGAAAATGCGTGTTTTTCATCCACTACCCTACCAGTATGCAAATTTTGCAAATGTCATGTGCCATAAAACCTTTGCAGAAGTCGTCAAACTCAAAATGTGGTGGAAATATGGCATTTATGTGTTTTTCATGTAATTATTGTGAAATTCCCTTTAAGGGGAATCTAACAATTGTGCAAAGATGACTGTGGTCAACACAAATTAATTGCAATCAGGCAATGTATGACTACTAAATCTCAAGCAATAATGGGGCAGGACATCTTTACATGACCTCCAATTAACAATTTCATCTCAACAATAAGGGGTTAAAGTCAATATGCAATATGTTTTGCAATTTAATGGTAGGAATGAGAGTAATGTTAAGACAATTTTAATTGGAAAAGGGGAAAAATAGGGGTAATAATAGGGTAATATGTTCAAAATAATAAGAGGCATTATTATATTTCATGTTTCCATTATTATGAAATAACAGGTAATTTCCTTGTTATCTCTCAGTCATCATGTAAAGTGCTAACCCATAAACTTCAATGTATTATTGGTGGGGTTTACCACAGATTCACAAGGGAGAAAACTCAAATTCATAGCAATGTATCATATAACACACAGTGTAGCTTGTGTGTGGACGTTACGTTGATGCTGAAGCTGATGGCTTTTTGCTCTCGAAGAGCTGATCCTCCAAAAGGCTTCCCATCATCCTCTTCGTCTGAAACATGAGGCATTGCCACCGGCAGCTCTCCTTTACTGTCCACAATCATCTTGCATTTCTACAAAGACACACGCACGTTAGTTACAAAGGAGAAATTAGAGAATTGGTTTCACATTCATTACCACTGCAAAGTTGATTTAAGTTGATTTAAGTTTACATTTGATATCTTTTGAGTGCAGTGAAACTCCAGTAAATAATAAAAGGTTTGCACTGCTATGTACCCTTACATCAGTAAACTCCTTAATGCTGATGCTGTTGGCCTGCTTCGCTACTTTCCTCTTCACTTCCTCCAAAGCAGCAGTGTTGGGTTGCGTTGAGACAGGAGGGGGCTTGTTGGTAATGGAGGGCAACGGGAGCAATGACGACATGCCCATGTTGGACAACGCCGCTGTCATGGTGGCTGGAAGGAAAATACAGAGACGGAGAAAGAGAACAAGAAAGGAGCCAATGAAAAACAATTACAGTAGCTAATTCAAGTTCGATTCAAGCTTGTCAACCGTTCCTCTCAGAAGCTGACCTATATATCAATTTAAAATAGCCAATTTGAACTTTACAAATTCCCCAAATGCTTAACCCCTAGTCTATGATGTCATGATGACACAAACAAATACAAAAAAACCTGCCTAAGGCATGCCTCACCCCTCCGACAAATGACTCTCAGGGTGCCTTCCCACCTACAGCGTTTGGTCCGGACTTTCCAGTTTGATCCGAACCAAAATTACCGGTGTCTCTGAATAAATGCTGCAGCTCCCCCAAAAGAGTGGCAATAGCACGGGGAGGGCAGGAGTCAGTTGGAAAAACACTTGCCAAAATTTCGACACCAGAGAGAGGATCATAGGAGAGGATACGAGAGGACGGGAAAGCCTTCCTATGAACCAATCACTTACAAGCATTGGGAGATGCGGCTCACGTAAAGTTCTTTAGTGCGCTTGTGAATGTGAAACCAAAACTAACCAGATCAAATGTAAACAATGTAAGCGCAACTGCGATGTGAAACCAAAACTAACCCGAACAAATATATACGATGTAACAAAAGCATGAACCTTGGTTCGGACTTTCAGGTGTGAAAAGTCATGTAAAAAAGTACGGAACTGAAAAACTTGTAATAAAGGCTTAATAAAACACATTGACTGTGATTCAATTAGTGAGTGGAACATATATATATATACAGTGAGGAAAATAAGTATTTGAACACCCTGCTATTTTGCAAGTGCTCTCACTTAGAAATCATGGAGGGGTCTGAAATTGTCATCGTTACAGAGGTCAAACGTTTCCTGTAGTTTTTCACCAAGTTTGCACACACTGCAGGAGGGATTTTGGCCCACTCCTCCACACAGATCTTCTCTAGATAAGTCAGGTTCCTGGGCTGTCGCTGAGAAACACGGAGTTTGAGCTCCCTCCAAAGATTCTCTATTGGGTTTAGGTCTGGAGACTGCCTAGGCCACGCCAGAACCTTGATATGCTTCTTACAGAGCCACTCCTTGGTTATCCTGGCTGTGTGCTTCGGGTCATTGTCATGTTGGAAGACCCAGCCTCGACCCATCTTCAATGCTCTAACTGAGGGAAGGAGGTTGTTCCCCAAAATCTCGCAATACATGGCCCCGGTCATCCTCTCCTTAATACAGTGCAGTCGCCCTGTCCCATGTGCAGAAAAACACCCCCAAAGCATGATGCTACCACCCCCATGCTTCACAGTAGGGATGGTGTTCTTGGGATGGTACTCATCATTCTTCTTCCTCCAAACACGGTTAGTGGAATTATGACCAAAAAGTTCTATTTTGGTCTCATCTGACCACATGACTTTCTCCCATGACTCCTCTGGATCATCCAAATGGTCATTGGCAAACTTAAGACGGGCCTTGAGATGTGCTGGTTTAAGCAGGGGAACCTTCCGTGCCATGCATGATTTCAAACCATGACGTCTTAGTGTATTACCAACAGTAACCTTGGAAATGGTGGTCCCAGCTCTTTTCAGGTCATTGACCAGCTCCTCCCGTGTAGTCCTGGGCTGATTTCTCACGTTTCTTAGGATCATTGAGACCCCACGAGGTGAGATCTTGCATGGAGCCCCAGTCCGAGGGAGATTGACAGTCATGTTTAGCTTCTTCCATTTTCTAATGATTGCTCCAACAGTGGACCTTTTATCACCAAGCTGCTTGGCAATTTCCCCGTAGCCCTTTCCAGCCTTGTGGAGGTGTACAATTTTGTCTCTAGTGTCTTTGGACAGCTCTTTGGTCTTGGCCACGTTAGTAGTTGGATTCTTACTGATTGTATGGGGTGGACAGGTGTCTTTATGCAGCTAACGACCTCAAACAGGTGCATCTAATTTAGGATAATAAATGGAGTGGAGGTGGACATTTTAAAGGCAGACTAACAGGTCTTTGAGGGTCAGAATTCTAGCTGATAGACAGGTGTTCAAATACTTATTTGCAGCTGTATCATACAAATAAATAGTTAAAAAATCATACATTGTGATTTCTGGATTTTTTTTTAGATTATGTCTCTCACAGTGGACATGCACCTACGATGACAATTTCAGACCCCTCCATGATTTCCAAGTGGGAGAACTTGCACAATAGCAGGGTGTTCAAATACTTATTTTCCTCACTGTATATATATATATATATAACATAACATCTATATTCTATTCTATATTGAATAGGCCTATGTATAGTCAAGCCAAATTGGAAAGATTTTCCACCCCATTAGATTAAGGAGGCTAGTTAATTATTAGTAATAGTGACAATTGGTAACACCTCTCAATGTAGCAGTTACAGAATAACAACAACAAAAACTACAGCCTTCAAAATGACCATAACGTTGAATAAACACCTCTCTAAAATAGTTTTCACAATAATTGAACATCATAACCTTTATTAAGGTTAGAATGAGCTTAATCATCATTAAATAAGCATCAAGCCTCAAGGGAGTACTGTAGTGATGAAATGACTGGATAGATGGATGAGACATTGATAGATCAGTAATTTTAGAAAAAAAAAAAATCATGCAGATAAGAGTCAAAATTGTACCGGCCGTCATACTGGCCATAGCAGCATTCATGGCCATACTGGGCAGAGACAGGGGAAGCACTGTGGACCTCAGGCTGGCAGGGATGGGCATTCCTGCTTTGGCACACATGGCAGCAGCATTGGCCTTGGCAATTTCTAACAACTGGTCCTTATCTGGAGAAAAAGAATAAACACAAATACAATAGAGGAATCAATTAAGTAAATGGATGCGTTGATGCAATACCGGTTTTCACCGAGTTTACGTACAGTGTGATGTTTCAAACTAATTTAAATATCGATTCACAAACCACTTTAACTATTTTTAAACTATATACCTGGTGTTATTGTTTTTTGGAACATTTAGCAACTGTTGCAGACATGCATGACTTGATAACGATTCTACAAAGGCAACTCAGATTTTACTTTAAAAAATAAAAACAAAATGAGATAATGTTATTTAAGAGATTGTGGATTGTCACCAAGCCTGAGTGGCTAAAATGTAACAAAAAGTGGAAATGAACTTCCACTTAAATTGGCTTACAGTTTTTGAATTGTTTTTTTTTTTAAATACTTTTAACAACTTTCCTAAATTCTTAACACGGTTAGCACAACATCCGTCTGTGTATGCTATACAATGAACACGTCTTGTTGCTTTGACACAAAATGCATACAGTTAACACAAATTTAAAATGCTTGAACTTCTTTTACACACAAGCTCAACCAAGACCAAAACAATGGATTTTTTACTGCCACATTTACCAATGCCTTTACACTGTATGTCAGAACAGATAACATCATGTTCTAAACCGTATAGGCTAAAGTCAAAGTGAACAGTTGTTCGTATTGTAAATTTAAACCCAAATATATCCCCTGCATTTTATTTCATTGCTACTGAAAAACAACTGATTGAAGTTATGCAAATAGATCAATCGCAGCTGATTCCCATCTAGAAAACACACACAGGTGTTGAGGTTCTTTCAATCGCATGACTACATGGTAGTACAGAAAAGACGACCTATTTGAACAATGTAGATGAACACAAAGAAAGTAAGAAGTTTCTGCAATTCCATCAGATGTTAGTGTTTTGTCTGACATTGTGCTATGACTGACTGGATGTTCCGGTTGGAAGAGAACATGTGTTAGGGTTTCGGAAGAATTATTTGATTTTGAGACATGTATGCATTGTTTTGGTAGACATAGCGTATTGCGTTTGAGTATTATTGTATTTTGAAAATTAGTGTTGGAGTTTAGTTTACAATGCGTGATTTTGAGCAGGACGGGATATCACCTTTAAAGATGCCTCTAACTTTGGAATTGGACAGCTTTCAGTTTTTCTTTGCATGTGGATGTATAAAAGCAGTTGCTGAGTTTGCAGTTTAAGTGCTCATATTATGCTCATTTTCAGGTTCATAATTGTATTTAAAGGTTGTACCAGAATAGGTTTATGTGGTTTCATTTTCAGAAAACACCATATTTGTGTTGTACTGCACATTGCTGCAGCTCCTCTTTTCACCCTGTGTGTTGAGCTCAATGTTTTAGCTACAGAGTGAGACATCTCACTTCTGTGCCATCTTTGTTGGCAGTCGCACATGCGCAGTAAGTACTGCTAGCTAGTCAGTTGCAGAGTATAAGGGAGTGCCATGCTAGCAGCTAGGCGAGCATTATAACGTGTGTTACAAAGTGACGCACGTCCGTCGCGGAAGTAAAGGCTGGACTACAATAGAGCTGTTTGGAGCAGTTTGTGAACAGTGTTTTCTGTTGGAGATGGTAAGTCCCCTTGGGGTGGACTTTGGGCTTTTTCACTTTGTAAACCTATAACATGAACAAAAACATATATAACACAATAAAGGAAAGGGAAAAAGCCTAAAAGCATAATATGAGCACTTTCAGTGACGGTGGTTTACAGCGACTTCATGACACCGATACCTTCTTTATAAATAATAATGCAAAAATGCAAATGAAAAAAAAAGCAACAGTAATATAGTTGGTTCACATTCCAATGAGTAATTTCATATTATCTGACCCAGTTCACTGATGCGTTGAGGGCTGTTGCTCGAACTGCAGAGTTTCCGAGTGGGGGATCTATTTTTGCGGAGGATGAGTACAGGGGAGTGACTTGGCTCTCGTTTCCAGCGGTCCCTCTGGCTGTATGTAGCCCTCCTCCGACCCCTCGACACCGACCGTGAGCGCGACCTCCGCGACCGCCGGCCCCCTGACCTGCACGGACAAGATCCAGTTAAATTAATTTGAAATGACGCAAACCGGCACCAACTTTTGTGGATATCAATGTCTCCTGAATAATGTGTCTTGGAGTCACCCAGGCAGTCAATAGGGACAGTGCACTATACTCCTTTCATAGTGGGAATAAACATTTAACCCAAGTTGGACCAATTAAAATGAGACAGCTATCACAGGCAGTGTAATGTGCGGTTGTCAACTTATGTTTTTCTTTGTCTTTAATGCTCACAGTTAAAAGCTGAAATAAACAACAGGAGTACAAAATGAATAAAACAATACGCTGACAAAACATGCAAAGAAATAATAAATAATTTAAAAGCAGGTTGCATGAAAAGCTAAACAAAGAAGTTACAAAATGACGGTTCACAAATCGAATTCCTGGCCAAGCCAGTGTTGTTTATGGTTGCACTGCCGCTGTGCTAAGCTAAATTCTAAAGAGGACAGACATTTGGCAAGCTTTCCCTTAAAGGTGCCCTGCCACACCTATTTCATTACTTTGTGGTAATGTCTGAAGTTCTACCATGGACTCTAACATTTTTTGTGGAAAAAATGCCTTGGTTACCTTGTTTCAAGCCATTCTAGCGTGGTATAGAAAGCCTGCAGGATGACTCTGCTCGATTTCTGCCAGTTCTCATTAATATTCAACAAGCTAAGCTGTTTGAATCTGATTGGCTAACAGCTAGCCAATGAGAGCCTGGCTGTCAGAATCCTTTACCCAGCCCAACTGGGCGAGCTAATGAATAGTAATGAGCTCCGGCAATATGATGACAGACTGACCAGCTTTTGTAATTGGCCTGATTTCTCTGCTTATTTCTTTTCAGTGGCTAGAGCTGAAAAAGGAGGTAGCAGCTCATTTTGCACATTCACATCATAAAATAACACATAACATATTTCAAAAAATGCAAGTAAAAACGGTTTTGTATGGCAGGACACCTTTAAGTTACCAGCTAACGGTAGTGGTAGCTAGCTACAGCTATCTTGGTCAGCAGAACGCTTTTATGGCGACCAAAATGTTCCAATTAACTTTGGTGAAGTGAAAACAGGGTCAAAGTTAGAGACGAAAACAAGGACAACACCCAAAAACAAGTTTGATCGATATGCATTACTAAGCCTCTGTCCCGATTGACAGGTTGGCGTGTAGCCGCATCCTAAAGCATCCCCTGCTTTATCGCCAATTTTAAAATAAATGGGACTATGAGTCACAAAATGAACATCATGCTGTATTGAAGATAGATAGGGTTGGGATTGATTTTCCAATTCAAATTGATTTTATTGGAATGATCTGATATCGATTCATAAAATCCAGAATTCCTCAAAAAAAAAAAAACTCCAAAGTTAGGCTACATTTTTGCGAGGGAAAACTGGCCATTTCAAATGGGGTCCCTTTACCTCTCTCACCAAGATATCTACATTAAATTTCACTCAATACGTTTTGTTATTGACTTCTGTAGTGTGTGACATTGAATTGGAAATCTAATCTAAATCGGGAAATCTGTGGCGATACCCAGCCCTAATTGAAGAAGACTTAAAATTAGTGATTAACTCATGAAAACATTTATTCAGGTAATAAATCAGGTGAGAAGTAGGGTAATTTTCCCATTAGTCTATATCTTTTGCGTTCCCCTTCCGGGATTGCTCTGGTGCTGCAGGGAAATCCGCCGGACGCTTTTGTTTTCAGGATTTAGTCACTTCCGCATTGGCTTCACTTTTCAGACCCGGAAGCTTTGTCCATTATTTTTACAGTCTGTCGTGGACACATGCAGCCAGCCGCTTTCCCAATAAATCTGCAGGTTTCCATTGCATTAATTAGTTTAGTTGCGAGGCTGTCAGCTATGTCTGCCTGGTACACTCTGTTAGTAGACTGGCCAATTTAACCCACCAGTCCTCATCCATGTACTGTAGTGGCATGTAGCTCTCCATTTTGAGTGCCGTCCAGCAGTCGGTAGTGAGAGCCACGAACTTCGCAGAAAAAAAAGAGCTGAAACCGAGTGCTAGTGCCAATAAGCTACTCCAATAAAAGGCACTTGTGGTTTCATGTGTTGCCCCATGAGTTGGTTGCATAGCCTATTTTTTTTTAACCAAATCACTTTAAATAACAAGATCAATGCTTTTTTTAACAGCTAACTAACTGATTAATTGAATGTGAACTCATATTCATATAATCATAATCGTTTGGTTAATTTAGCTATAACGTCACATGGATAAAGGAGATCCTAATACAGAAAAAAACCCAGTCACTTTACCTCGACCGTGACCTCTTCTTCTTTGAAGGACTCCTGGATCTGGATCCCCTCCTGTGGCTCCTACATGGTGACTTAGATCTTTTCTGCCTCTTTGATGACTTTGATTCTTTTTTCCTCTGTGGGGACTTGGATGGTTTCCTCTTCATCATTGCTGGCAATTTAACATTAGTGTCAGATGTACTCGGGTGTTTTGATGCTTTAATCCGAGGCAAGCTGAGCTCAGTGGTCTGGTCAGGTTCAGTAGCTATGGACTGGCTCATCATGGAGTGGGGTGCGGCAGAACCTGCAGATTTAGCATTAGGCCAAAAAACACATTAATTAGATCTTTTTTTTTTTTTTTCTGTGGGTCATCATGAAGTACCAGGAAGTACATCAAATAAAGGCGAAACAACAACAAAGATTTTTATTTAAATTTTTTTTAAGAATTTCATCAAAATCTGAGTTTTGTCAGAATTTCATCTCCTTTATTACATACTATGCTTCCCTCAATACTTATTATTGATTATACCGACCCACCCCTGCCAACCCACCCTACCATCCGCCCACCTGTTCCACCCCTGTCACCATTTACCCCACACATTGCTGGTCCTCATTCAAGACAGGCCACACTTACACACACACACACACACACACACACACACACACACACACACATTACAACAACAACAACAAAATAAATAAATAAATAAAAATAAGTAAAATAAAATAATAAAGGGGGTTCTTAAGACATGGCATTATAGATTTGGCTCCATTGGCTATTAAATTGTTTATTTTTATTTTTGTCCTCTGACATTGATCTTTCAATACACAGATAATACTTCATTCCCAGTTTTGCAATATTAGATTTTTAAAGATAAGAGAGGAAAAAAGTATCTGCCAGCTAGTTGGATATCTTATTCCCTCTATATCTTGAAAAAAATACACATTTTTGGAGAGAATATGATTTTTCTGTTAGTATACTTAGATAACCAAATCGCTATGCTCTCCCAAGTCTTCTTAATTCCTTTGCAGTACCAAAAGGCGTGCATAAGGGAGTCAGCATATTGGTTACATTTTAAACATATATTGGATGATGTGTTATCAAAGTTGTTTCTTGTCATTATCTTAAACTGTATTGGTTGCAGATTTTAATTAGTAGTTAATTTTAGTTAGTGACAAGCTTTCTTTCCATTTTTCTTTAACGTCAACCCCTAGGTCTTCCGTCCATTTATTGTATATACTTTGTAATAATGTATCAATGCTTTCCAGTGTTTTCCAGTTTTTCAGTTGCATATACCTAAATAAGTCTGTATCTTTTAGGTTATATTTGCTTTTTAATTCACTGAATGGTGCAACAGTGTCGTGGTTTGTGACATCTGACAACTGCTGGATTCCACTTTTTATCCACGTTTCCCAGTATATCTGTGTGCAGTGTATATTTATTGACGGATGGTTCCAAATCGGTATGTACCTGGGGAGCCCTATTTCTTGATGGAGATTTTTTTCCATTTTATTCCAGGCCTTTAATGTACTATTATTAACAAAATTTGTTGATTTGATGTTGTCCTTAGAAAAGAGTGCTAGCAGTAAACTGTGGCACTGTAATTGATTGTTTTCGACGTCTATCCATGGATCTTCGTTTGTTTTATTCATTATGCGTTGAATATAAAATGACTGAGCTGCTACGTGAGAGAACTCTAAGTTAGGGAGATTAAGACCCCCTTCTGCTCTTGGGTGATACAAAAGTTTCCTTTTCAATCTACGTGCTTAATTTGACCAAATGAACGAAGAAATTATTGAGTTTACCTCTTTAAAAAAGGTTTTAGGAGGCGTTCTAGGAATAGTTTGAAATTTGAATAAGAATTTTGGTAGCAACATCATCTTAAAGAGGTTTACTCTTCCCATTAAATTAACCTTCAAGTCTTGCCACTGCCTAACATCCTTCCTAAAGTCTTTCACACATGGAAGAAAGTTATCTTTATACAACTGGGTATTATCATGGCTAATATAGGTTCCAAGATAGATTTAGTTTTTTTCTGTATCCAAAATTGTGTGAGATTCACAATTTTCTTGCAAGAGTCTATTGCCAACAGCTCCGTTTTTGCAATGTTCATTTTATAACCGGGGATCCCTGAAAAGGTTGTAATTATTTTCATAAAGTGTGGAACTGAGGTGATTACATTGCTTAAGTAAAGTAATAAATCATCTGCGATGTTTAAACTGTTTCTTACCAATCTCAATACCTCCTATCTCTTTTATCTCTCAAATTTTTTGAGCCAAGGGTTCACTTGCTAATGCAAACAATGATGGTGAAAGAAGACATCCTTGGGCACTACTGCCTAGTTAATGAGAAAGGTTTTGATAGAATTCCGTTTGTATATACATATGCTTTAGGAGACTTGTACAGGGTTCTAATCATATTCATAAAATTTAATGGGAAGTTGTATACCTCCAATACTTTAAAGAAAGTAGGACCATTCTAGTCTATCAAAGGCCTTTTCTGCATCAACAGCCATTAATGTTAAATCTATTTTATGTTTCTTTGCATATTGTGTGAGGGAGATACATGTTCTGGCATTAGTTCTTAAATCCCTATGTTGTATAAAACCAGCTTGGTCGTAATTAATTAAGCTCGGTAGAATTTGTACCAGTCTATTATTGAAGATTTTAGTTATGATCTTCTCATCACATTTTATTAAGCTTATAGGCCTATAATCAGAAGGTGTTTCCCAAGTCTTACCTGGCTTTAGTATAACAGACATAGTCGCTTGGTACATTGTTTCAGGAAGACTATTGTTTTTTGCACTGAGTTAACCACTTCTGTGAATAAGGAATCTAGTTTAGCCCAGAACGTGGTGTAAAATTCTATAGGAAAGCTGTCCATTCCTGGAGCTTTTTTGAGGGCAAAGTTTTTTTTTATAGCAGATTGTATTTCTATATTGGTTATATCCTTGCTAAGATCTTCAATTTGCTCAGGAGAAAGAAGTTTAAGGTCGATTGATTTTAAGAAAGGGAGAGGGTCCTGGTCTTAAATTTCGGAAGTATATAATTTTTCATAAAATGATCTAAATTCATTGTTTATGGCATGGTTATTTAAACACCTTGAATAACTGTACAAACACATATTTTAAAATGTTTTAATGTATGTGTAAGGTAAAGGGTTGACAGAAAGGTATAAAGGTAGTTACAAAATAATTATTATTTTACTTCTACAAGAATAACTACATTGTAACTTTAATATCTCGTCCTGAAACTCCCAAAATATTAACCTTTATCTTTACAAAAAATTGTCGGATTTGTCACAATCTTGTTTCCGCTATGGCACTCACATTTGTGTTGGCAGATTCTTTTTTACATTGCTGGTGTTTAGGAATTGTTCCTGATTAACGATATATTGTGCAGCCGCATCAAATGAATTGAATTAAATATAATAATGGCTTTGTGTAGGATTAGGATATTGGCTAAAATTGGTAGATAAATATATTTTTTCAAAATCTTGATATATAATGTTCTAAATATTGATCAAAAATAATCGTGATTATGATTTTGGCCATAATCATGCAGCCCTACGCACATTTTTGAATGGGTACTGCACTAGTGCAATGTCATCAAATAGGTCCTACCTAGTTTTTGTGTCGAGTCGTCTGCTTTATCTTCTTTGTTCTCTGGTGGCTTTTCCATCTGGTCAGGACTCTGCAGCTCTGTGCTTGATTCTGCCAGCTCCTGTGCTTTGATGTTACTTCGGGTAGGACTGGAGGCCAGCTCAGGTGGCTGGAGGCCTTTTAAAGGACATTGGGTGGACGGTGTGGGTTCATCCAAAGCTCCCCTCTTCTCTGAAGAGCTACCAGCAGCCGCATCAGCCAGATCATCGCAGGTTTAAGCAAAATCACAAAGAGAAAAAGGAAAGATTATGATGAAGACCTGTGTTTATGTACCATGTAAGCAGCCAGAACGCTGCTTCTTCTCACAGGGGTAGCATTATTATGTACATGTCAATGTGTATTGTGCCGGCAAAATATCCTAACAGTACCAGATTGTGAGTGACCTAATGATTCACAACCAACTTTAGTTTCCACCAGATTAAATCTATGTGAGACACAGCACTTTGGTATGTCAGCTATAGTGCTGCCTTCAGAATCCTAATTAAATCAAGTCTGGGAAACATTTGAAAGCACAATAAACTAAATATAACCAAAAAACTATATCATTACAAAACAGCCCACTTCAACCAATTACAATAGAAATTTAGTACATGCAATATCATCCAGAAATGAACTGAGTTCTGTGCCAAACAAATAACCGCGCATTTCCTGGCAGCGTATCTGTAGAAAACATGTCAAACTTAGTGTCACAAAAACTAGACAACGGACTCAGAAATATCGTTAAAAAAGCAAAAACAAATGTCCCTGGTTGGCAAATTGAGATCATCAATCAATGATTTAATATCTCGCAGGAAAATTAATTAAAAAAAAAAACAACGCAAAAGATTCAAGGTTAAGTCATACAGGCCAAAACTCAACTGATGTTTTTTTTATTTTTTTTTTCATACCTGGACCGAGTCCTGTGGCGCTGTGTACTGGATAGGGAGCGAGTCCTAGACCTCCGGTGGTGGTCTCTAGACCGAGAGTTCCTCCTAACTGAATGTGAATGAGAACAGGAATGTGACCGTGAACGGGAACGGAAACTTCTCCTGCCGTGTCTTTCCTCATCTCCTCTTCCTTTAATGGAGCTGTCCTGTTAGAAAGCAATAAAGAAAGAAATGCGTAATTTTATCATTGTTTTTTTTATGTCACTGATGCACATCATTTTATCAGTGTACATGATGCTGTTTGCATTCATCACATTATGAGGACAGAAGTCTATTCACAAAGTCACCTTCCATCAAAAAGATGGACCCCACAAGGACAGGGGTAGGACTTGGGTTTTAAGGTTAAGGTTGGGTATAAGCGTGTAGCGGTTACATTTAAGGTTTAGTAAAATGTTGTGTTGATGTAAATGTGCCATGCATTGTAGTTTCTGGCTGTCAATTCTTCACTGTTCCAGAAAAGCTTTGTTTTTCATTATTTTCTGAAATGCATCCAGTGTCCTGCAAATGTTTCTGCAATGTTTCTTCTGCAATGCCAGCATATTCTCTGCATTATGGCTGGGTTAAAACAAATTGATTCTCCAATTAAAATTGATATTTTAATATATGGAATATGTTGATATAATGTCAGTCCTGTTAAATAAAAAGTACTTAAAACAAACTTGTTGGGTGAATTCTTAATGTAAACATGAACCTGCCTTATAAAAATTATTTGAGGGTGGCTTCTTGCTTGTCAAATTTACAGCATACCTTCTCCGAGAATCGAATCAGAACTGGTATTGTAACTGAAATTTCCCTAACCTCATTGACGATGAATCAAATCTGACACGTACTTGAATCGGGACCTTGTGAATCGGAATATAATCGATTCAGGAAATTATTGTCGATACGTACGTAGGCCTACGCTGCATGACACTTCATGACACTTCATGTTTTTGAAGATTCTCTTCAAAAACAAACTGTTGCAGAATTAGCTTTATGCATCAATTTAAGGTTAGCAATGCTAACTCAGTGGTGAGTTTTATATTAGTTCCATTTGTACTCGGAAATTGGAATTTCCGAGGCCAAAGTCGGAAACGCGCACCCTGAACTCGGATTTCCGAGTTGGGAAGTTGGAGCGCCACCCAGTACCCCGAGCGAGCCGACCTCAAAATCCAACATGGCTGCTCCGTGCATCAACAGTAGTGAAAGCTGTAGTGATGTACAGTTTATTAGCACATTCGGTCTTATTTGTGTATCATTAAATCAGTCGTAAAACTTCCATCTGTGGACATGTTGCTACGCTGTTTGTATGCACAAAAAAACAACTGGTATTAGGGCTGCTCGATTATGGAAAAAAAACATAATCACGATTATTTCGGTAAATATTGAAATCACGATAATTTGACACGATTACTCGTTGACTTCTGGAAAGATGTTGCAATTATTGAACTTAAAAAACAGTGGAAAAAGTTAAATAAATCAACAGTAAAAAAACACATTCATCTGTGAAATTTGCCTATTTAAACTTTATTTTTTCATTCAGAACACAAGACAAAATAAGAATTTACTTGCAAAATGTAATGAGCTAAATAATTGTTTTTCTCGATTATTCTGTTTTTGTGATCGTTGGGAGCCAAAATCATAATCACGATTACATTTTGATTAATTGCACAGCCCTAACTGGTATTGCTAACAATGGCTAACCTGGATAGAGCAAACCCCACAGTGAAATCTGACTTGTTTAAATGTAGCGCGGTCAACTCTGGTGTGACGTCACACACAGCTCCGGCTTCTGAGTTCCGAAGTAAGTGAAACGCACTATTACGTTGGGTGACATGACAGTCAATATTGCACCTTAAGTAGCAACCTTTAGCAACCGCCCAGAAAGTCGAGCTTATGCAATTTAGAAGGAAACATATTGGTTCTATACAAGGTTCCCAACCATAACTTTGGTGTACAAATATTTCTTAACAGTTCAAACAGGCTTGATCATTAAAACATGGAAATAGATACATATGGAATGAGACACTGCAAGAGTAGCCTTCAAATTATATGTGTGACTGTCTTGGATCAGTCACTAGCAATACCCCAATCCTACAGAGACTCCTTTAAAAGGTCCCACGGAATGAAAATTTCACTTCATGAGGTTTTTTAACATTAATATGAGTTCCCCCAGCCTGCCTATGGTCCCCCAGTGGCTAGAAATGGCGATAGGTGATACCCAAGCCCTGGGTATCATTCTCTGCCTTTGAGAAAATGAAAGCTCAGATGGGCCGATCTGGAATCTTCCCCTAATGACATCATAAGGGGAAAGGTTACCTCCCCTTTCTCTGCTTTGCCCAGCCATGAGAAAGAATGGGACATCATGGCTTGCAAACAAGCAAAGCATGGCAGTTTGTCAAGGCCACACCCCCATCCCCCAGCTCTGGGACTGGCTCTAGTGGCTCTAATTCTGCACCTAGGCTGAATTTCGGAAAAAAGACTTCAGATACAGCATTAGGGGACCACTAAGGCCTATATAAAAGCATCCAAAAAGCAGCATGTCATAGGACCTTTACAATTCTAAGGATCTTTATGTATCTGCTAATAAGAGGTCAGAACCTATATTTAATTTTCCCCCTACTAATATTTTAAGGACATAGACTTATTAAGACAGCATGCGCTGACTGTTTTTTTCCAGTTAGTTTTTGTTGGTACATGTACCTGTTTTGGGATGATATCAGGAAGCTCCTCTCGTCGCCTTGGCAATAAGCTTTCACCACAATTACTCTCCCTCTGCTTTGACACGAACTCTGAGTCGGAATCTGATGAGTTCTCGTCACCTTTCCTCCTTCTCTTCTTCTTCTTCTTCTTCTTCCTCTTTCCTTTCCGCTTGTGGCATCTGGACTTGCTCTCGTTATCCTCACCTGGACAGACAGTTCAGCAGCTCTGTGCCAGTATAGCATGTATGTACAACAGTAATTACTGTATAATATGGTTTTGGAGTCTTAAAGGTTCAGTAGGTAATTAAAAAGAAACTTTTTTTTTATTTGCTGAAACAGTCACTATATTCTGACAGTAGGAGAAGATAGCTCCTAATGGCATTTGCAAGTTTCCACCGCACACAAAGATGAACGACCAATCAGAGCCGAGGAGTCTCTAATGCAGTGTCAATGACTAATGATGAACTGCTATCAAACTGTCTAGCGCTGCCTGTCTAAACTAGGCAGTGCTGATCAAATATAAATCAAGATTATTTTCCTGTATTGCCTATTTCTCACCTCGAATACTTTTTATTGTACTGTTTAGCAGTAAAATGAGAAGGTTTGTGACCAAGTGAAGCCAAAAACAAGCACTGCCTACAGGCCCGAACAGCCAGAGCAGACACTCTGATTTTAGAGCTAAATACACCACACTAAAACATTAAATTACATTTATTACATGTCATTTAGCTGACGTTTTTATCCAAAGCGACTTACAATTGCTATATATCAGAGGTTGCACGCCTCTGGAGCAACTAGGGGTTACGTGCCTTGCTCAGGGACACATTGGTTGATGTACCACAGTGGGAATCGAACCCAGATCTCCCACACCAAAGGCATGTGTTATATCCACTGCGCCATCACCACCACCAAAAAAAGAAATAGACAATGCATTTACAGAATCTTGATTTATATTTGATCAGCGTTGCCTACACCCTAAAAAATGCTGGGTTATTTCATCTACGCAACCGCTGGGTTATGAAATGTTTTACCCATTATGGGTTATTTATATGGAAGTTGGGTTATTTTGTGCAACTCATGCGTTGAGTCAAAATCCATCAACCCAACATACATTGGTTGACCCAGCACTTGGGTTGTTTGTGCTTCGAACGTTATCAGATCATCACCAGAGTCCACACAGCGAGCGCTTGTCACAGCAGAGAACCAGTCTGGTCATCCAACGAGGCAAATAAATAATAAAAGGTTTGTGTACACTAGCTACATGTCTAATTCACATTGTCTGTGTTGCGTTACCTATTAAAGTACTATCTTTTATATTGTGAGGCTAGTTGGTTAGTTTGCCTAACAACGTAGCTAGCTAACGTTAGCCATTTAGCCGTTATCATGGAAGCATGGATAGCCTACAGCTTATCCGTTGGTCTGAATTATATTAATGAATTAATGAAACAAGTTCATAATGCCCATGGGCATATGGTCATGTTTATTGAGTTCACCAGGCTAATTTGCCAGCTAGTTTCAAGCTAGCCAGGTGATTCGCCAGTTAACTATCTAGCTAGCTAGCTAGATAGTTTACTAGCCTACAGGCTGTCCGTAGTTAGTTGCTGCGAGGCTATATTATTTTAACTGGCTCTAAATGAACGTTCTTGTTTTTCCTGAAGCTTTTAATGTGAAATGTGAAGGCATAACACAGTGTTTGACTGATTAAAGTATGTAAAAACAGTGAGATAACCTGATATGTCTGACTAAATGCATGTATGTGCATTTATTTAAGTAATGTGGTGACCCACAATAAATAGAACAAATGCTTATTTTAAATGGCGGCCTGGCAAACGACAAGGGCCACTTGAGTTAACGGTTAAGAAATATATAATAAAAAGTTTGGGAACCACTGCTGTAGACTGTTGTACTGACAGTCGTGCCCTGAAGGCTATGCTGTGAGCAGCCACAAATATTCAAATATGAATTGCATTCATATAAAAACAATTTACATGCATGCAATTTGTCATATGAATTGTATAGGTAGAGAGGGAGGATTGTGATGCTAAATAAAATGGCTGTTATCTTCACGTTGGATTACATTCTTCTGTTAGTCTGCATTGCTTTTACATGGTGATATCCGAATAGTTAATACAATAGCAATTGTATTTTTGCTTAAGCTCTTTTTGTGTTTGTTTCAGATCAATGGATAGCTTTGTCATTAACACTTTGACAGAGTGCCAGACGTTGTCGAAAGATTTAAAGGTAAGAAATATTTGTTTTCCCATCCACAGCATATCAAGTGTGCATTGCTACTAAAGCCCTTTTCAGACATGAATTCTTATGAAATATAATTTCCTCTTTTTTTCAGTAGCTTCCATGTAATGTGTCAAAGTGACTCCAATAGATGAATAGAGCCAGCCACTGGATTCCTGGAGGAAAGGCTACGAACGCCAGGAAGCGGGCTGAGATCAACCAGGAATTCGGAGAGCGCGCACAGAACACCACCACAAATGCCCGATGATGGCGCTCTTGCAAGGGCTCTCATACCAGGTAATTATTAAACTGAAAAATTATTTGATGAAGCAAAACATCCATATTTCAGTGAATGACAACTTTCTTGTTCTTTTTACAGAATGTACCATATCAGACGAACGTGAGTCACAGCTTAAAGAATGGTTGAGAAACAATTCTCAGCCCCTCAGCCACGATAGACACCTACATGCGGAACACGGCAGTCACGTACAGGGCCAAGTGGATTAGGGACAACAATTGGACCATCGATCAGATCCTCGAAGAAGAGTTCCCTCACCTAATGACCAAAGGCATGGTAGGTATAGGGAAATATGATCTTACATATGAGGATGCATTGTTTATAATGTTTTATTAGTGTGCCACATTGAATTGGTTTTAAAAATGTGTTTTCCATTTTATAGATTGCACAGGCTTGTCCTGCATGGGGATGCTGCATCAAAGTTGTTTGAAACTTGGTCATAAGAAATGCCAGGAGGGGAGTCTAAAATGGTAAAGTTTATTCAAAGTAGAATACTTGCTTGCAAGTAGAGCTAATGGCTCTTAATAGCAGCTTTTTAATAGGAATTTGAATTTGTTCACTATAGACCTGTTGACTGTTGGCCTGTTGAATGTTCAGCCAGTTCATTCGTAATTGTTGTTTTGCTCTGAATGTTTTCCTACCTGAGTGATATGAACTGCACCAGTTCCACTATATTGTTGATATAATAAATTTTTTTCAAAGATTCCATTATGTTTTGTTTTTGTATTGTTTAAGTGTTTATTGCATATATGCATAAATCTAGCATGTATTCTGTTCTAGGTTTGTAGTTTAACAGTTTTATTGCAATTTATTTTCTTAAATTGTACTGTAATGTGTTAGAATTAATCTGGGATATGGGTTAATTTTGCCAAGCATTCACCTATACACTATATAACAAATATTTAGTTGAATCAACCCAGAATTGTAATTAATTTGACCCAGCATTTGGGTACACTATATAACAAATATATAGTTGAATCAACCCAGAATTGTAATTAATTTGACCCAGCATTTGGGCACACTATATAACAAATATGTAGTTGAATCAACCCAGAATTGTAATTAATTTGACCCAGCATTTGGGTAGAATATTTAACTCATCTGTTGGGTTAAAAATGACCAACCCATCTTGCTGGGTCAAATTAACTACTGTTGGTCCGGTGCAATAGTGATCCAGCGGTTGGGTTATAAAACAACCCAAGTTGGGTTATTTTTAACCCATCATTTTTAAGTGTGTAGTTTGACCACAGCTCAAGAGCAGTAATTGACATGGCATCATTAGCTGCTTTCCGACCAAGTAGTTACAGGAACGTAGTTATAGGAAAAGTCCACTTCTGAGCAGATCTACTAACCACTCTCCCCCAAAACCATTTTTCCCATTTGCATTCACACTGGCCAAGTGGCCATAGGGACTATAGGAGGGGTAAGGGAGTGCTGAAAAACGGTCTTTATAGCGTTAAAATCAGAAAACAAATACAACAACAAAAAGTATGAACTAAACACTAAATCTGTCATAATTTAAACAAGTCTCCCGAAGAGAAACGGGTATCTCTCTCTCCCCCGCCTCTGCCTGCTGCGCTGTGGACACATGTAACTGTGTGTGTGTGTGTGTGTGTGTGTGTGTGTGTGTGTGTGTGTGTGTGTGTGTGTGAGACTGTCGGGCAGCGAGGTTGTCAAGCCCGCGGGGCACGCTTGTGGAGTTTAACTCCAAAAAGACAGTTAACCACAGGTTCCCGTTAATCTTATGACGGGCATGTGTTGTGATATTTAAACAAACGAACCGTCAACGGCGAAATAAAAGCCTCTTATTTACGAGAGCAGTCTGAGAGACGATGAGCTAGCAGCTTTGTGGAGCTTCTCACCTCCGAAAACGTTGAAGCAAATTGTCAATTCGGCATCAATTTTCGCAAGACGGCCTAGGTTCGAAATCTAAACAGTTAATTTCTCGCCTAAAACGTTGTCAGAAGTGAATTTAGTGATGAATGAGATGGCAAAAATTGTTAAAATTGTCCCGTTGTTGGTCTGTCTATACCGGAAAACCGACCCTCGTTGACCTAGGTTCCTATGCGGAAAAGGGAACAGCGAAAAGACCCTGCCCTGAAGTAGGAGCTGAAAGAGTTACAGGAACTGCGGCCAGAGGAACTTAAAAATCCCCAAATTGGTCCAGTCGGAACACGAGAAAAAAAGGGTTCTAGGAACTGCAAAAATCCCTCCGGTCGGAAAGCGGCTATCGACTCCTCAGCTCTGATTGGTTGTTTTCCTAATGCCATGGGGAGCACCAGGAGAAGGCAGAGATTTTTTCAGAGATTATCTGATTCACGTTGCACTGTCAGGATATTGTGACAGTTTGAGCTAATATGACAAAAAAAAAAGCGATTTATTTCAAAGTAACCAACTGTAGCTTTAAGTATGGGGATGTAGCCAGCAAATTGGTTAAATAAGATGCACATCAGCCACAATAAAATAAATGACTGTATCACATTCATCATAAGAAAACTTTTGATACTTTGATGTGACTTTAATACAGTAGTATTCCATGATGGCACCTGTACTTTCACTAATATAAACAATTTTTTTTTTCACCACAGCTGATCAACACATTGTTGTATGAATGATGCTATTCAAATAATAAGAGACGGACTTACCTTGCTCCTTATTCACCTCCGTTGGCGTTCTTCTTCTGTGAAGCAAAGATAAAAACCTAAATTAGGCAAATTCAAAAAGCGGGTATCAATAGTAAAGATTTAAACATAAACCCAACCACTCAAATTACTTTACAAGCCAAATTTGGCAAGCATTAGGCTGCACGCTATAAGGCCTGTAATGAACAGCATAACAAGGCAGTGCCTAGAACTTTAAAGGGATACGCCACCGTTTGTTGAAATAGGGCTTATCACAGTCTCCCCTAGCTGTAGATAGGTGGGCCAACGCATTTTTTGTGCATGCATTGTTTTAGTCCAGTTCAACACCGGCAGCGCTGCCGCTAGTTAGCTTAATAGCGTAGTGAATGGAATCCTATGTTGCCGGATAGCGTGTTGTGAGTAAAAGTGAGCCAACAAAAGACAAAAAAACAACCTAATAACTTGCACTGAGACAAAAAATGCATTGGCCCACCTATCTACAGCCATTTGTACTGCCTGTCCAGATGCTTTCAAAGAACCACTGGATCTTCTTTGGGTCTTTGCATTTTCAATCTTTACACAATTTTGCTTTGACTATGCATAGTTTGCTTAGTTGCATGGTTTCAAAATCATAGATGTTCAACAATTTGTATGTACATATTAGAGCCTGATCAGTATATGTCGACCAATAAGAAACAAGATATATTTGAGATTACTAAGAAACAGAGCTGGGGACTCGAGTCTGAAACTCGGACTCGAATCGCACTTAAGTCGCACAAACATCTGACTTCGGACTTGACTTCCGACTCAACCCAAAAGACTTCAGACTTGACTCGGACTCGAGCTTCGAGAATCGTCAACAACCTGTTTTCTTGCAATTATTGCTTTTTAAATCTAAATTCACTCATGTATTTCTATTTTCTTTTATTGGCGCATATACGTTGGGGAAACGTATGACGAGCTGACCTGATTTTGATACTGTATGGTATGGATGGTAGCTACAGCACATGCTTTGAATTCATAAGATTTAACAATACAGTGTCAGGGACAGATCAGATGGCCAGAGACTTGACTTGGACTTGCCCCCTCAAAGACTTGAGACTTGACTTGGACTCGAGCTCAAAGACTTAAGACTCGACTTGGACTTCCAAAAAATGACTTGTGAACATATCTGCTACGAAACAGTGCGTTAAATAGCTTAGCTTGTCTACTAGAAAGCACTGAGCGTTTATTTTTCAACTTCAGATGTCAGGGCTCTTATAGTTAGGTTTGGCTCAGGTTTGCCTTGGACAAGCCCTCAGTTATCCTGCTCCTCCCTCCTCCTTTCTCTCTCCACCTGTATGCATTCATATCCAAGTCCTTGTGCTTTTTTTGCCTCGCAGATTTCAACAGTAATCCAGATACTCAACATCACCTGATTTGTATTCATTTTTAATATATGGAATTCATGGGTGGGGGTGTTTAAGTCATAAAGCCTCGCACTGTACACATTGTCTAAAAAAAAAAATTATGATAATCAACAATAACCGTACTGACAACAATATCACCAATATTAATTCCAGAGCTGCCACCATCCTTATGGCAATCAAAGTACAAAACAAAAAGAGAGAACAATGTGGAATAAAGGAGTATAATGGAGACTAAGTTTAGGGGGAGGCAATAATTAACACCACAAAGTCATAACACATGGGTTCACCTATGTCCAGTGTAGTAAGGCCTAGATATATAGAATTGTATTTGTTGTGAAGAGAAAACCAAGGAACAAAAGACATGTTTTGGACAGTTAGGAGCTAAGGATTTGTGACTGTTTAATTACTTGTACATGAGCATATTTGTAGGGTAGTATGAGGTGTGAGTTAGTCATTTGTGGGTTGGAGGTCATGCAAGTGTGGATGTTTTGCGTGAAATTTATTGACGACTGGATTTGATCAAATTCAGCTGTCTGTATGTAGGGGATGAAGGACTTTCGGCCCCTATCCTGATGCGAGGGCTTTAACTTTTGGGTATCTGCTGACAAGTCTGATCTGACACTTCATTTAAATAAATGTTGATTAAATATGTATCTGACATTGACAACAGCTGTTGCCTACTGCCATTAGAAAACTATAATTTTCACAAGCTACTTTACCAAATAAGGAAGGTCCAGGAGAAAAAATACTGACTTTATAAACTGAAATTATTGATATGATATTCGATATGAATGAAAGGTATGGTTGATGATTTCACTTGATCAGCTAGAATGACAACATGTCACTCTGTTGGGAGTTTTTCGGAACTACACAAAAAACACGCAGCTCACTCGCACAGAAGATCTCCGGCTGACTGATAGTGGCTTGCAGATAGAACTTTAACCAGACAGACTGTCAAGTTTAAATTTAAGCCTGTTATCAACTTACTCACACATTTAATGTTAATTTCTGCTCATGTGGCCGGCTGCCAGCGATTAGTGTCAGCTCAAAAATGTGTATGTACAGGGATCTTTGACAGTAAGAGAGCGAGAGAAGAGATAACAGATTCATTAGCAACTAAGCTTAGCGAATCCCTGTATTTTGCCAAAGTCTGTGCCAGAAAATAGAGCCATTCGTGTTAGAGATGGTCCGATACCGTATACCGATCCAGTATAGGTCTCGGCTCTGATACTGCCTAAAACGCTGGTATCGGGAAGTACTGGAGTTTATGCACCGATCCGATACCACGTAATAAAGCCCTAAAGAAAATCTATGTTAAAGTAGTTTACTTATGTTCTTTTTCCGTTATAACTGACTGTCAAACTGGATAATAAAAGAAAGTTCTGTGGCATTCATTGTTTGTGTTTGTTCATGTTTCACTAAGATTTTAACCTGAGCCAGACCGACAACAAAGATAGAAATCATATCACATCCATACAGGGATAGTAGTATACAGTTGTTAAAACATAATAAAATATATGACACACTGGTATCGGATCGGTACTCGGTATCGGCCGATACGCAAGTGATAACGTAGCCCTTCATTCCCTGTCATTTTTGTTTAATTGTGCAATTTTTGCGTTCTTATCTGGTTCGCTGAAGTTTTCTTCTATTACAGAAGTTACTATTAATCAGCTGAAATGACGTGGGTTACTTTCTGTTATCCGTTTAGTCATGGTACTATGGAAGCGTAACAACAGTTTTATTAAATAGTTTGAATAAGACCATTTTGTAAGTATTGATGAAAATTCACAGTTTTACCTTGGCTGATGGTTGGTTCCTCCCTCCAATTCTGCCCCAGACTCCGAACTGCTCTTCTTCGCCTCCTCCTTTTCTCGGTTTCTCCTCTTCTTCTTGCTTTTGTGTTTTTTGTGCTTCTTTTGTTTCTTTTGTGAACCACTGCCCCTTAAGTCGTCCTGTTTGTCTATCTCCGAAGGGGCTTTTTCTGCTCCAACCATTTCAATGCCATTAACATTATCTCCTTCGGCAGCACTGATGGACACAGACGCAAAAAAAAGAGAGAGATCACTATTAAGTCACATTTGTTATTTCAACTGACAAGAAACCTGAGCTTGAATGTAAAAATTCATTCAGAGGCCTGTCCCATGAAGTGCAGGAGTTATTTCAATACATTTGCTGAGTAAAAACCAGAACAGACTTTCTTGTGCATGTTCTAAATTTGACAGGATTTTGCTAAGCCAAGTTATCCAGATCTTATTTTTATTTATTTATTTTTAAAACAGCTGCCAGGACTTAAAACCTGGAGTTACTTCTCAGAGGAATGTGGAATCGATTACTGTACCGACACAATGTCAGACTCAATGTGGAAGTGTACGTTCATGTGGCTATCATACCTGCAAACTCAGAAGGGCTAAAAAAGGTGACACATCTTCCCCCACCCTCACGTTACCTGCTGCCAAGTGTAGCGTTAACTAGCGTCCCGTGCAGCGATGTTTCAGTTCCCTCTAACGTCCGTTTTCGAAGCATCAGAGAGAAGCACAGGCATTGAAGTGGCACCTAAATAAGGCACCGAAATCCGTGTTGCTATTCGGTTCCGGTAGATAACGGTCGTTAAGGCACCGGTGCCGTAATAGCACTGGGTCTCGGACCTACCCCCCAAAATAAAAACTCTTCAGATCTACACGATTCACGTGGATGACATTTTCCCATTCAAAACGGCGTTTTTCGCCAAAAAAGCGACTAGTTTGCAGGTATGGGTTATGACTGTATCGTAAGTAGGGCCGGGCGATATGGAGAAAATCAAATATCACCATATTTTTGACCAAATACCTCGATATCGATACAGCAACGATATTGTAGTGTTGACTATCGGTGCTTTTCACAAAATATTTACACAGTGAGATTTTTAGGTAAATAATCATCAGTAATGTGGATATAATGAGTAAGTGGGTAAATGCAAATAAAAGAACAGCTAGAACAGTCTGGTAAGTTCTGAAAAGTACATCACTTTACAGTAATGCAGCGTTTAAAACCAGGAAAAGACAACACTTATGCCATATTACGATAATACGATATCCAAAATCTAAGACGATATCTAGTCTCATAGAACGATATCGATATAATATCGATACATTGCCCAGCTCTAATTGTAAGTGTGCTTGGAGACGTCTCTGATCCGAAATCCCAGAAGCGTAACGTTGCACGGATCGTTAAGTATGCATTCCTTCCTCATAAAGCGAGCAAGTGGAGAGATAACTACTGCATTCGACTGAAACTATCGTTTAAAAAAAACATAGTTACTTAGTTATCCCAACGTTTAAATGTATAAATATGGAGCTATACAATTAGCTTGAATGTTAAATCTGGTAACCAGACGGCGACCCGTCGCTGTAACGTTAGCTGGAAGACGATCGCCTTTGTTGAGTACTATTCACTAGCTAGCTGATTGTCATTTCAGTGTCGCTAAAACGAAAACAAAACACAACATTTGACGTACGTTTTGTCTTCATTCTGGTCTTCTATTTCCCTGATTTTATTCAATATAAAATCTTGGAAAATCTGCTCTATGTTGGCCGCCATGTTTAAGTGTGCGTCTCATTGCCGGTCCGGGTAGGAACTGTTTCGTCCTCTGCTGTGTTCCGGGTGTCAATCTGTTTTCCCCTTTTTCGTGTAGCGCTGCCCTCCAGTCATTAAGGTTATTATGGCTAATATTATTATGATTTGTCAAATAGCTAGGCCATGCAATGTGATGCTGATTTAATGACCCTGCCATGCGGCGTATGACTGTGGCAGGTGGGAGAATTTACAGGCAGTCTTGTATGAAGTACTTGAAAGCAATACTTGTGTAAAAGTACAAGTATCTTACCAGAAAATGTCCCCTTTTAGAATATTACTTCATTAAAAGTCTTAAAGTATCTGATATTTGCTGTACTTAAGTATCAAAAGTAACTTTCTGATATTAATGTGCTTAAGAATTAGAAGTAAAAGTAAAAAACTTTGATTATGAACTTTATTGTCTGTTTTAAGTCTGACATTAAAAAAAGACAAAAACAGAAACAGAATTTTCTTTTTTTGTGAGGAAGAATCTTTGACTCCAACATACCGAAATATTTTTTCACTTAATGAGTAACGAAGATGCTTAGGGGAAATGTAGTGGCGTAAAAGTAGGGTTAGTAAGTTTCCAGAAATATAAATAACAAAGTAATACAGATTTGTGAAATTCTACTTACCGGTAAGTAACAAAGTATTTGTACTTTGCTAAACTTTGGTAATACAGTAGGCAACAACAAATACCTCTTTCACACCAATGACAAAGGTCGGATCAGAGTTATCTGACTGGTGTTCAATCCTTCTTTTCTCAATTGTTGTATGTTATTGCCAGAAGACAAGAGCAGAGGATATTAATGATTGTGTGGCACTCATGCAATTATGCAGTGGTGGTTTGATTCAGGGTCAGTGTCTCTGTTCATCTTTTCTCTCCATCCCTTTATTAATGCATAATCTATAAACTTGTTTTGTATTTTAATCCGCCCATTAAAAATATCCTAAATAACGGTTGAGTTTTATTGCTGTTTAGGCTAAATGTTGGCTGTTATATGGCTTTTTAAAACATATGTCCTGTAGCCCAGTTGTTCTATACGGCTACAATTCTGAAATATTAACGGCTATATCGGCCATAAAAATATAAATAATTCAGGCCGGATTACTAAATTTCTGGAAGGATTACAAAGGCACCGAAGGACTTGATGTAAAGATATAGCTGCGAGCTAACGAGCTAAAAACATAGTAAGATGCTAGGTTCAAAGGTCGCGAAGCTGATTTTTGGATTCATAATAATTTATTTATGTTACAAACACGCTGTAATTCCATAATGGATACAGAAAACCTTCAGGATGGCCTACAATTGTTCAAGGACCTCGTTGAAATGGCACATTTCTGTGCTTCTAAACAAAAAGAAAAGTACGTCTCTACCCTGTATTGATCTGGAGATATTAAATATGATATAAAATATGTATTGTCCTGTCACAGGCTACATCGTCGACTTTAAACAACTATTGTCATTTCATCGTTTGGGAACGGTAATGGTATCAACTAAAGCTAGCTATAGCCTAAGTTAACTAAAAGTCCCGTTGATAGGTAACGTTAACGTTAAAGTTAAAGTTACCGCTAATCGTTCATAAAATGTTCTATTAGCTTTTTCGGAGTCCTTTTAAATAATACATTACATTTTATTTGTTGTATATCCACTACAGAATATTGTTAATAGTGTACAACGGTTACGTTAACTTTACTGTTAACATTAACGTTACTAACTTGTCATGACAGACAAAGCATAGTCTGCATAGTTTTCATTAATGCCATAACCACCGGTGGAAAAATCATGTTGTAGAATAAAGTTATTATTGTTATTGTTGTATTAATAAACATTGTTAATTGTTGATAAATATTGTTATTGTTGTATTAATAAAGATATACAAGTATAGAGAGGTGGTGCATAGGCAGGACAAGAAATATATTGCAATGTTATAAGAGCAGAATAAATATGGCTGTAATGTAATATGAACAATGTATGAACAACATGTACAGTTGTGTGCAATGTAGTAGCAGTGACATTATACTAGTAGTAAGAATGATATAGATATAGAAATATGCAGAGTATTAACAGAATATATAATAAGAAAAACTGAATAAATATGGATATACTGAATGAACCATATGGACAGATATGTACAGTATGTACAGCTATGCTCTCTCTCTCTCTCTCTCTCTCTCTCTCTCTCTCCCCCTCCGTCCCTCTCTTTCTCTCTCTCTCTCTCTGATGTGTGTTTTAGGTACATCACATCTGCGACGTGTCTGGTTGGTACACCATGAGAGCGGTGTCAGCCTCTTCAAGTCCCCTGGTAAGAAAAAACACCTCACACACACACACACACACGCACACACGCACAATGTCAATATGTGCAAATTCTGCAAATATGTGCAGAATTTACCTGATGAAGGTCTGACACCGAAACGTTGTATTTTTCTTCTAAATAAATGATTGCTTGCGTAATGGTCAGTGTGCAGGATTTTCTCTAAACTTTTTGATCTGCTACTTTTGATCATATCCTACGCACCTGCCCGACCTAAAGAGGTGTGCAAAAAAGCTTTCCTACTAATATGTGCAAAATGACATCCATGTTTGTGTGTTTTTGTGTTTACAGCTGCCATTGATGAAATGTGGGCCAGCCAGCAGCGACACCTGGAATGCATCCAGGACCCACCAGGCATAGCCGTGTACCGGGTTGCCCGCACCACGACCATCAACGGTGTGGACCTGCTGTATTCCAAGGGCCTGTGTGGGAGCAACAGCCTGGAGGGGTTCCACAAGTCGCTGCCCCATATGATTCCAGGTAATCTAAGGGGGGAAAATACTTGTTTAACAGCAAAAAAGACAACACAAGTCCCTTTTGTATCTTTCTGATAATACCGCTCAGAAATAGCCCCCACCTTTACACTGAACAAAGTCAATCAACACTGTTCTGCTCATCTACCTCATGTATATTTTCAATCTTACAATCACAATAATGTTATTAATATATTACCATTGCACTGAACTGCCTTGCACTATATTTATATTAAAATCTTAAAGCTCAGACTATACTGTAATTGCACTATTCCTTCCCTCTCTTCAATTGTTATTGTATATTTCTTGTAAATTTCTAAATTCTATTGTTGTTGTTATACTGCATACTTAACAGTATTTTTTGTTTTTATATTTCTTACTGTCCATTCTATTTTTATTCTAATATGTTAAGTGAGTGTTGTACTTTGAGATCAAAGATTAACCGAAGTCAAATTCCTTGTTTGTTTACGCAAACCTGGCCAATAAATTCAATTTATTATTATTATTATTATTATTATTAATAATGCGGATTTTGATTCTGATTCTGATACCTGTTGTTGTGATGTTCAGGTCCCCACTGTGCGGCACGGCCTTACCAGGTCTAACTCATCAGTGGAATCGGCAGGTGGAACTCCGACCGCAGAGCCCCGCATCACACTGACCAGGAGTGAGACTGCTACGGTCAATGTGTGTGTGTGTGTGTGTGTGTGTGTTATTATATAATAATAACTAGACACTTCTGCACGAAATTTTGACAGTGTGCCTAATACACATCTGTATTGATGTACATAGGTCACACTGTCACTGAGATAGAGAATACAATTGTTTAACAATAAGGAATGGATAGGCTTACAAGACACCACAAATGCATACAGGTCAGGACCAGTGTACAATGTAGTACCACTTACCGTTTCTTTTGATATTTTTTATTTTTTTTATTTCACACAATGTATACTTCAATACTTTAAAAATTCAGAATATGTTTTTGCACTGCTGGAGAAAACTGTACCACCTAAAGTAATGTAAAAAATTGGTCTAGGTCGGGAAAAAGGCTACTAAAAACCAGGGACGATGTGGGGAAAATGTTAGAGACCTCAGAGAAAACAAACTCAACCACAAGGAATTACAGTTACATTATTTACTTATAATAATATAAAAATAGAAATTCATTATTTATAATAAATAATTGTTATAGCATTGTCACAATGACTGGCTCCCCCTGGCAGTCATCTTCTATCTCTGAAAGTACACAAACGGAAAGACATCAGTAATGACAATATTAAAGCAGCGAGAATCATTTGTATTTTAATTCAGTCAAGAACTCAAAAAAGCTACTTAGTTTTGTATAAATT
Organism: Perca fluviatilis; assembly: GCF_010015445.1. Classification (NCBI taxonomy): domain Eukaryota; kingdom Metazoa; phylum Chordata; class Actinopteri; order Perciformes; family Percidae; genus Perca; species Perca fluviatilis. The sequence goes on from NC_053135.1 coordinate 15,017,923, forward strand.
TATCCATGCACTCATCAAAATAGTAACTTCATTTTACCTATAGTAATTGTTAAATGTTAAAAGTGAAATGCCAAGCACGTAGTTGTGAGTAGAAGTCAAGTTAGTCTTTTTTTTAAATGTTACCTCAAGCCTTGTAATGTATGGCCTGCTTTCTGGAGAAAGAAACCAGCTGCTGTCTCAGCTGGAGTCCTGAAGAGCTGCCGTGTGTTTTCTGAAAAAGAATCAGACATAACTGGACAAAGTGGACGTAGGTGGGATTTTGTGCTTACAAAACATTACGCTTCTGGAGTTCTTATAACACTTTGAGTTTACTGTTTTTTATTTATTCATTTATTTATTTTTAGACAATCGACCAGAGATGGATTCATTGACGCCTACACTGTGTATTCTGGACACAAGTGTGTCATAGGATAGGCAACAATGCCTTCTTAAGGCAACAAAGGAGAACAAGGCATATAAAGTATCCTAAACCACAGACTACTGCGAGCTGAGGTACGAGAAGAAGGCTTATAACAATATAATAATTAATACCTTGCCATTAGGGTCATAGATGTTTTTTCCACCTAATATTTTCACCGCAGTCATGATAACCTACTGTTTTGCACTAGAGCTTCTGTGCTTGTGTACAATTTCTGTCTTCAGCTAAAAAGAGATGCCAGTTGATCACGTCAACTCCAACGGAGGTGCAGTGTCTGGGTCAACTGATCATCACGTTTGGGATGTACAATGGCAAAAGTTTCAAATGGCTGGTGGAAAATGATGTTGATACATTAAATAGTATGCATGTTGCACTGAACAGAATCAAACTATGTTTAGTATGTTTTTCATAGATTAATTATGCTTTGTCATATTTTAGTGTCCTTGATCGCCACTTTAAAGAGAGCCGCCAACCAGAGAGAAGAGCCATCAATGATGAGTGGGTAAAGGACAACCTCCTAAAATATGTGCAGCTGTTCCCTCCAGTCTCCTGCCATCTTGAGATGTATGTAGACAGGGCCATTTATGGACAAGGCCGCTTCAGGTCTTTCACGTTTCAAGAGATTGGGTAGTGGTACAGTCTGCATAAGCGCCTTCAAGCTGACCCTCAATCTGGGAGTGACCACGAGCAAAAGATGGCTCAGGCTTACTGCTCTATTAGACAATGGCTTGTCATGAAGGAGGACGACATCATCACCAAGTAGCTGAAGCGCTTCAGACAATACATTCTCGATAGAGAGGTAGGTTAAGGTGACTTCCGGTGACATCCGTGATCGCAATGGTCGCTCAGGGCTAGAGCTCCTCAGCCACCTCCGTATTTTCATTGAAAAACCAGGTCTATTTGTTTCGTTTGTTACCACAGTGACTCAGTGAAATGCCTGCAGGAGCAAAAAAGCAGGTCTCGTTGTTTACCCGGACACAGAAATCTGCCAACATGGCAGCAGCTAACATGGCTACTGATGCTAGCGCGGACATAAACATGGAAAACATTACTACAAATTATAGCCAAGGTCTTGGAAAAGCAACAAAATGTGCTTGAATCAGTGGTCCGCAACGCAGTGAAAGAAGCGTTAGCAGAAATTGATACCTCGCTGCAACACACCAGGACAGAGCTTGAGAGGCAGGGTGCTACGGTACGTGATCTGGACGACTGGACAAGACACAGGGGTATAACAGGCAGATGAAAAACATGGTGAATGCCTGTGTTGATGACCAGAAGAAATTTGAGCATAAGCTAGCCGAAAAGGAAGACAGATCCCGACGCAACAATGTACGCATCATTGAGTCTCTACTCAGCACGCTGGGGCAATGCGCTCTTCAGTCGCACGAATGGAGATCCAGCAGAGTCTTCCATAGTGCAAAAGCTGAAGTTCAGAAAAAGATACTCAGCTGCCTACCTGCTGGACTCAAGGAAGGACCGCCTGATGTACTGCCTCATTAAACAGCTGTGGCTTCACCCCAACTGTGGAGCGAAGACTTGTGGGTTGCCGCAACAGCAGGAGGTCGGTGTGGCTGAGTTCATCAGGAGACAGGAGGCCTTGTCGGCCAGAAATATCACCGATCAAGGCCTATCCATCCTACGCCGTCAGTATGAGGTTTTTCCTTTTCCTTGGTGGCGATGTTTGCACAACATGACCAATAGCCACATATTTTACATAAGAAGAGCAAACTATAATTCTACATAAATACGAAGAACACAGACTCGGTTTTACAGGCAAAACGCAATACAGTCGCTGCTTCCTAAAACAGGAGGACAGCTGGCAAAAAAAATTAATAGGCGACGCTGTAGATGTGTACATCACAACGATTATCAATATCACTTCCCCATCAGTCAGGCACAAGATCTGACCATAATTACACTTGTCCTTTCCATAAACTGCCGTTTCTTTAGCCTATTATTTTAGTTGCAACCCTGGCAGTGGAAGCGATCGTGAGAGCAAATAAAAAATATAAAAAACATAACTGAAACAGCTGTGCGCATTACACATGGCTCAAGAAGCCGAGAAATAGCCAATATGTAATATAAATATACCCATCAGGGAATATTAACGGGGTTGTCGGTCTCTAAATGTTTTTTGTATGAGCGCTAGGGGTGGGGGAAAAAATCAATACAGCATAGTATTGCGATATTTTTCGTGGCAATACTGTATCGATACACAGACGCCAAGTATCGATCTTTTATGATATATGTGTTGGTCAGTCTGTCTGCTGACAATCCCCATTTTGCAACAATACAATTGAAGGGAGATGAACAAACAGAGAAATGTATCTTTTTAGATAAAACAAATGTTGACAAAATTGTCCTTTGGGGACATCATTTGAAATTGGGAAAAATTTAAAGTTGGAAAAAAGGTAATAAATTGCAATATATCACAGAATATTGCAATATGTTTAAAATCGCAATAATATTGTATCGTGACATAAGTTTCGGGATGATATCGTATCGTGATGCCTCTTCTGATTCCCACCCCTAATGAGCGCACCCCTCTCTCTCCTCGGAAATTTGTGTTACTTGTGCTTATTTATTTTTTATGTATTATTATTTTATTGATTTTATTTTTTAAGTACTTGAATATACCTGGATTATTTTATAATATAATATAATAATGTTTTATTATTTTGTAATTAATTAATTTAAATTAATTTAATTGATTGGATGAACTATAATTTGCCTAAAGATGATTATTTTGTATTTTTGTCTGTCTGATTGAATGCTTGTGTTAAAAAATAAATCAGACGTTACTCAACAGTTACTCAGTACTTGAGTAGTTTTTTCACCAAGTACTCTTTTACTCTTACTCAAGTAATTATTTGGATGACTACTAGTCATATTATTCTGAAGTAACAGTACTTTTACTTGAGTAAAATGTTTGGCTACTCTACCCACCTCTGGTCACCGGCAAGGTCAATAATCTACAAAAGGAAGAGGGCAGAGCACAGTGGCGCTAACCAAGAAGCCCCTGTTAGGCTGTACATTTGTGCGCTGTGTGGCCTACCGACACAAGGTCACAAAAAATACAAAAACAAAAATTGTGAGAGCACAAAGTCATCCCCCTCAAAAAAACTTTGAGACATTTGAAGAATTTCAAGAGGCAGTGGACCATGTTTTGGTTGTAAATAGTGTACATAGTTTTGCTGTTCTATATTACTGTTAATGTTCTACACTTGTTGTGTTCCCCTGTGCTGTTTATTAGCTACACTGTGGTGTTGTGTTCTTATCGAGAACAACCAACTTGTATATAGTTTTGCTGTTCTATTAGATTAGATTATATTCAACTTTATTGTCATTGTGCAGACCTCGACACTTACAGTCAATCACGGCCCCTCCGGTCCTCTGACAAGGTTCAGAATGCCGAATGCCGCACCAGATTCTGGACCTTTTGAGACAGAGCCTTCTGTGCTGAATAAAAGCACATCTAAGCACATATATGCACTGAGGCCTTTGGCCCCTAACCCTCCTTTTTGTTTTTTGTAAGGTCCAAATGGGTATCTTGATATAAATCTAAGTTTTTTTTTTTTTTATCATTACCACCAAAGGGGGAGGGGAGAAATGGACTTTTTTTGCATGAGCCTTTCTCTCTCAGCTCCTACCATTATATAATTTTGTCTGCTGTACACCTGGCTGTCTTATAGGCTATATTAGCCCTCCTACACAATCTGGATTGTGGTCATAAAATCTACATTTTATAACTTATTCCCTGTTATATATTGTTCTTAACGTATATTATTTCTTTTCTGGTTTGTCAAGAAATTCTAATTCTATTATGTTAACATTCTTGTCTTTTCATAGTCATAGTTAATAATTAAAGGTCCCATGGCATGAACATTTCACTTTATGAGTTTTGTTTAACATTAATATGAGTTCCCCCAGCCTGCCTATGGTCCCCCAGTGGCTAGAAATGGCGATAGGTGTGAACCGAGCCCTGGGTATCCTGCTCTGCCTTTGAGAAAATGAAAGCTCAGATGGGCCGATCTGGAATCTTGCTCCTTATGAGGTCAGAAGGTGCAAGGTTACCTCCCCTTTCTCTGCTTTGCCCGCCCAGAGAATTTGGCCCAACCATGAGAAAGAGAGCTTTCATGGCTTTCAAACGAGCAAAGTGGCAGTTGCTCAAGGCCACACCACCACTCTCTACCTTGCCACCCCTTCTCTCCTCCTCAATAGCTACAGACACAGAAATGGCACATACTAAGGAAAACTCATTGTTGGACTGGCTCTAGTGGCTGTAATTCTACACCTAGGCTGAATTTCGGGAAAGAGGCTTCAGATAAAGTATTACCGTACGTACACACCGCCGCTGACTTGAGCTGCAAAGAAGCTCTGGCCGCCCTGTCGAGGACGCTTGTCAAAAAGTACGGGGAAGCTGTTTGATGCTTTGGCCGCTCTGACGTAGCAGCATTCTTCGATCACGTTCAACACACGATAGAAGACAAAGCAGAAGCAGCCACTGCACGGCCAGTACACCGACACTAGAAACCTTTTATAAATTACATAAGGACAGAATTTGTATTGTTTGTTGGTCGCAGCGGTGTCTGTTAGCAGTTAGCTCGCTCGTTAGCCGCTGAACCGCAGCAGAATACAGGCAGAGCGAGCAGCCGCCAGCTGTTGATCCGTGCAGGAATTCACCGTGAGCGGACTGTTTAGAGACCATATGATGGCAGGTAACGTTAACTGGTCCCTATACGCAAACAACGTCATATCATAAATGATAGGGGAACCCAGCAATGGCGATTATGAGATTTTCCTCCATTTTCATGGAACTAATGTCTTGGTAGGAACAAAAGTTTACATCGTAAATTTCTCCGGAATCAGCCAGCACGAAGGACGTCTATATTCCGATTGGTTGCTGCCGTTTGCCGCTGCTTGCCGCCGAACCGCGTCATAGCTCATTACCATGAAGTTTTCCAAAGTTCAACTTTCTGATTGATGCTCTGGACGCTCAAAACGCCCAAAACGCGACGCCGACAGCTTCCATTGAAAATGAATGACTTCCGGTATCTTTAGAAGCTCAAGTCGGCGGCGGTGTGTACGTACAGTTAGGGGACCACTAAGGTCTATATAAAAGCATCCAATGAGCACCATGTCATGGGACCTTTAATAATAACCTATTGCACTGTTCAATCCCTGCACTGTTCTCTTTTGCACTACCACCATTGCACACAGTCTACCATAGCACCTTTAACTCTTTAAATTTCTGTGAGTGATTTTTATAACTCTTTAAATTTCTGAGTGATTTTTATGTCTGCGAGATATATGTGTGTATGTGTGTTTGTTGTGTTATGGTTGTCTAAGCTACTGGCTGCCTAAAATGTCCCTCGGGATGAATAAATCTATCTATCTCCAGTCAGTGCCCTTGATCAAGGCACTGGCTCAGATCTGGAGTTGGTCCCTGGGCTGCCCTCTGCTCCCTTGAGGGATGGGTTAAGTGCAGAGAATGAATTTTGCTATGTATGTGTATGTGACAATACAAGTACCTTTACATGTTGTATATATTTTGCTATTCTATTTCCATGTTCCATTGGAACCCCCTCCATTGTCATGTTCTACAACTCTTCTGTTATTTGGAACATTTTGTTCTCTACACTTTGGTCCTATGTTTTGCATTTGTTGCATTCCCATTTCATGCACTTTATATTTTAAATAAAGTGGTCAGTGCTAAAGCGAGTTGTGGAGTGTCTATTAATGAATGCAACAATGAGGGTGTACATTTACCAGAAAAAGTGGACAAAAGTCCAAGAATAATTGCAGGTAAGGACATATACGAAGGTACCTATAGTAACCCCTTTAAAGCCCCAGTGTGCAACGTTTGTAGTTGTTCATTATCAAAATCTGTATTGCCCTTCACAAACTTGTCCTTTTTCATGAATATTGACCACCACCATCAATTCCAAGTATTCCTATTAGCTTGGAATTTTACATTTGCGCTTGCATGAACTGGGGTAGACACTCCATAATGATGCGCCATCTTGAAATACGTTAGCCGGTAGCCAATGTAACCTGATTTGTACAGGTCCTATCCCCTGACCAATCGGCTATCCTAACCTTAACCACTCAAGGTAAAATGCATAACCCCAACCAATCAAGCTGCTTCGTAGGGCGGGTCTTGGTGTGGCCATAGTGGGATTCGTAATTTTGCTTCCCAGCCCCGGCAAGTTTGAAGAAGGAAACATGGAGGACCACACGTATTCAAAATCCAAATTTCAGGAACAGGAGTCTTCTTCTTCTCCCAGAAAAAGAAAACGGATATTGAAAAGAGCAAGAGATCGGCATCATCAGAAAAAAGAGTGAACATTGGAGCTGCTTTGGAGGCACTCACCAAATCCCAACTAGTTAATTATCCTCTGGACCGCTGCAGTCTCCTTTTCTTTCTCTGTCCTTTCCGTCGGGTGCGTGCCTGCTCGTAGTGTCCGCGCCACTCTCTGACATGAACTCATGGATGTATTAAGAGAACAAATTAACTCCAACAACGACGGCTGATAGACGGCCTTTTGTACACCTTCGCTTTTTGAAGAGTGAAGGCTACCGTAGCTGCAATACTGCGTGGCGAGAGAGAGTTGATTACGATATATGATCTCAACGCTAGATGGGAGTAATTCTTACACAATGTAGCTTTAAATCAGTCTCCCACTAGTCATAGGGCCCCTTATAGAAATACTCAAGTGCCATAATGAATAAATGGCTTCTAGGAGAAAAATGATAAATGTTCTCACATGTTTGAATAAACACAATTACTTTATTGCAAGCCATACTTGGAAAACAAAACAGTACAGGGACAGAATGGCATATGAAAGCTTGGAAAAGCATGCATTAAATAAAACCATTTAAAATATTACATTTACAATTAAAGCCCACCCCTTGAAAGATTGACATGAATGTGGGCAAATGCAAATATGTTGTCATCAAACAGCATCCTTCCATGCATCCATACAAAAGACTAATTTAATCAGGTGTGTAATATCTCCAAATATGAACTATATGGCCAAATAAAGTCAACAATCTCCTTGAAATATGTGTGTTGATATCCCATCATGCACCTCACCTCAATTCTTCAATTCTTCTGTCTTTCTGACAGCTAGAGAAGGAGAGGAGAGAGGAGACACAAGACTGTTTACTATTTTTTCCCTTGTTAACTCTCATCCAATCACACACAGAGTTTGTACCCTCAGAGCCCTACGGGATTGTCCACGACGTCACACGGCACCTCTGATTAATATTTAGATTATTTAATGAAACTTTTATCGATCTTCTTACCGTTTTTTCCAGCTAGAAGCTAAGAAGCTAGCCGTCATGGGGGTGTCTTTGTTGTCTTCGTAGCCTTTCCAGAAGGTTTTCTATCCAGCCTGGAACTTGTGCATCTTTTCGGAGTTGTTCAGCAATAAATCCAAATGCTTACATCCAAGATTTATCCACTTGATGTCCGTAATTTATCAGTTTTCCGTCATTTCTGCCGCTAGCTCTGTGCTACCGGCTGCTACAGTCTAGCATAAATCTCCCATGATGCTTTGCAAGACTGTTTTGACGTTTTTCAACCAATGGGAAGGCAGGTCCATCACACAAAGAGTATATAGTCGAAAAGAGAGTTCACTCCAGGAAAAAAGAGCGAGAACAAAGAGTAAAGTGAAAAAGAGAGATAACTACGGTCTATGACCGTTCTACAGAGAAGAATGGCGTCACTGTTTAGCTATTTGGGATACATTTGGGCCTTTTTTTGAAGAAATGTAAATAGTTTGTCATTTATATAGTTATAATGTTCATTATGTTTATTTTTGGACTGGATGACTCCAAATATATAGGATAACTGTTTTAGACAACACAAATGCTTGCTGTGTGTGTGATATCAATACATTTGAACATTATTATTTTGATTATTGGCAAAAGCGTCTGGACTTTTTTTGAAAAATGTTATATATTTTGTCAACTATATAAGTTATAATGTTTATTTCTTCACAGTTTGACACCCAAGACATATGGGAACTGATTTAGACAGGAGATTGGCTTAGCTTTTATTGTTCTGTGTGATATCAATAAATATCTGTGAGATAAATTTTCCGTTTTATTTATTTATTTGTTTTTAAGGTCATACAACCTTTTTTTACTTTCAATTGACCTCACTACAGCTCAAATATTCTAATAGCCCAGTTTTTCCGGAAAAAAATGATGTACATTGATTGACTATAGACAACAGTGTTGATGTTTTACAAGCTTTTTAAGAAAATAAAACCAGACGGAAAAGGAATTGTAAAAATGGCCTTAGGTTCCTGGACGTTAAGTCTACATCAAAATTTGTAGCTCGTACGGTCTGAGGGCCGTTCACAGGGGTCAGCATAACCAGGTTGCAATGGTTAAGCCCTGCCCTGGGTGAACCACCTTCTTGATCATAGTGTCTCAGTGGATTGCTGGGATATGCACAACAACGGAAATATAAGGGATTTGGTTGTAAATGATAACTAGAACTGCAAGCAGTTATGACGGGGTCCAAGCCACCGATGCCACCCGCCCCCGACGCCCAGGGGAGTGTGCGAAAGCAGAACCCAAAGCCTGAGGGTGGGGAGGCAAACGTCGGTAAATATCGAGAGGTGTGAGCCGCGCGGTCTGCGGTACATTGCCGTTGCAAATGTAGTGGTTAACAGTTCATCTCCATGCATATACAGACTACCTTTAACAATTCTCTACAATAAACAAACTTCTTAACCCCCCTGACCACAGGGGACAGCAGAGAGAAATGAGAGAGTGACTGAGAGGGTGGAGGCAGGTGTGGTGGTTGAAGGAGCAGGGGAGGTGGTCAAGTTGTTGTAAATGGTGTCATAGGCGCAGATTTATGTTTTCCTCCATGGGTGCTCACAGGCGCACGCGGCCCCTTTAAAAAAATAAAAAAGTAGTCAAAAATTGTTTGCATTTCAGAACTTTAGGAAATGGACAGCGGCCGACACGAACATACTCTTAACTCGACAATAAAGACGTAAAGTAGGCTTTCAACGCAACAGGTGAGCGCCACTCACAAATACAGATAGGATTGGAAATGAAAAGTTTAACTGACATGTAACCGCGATCACATGTTCTTTGCTGATAACATTTAATTTGGCCGAGATAAGATATGATATGTGTGTGGTAGCTAGCTAGGAAAATTTGTTTGGTCATCAACTGCGCATACTTTAACGTAGCAAAATTCTTTGAATAACTTTTGGTCAGGTCCATTTGGAGATGCTATCTACCAGATTTCGTGCAGATCGGTCGCACGGCATAGGACGAGTTCTAAAAAATTGGTTTTGCGCATTGCGCGATATTTTGAAAAAACTTGGCCGTGGCCTATATCATGTGATTCAGCTTGATTCAAGGAACACGTGGATGTAAGGATTTCTAATGTGTGATGTGTAATGTGGGAGTTAAAGGCAAAAAAACATTATAGCGCCACCTAGTGGTCCACATGTGAAATTTTTGGTAGGTGTGGTCCATGACCCATTGTCCATCTACACTGTAAATTTAAAGTTGTTCACATTAGTGTAAGTGGTAAATTTAGACTTGGGTCCCATAGGCCACGCCCACTTTGACCCCTCAGTACCCCACTCTAGGGTTGACCTCAGGAGTGGCCCCCCACCATGTACGGTTTAGGCTGTAGCGGGAGTTTTACGCGAGAAGAATAATGGAGGACAATAATCTTTAGAAAAAACAATAGGGTTCCACAGCCCTGCTGTGCAAACCGCGTAGCTTTTTCTACTGCAGTTTTGTCCATCTTCGGGCTTGGACCCCTAATGAAAGGTGAGGCCAAATCTTTAATAAGAGAAGCAGTGAAGGGTTCATGGCAGAAGAAGTGGGACAGAAACTAAAGGGAGACACTATTACGGCATAAAGAAATAATTTAACGTGATGGTTTTCAAAGGAAAATGCAGAAGAGAGGAAGTGATTTTCTCAATATTGAGATTCGGACATACTCTACTGGATTAAAAGCAGGTCTTTATTTAATACAGGTCTGTATGTTAATGTATGTAGGCCTAATTTAATTGAAGATGTTGAACATGTAATTATGAGATGTGGCAAATTTGATTTAGAGAGGAACATCTTGTGTGATAAGATTCATGAATTAGAAAAAAGCTGGACTGGCATTTGGAAGGGATTTTAGGGAGGAGTGGAAAACTAGGGAATACTGTTTGTGTATTCAAAATAAAGTATAATTTCTACCATACATTACTATATTTTTGTATGCGACAAGACTTTTGTCCAAGCCTAATCTGACCTTTCTGTCCTAATTCAATGATAAAACTCAATGAATGATACAAGACTTTATTTTGGTATAATAAGCATATATATATATATAAACCTAAAAATGTAACATTGGGAAGCCTGGAGTTACACACTCCGCTACAGGAGGTGGCGGTATACACCTTAATACGTTGGTTTGTGAACTGCCATGATTCAGAGAAGAAGAAGAAAAAAACAGGAAGAAGTTCATATGTTACCGACCCAGAGCAGTCAGCGCAGAGAAGCCGTACACAGAAATAAAGGCAGAATATCCAATGCTTTAGTTTAGTTTAGTTAATCAGAGATGGACCGGCGCCGGAAACAGCTGGTGGGGGTTTTAAAAACTGAAACGGAACTGCGAGGAGAAGGTTTGTTTAGGTTTTTATACCGCTTTCCTAATGATGCCAAGCTAACGTTAGCTGAACCATCCATACACAGCATGTAGTCGTAGCTTACGGAGCCCCCGGAAGGGTAACGGCGAGATTTCTTTTTGAAGGGACTACTTTTACATTACCTCGCAAGATGTTCTGCGTTCTCACACGTTGTTAGTGCGTTCCATTTGTAGTCGGAAGTCGGATTTGCCGATGTCAAAGTCGGAAACACGCCCCCCTGACTTCGGATTTCCGAGCTCGGAACTCGGACACCCCCGAGCTAAAAATCCAACATGGCTGCTCCGTGCATCAACAGTTGTGAAAGCTGTAGTAACATACTCCTCCTTTCTGAAATCATAGAAACCAAGAAGCATATTTTTGAGGGGGTGAAGGAGAAATCAACAATGATATGTGCTTGAATGAAACAAAGGGCATCAGACCAAAACCTCACAGTATGAGCACAATTCCTAAATAGATGCAGAGCAGTTTCAGGCATGAAGGAGCAATCAGTATCAAAGTCAATTTTTAAGCAGTGGTCTAGTCTACGTGATACGCAGGTATACGCAGCATACCCACTAAGAAAGCTTCAGGATTTCCATATACCCACTTAAAAATGCCCAATGACACGCAACAACATACTTTCCATTATAATTTTAATATATTTTGAAATGTCATCTGTGTTTTTCTTCTTCACCGTAAATTGGTGCATAAAAGTGTGTCAGAATGCATGATATGAAGTCGTTGATGGGGCCTGGTCCAATCAGGGGCCCGCATCACTGGAAGACATTGATTGACAGCCAGGGCTCCCTATCGCGCAGCCACTGACCAAGCGGGAGGGAGAACGGGTCAAATTCATTTCCTTGTTTATGTTATGAAGATGAGACGTGTATGTGACTCGAACATCTCACATTTACCAAAAAAACATACAGCAAAAGACAGTGCAACACTTTTCAGACCATCCTGCCAACATGTATACATTGTAACATCAATGTACGCTGTAACGATTTTTCACTCTTAAGTCTCTGAAAGTTGCTGCTGTTTCATCTTGTCAGCTGTCTGCAACGGGCGGGCCTGTTGCTCCGTTTCCCCCGCGACTCACACACACACACACACACACACACGCAGGAAAAAACGCAGATGAGACCTACAGGATGACCTAAATTGAGGACAGCTACTTTATTGTAAGTGCAATGATAAGTTAAAGTCCAATAAGTACTTTATTAAACCGTAGGAATGTGATTCCCAGCCCAGGATAGGAAATTAACTAACAATGCAAAGATCAACAAGCCACTGACAGATATGTTCATATTTGATTCATTCAATAAGTTATTATTTTGTGTCTTAAATCCACCAGCCGTTTTCATATTATACCAACATCATCATCCTGAGCCTTTTTGGTAAGGTTCCTAGGAAATCTCAGCCCAGTAATTCATTAATAGTACTAATTATTATTCTCTCCAAAACAAGTTTCCTTTTTATTTATTTTTTCATTTTTAAGAACTATACAAAAAAAGTTGCAAGTTTTTTGCAACAACTCGTGTTATGGTCCACATTCACCAGTGTTTTTGTTGTTGTTGTGGTGCGTGTAGGCTACTCCTGATTTTGTCAGTCATCTCATCTCTTATATGCGGTGGCATAACGAGCCAACACCGGACCCCTATGCAGGATTATCAAGGCGGGCCCCCCCCCACTACAGCACGTGATGACGGCGCAATGTCCACGAGTAGGCTACCATGAATAGGACAGGATAGGATCATAGAGACACAGCAAGTCCTGTTTTGCTTTTTATGGTCAAAAAAGTTAACTTCATGCCTGTGTGTGTGTGTGTATATATATATATATATATATAACCACCCAATGGAAAAAAAAAAAAAAACTCAAAATTCACTGTTTCAAATTATTATGCACAATGGAGTTTCAAAACATTTTATAGGTTGGACAGGGTAAATCCCTATTTGATACCACTAACAAGGATCAGAATAGCGCCACACTTAAACGGTAGTATAATGAGGGTCCCTACATGCAAACCGAAGCATTGAGAAGTTTGTAAGTGTACAGACAGGTTATTACAAAGATAGACTATAAAGACCGTAGCGTTAATGTTTACATGCGGCCGCCATCTTGGGATAGGTTGCGAAGGAATTGTCCCTTAAATGAATGAATAACGAATGGTTATCTAATGATTATTTACTGATTGACTGATTCAAGCACTAATGATTAGTAGGGGTTAGGGTTGGGTACCGAAAACCGGTTCCACTATGGTACCGGTTCCTACGCAAATGGTAGTATTCGGACCGGATTAGAACGCGACTTTCGGAATTTCGAGTGGCGCACGTGCCCGCTCGCGGTGTGAAGCGCGTGTCCGCGCTATTCCCCCGACATGCACTCTACAATCCCTGCTGATAGACGGCTTTTTGTTCACGCTCTGAAACGGACGTAAAAATATCACACTGGCGGTATACACCTTAATACGTCAGGCTACTTTTAAAATGGCATATTTTCCCTCTGCGCTCACCAAAACGGACGTAAAAGCATATTAACCATTCACTGACTGCACGTGATCGCTAGTAAACATTACACTTCCTCTGCTAGTCTATCGCTCAGGACGAGACCCTGTAGTCTTCTAACCGTAAACAAACCGGGAACTATATTCTCAGGCGGAAGAATATAGTACTTGGGCGGAGTGATATGGTCGCAGCAAGCCTGTCTGAGAATATAGTTCCCGGTTTGTTTACAGATAGAAGATGGCTGTGTCTCATATTACGTTGTTTTTTGTACACGCTGTGACTCTACAAATCACAACATGTAAATAGGAACATGTTGGCGTTATTTTGTCACTTTTGTCACAATTCGGAGCAGTAGGCTAGTTGGAAGCAGTTACCTGCCGGATCTGTGCTAGGCTAAGCTAATGCTGGAGCCGTCAGACAGTGTTACAGCACGCACGGAGATGAGAAGGGTATGTATCGACTTGTCTTACTCTGGGGGTTACGGTGAATAAGCTAAATTCACAATAAGTCGGCGTGTTCCTTTAAGATGCTTAACAGTTTAGTCTTTTATAGCAGTTGCAGTAGCAGGTGAAAAACCTTTAAACACAAAGAAAGAAAATATACACATTTCTGGTACCAGATATAAATAACAATAAAATTCATGTTTCTGTAACATTTTAACTCATAGTAACCATTCAATAATTTCCACATTTCACTAAAAACCAGAAAATGCCTAGCGCTGTAACAGTTTTTAGCTTTATATCATGTCAACTTAACTGCTTTTTAACACATTTTTATCATATTTTTCAAACATTTTTAAACCCAATTTTTTAAACATTTTTACAGTACTTTTTACCCATATCTAAAATAGGGCTGGGACGATTCGTCGAGGTCATCGACTGCGTAAATGCATCAACACAAATAATTTGCGTCGACGTGTCACTAAATAAAATAAATAAATAAAACTTGCATGCAAATTAATGAATGTAATGTGGAACTAATGTAATGCGGAACTACTGCTGGATACGCGGGTTCTAGGGACACCTAAACTGTAGCCCCGCCTTAGCTCTGAAGCTAGCCCAGCTTGTCTGCCGACATGCAGTGTTTTTGTCAGGTCGACGGTCGGTCCAGTGAGTGAGTCAGAGATAGCAGCACTAAAGGACGAGTATGGCGAGTGGTTGGGACCCACAAGAGTTCCCCGCTGGCCTCTTTAAGATCGCAAGTTTGGCAAAACTTCGAGACTGTACGCCTGCAGCCTGGAGCCTCCCGTGTCATGTCCTCTTGTCTAATACCGTCCCCGCCTCGAAAACTTCGGTCTTCGGGTCAGTTCCAGTAGTAGGCTACAGGCGAGAGAGTGGTGGATAAGACGAGGACTGTGTGTCGGCGTTGTTCAGCAGTTGTTGGGTATGTGAGTGGAAATACATCAACCAGATGTGCCAATCACTGGAACAAGACAAAATAAAAACTGTCCAACTCCTCTCTACAGTGCTTAACCAGCCTTTAGATACAAATCATTTCAAGTTAAATTAAAGGGAGAAGAGCTTGGTTGTTAAACAAGAGCTTATTCATTATTTTACTGTTAAAAAAAGCAAATCCAGGCTACTCTTTTTGCACTTGCTCGGTTTACTTTAAGTTTTTATTTTTTTATTCCTCCTGAAAGTGACTTTATTTTGTGGTTGGATTGATAACCTTTTAATAAATAGAGATTTGAACCTTATTGAAATTTGTTTTGTGTAAATTGTTAATAATTGAGCAATTGGAAAATAATCGCTAATTGAAAAATGTATCGTTAGATTAATCGAAAAATGTATCGTTATATTAGTCGACTAATCGAAAAAATAATCGCTACATTAATCATTTAAAAAAGAATCGTTTGGGACAGCCCTAATCTAAAAGTAGTATTTAAACATTTTATCGTACTTATTTTACCATATTTAAAATGCAATTATTTAAACCAACACCATTACATAACATCAAAAGCATTAGGCTATAAATTAGCTCATATTAGCCCTTTATCTCACCATGTTTGCTACAAAACCGGAGGAAGATTGCACTTTTAACAGTTACCAAACACTACTTCCACCCAATGCTTAGTTAACAAACACCAACAATAGTTGAAACACATTTTCAATCAATACGGTAAGCAGACAAGTCTCCCAGACAAAGGGTTAAGTGACGTTGGAGTCTCTGTATCACCGACCGTGTGGCTACAGCTAAGCCAATGTTTACAACAGCAGAAGCGGTCTTTAGCAGTCTCAGTTCATTCAGAGCTAGGTTTCTTACCGGCTGCCATTCGGGTGCTATAGATCATCAGTTCCGCATGCTTTTGCTGTTAGCCGCTCGTCAACTAATGTTCCTCTTTACTTCCGGTGTGGGGTCTCCTTTTTAAAGCCCCGGGCGAAAACCCACTGAATGGCTTCAACTAAGAAAACAAGTAGCTAAAACAACAGTGGAAGCAGCATAAAGTATCCAATTTACGGAGTGGTATTACAGTATTCTTAAGAGTAAGAGGAAAAAAAAAAAAAAGCCAAGAGTTTAACTATTACCTAAACTGTGCTTCTTGATATTAAGCTGACTTGACTAAATGTCATTCCTGGAATCATCAATGATGGCAAAAGAGCCTCCAGGATCCTGCCCTCCTTCCTAGCTTTTTCAACCAAAGGCCACAGCTTGTTCCTGGCGTCTTTTGCGTCTTGTGGGAGATCTTCAAAGAGCCTTATCTTCAGCAAATCAGACATTCTAGCTTCTCTCCAGACCATGTCCCTCTGAGTGCGGGATGTAAATTGCACAATTATGCGTTTCCTGAATGAGGGCCAAGTCTGTGCGCCATGTCCACCGAGGCGGCAAGCTGGTCAGCAGTATCGGACACTTCATATTTTCCATCATTGCCAGCATGGCTGTGTTAGTAACTCACGCAGTCGCTGTTTGGTTTGGACTTCATAGTAACAGGGCTCCGAACAGGTGTTGCCGGTAAATGAGTCATTCCTTTTTCTTCAGGTTGCGTTTCAAAGCTTTTCTTGGCGTAGTTATGCATTGCATGGCAAATATTCTCGTCCACTTCCATTTCCATTTATAATGCAATGTGCTAACATCCATGTCGGTAACGTTAGGTTGATTTCAAAGTCGAAGAATAGAAGTAACGTTAAAAGTTCAGTTTTCGTGTTGTTTTGATGAACAAAGTTAGGTTACCTCCGTTGTAGATCAGTTAAACTTCACCTATTGCATTTTGTCATGTCTGTTGCTATGTTTTGCACAGCAAACACAGAGAGATGTTACTGTGGCGCCATCTTGCGCGTGCTCCATACTTTGTTACAAGTAGTCTAACAGTCCTGCATTGTAAAATGTTAGTTAAGTAAAAGTATGTAAGTATCATCAGGAAAATTTACTTTTAAAGGTAAAAAAAGGTAAGAAAATGTATTAAAAGTGAAAGTACTCAATGCAGAAAAACGATCAAAACAGTTCTGTCAATAAACTAAGTGTTAAATCGGCTAATCATTTCAGCTGAACTTGTAGGCCTGTATATTGTTGGGTAGTTTAATTTATAATAAAACATAGTATTTTATAAACTACATGCTTTTTGTGTAAAAAAAATTTGTAAAGAACCTAGTAACTAAAGCTGTCAGATTAATGCAGTGGAGTAGAAAGTAGCATGAGAAGGAAATAATCAAAGTACAAGTAGCTAAAATGTGTAGTTAAGTACAGTACTTATTTACAAAAAAAATCAAAACTATAGTTGACGGATAGTTGACGGCGATAGTTGACGGCGATAGTTGACGGCGATAGTTGACAGCGATAGTTGACGGCGATTACGTCATGACAGTAAGCAAAAAAAGAAAATGCATGCAATACAAATCAAATCAGCACCCGTGTATCGTAAAATAATCGAATCACGACAGAAGCATATTGTCCCAGCCCTACTTGTTAATAACTGGGCAGCATTGTTTTGAACTAAACTTAGCACAAAAAGTAAGGAAATTTGTGTTTGGTAGATTATTTCTCTGTGGTAACAATGCTTTTTGCAGACTGATCTCATGAAGTGGCGTATGTGTGACACGCCAATTCGTATGCTGTTATTGGCGTGGTATGAAGATGCACAGTCGCTTTTCAGTGTGTTTATCAACGCCGTTTGGCCTCCATTGACTTACATTGCCTTGCGTTTGCGTGTGAATTGATGCCGTAGCGAGTAGTAGGAAAGGGCGAAACTCCACGTAGGGAGGTTGGTCGGGGTGGTGGATGGGTAAAACTAGAGATGTTCGATACTGCCTAAAACGCTGGTATCGGGAAGTACTGGAGTTTATGCACCGATCCAATACCACGTAATAAAGCCCTAAAGAAAATCTACGTTAAAGTAGTTTATTTTTGTTCTTTTTCCATTATAACTGACTGTCAAACTGGATAATAAAAGAAAGTTCTGTGGCATTCATTGTTTGTTTGTTCATGTTTTAAAGAGTTTAACCTGAGCCAGACCAACAACAAAGATAGAAATCATATCACGTCCAAACAGGGATAGTAGTATACAGTTGTTAAAACATAATAAAATATATGACACACTGGTATCGGATCGGTACTCGCTATCGGCCGATACACAAGTTCAGGTATCGGTATCGCGAAGCAAAAAATGGTATCGGACCATCTCTAGGTAAAACACAGGACTTTCACCCAGGAGACCGGGGATTGCGTCCCACGTGTTTCCTTATCACGTTTTTCTTTTCCTAAACCCAACCCAGTTCTTCTTTTCCTAAACCCAACCCAGTTCTCCTTTTCCTAAATCCAACCCAGTTCTTCTTTTCCTAATCCAAACCGTTTTTTTCTTTTCCCCCGCGTGTGACGTTAAAACCAACCGTAGCCTCACGATAAAACGTAGTCTCGCAATAACACGCCACGTGGCTTTAGAAAGTGGCGTGTATGTTCACGCTGTGATACAGCAGACTGCTGTCTGCTGTATATAGCGTAGATATACACACAGATAGCTCAAAATGCGTACAGATAACAAGCCATTTGGCTTTAGGAAAGTGGCATGTATGTTGACGTGAAGTCATGATGTCATGTTGCTTTTTGGCAATAAATCTTATACCGTTGGAAAGCCTGTTTGATTCCCTTTCAAATTGTGCCCCATTTGTAAGGAACATGCATTTGTGGGATGAGCAGCAGTGCTGAGTATGTGGACTGCGCAATTTAACAATCGATTAATTTCACAAACATTCTTCAACCAGCATTTGTCGCAAGTCAGCCAACGTGGCTGTGTTGGTCACTCTGGCACAAACAGCACGCCCAAGTAGAAAGTGTCAAGAAAAGACTCAAGTAAAGGACAAGTACCTTCAACATTTATACTTAAGTACAACACTTGAGTAAATGTACTTAGTAACATTCTACCACTAGTGTTAAGTTTTTAAATGTAAATACTTTTCTGTGTGAATGATGTTCAGCCAAAAAACAAATGTATTGTATATACATGTGTACCCTTAGGCAATTTTTTTAAAAATAAATTATCAAATAAATTTAACTTAAGTTTTAAATGTTACGTTTTCTTTATATTTTATGCCATTATAACTGTGTTATACTGCTCAAAAAATATTTAGGAGCTATTCCTCCTTCTGGCCATGGTTCTGCTTGTTAATTTTAGACGCAAGACTTACAGAGAGTGGAAAAATGAGCTCACAGTGAGTAAAAATGTCACAGGAGCAAAAAACGCAAAAAAATGGCTTGATTTGCACAGGGTTAACTGAGTTGTTTCTTTTTCCCAGTCAAGATTGTGTTTAGATACACAGTTTACCAAGGTAACCCAGTTAAAAATAAAATAGTTCAACTCACAAATTTTTAAAGCTACGTTTTTCCATTCATTTTGAATGGGGGTAGTACCCCAGTTTGCCACAGGGGGGACACTCCAAAAAACATGCAGCTGGCCCAACCCCACCTCACGCTGTGGTGGCCAATCATGTAACCGGAGATCAGACTTCCCGGTAGGGCTGAGCGATGGGGAGAAAATCAGATATCACAATATTCTTGACCAAATACCTCGATATAGATATTGCGGCGATATTCTAGGGTTGGTGCTTTAACAAAATATCTTCACACTTACATTTTAGATGAATAATCGTCAGTAATGTGGACATAATGTCTAAGTGGGTAAAAGACAAATAATAGAACAGTCTGGTAAGTTCAGAAAAGTACATCACTTTACTGAAATGCAGCCTTTAAAACCAGTAAAAGACAACACTTATGTAATTTCATGATATTTCCACATCCAAAATCTAAGACGATATTTAGTCTCATATCACGATAGCAATATACAGTGCCTTGCGAAAGTATTCGGCCCCCTTGAACTTTTCGACCTTTTGCCACATTTCAGGCCTCAAACATAAAGATATAAAACTGTAATTTTTTGTGAAGAATCAACAACAAGTGGGACACAATCATGAAGTGGAACAAAATTTATTGGATATTTCAAACCTTTTAAACAAATAAAAAACTGAAATATTGGGCGTGCAAAATTATTCAGCCCCCTTAAGTTAATACTTTGTAGCGCCACCTTTTGCTGCGATTACAGCTGTAAGTCGCTTGGGGTATGTCTCTATCAGTTTTGCACATCGAGAGACTGACATTTTTGCCCATTCCTCCTTGCAAAACAGCTCGAGCTCAGTGAGGCTGGATGGAGAGTGTTTGTGAACAGCAGTTTTCAGTTCTTTCCACAGATTCTCGATTGGATTCAGGTCTGGACTTTGACTTGGCCATTCTAACACCTGGATATGTTTATTTGTGAACCATTCCATTGTAGATTTTGCTTTATGTTTTGGATCATTGTCTTGCTGGAAGACAAATCTCCGTCCCAGTCTCGGTGTTTTGCAGACTCAATCAGGTTTTCTTCCAGAATGGTCCTGTATTTGGCTCCATCCATCTTCCCATCAATTTTAACCATCTTCCCTGTCCCTGCTGAAGAAAAGCAGGCCCAAACCATGATGCTGCCACCACCATGTTTGACAATTGGGGATGGTGTGTTCAGGGTGATGAGCTGTGTTGCTTTTACGCCAAACATAACGTTTTGCATTGTTGCCAAAAAGTTTGATTTTGGTTTCATCTGACCACAGCACCTTCTTCCACATGTTTGGTGTGTCTCCCAGGTGGCTTTTGGCAAACTTTAAACGACACTTTTTATGGATATCTTTAAGAAATGGCTTTCTTCTTGCCACTCTTCCATGAAGGCCAGATTTGTGCAGTATACGACTGATTGTTGTCCTATGGACAGAGTCTCCCCCACCTCAGCTGTAGATCTCTGCAGTTCATCCAGAGTGATCATGGGCCTCTTGGCTGCATCTCTGATCAGTCTTCTCATTGTATGAGCTGAAAGTTTAGAGGGACGGCCGGGTCTTCGTAGATTTGTAGTGGTCTGATACTCCTTCCATTTCAATATTATCGCTTGCACAGTGCTCCTTGGGATGTTTAAAGCTTGGGAAATCTTTTTGTATCCAAATCCGGCTTTAAACTTCTCCACAACAGTATCTCGGACCTGCCTGGTGTGTTCCTTGTTCTTCATGATGCTCTCTGCACTTTAAACGGACCTCTGAGACTATCACAGAGCAGGTGCATTTATACGAAGACTTGATTACACACAGCTGGATTCTATTTATCATCATTAGTCATTTAGGTCAACATTGGATCATTCAGAGATCCTCACTGAACTTCTGGAGAGAGTTTGCTGCACTGAAAGTAAAGGGGCTGAATAATTTTGCGCCCCACTTTTTCAGTTTTTATTTGTTAAAAAAGTTTGAAATAGCCAATGAATTTCGTTCCACTTCATAATTGGGACCCACTTGTTGTTGATTCTTCACAAAAAATTACAGTTTTATATCTTTATGTTTGAGGCCTGAAATGTGGCAAAAGGTCGAAAAGTTCAAGGGGGCCGAATACTTTCGCAAGGCACTGTAATATCGATGTATTGCCCAGCCCTACTTCCCGGTGTGTTTTGAGCCATGGTTTGAGGTGGGGTTTGAATCCCGTACAGTAAACGGGGAACATCACTGCCTTTATCGCTGCCACAAGAAAGTTTTAAAACGCTGAGGGTAAAAAATTAAACACAAGCACTGAACTGTCCGGGAGTTTGTGTAATAGCTAAATGTTTCCTGCAACAACAAAGCACTCGCTATGTCTCGCTTGTCTCTTTTCTTTCTCTTGCTCCTTTGAAATAAAGCTGCCTTCTGCTATGTTAAATGTTAAATACGTGACGTCACAAAAAATAGGCTGTTTGTTAAATGACACTCCCACCACCGCACAACCCACAACAAAGCACTGGATCACTTTTTTTTAGTCTGAACATAGCATAAACCATAGCGTTTGCCGTAGCTACCATGGAATCGAGCAGGGCCTCATCAATCCTGATCTGGTGCACCAAGGTTATCCTACCTTCCAGCTCGGTAACTTTCTTTAGAATTTGAATTGGAAAGTTCAAGATAATTGATGTCATTATGATATGTGTCCTTATCAGAGTGAATTTAGTTACCTAGCAAAGTATTGTTAAGATTCACATTAGTGAATGTGTTCTGTCTTTCAGCTTTACCTTCAGATGTCCAGAAAGTGATTGTTGGTGAAGAGCAGGAGTGGAGCTCATGTTTGGACCAGGAGGACACAAAGCCCCCACACATTAAAGAGGAACAGGGGGAAGTCTGGACCAGTCAGGAGAGGGAGGGGCTGGAGGATGCTGATATCACCAAGTTTCCATTTACTCTTGTCCCTGTAAAGAATGAATATGATGAAGAAAAACCTAATTCCTCACAACTTCATGAAAGACAACCGGAACAGATGAAAACAGAAGCTGATGGAGAGGACTGTGGAGGACCAGCACCAGTCAGACGCTCTGATCCAGACAGACATTTACAGCCAGACACTGACAAGACTGTAGACTCTTCTGAACCTGAGACTGATAGGAGTGGTGATTGGAAGGAGACCAAAAAAATTCAGTCAGATTTAAACTCTCTGAATAGTGATCAAATATGTAGTACTGGCGATAAACCATTTAGCTGCTCTGGGTGTGGAAAAAGATTTGGCACCTATAAACACTTGAAGAGACACATGATATCTCATACAGGAGAGAAACCATTTAGCTGCTCCATCTGTATGAAATATTTTGCATTGAGACAACGTTTACAGGCACACATGAGAATCCACACAGGAGAGAAACCATTTAGCTGCCCCACCTGTAAGAAAGCTTTTACAGAGAGCGGAAGTTTAAAGAAACACATGAGAATCCACACAGGAGAGAAACCATTCAGCTGCTCCGTCTGTAAGAAAGCTTTTACAGAGAGTGGAAATTTGTATAAACACATGAGAACCCATAACCGCAAGCCAATTCTGAAGAAATGCATGAGACGCCACACTGGAGAGAAACCATTTAACTGTTCAGTCTGTAAGAAAGCTTTTACACTAGGTGAAAACTTACAGAAACACATGAGAACCCACACAGGGGAGAAACCATTTAGCTGTTCAATCTGTAAGAAAGCTTTTTCCGCGAGCGGAAGTTTACATAGACACATGAAAATCCACACAGGAGAGAGACCATTCAGCTGTTCTGTCTGTAAGAAAGCTTTTTCGGTGAGTGGGAATTTACATAAACACATGAGAACCCACACAGGAGAGAAACCATTTAGCTGCTCAGTCTGTAAGAAAGCTTTTACAGAGAATGGAAGTTTACATAAACACATGAGAATCCACACAGGAGAGAAACCATTCAGCTGCTCCATCTGTAAGAAAGCTTTCACTGTGAGTGGAAGTTTACAGACGCACATAAGAACCCACACAGGAGAGAAGTCTTTTAGCTGCTCAGTTTGTAAGAAATCGTTTATACTGAGTGGAAATTTACATAAGCACATGAGAACCCACACAGGAGAAAAACCATTTAACTGCTTAGTCTGTAAGAAAGCTTTTACAGAGAGTGGAAACTTACATAAACACATGAGAACCCACACATGATAGAAACCATTTAGACGTGTGGAGTAGAGCTTCAGTCAAGAAGGGAGAGCAGAGCTCCTCAGGTGTAAAAACTTTTTAATTTAAAGTTAATGAGGTCTCTAAAAGTGATATTAGATCTAATACTCTGTTGGTCTTTTAAAAAAAAGTCAAATCTAAAATCCAATAATCTTATTTTAGAAATGATTTTGACAGTGTTTAAAAATCAATTGGATTATGAAGTTAATGTTTGGGTGATTAATAACTCAGCCTTGTTCTTGTAGCGTTTGGAGTAAATATCCTTTAGGCAGGGGAGGGTACAATCTATTGTATGTTTACCTATAATCATGCTTTGCAGGGCCTTACCGTACTGTTCTGTGCTGTTTCTGTACCAAGCATGATGAGGTGAAGCTCTTGATGATGTAGGATTAGAAATTCCTCAGTATTTGAGGGGATATCTGGAAGTTCCTCAGGTGTCTGAAACAGTCTCTGCCTTGCCTTTCTCACCACTTAGTCAGTGAACATGAACCAACCAACCAACATGAACTTTTAAGTTTCAATATGTAATACTGACAGCTAGCATTTAATATGGTTACTGCAGTCCAAATTCAAAATACTGGAGAGTCATCTACCCCGTTCCCTCCTCCCCAGCGTCAAAGTTCACGGGGGTTGTCAGGTTGCGGACGTTAAACCCAATGTCCCACAATGTCAATGTTAGCTAGATGCTAGTCTCGCATTGCCAGACATTACTCCACAGGGCAGCGGAGTTGCTAGATGCTGCTATGTTGACAGTTATAAAAGCCGGTGATCTTGCGGAAATCTGTACCCCGGCCGCAAGTTACATTTTATTGGCCAAACGTAACAACAATGGCCGTGACCTTGCAGAGCTTTGTGCCCGACTGACAGCCACCCTTTTTCCGCTTAACGTCACTGCAACAGCCGGTAAAAAGACCCCGACCTCGCAGTCGTCGCTGTTTGTCGGCTACGGCCGCTGAACAGAAGCAGGGAAAGAATTTTGGCGGGGGAGATTTTACTAACCTTACTATTTTACAGACCCTGTTATACAGCTTGTCTTTACACTGCACATTACACTTCACTGCACATTACACCCTAACATACATTGTAGAGAGACTTGTAGAGAATATAAGCTTACCAATCCAATTTTTCAGGCTACAGGGTTGTTTTGCCAAAGTAAAATTGCATGTTTCCATTATTCGGAAGTCAAACTTGCGGTTTCTCTCATATGTCCGTCATGGTGGTTGGCTGTGGCCCGCTTGCCTGGTCTTCCGGTAATGTTAGCGTGTTAGCATGGCGGCGTTTGCACCAGTTAGGATCACTTCACCGACTGTCTCATTTTTTTTGCAAGTAACGTAACTCGAGTATCGAATTTCGTCAGACGAGACGAGACTAAATATGTTCAACGACCTTTTTCCATGACGAAAAGACGAGACGATGACGAGACTGCACCAATGTCCAAAAACGCTGACTATGACTAAATTAACATGCATTATTGTTGACGAAAAAAGACGAGACTAAAATGTTTTGCATAAAATAACTAAGATTAAAATCTCACTTAATTTTTGTCTACAACCGTCTCTACTTTTTCATCATGAGATAGAATATTCAGCTGTTACCGCACTGGTATCTTAATGACCGTTATCTACCGGACTAAGCAATGCAGATTTTGGCTGCGCTTCTCTCTGATGCTCCTAAACATCGCCGCATGTCACCCTAGTTAACACTACACTTTGCAGCAGGTAACGTTAGCCTACCTCCATCCATCCGTCCATCCATGCTCTGCTGGGCCACGCTACATCCTATAACGCCCTGCAGCGCACTGATATGACATGAACTACTACGACTACCATTTGAAGTCACTGTTCCATTATTAATGTGACTATTACTGCCACTGTTCATCACATCCCCATCCGGCCGTTGTCCGAGGTTTCTTCCCAAGAGGGAGTTTTTCCTCGCCACTGTCGCACTGCTTGCTCTTGAGGGAATTACTGTAATTGTTGGGGCTTTGTAAATTATAGAGTGTGGTCTATACCTACTCTATCTGTAAAGTGTCTGGAGATAATTTGTGTTATGATTTGATACTATAAATAAAATTGAATTGAATATCTTTATCTAGCAGCTGGAGTAAACACGGTTAAAATGCTGACAGCTAAACAGTGTAGAAGTTTGTCTGTATTTCACTGTAGAGGATTCCTGTAGCTGCCGTTGTCTGAAAAACAACAGATGTTGCTTTCACTTGAAATTCGCCTAGCCAGCCTCGTGCTGCATTCAAAGATATTGTAAAATACCCTTTTCCCATCCAGTGGTTGTTTTTGTCATTTAACAGGAATTTACTGGTGAAATGAGGCTCGATATTTGGTCGCATTTTACGTACAAAAAATCTGAATGTGTCATAACTATTTGACTGAAATGATTATCAGAAATAATTTATTTAAAAAAAAAAAAAGACTAAAATGTTTTGACTAAAACTTGACTAAGATATATTGAGTTTTCTTTTGACTAAAACTTGACTAACAAAAAAAGATATGTGAAAGACTAAATATGACTAAAACTAACAAGGACATTTGGCACAAGACTAAGACTACGACTAAATAAAAAATAGGTGACAAAATGAACACTAATGCAAGCACATGAATGTTGAAATGACTGAAAATTAATGAAGCTCAAAGCTTACCTGTTTAGGAAGAAATTGGCCAACTCTGCGTCCTTTTGGGCTGTAAGCTGTCTCCGTCTTTTAAATGCATCTCCAATATTTACCGATGTTTTACCACGTCTTTGGTCATGCAACTGTTTAGAAATATGCATATATATGCATTTTTTTTTTTTTAGGTCGGGTAGAATGAATCTATCTCTGTTAATCCAATTTGTTTGGTAGCTGCTACCATCGCTGCAGCCTGTTGTTTTTGCGTGTTTCTTTGTTTAATGTCTGGCAACCCCGGTGTCCAAATGGGCAGTTGAAAACAGCAGACAGGCCAAAATAAAAACAGACATTCTTTCCCGGAATGGATATTTCAAAGTAAAAAATTCTGGTTTTAGCATTGTTGTCAGAGAAGATAGTATTTCAACTTACCATGTTTCCTTAATATCTGATGACATATTGTGGTCATCTTTTGATTAAATACAGTAAATATATTACATATTGGACCTTTAAACAAGTTTATACATTGATGATTCTCCAGGATGTTAGTTATATGTTCTGTTTACTTTGGTTATTTTCTTCAATGTGTCTTAGTAATGATTTTCTTCACACAAAGCCATTCTTACAATTAATATCCTACACAAACACCTGTTTGATCGATCTGCGGTGAAAACCAGACAAAATAAAATAAGATATCATCGTAAATTTGAATGAAGATATATTTGGAAAAAGAAAACTCAAATATGTTCTGTAATTATATTGGCATGTTATGGAATTTATTCAAATAAATAATATGCTAAACAGGAAACATTTTTACAGTGTTTCTGTTTTCGATGCCTCCGTCTGGCAGAGCACGTTGCTTTAATATGGTCATCATATACAGTATCATAGTGTTTTATACAGTGTTTATTTTTATGGCTTTAGATTGTTTTGTTTTTGAATGTTTGTTTTATTAAAGGCATGTTTTAAGCATTGTGAAAGGTGCAACAGAAATAAAGTTTTACTAATTACGTGATCCTTAGCGCAGGACTTTATGTCATTTACAATTAGATTAATCCGATACCTTTAGCTTTATGCGTTATGGCAATGCTTTTTTTTTTCTCAACATTTTTTCCTTATCCTTTGATTGGTCGTTCACTTTAATTCACAGTTTAATATCCAGTATTCAGTGCTGTCTAAACTGCTCCAAATTCCAAACCCCAAGTCCATCGGGTACCCAGAAAACCAAGTGTGAAGTAGATTGGATGAACGGTTCATGAGATATTTCAAAGACAGACACACACACATATCTTGATTTATTAGAGAGATTAAATCAAAGAAAGGTGAGATTTACTGTTGAAACAAAATGGATGGCCATGAAGTGAGGCAAAGTCAAAAATAGAGTCCAGGGAGATATCAGAATTACTTTTAAGTATTTGTAGTTTATTTATTTGATAAGGGATGAAAATATATTTTACATGTTTGTCATTGATTACATGCCACTCTGCAACACAGTAGAGACCTTATTTATTGATATATTTCAATATATTTCATTTCTACAATGTGCTACGTTGGCATGTGACTAATGCTTATGCTCGGTGGCTAAACCATATCAGAATGGTATAAGGTTAAACAACATTCAACATACTCATAAAGTTATTGTTTAAGGTCAGTAGGATTGTTTTAATCATGGTTAACAGCACTGGACTTACCCACAATTAAATTTGCCTATTAAAGGGGAAATATTATATAGCATTTTCAGGTTCATACTTTTGTTCAAAACACACTATCCTTCTCATACTGCCCATGGCTGCTGCACCTGTATTCACCTTCTGTCTGAGACGCTCTGCTGGCACGCCTGTCTCTTTAAGCCCCCCTCCCGAAAAAGCCCAGTCTGCTCTGATTGGCCAGCATGTTTCCTGGTGTGGTAGAAATTCTAATACCTAGGTGAGATCTGAAATAAAGCTTCATTCAACCAAGTATTTGAAGGAATTTATTCTTTGCGCAAAGAAGGTTTTAGTTCGTCATGAGAGTCTGAGAAAATGAGCAAAGAGTCTTAGAGAATCACTTGATTATTAACCCCTCTACAAGCTGACAGCAGTGGGGAGGGGGGTAAATGAACAACCCTTTAGTCCATCTGACCTCCAAATCTGTGACCAAAATGGGAGGTAGAGAAAAGCCAGTCACTGCACTTTAGATAAACAGAAGAGCGAAAAATTAGGCCATCAGGGTCCTTACATCAAAACAGAGGTAAAGAGTCCACACAGCTAAAAATTTAAAAACTCAATAGTACGATATGTTAATAGACAAGTTAGTGATTTTCCATTACACTTCTCCCTTTTTGATATTTTTCAACCCATATTTTACAAAATATCTACATAGTTCCTTTAACGTGAAGCAAAACAAACATTTGCAAGAGTTCAATTTCAGATATCATTAAACACTTATGCACAAGAAGCTGTGTCCATGCACTGCCTAACAGGAGGCTGCGTGAAGAAAAGACTCACCAAATCAGTGAGATCTCTGACAGAGGTCGAAGGGCACACACTTTGAGCCAAACCTCCCATCTCAAATGTGAAAGCTGGAGATGGGTAAAAGACTCGTGAGACTCTGACTAACCTCTCTAACTATGAATGCCACTAGACAACAAAAAAAAAAAAACCTCAAAGGCTGGATGAGGAGAAAAAAAAATATCTTGAAACACTCTAACATCAAACTAAAATATTCCTGTGTAAGCATATATCAATTTAATGCAAACATGGTGAGAAAAATAAATAAAACCTGTAAAATAAAAATTTAATTATTAACAGCAGTTATAATAAGTATCAATAACACTGTTTTGTGGTACCATAGAGTTGAGAAAACTGTAGTCAGTCAGTATTGTGACTCAACTTTATCAGGCAATGTACACTCCTAAATACAGATCACCTATTCTGACCAAATAGATTTATTACTTGCCTGGCATAATGTTACTCTGTGTGTAGGACAGCCAAATTAAACCACCAGTCCTCATCAATTAAATGGACTGTATTTTATATTTATATATATTTTTGTATTATATATTCATATATGTCTAGTCTTAACGACTCTTTAACATAGTACAGGAACCATTCACACACATTCATACACTCGTGGCCACGGCTGCCGTACAAGGTGCCACCTGCTCATCAGATAAACCTTCACACAATTCAGGGTTGAGTGTCTTGCCCAAGGACACTTCGACATGGGAATGCAGGGCCAGGGATCGAACCACCAGCCGTCCGATTGGTAGGCGGTCTACCACCTGAGTCAAAGCCGCCCAAGCTTGTACTGTAGTTGTGAGCACTGTTAGCAATTGGTTGTGAGAGCCACAAACTTAACAGAAACAAAAGAGTTGGGATAGCTCAACGGTTATCTTAAAGTTAGGAGAGTTTATTCAAGATTTTGAAAAGTTAAGATGCTTGTGTAATGCACTTTTCTTATGTTAAGTTAGGATAGGAAGATTGACTTAGCAGCTGTTCGTCTGTAAAGGCTTTTCTCCTTAATTAGGTCCATTACCATGGTTACCAAACAGTTAAGATAGGATCCTCCAAGTATAGTAGTTGAAATATAAATAAACGCAGCATTATTATAATTTAAGATTACTCCCTTCAGGGAAGGGTATTTTCTATATATCTTTACTGTAAATAGTTTCTATCTCCAATGCAAAACAGAATCTTTTTGGACACAATATTTTCGTTAAAGTGGACTCTGGTGTGGTTCAGACTGTTCATACAACTTAGTTTAGTTAAATACAGAGAGGATGTGAAAATATACAGAGACAGATCATTTTGGTAGTTGCACAGATACAGATAATGGCGTCTCTGTAGGCAGCCCACAAAAAACTGACTGGGTTGTCTTTTTTCGTAGTTTGTGACAGACAGTACATAAAACATTAAAGCAGTTAAAGGTCCCATGACATGGTGCTCTTTGGATGCTTTTATATAGACCTTAGTGGTCCCCTAATACTGTATCTGAAGTCTCTTTCCCGAAATTCCGCCTTGGTGCAGAATTACAGCCACTAGAGCCAGTCCCACAATGAGCTTTCCTTAGTATGTGCCATTTCTGTGTCAGTAGCTATTGAGGAGGAGAGAGGGAGGGGCAAGGTGGAGGTTGGGGGTGTGGCCTTGACCAACTGCCACTTTGCTTGTTTGAAAGCCATGATATCTCCCTCTCATGGGTGGGCTAAATTCTCTGGGTGGGCAAAGCAGAGAAAGGGGAGGTAACCTTGCTCCTTATGACCTCATAAGGAGAAGATTCCAGATCGGTCCGTCTGAGCTTTCATTTTCTCGATGGCAGAGCAGGATACCCAGGGACCATAGGCAGGCTGGGGGAAACGCATATTAATATTAAAAAACCTCATAAAGTGACATTTTCATGCCATGGGACCTTTAAAATATAAAAACGGCTAAAATAGAATATGACAGGTATAAAATACAAGAATAAAACTTGCAGTTCAGTACATGAAATGAACAATTGTTTAAAGGGGTGATAGAATGCAAAACCGATTTTACCCTGTCATAGTTGAATAACGACAGTTCGGTGGGTAAATAGGACATACATATAAGCTCAAAATCCCATTGACACCCTTTTACTATGAAAGTTTCATATTTTGAAACTGCTGCTGAAAACGGGCAAATCCCAACAAAGCTGGAAGTTGACGTCAACCTCCCAAAATCCGGAACCTTTGTCAGCCCATGGGTGTATTAAGAGAACGGTCACGCCCCAACATTTACATAGGCTACACAACTGACCTGAGATCAGTTAGTCTTCTGAATCTAGGTCGTGCAGATCTCAGAAAATGTATACATTGTTCATATGCTATTTTACCATTAAATTCACTTCTGAGACTTTTTTATGCGAGAAATCAACTACTTAGAGGTCAAATATGGGCCGTTTTACGAAAATTGATGTGTAATTGCAAATTTTGTTCGACTGTGTGTCGGACTTCAGAGGCTGGTGCTGCCTGTGTTGCTGCCTCGCCGCCTGGCCTGCCTTCCTCCACAGTCCCCGGCTTGCTGTGAGCCCGATTGAGCTCCGGCACGGCTGCTGCAGCCCACAGCACCTCATACCCGCGCAAAGTCACCGTTTGGGCTGGTGGACTACTACCAAACGCCGCTGCTCTGACAGAGCTCCAGGGCCTGCATCTCCTCTCTTCCTGCTAGCTAAATGCCCGGTGTATGTGAGTGAAAGCGCAGTCAGCGAGCTTGTTACGCCAGCATTCTCTTACCACAGATTATAGTTAATCTTATAATGTGTGTAATTATAATGTGTTGAGTTATTTAAACAAACGATTGGGAAAATAAACGCCGCTTGTCCATGAGTCTCATTGATAGAGCCTGCGGCTGGATGGAGCTCTATCAATGAGAGCTAGCTAGCCTCCTCTTAGAATTCCTCTGGAATTCACAAATATTCATTAACTTGAAATCGGACACGTTGTTAGCTTTATAAAACATATAGTTAGTTGTTGTATAAGTGGCGTGACGAAATTCAAACTGTAAATATACTCGAATTACGACCACAAATGAAGCTAACTAGCCGCAATCTGTACACATAGGATTGCAGGGACAGTCGCAGCTAACGAAACCCTTACAGCTCACAAATATTCATTAACTTGAAATCGGACACCGTTGTTAGCTTTATAAAACATATAGTTAGTTGTTGTATAAGTGGCGTGACGAAATTCAAACTGTAAATATACTCAAATTACGACCAAAATGAAGCTAACTAGCCGCAATCTGTACACAGGATTGAAGGGACAGTTGCAGCTAACGAAACCCTTACAGCTCACAAATATACATTAACTTGAAATCGGACACCGTTGTTAGCTTTATAAAACATATAGTTAGATGTTGTATAAGTGGTGTGACGAAATTCAAACTGTAAATATACTCAAATTACGACCAAAAATGAAGCTAACTAGCCGCAATCTGTACACATAGGATTGTAGGAACAGTCGCAGCTAACGAAACCCGTACAGCTCACAAATATTCATTAACTTGAACTCGGACACCGTTGTTAGCTTTATAAAACATATAGTTAGTTGTTGTATAGCTAAGTGGCGTGACATGTGTGTAACATGTGGTAAGAGATTGCTGGTGTAACAAGCTCGCTGACCGCGCTCTCACACACGGGCCATTTAGCTAGCAGGAAGAGAGGAGATGCAGGCCCTGGAGCTTTGTCAGGGCAGCGGCGTTTGGTAGTAGTCCACCAGCCCAAACGGTGACTTTGCGCGGGTATGAGGTGCTGTGGGCTGCAGCAGCCGTGCCGGAGCTCAATCAAGCTCACAGCAAGCCGGGGTCTGTGGAGGAAGGCAGGCCAGGCGGCGAGCCAGCAACACAGGCAGCTGAACTCCGACACACAGTATTACCAAATTTGCAATTAGCCATCCATTTTCGTAAAACGGCCCATATTTGAGCTTTTCATAGTTGATTTCTCGCATAAAAAAGTCTCAGAAGTGAATTTGGTAAGGAAACATTGCAGTGTCTGGAATATGAGATTCTGTCGCGTTTCTAATGTCTGTGTATTGGGGATTCGCCCAACCAATCAGCCACACGACCTCTAATGCGTGTGTATGGCGAAGTCGCTCAACCAATCAGCTGCGTCTATATGTGTGTGTACGGGGCTAAGGCTCAACCAAGCAGCGCGCAGCTCATCTAAATATTCATGACCATACCATATTTGGAAGAAAAGCTCTTGTTACAAATAGGGCCAAAACACAGGGATGCATAAGGGCCAATAAAATATCAACCGGGCCATTTTCAGCCCAACTAATGTTACATACCCCATTAGGAGACCATAAGGAACAGTGTGAAATACCCTATGTAATCATTCTATCACCCCTTTAAAGAAAGGCGGCATGACAAAGAAAAGTCTTTGACTTAAATTGAGTGAGATTTGCAGCTGACCTGCAGTTTTCTGGGCGTTTGTTGGAAATTAATTTATTTGAAACAGGGACAATGCACAAATAAACATTAAACTTGTTAAACAAGAGAATATGTCTTGGGCCAGGTTATAGCAACAATTGCTAATTTCCACCTGTAGTCCCATATGTGTTCCTGATATGTGGTGCATATAAACGGAACGCTGCTTCTCCATGTTTAGTTCTGACTCTGGGGACAGAAAGCAGAGCTGCCCCAGATGACCTGAGAGGTCTGGGTGGTTCATGATGTAGCAGCAGATCAGAAATGTATATGTTTTGCTTTATAAACCAACAGAAATATTTTGAAATCAATTATTTGTGGTATAAGAAGCAAGTGTAAAGACCACAGAACTGGAGTGATGTGATTTACTTTCTTGGTCTAAGTGAGGACTCGAGCAACAGGGTTCTGAATCAGCTGCAGCTGTTGGAGATGCCTCGACCACGTTTTTAGCCGCCGATACGATTGTCTACCATCCATGAGCAATATCTGCCGATAGAGGGCCAATACAGATCATTTTGTTGTTGTTTTGTTTAGTTATAGTAGCTGTATTATAGGCAGTGTGCCTGTTTGTAGTGTATTGGGATGTCCACCAGGTGGCAGCGCAACCTAGATAATATAATAGTGTGGGACTCTATAGTATGATTAGATTCACAAGTCAGTCTTGTTACATTCTTTTCCCCTTTTCACACCTAACATGGCACATATATGCAGATTTTTCAAACAGTAAAATCTGCTAATGATAGATAGACTCCTTTCCCATTGCAAGTAGACGAGTATGCCTTTGTTTTCTTCTTCCGGTGTGCCATGTTTGACCTCACAAACGTGCCAGAAAACGGGTGTTAACTTTTGCTGCTACAGGTTAATGTACAGTGCACAAAACTGCAAACTCTGCTAAGCCGTTCTTATGTCCATGTGCTGTATATTAACTTGATATCTGTTTGCTACTAAACTTAAAGGAATGCTCCACCGATTAGCATTAAGCTTTATATCAGTAGAAACCCAGTAGTATTTTCGAACGGCCGTGCTTCCCTCCCTCATGTCCCCCTGAGACTGGCTTTCTCTGTATTGCAGGTCTGGAAAAAACCCTCCGATGACACAAAAATCGTCAGTTAGCGTCATCGGAGGCATTTTTGCCAGAGTCTGTGGACTACAGCCAGCTAGTTCCGCATGTTTTCAACCCGCCCATAGGGGGTTGGACTGTTGTCTTTACACAAAGCTAGCCGAAGCAAGCCGAGTGTCAGCACTTGAAGCTTTCTCTGTTTTTAATTTATAATTATGTCTAATAAATATATTACCTACGTCTTTACTAAGAATCACAAGTTGCAGGTGGAGATACAGAAATTATGTCTTTCTCAAGCACTTGAGGTTTATTTCTCAGCCAAATATCTCTCTTTTTTTTGTTGTTTTAGTTTCTTTTCAAAAAGTAATTAGATAACAATGCCAACAGATAGGCCTAGCACACACTAGGACACTGGACAATTACCAACACATACAATTATGAAATACACTATACTTCCATACTATGAGATCCTCAACTGTAGCTTTAGCCATTACATGGACTATATAATATGTAAATGGTCTATAATTACACTGAATACAATAAACAAACCAATATGTAACACATTGGTATAGATCAGATAAAATACAACATCCATTAATAACTATTCTTAATAATTGTGAAATAGATACCAGTCTTACGGTATAACATATCAAATATACATCAACAAATGACACTATAGGTCATATTATATCTTGAAACAATTGCTATAGCACTTCCAAGTAGGTAGACACAGGCTACATGGCTATCTTGCTATCTGTTAGATTATTCCTTCAAAGTGAACACATACAACAGCTCAGAGGCTACATTGGATTACTATGAACTACATTACAATACAAACAACCTTTTCATAGATCAAATACCAAGAATACTATATTAAGATTTAAACTGGTTACTGACGGTGTGATAATCGATCACCACGACAACGCATCGGTCTGCCGTTTGCATCTACCGGCACGCGCACATCAACTGACGGCGGCGTAGCCTCCATTGAACATTGACAGCCTCTGGCTAACAAAATGTATACTGAACAGAGCACCGGCAATACAAACAAAATGATACAAAGTACAGAGAGACTTAATAGACGTTACACTTAAACATACTGATGTTCAATCAAAACAACACTGTTTACAGTCCGTACAGAAAGACGAGAGAACGGAGCCTTCACTGACTTCAACTAGCTTCTGCTAGCTCGCTAGCTAACGCTGCTAGCAAATACATATAAACACCTCCTAATAACCTTTCTACACAGAACATGACAACATACATCATATAAACAACCGTACTAGTGATATACTCTTTTGATACATATTAACAGAGATTGGAAAGGTTTAAAAATATACCTGTGGGTTGGAAAGAAGTGGAGATACAGAAATTATGTCTTTCTCAAGCACTGGATGTTTATTTCTCACCGCTCGAGCTACCGTCTCCACGGCAACCCACTATGGTTAAACAGTGCAAAAGCGCCATCTACTGGCATGAAGTGAAATACATGAAACTTATCTTAAATGTAATAAAATAAAAAAAATAGGAGGGGGTAACAGTTTTTTTTTTTAAACTAATATATAAGGGTATTTTATCTACCCATTACACTTGCAAGTGTCCGCTCATTCGACAACAAAGTGGACTACATCCAACTTCAACGAAACTCCCAATGCGAGTTCAGAGACTGCTGTGTTTTTGTTGTTGTGGAAACATGGCTGAACAACAGTGTACCGGACTATCCAGCTACCAGGCCTGCTGCTGTCGCCGGGTAAGACTTGTGGAGAGGTGGGCTGTGTTAACACGAACTGGTGCAGAAATGGGGTGTTTGTATCCAACTAACTGCTAACTGCTGGTGGAGTTTGTGACTGTTAAATGCCGACCATTCTACGTTCCACGCAAATTTACAATGTACAATGTACAGTTTACAGCCCACTAAGCGCTAATGCTAGTATGCATTAGCTGAACTTTACGGAGCCAATGATGTGTGTGCACTAAATGTAGCCTGTTTCGTATGTCGTTTTTATATAATGTCGTTTTAAATGTGTAACACCACTTGAGCCACGGTGAAACGTTCCGTGTATATGTGTAGAGGAGTTAATGATTTCACTTTTCAATATTAATTTTATATGATTTATTATTAGTCATCAACTTATTTTTATAAAGTTAACTGTCATGTTTAATAGTGCTTTTTATCTTGTTTAAATTCCGGAGATTTCTTGTGGTTGCCATGGAGACCTGGTTGTGTGTATCGGGGCGGCCTCTTCTGCACCCCTGCAGACATGAACGGTGAACCCCAAAAATTATTTACAGTCTGCATGTGGTGTCCAAGGGGGTAAGCTTCACTTCACAACTCGAACCTCCTATGGCGCCATTTTGACGCTACAAAGAGATCACCTCCTGTTAGCATTCCACTGACTAGCATACATTTTGGCGCCACTTTGACAGCGAATAACTTTACATCTGAAGTGTTTAAAGACTCTATTTGTCCATTGTTTAATTCTAAAGAAACATGACAATGTAGAAAAGGCTCCATTACCTTGTACCTCACGTTATGGCTCCGTAGCAGACGTTTTTATAAAAATAGGCTAACGATTGTGTCATAACCAAGTGACTTACTGTCGCACAGTAGAAGAATTACCGTATAGTACAGGAGAAGCTCGCAGGCAGTTTCGACTTACATGAGCTGTTTAGGTTTAATTACTAATGTTAACTAGGATGTTAATGATCAATAATTAGCCTGTGCCCATGTTATCTCCTTACATATATCTACACTCTCCGTCTCTGCAAGATTGGGAATGATTGAGATTTCTCTTGGCACAGCTACCAGAAGACTTACAACTTTCAGACACGTTGCTCACATCACATTTACGTTGTCTCTCTCAGTTGGAGGCTGCGCAGTAAAGCAAGCGATCACCGGAAAAGTGCTTCTAATAGCCTTCACTGGTCTCCGTCCAGAGCAATGGGCTCTGTTGGTCCATTTTATTTATGTCAATGGTGGTGTCTCCATGGTAAGCTGCCCTAACATTAGCTCTGTTATATATATATATTTATTTGAATCACCTTCTTATGGGTAAAACTGTGTTTTGTATTTATCTTCAGCATTCAGTTAAATGAGTAAATGCAGTATGTTTATTTTGCTTCTTTCATTGTTTTAAATGGTGTTTTTCTCTTCATTTGTTGTCGACACGTAACGTTTTTGCTAGCTTCATTTTAGCTTAAATTTACTACATTCTTATTTGTTTTAGCATTTCGGGTGACGGGCTGAACTGTGAAGAGTTAACTGTTATGCTCTGTTACTCATCATCAGGTACATTTTGTGTAATATAATCATTGTGTTGAGAAAAATTATTTACAGTCTGCATGTGGTGTCTCCATGCATTTCGGGTGACTGGCTGAACTGAGTTAACTGTTATGCTGTTTTACTGGAAATAAAGGACTAGTTGGAACCAAGGTGGCATACGTTTCATCAATACACAATGCGCGAGGAGTACACAATGGTTAAAATGACAATAAAACACACTTGAGTTGAGTTGAATGCCTCACTATCTGTCTGTCTATGTCTGTAAATGGTAGGCGTGGCTTGGGAGTGGACTCATAAAGCATATTTTCTGGCTTTACTTGGCCTAGAAAGTACCAATTTCGAAAAAGAAATTTCCAATGGTGAAATATCCCTTTAAACTCTCTTCTGCTCCGACCACTTGCTGTGCAGTCACCGTCACACGCTCACTTGCTCCACCACCGGTCTAATAATACATTCATGTACGCAATACACTCCCCAGACACCTCTCTGCGACTCTGCTATTTTCCGTCCGTTCAAACAACAGAGCAGTATGCAACAAGTAGCCTACAATAAGTCTAGAAAGACAACTGAAATGTGTAATTCAATGCACATTTATTAACAGGCTGAAAGAAACAATTAGCTTATTTAATAGTCTTACTAACCGTGAATAGTCAAATAAATAAAAGGCAATGTCTCATAATGCTGGCTCAGTTGCATTATTCCAAAACAAAGACTAGAATTCAAGTCAGATACGGGCTGTGTTCAAATAGCCTAACAAATTAAAGGAAACAAGCCTTGGAACATGGCTTGCAGTTTTATTTATATAGGCCTTACGCTATAAATAGTAATACAATTTATAAATACAAAATAAAATGGCCTTAGCCTAGTATGGCTTCTAAAACATGGTCCAAGACCGGAACATTTAAAATAGCATGCAGGCCACATAAAAATAGCCACAATATTGGCGTCTAAAAACATGGTCTGAACGACATGAAAATAAAAAATAGCATTCAGGCCAGAAAAAGTGCATTTGCAGAAAGGAAAACATACGGTACAATAAATAGCTTAGCCAGGCATTTAGCTTAGGCTAAATGTAAACATTAGGGATATTCTAACCAAGGTTATTTGGCCAGATCCTGATCTGAGGCCTCTAATTTCGGGAGTCTTCCAAAACTGATTCAATACGTATATTTACCTAAATGTTAATTAAATGACGAGTTCAGGTATATATGTTTTTATATTCTGTAGCATTCCAATTGTGTTCCTTATGTATTCAAATCCAAACATATACATTTTGGTCGAAGTTACTATGTTTTAGTGTCAAAATGCTGCTCCATTAACACAAACTTCAATTTCACATCGCAGAACACGGGGGTTGTCTAACATTACCACTGTGTAACGTGGCGTCCACAGTAGTATCATTCTGTGCCGTTATTTCCAAACTTAGCAGAGCTAACGGTGACAGCTAGTGCTGGCGTTCACATTATTCGAAACCTCATTGATTAGCTTACTGTGAAGAATGATGGATGGACTCGGCTGTCTGACATGGCCACCAGCTACAGTTCTGGTGGAAAAGCATGCAAAAGCAAGAAAATTAAAAAGAGGGAAAGAGCTATGAATTTAATAATAATAAAATAAGATCTGCCTCGGTGTATCTTTGTCCTCCTATAGCATTGTAGTTTTTTTTCTCCCCCCCCCCTTCTTTTCTTTTCTCACTTTTCTTTCTATCTTTGATTTATACTTTCTCCCCTGTTGACACAGGACACACACACACACACACACACACACACACACACACACACACACACTAAGCCAATCATCATGCCTTTTTTGTTGTTAATGTTGCTGCTTTTGTTTTCGGTTGTCTAGTCGCCCTGCTTGCTGTATCATATGCTTGTTTTAAAGTTTGTCACTTGTGTTGCACCATAAGCAAATAAAAAAAAGATAGGATGTTTGAAATGGTTTGTCTTGATCTAAGGAATTCTTTATGGTATAACTTGTGGAATAGCTTTTATGTTGTTTGGTCATTTTAAAAATGTTTAGGGGCCCTTGAATGGTGCACATGATCCATTAAAAATACTTTATACCAGAATCCATTGTTTACACATTATGTTAATAAACTTCTCGAAATCCCATTAGTCTCTTAATTACATAATTTAATGGGTAAATAAATAGAATTTTATGGTTAAGGTTTTAAGGAAGTCAGTTTCTCAGTAATCAAAAGTTCTCAGTTTTTTCTTTTACCACAACACTGCATTGTTTGCTAGCCAGGTGGTTGTATCCACTGAACGCTCTGTTTGAGAAAGTCAGCCTCGAACCACGGAGAAACTGTTATTTTCATCTCATCTTAAGAACTAATAAACACGTTCAGACCTGTCTAAATAGCACTGAAGAGTAATATAATGTAATAGGTTCCTATACGCACAACCGGCCCAGGGTACTTCACTAAAACTCAAGGCCGCGCCCCCTTTTGGGGGATAGAAAACAGACGATCCCATAGAAGTCAATGCAATTTGACGTGTGTTTGGATCATCCATCCATCTTCGTCCGCTTATCCGGTGTCGGGTCGCGGGGGGAGCAGCTCCAGCAGGGGACCCCAAACTTCCCTTTCCTGAGCAACATCAACCAGCTCCGACTGGGGGATCCCGAGGCGTTCCCAGGCCAGGTTGGAGATATAATCCCTCCACCTAGTCCTGGGTCTTCCCCGAGGCCTCCTCCCAGCTGGACGTGCCTGGAACACCTCCCTAGGGAGGCGCCCAGGGGGCATCCTTACCAGATGCCCGATCATGTTTGGATCATAATTTTGACAAATGTGTGTGTATTTTTTTTAAACAGATGGTTTGTTTTAGACACATGTCTAATGTTTATTGTATAACCTTGCCTGAACCTGAGCATTTACGATACCTTAATAAACTAAGGTTGATCGCCACCGTCATGTCCCCTCAGTCTTCCCCTGTATCAGTAGATCAATGACCCAACACGGTGGCCGCATACTGCTAAATGTAGAAATACATATCTGATTAAATCACTATTGTTAGGCTGAGTGTCGTCTGTAATTAATCAACCTATATTAATAACCAACTGTTCGATCTATAAGCTGAAATTTAGTTGGAGATGACAGTCTGATGCTGCTCAACTGTTAGCAGCTTCCCACTAAAGCTAACGTTAGCTATCCATCAGTAGTAACTGTCACCAGCATCATTTACCACACTGAATGAGAATATTCACGTTTCTTATGAGCCTCATATATCAGTGTGAAAGTCTTGATAAACCCGCTACACAACAGCTGTTTCTCTCCTGATGTGACAGCGTGATTCTTCCCTCTCGGTGATGCCCTTCTGTTCTATAGCCTGGAGCCAAAGCCCATCTATCAGGATCTATTTTAGGACATGGCAAGAGGACAAATCGAAGACCCGGGTTTTTGGATATATTGTTGGTGCAACAAACTACTACTGGAGCGATTTACATTTCCTCTGTCATTACGCTGTTGTCGTCTATGGGGAACGTGGGATTGTTTTCGGTGGGTCACTTGTTACCGAGTTACATCGCAGTGGTAATTTATGCGGAACAGCAAACCTGCTTGCGAGCAGGTCATGTTTGAGATTAGAAATTAACCGGTATAAAAGCACCGCCTACTGAACAATCAAATAGGCGATTGATATTGGCGTCACCATTCTTAGAAGATTCAGGGGAGCTCGGTTGACACCCCTGTACTAGACTGTAAATATAGCACTGTTGAGACCTGGCATTTAATGGTCAATGTAGAATAAAGTATTAGCGTGGAAGCTCCTTTCAGTTGTCTGTGGACTCTTTGAGCTAACTGCTAACTCTCTCCACCTACACCATTCACGTTACACTGCGCTGATGATCAATCTCTTCCTTTTACTCGATGATAGTTTTTTCAAAACCTCTGAATATTTCATCAGCAGCAGCAGTTAGTCGCTCGTTGACAAACTCAAACACTCAACTGAAGATATTGTTGCTTTAACATAGCTGAAAAAATTATCCACACTACGACTACAATACTCATTCAACACGAGCATGCAGCTAATAATGCATTCCATTTACCTTGGAACTCGGAAGCCAAGTTTGCATATAGCGTCCACAGATAGAAGTTGGACAGGACTGTGTGTATGACTGATTTAGTGAGACACAAATAAGACACAAGTGCTAATAACAAATGTTACTACAGCATTCACAACTGTTGAGGCATTGGGCATCGGGGTACTGGGGGGTATTCCGAGTTCTGAGCTCGGAAATCCGAGGTCATGGGGCATGTTTCTGAATTTGACATCGGAAAAGCATTTCATTCAAACTTGTGTGTTTAACATCAGCAGGAAGGATGTACAGTACATACCTCGCTTCATTCCACAAAGTCTATTTAAAGGCGTTCTGCTCATTTCAGAATATATTTAATGCTTATTCAGCAGCAGAACCAAGAATAGGACAGGCAGGTTTATAATCCATGTAGCAGCAAGGGTTAAGTGTGATTTATGGTTCTGCGTTA
Source organism: Perca fluviatilis (assembly GCF_010015445.1). Classification (NCBI taxonomy): domain Eukaryota; kingdom Metazoa; phylum Chordata; class Actinopteri; order Perciformes; family Percidae; genus Perca; species Perca fluviatilis. Next base: position 15,059,832 of record NC_053135.1, read on the forward strand.
AAGCTACTCTGTGGCTACGTATGTAGGTACGTGGAGACATGGACCCTACGCCGGACCCATCCTGCACCTATCTGTGCGGCCATGGGCTTGCTGGTCTTACAAGGAGGTGTATCTAGGTGCATTGTTAGCGTATTGCTATCTTGAGGCAGCGGAAAGTGATCGCACCACTGACCAACAAAAACCTTGTCTAAAGTCAATAACACAGCACTTCATTGTGTCTTGTGTCCCGACCAGGCTAACAGCCAGGATTTATTAATCCTGGAGCCTTTTCTGTTTACCCAGTGGTTTTGACCTTATTGCTATCAGCCTGCATTAAAATACAACAGGTACACATTGCTGTTCAGTTAAGCAATGTTATTATTTCATAATTATTCATGTGACATTTATTGTTACTGTTATATTGCTGTATGAAAATTGCTGTTAATATTGTTGTTAGAAGTTTGATATTCTGGCAGTTTGTGTGAGAGTCTGACCAGTGGGTGGTCGAAGGTTTAGAAGTTACTCCCTAGTGCAGGGGTCTTCAACATTTTTTAAGCCAAGGACCCCTTAACTGAAAGAGAGATGGAGCAGGGACCCCCTACTATATATTATGTATAAAATGAAGTTGCATATTAAACTTGGCCTACAATAACATGTGGGCTGTCTATACAAAGCTTTTTTGTTGTTGCATAGAATACAAAGTTTTGAAATTGGCTAATAATTGTTGCCATGGTTTTATAAATCATGTTTTAATGTTAAACATAAAGTACATATGGCACAGTGAACCCTTAGGATGAACTGTATCTGTGGATGGCCTTAGTGACTACCTTACCTATAGGCCAGTAAGCAGTGGGGATTTATATTTGCTAATGATATGTTGGATTTGTGTTTACTGATGTTAATTTTTTTTAAAAACTTAAATTAACAATAATTTTGAGGCCCCCCTGCATTGACTCTGAGGACCCACCAGGGGTCCCGGACCCCCTGTTGAAGATCCCTGCCCTAGTGTATGTGATCAGAAAGGTACAGCTAAAAGATAAAATTATATTTTATATTTTTATATATATATATATATATATATATATATATTTTTTTTTTATTATATTAAAAAATACTAGAAAACAAAACACTTATATACATATACGTTTCATATTCTGGGGCTATTTGTATATCCAATAAATTCTCAATACTTAAGACGTCTTGTATGTGTGTATACAGCATAACCTGAAGTAGCCTATGCAAAGCCCTGTTGTTACACACTCCGGTACAGTGGGTGGCACTATGCACCTATTGGTTTGCGATCCACCCTTAAATCAGAGAAGAAGAAGAAGAAGATTATATTTTACCGACATAAACATCGGCGCAGTCAGCTAAGAGAAGCCGTTAGTTGGATCCAAATTGCGGCAGAACCCGAGGAGTTAGTTCGTTCATCAGATATGGACCGACACCGGAAACAGCTAGAGGTGGTTTTAAACCCGGAAACGGAGCTGCGAGAAGGTTTGCTTTCTTTATACTGCTCTGCTAATGATGCTAAGCTAACGTTAGCCAAGTCATTCACAGCCTGTTCGCCCCTTAAGCTAATGTGTTATAGAAGAGGATTAACTAAGAGTCTTTACCGTTTACCGTGTGTCCGTTTATAACTGAAAGGAGCAATACAAGCAGCTGTGGATGGCGTCCAGAACAAGTGAGTAACGTGAATGGGGTAGCTAGGTGGAGAAAGCTAGCCGATTAGCTCAAATAGTCCACAGACGACTGAACAAGAGTTTCCACACTGATACTTTTACAACGTCGACCAATACAATGCCAGGTCTCCACGGCGCTATATTTACTTCTCATACATCAGTAGAGCACATATAGCATAACCTGCATATGGAAGTAAATCTGTTTCATCGGATTTTGAAATTAAAAAAAGCCATTGAATTTCTAGCACTAAAATAGTTATGCATGTAGGACAGACCAGTGTTCAGAGAGGCTATATCAGACATGAATGACAACAGGACTCTTAAAACTAACTGTTTTGTTCATGTAAATAAAAAAAGTTTGGCAAGCAACGTTTTATACAACCCTCGTTAAATCAAAGTATGTTAAAGAGAGACGTCTCTGCCCTGTCAGACGCTGCTCTCCCTCGCCTCTGGCTGTGTAAACAAACTATTGAGGAAATAAACTTGTCCATGAGTCTATTGACAGACTTCCAGCTGACAGAATTTTAAACATTACATTTTGCAGCAGAATTTGGCCTGTAGAATTTGAGGAAGTTGAAAATATATAAGTTTAATTTAATACATTGTATTTTGCATCTGAAATTTTGGATTCTGAATTTATGAACATAGAAAAAATAAAGGTGAGAATTAGTTGTTGAACATTTGAAGAGTAAGATTTAGAGGCTAAAATTCAGGTACATAATTTCAATGCATAAATATTCAGTGCTGAAATTCAATGGCTTTTTAATTTCAAAATTTGATGAAACCGATTTACTTATCATACCTGCACCAACTTGTTAGTGAAGTGAAGTTTTTGTCGGAAGAGAAGCCGACATCTTCACACTAGTACCAGTGGTTGCGGAGCCGTAATCCTGCACGCACTGTGCAACACATCTAATGATAACAATGCGTAAATGTGCACAGGAGCAGCAGCCGACAGCAGCTCTGTTCTGCTCTCTGCTCTGTTTACAGTACAAATTATCTCATTGATTGTACGTTATTTCTAGGGTTGTGTATTGGCAAGAATCTGGCGATACGATACGTATCACGATACATGGGTCATGATTCAATATATTGCAATATATTTCGATACTGTGCGTAAGGCGATTATATTGGGATTTTTTTAAAGTACAATTTTAGAAAAACTAATATTTAAAAAAGACATTTTATGCACATAAAAGTCAAAGAAGTTTACTTTAGGTAAACAATTCAGTACACAGAAAATTAAACTGCCAGCTTGGGAATGTGGTTCACAGGTTCTTATTATTTATTCTTATTGTATTTCCCGGGCGGAAGTCACTGATGTAGTCAAACAACTCCACAGTGGCAAAGCCCCGGGGATTGATGAGATCCGTCCAGAAATGCTCAAGGCTCTGGGTGTGGAGGGGCTGTCCTGGTTGACACGTCTCTTCAACATTGCGTGGAAGTCTGAAACAGTGCCAAAGGAGTGGCAGACTGGGGTGGTGGTTCCCCTTTTAAAAAGGGGGACCAGAGCGGTGTGCCAATTACAGGGTATCACACTTCTCAGCCTCCCTGGTAAAGTCTACTCCAAGGTGCTGGAAAGGAGGGTTCGGCCGATAGTCGAACCTCAGGTTGAGGAGGAACAATGCGGATTCCGTCCTGGTGGTGGAACAACGGACCAGCTCTTCAATCTCGCAAGGATCCTGGAGGGGCCCGGGGAGTATGCTCAACCGGTCTACATGTGTTTTGTGGATTTGGAGAAGGCGTATGACCGGGTCCCCCGGAGAGTACTGTGGGAGGTGCTGCGGGAGTATGGGGTGAGGGGGTCTCTACTCAGGGCCATCCAATCTCTGTACGACCAAAGTGAGAGCTGTGTCCGGGTTCTCGCAGTAAGTCGGACTCGTTTCAGGTGAGGGTTGGCCTCCGCCAGGGCGCGGCTTTGTCACCAATCCTGTTTGTGATATTTATGGACAGGATATCGAGGCGTAGTCGGGGTGGGAGGTGTTGCAGTTCGGTGGGCTGGGGATCTCACCGCTGCTTTTGCAGATGATGTGATGATGTCCTGATGGCATCATCGGCCTGCGACCTTCAGCACTCACTGGATCGGTTCGCAGCCGAGTGTGAAGCGGTTGGGATGAGGATCAGCACCTCTAAATCGGAGGCCATGGTTCTCAGCAGGAAACCGATGGAATGCCTTCTCCAGGTAGGGAATGAGTCCTTACCCCAAGTGAAGGAGTTCAAGTACCTTGGGGTTTTGTTCGCGAGTGAGGGACAATGGAGCGGGAATTGGTCGAGAATCGAGAATGGCGGAGTGCGGTATTACATTCCATCTATCGCACCGTTGTAGCCGAAAAGAGATCTGAGCCAGAAGGCAAAGCTCTCGATCTACCGGTCAGTTTCGTTCCTACCCTCACCTATGGTCATGAAGGCTGGGTCATGACCGAAAGAACGAGATCCAGGGTGCAAGCGGCCGAAATGGGTTTCCTCAGGAGGGTGGCTGGCGTCTCCCTTAGAGATAGGGGTGAAGCTCAGTCATCCGTGAGGAGCTCGAGATAGAGCCGCTGCTCGGCTGGCGCCGAAAGGAGCCAGTTGAGGTGGTTCGGGCATCTGGTGAGGATGCCCCCTGGGCGCGCTCCCTAGGGAGGTGTTCCGGCGATGCCAGCTGGGAGGAGGCCTCGGGGAAGACCCAGGACTAGGTGGAGGGATTATATCTCCAACCTGGCCTGGGAACGCCTCGGGATCCCCCAGTCGGAGCTGGTTAATGTTGCTCGGGGAAAGGGAAGTTTGGGGTCCCCTGCTGGAGCTGCTCCCCCCGCGACCCGACACCGGATAAGCGGACGAAGATGGATGGATGGATGGAGGTTCTTATTGAGCAAATGTTTATATGCTCAAGTAGGCCATAATAAAAGAAAATACATAGCCCCTTTCACAATACACAATCTGAAAAAAGAAAAGACGTGTCATGTCAATAAAAAAAATGCTATTCTACTACACAGGGTACATCCAACACATAACTAAAGGAATTGATGAACAAATGTAAACTGTCAGTTAAAGAAAATACATAGTCCCTGACTGTGACATCTTGGCTAATGCATAGCACATTAGGTGCAATCTGAAAAAAAGAGAGGACATTTGTCTATGCCATTAAAAACAAATGCTTGCACTATTATTCATACACAGGGTGCCCAACACATAACCCTTTGTGTTGCAAAATCACGATTCCTAAAGGAAACATTGAGGAATGTAACACTAATTATTAAATCAATGAAAAGGGAAGCTTATTTAATCTTAAGGTTTTTGTGGAGGAGAACCAGCTGGTTAACAACTTCTCTGTGCAGTAACAATATCTCCCGCAGAGGAGAAAACTCTCTCCGAAGAGACGCTTGTACCGGGAATGCAAAGAAAGTACTTTGCTACTTTGGATAGCTGAGGGTACTCATGCTGATGGACCACCAACTGAGAGGATTTTCTGGAAGTGGCAAAGGGGGTTCTTCCCTAAAATGTTTAACCTCAGCTGTTGCAGTGTAATGTGCAGATTTTGGCTTTGCAAAGTTTTTGGTAGGGGTCCAAGCAAGTCTGCCAAAGCACAGGAGCTCCTTGGTGTCTTGCTGGTGGACTGGGTGGATACAGGGCCATCCTCGTAGTTTGGCTGATCAACCTGCTCTTCCTACCTCCCCTTGCTGCTGAAAAACATCAAATCAAACTAGTATTAGTTTTACAGTCAATGTAAAATGTACACCAACACTAAATCTTAGCCCAAATTCATCATATTTTTGTACGTAGATTGAAGTCCAATTTAATAGGGACTATATTAGTTTTTACACTTTACGCCTAATGTGAGTAATTTGTCGGTGGTAGTCGGTGGTTATTTGTGCGTTTGAATTTGAGCAAGAGTGAGTTGTGAAGGGTCGTCCTGTTTAGCTTGCTGTCCGCTTAACTGAGTGTCTGAATGGTGTCTTGCTAAATGTGCCCTCAAATTCGTGGTATTACCCGAGTACTTGATTTTTGCCAGACACAGTTTACAAGCTGCATGGTTCCTTTCGATATCTGTAGTGCCCTCTTACTCTGGAAACCAAAATGATTCCACACTTCAGCACGGAATGCAGTGGGAGCTGGTCTTACACGGGGTTCAGCCATACTACATTGTTAGCTTCTGCTTCTAGCAAAAAGTCAGGCACTGTTAGGCGAGAACACTAGTGGTGTGTCTCAGCATAGCCATCTGGCGGTAGGGGGTTTAAACACAACATAAACATGAACCACTGTCTTACCATGAATATTTTTGCATGTAAAAAAATAATAAAAAATTCAATATTGGGTTTTTGAAAATCGAAAATCGAAGTGTATCGATTTTTTTTTTTTTTTTCTTACACCACCAGTTATTTCACCAACAACCCATCCACTTTTAATCAGAATGTTCATTTTTATGACTGGTCCTAGCCTATCGCTATACCCATGGACGTAGCTAGCGTGTTGTTTGAATTGTGTGTTAACATGGCCAGGAAAATTGTGGTTATGAGGCTTATCCTGTTTCTTGATCATATTTGGGATATGATGTTTACATGGCACACAGAGAAATCATGTTAATCATATCTCCGTACAGGCTCTGCGACAGCTGTTTGCTCTGAGCGCATCCACCTCTCTCTCTCTTACAAAACGCTGTAGTAAAATATTTGGTAGCACTTAATAATTACACACAATTGATCATTTATTAAGCATTACTTAATGATTTTTTCATTATTAATTTATTGTTCATACATAATTCATCATCAGTATTGCATTTGTTCATACAGTTATAAATGGTTTGTTCATAGTAAATAAGCCTAAAATAATGTTTGTAAGTACATGATTTATACTTGATAGATAATGAAACAACCATTCATAAATTAAATCATTTTCTCATTATATTCTAATCAATAAAGAATTTGTAAATACAGTTTGTGAATGGTTAGTCCATTGTAAGTAACCTCATGTAAAATGTTTGAGTTGATGTTTTTAATAATTAATAAATTATGCATTAAACATTTGTAAATTGGTAAAGTCATTTTACCATCATTAACTAGGTACTCAGGAACATATAAGGTCAGTCAAAACTAGGAAGTTGGTGATTAACAGACTATCTAGACCTACATTTGTTCATGCCTTGAATAAAATGTTTTAGAAATAGGCCTAAACTAATAGCTGGGTTGTTAATACATCTGTTACAAATGCTTACCAATAATGTAATCCATGACTAATTCAGGAGTTACTGCTGGTTAGTTAAGTATGTTTTGTGAGCCCCACCCCAGCTATTGGTTTTAGACCTATTTCTAAATCATAACATTTTATTTAAGGCATGAACAAATGTAGGTCTAGATAGTCTGTTATCATTAACTTCCTTGTTTTAACAGAACTTCCTGAGTACCTAGTTAATAATGGTAAAATGACTTAATTTACAAATGGTTAATGCATCATTTATGAATTATTAAAAACATCAACTCATAAACATTTTACATGGGCTTACTTACTATGGACCAACCATTTACTAACTGTATTTACAAATGCTTTACTGATTTAGAATGAATGTAGGAACTATGCTTTACAAATGATAAACAAAGAAATTACTAATAGTTTGTAAATAGTTTATAAAAGTACTTAACTGTCAAACTTATATGTATAAACATCATTTTCGAGAGCCTTATTTACTATGAACAAACCATTTATGAGTGTGTATACAAATGCTTTATTTATGAAAATTAACATAGGAGCAATGCTTTACAAATGATGAACAAAGCATTTAGTAATAGTTTGCAACTGGTTTATAATGGGAAAATGATTTCATTTCTAAATGGTTGTTTCATTATCTATTAAGTATAACTCATGTACTTACAAACATATTTTTTTTAGATAGGCTTATTTAACACTTCCTGCTTTGACTGCCACCTACAGGAAGTTGGTCCTCTATAACTTGCACATTTCCAGAGTATCAAAACTTAAAAACGTTTTGTCATGAGAGTCCACAGATTCTACATGCAAAGTTTTGTGCAGATCAGGAGAAGTTCGCAAAAGTAGCAAAAAAATTGCATTCATCGCAATTTTACGAAAAAAGATCCCACCTCTAAATGGGCGTGTCCAAGGCCGTATGATTCAGCTTCATTGAAGAGACATGTGGATGTAAAAACTTTGAATGTGTGATATGTAATGTGGGAGGTATAGATCAAAACACATCTATGTTGATTATAGCACTACCTAATGGCCAACCTTCGCCATATTTGGTCCACAGCCTCCGAGTGGCATGGTAAACAATAATATTCAGTTTCACATTAATAGTATTTACTTTGGACGAGATATGTGAAAGTTTGTGTGTGGTAGCTAGCTAAAAGTGTGTTAGTTTATAATTAACGCATTAACGCAAAAGTTTTATATGATAGCTGCAGTCCCTGGTACAAACAGCCCTTCCACGCCTCCGTATAAAACAGCTGGTTCAGATGAGCTTGCCACTATCACATTACAATTGTGGCCCCTGTCATTCCCCTTACAGTCCTCTTTAAACTCTCCCTTCATACAAATTTCGAAATTTCAGCTGCTTGGAAATAAGTGGTTGTGCTTCCTCTGTTTAAGGGCATTGCTCAGGCTGACCCAAAGAATTGCAGGCCTATTTCCATCTTGCCATGTGTCTCGGAAGATTCTGGAAATCTCCGGGGCACAGTCTGGCTTTCGATCTGGGTATGGTTGTGTTACAGCTACTACAAAGGTACTCAATGACATTATTACTGCATTAGATGCCAAACATGACTGCGCTGCTATATTCCTTGCCAAGGCTTTTGACTCCATTGACCACAATACAGTCATACACAGATTTAGCAGCATTGGCGTTACTAATGACCCACTGGTTTGGCTTTCCAGTTATCTCTCTCACCGGGTGCAAAGTGTAAGATTTGAAAACTTTTTCTCCCATTCTTTCCTGGTCACCGGGGGTGTCCCCCAAGACTCCAGCAAATTATTGTTAAGATTCACATTATTGGCTTTGTGTTTGTGTTTCAGCTTTACCATCAGATGTCCAGAAAGTGATTGTTGGTGAAGAACATCAGCAGGAATGGAGCTCCAGTCTGGACCAGGAGGACACAAAGCCCCCACACATTAAAGAGGAACAGGAGGAACTCCGGATCAGTCAGGAGGGAGAGCAGCTTCAGGAGCTGGAGGAGGCTGATATCACCAAGTTCCCATTCACTCTTCTCCATGTGAAGAGTGAAGAGGATGAAGAGAAACCTCAGTTCTCCTTAGATCCAGGTACACGTTTACAACCAGATACTGATGACGAGACTGGAGACTCGTCTGAAGCTGAGACTGACGACAGTGCTGATTGGAAGGAGACCAGAGAACCTCAGTCAGGTTTAAACTCTCTGAATAACAATGAAGTCCCAGTCTGTGATTTGAGATGTAGTTCTGATGCGAAAAAGTATGTGAAAAGATTTGGCACCAGTGGACATCTGAAGAGCGACGTGAGATCTCATACAGGAGAAAATACATTTAGCTGCTCAGTCTGTAGCAAAGCTTTTACAGTAAATGGAAGTTTACAAAAACACATGAAAATTCACAAAGGAGAAAAATCATTCAGCTGCTCAATCTGTAAGAAAGCTTTTATAGAGAGTGGGTATTTAAATAGACACATGAGAATCCACACAGGAGAGAAGGCATTTAGCTGCTCTGTCTGTAAGAAAGCTTTTACATTGAGTGGAAGTTTACAGAAACACATGAGAATCCACACAGGGGAGAAACCATTCATCTGCTCAGTCTGTAAGAATGCTTTTACAGAGAGTGGAAGTTTGCGTAGACACATGAGGATCCACACTGGAGAGAAACCATTCAGCTGCTCAGTCTGTAAGAAAGCTTTTACAGTGAGTGGAAGTTTGAAGACCCACATGAGAATCCACACAGGAGAGAAACCATTTAGCTGCTCAGTCTGTAAGAAAGCTTTTACATTAAGTGGAAATTTACAAAAACACATGAGAATCCACACTGGAGAGAAACCATTTAGCTGCTCGGTCTGTAAGAAAGCTTTTACATTGAGTGGAAGTCTACATATTCACATGAGAACCCACACACACAGGAGAGAAAAAATGTAGCCATGTGGAGTGGAGATCCAGTCTGGAAGGAGAACAGAGGACCTCAGTCAGGTTTAAACCCTCTGAAAATAAATGAATTCTCTAAAAGTGATGTGAGATGTTATACTCCGTCGGTCCTTGAAAGTCCTAAGTCTCGAATCCAATCATCATCCAGCAGATGGTGCGTGTGCCTGCTTAGAGTAAACCAGTCATTATCACCGTGCCGAAAACGGCTGAAGAACAAAAACCGTTAGCACCAAGCTATCTACAAAGACTGAAGGTACCAGCTTCATCCAGCCTCAGACCTGCCAACCTGTACGCATTTTGCGTAGTAGATACGCATTTTGACATCTAAATACGGTGATACGATTTGTCACTTTAAACTACGCAAAAATCAGGTGACTGCTTTGAGTTCACTCGTTGACGTGCAGTAACCGTCTCAGTCCACACTTGATGGTAGTAGGCGGCTAAAACCTATGGCTAAAACAGCGTAGCAGCCATGAGCATGCTGGAAAAAAAAACTAAAGAAGAAGAGTTGGACCAATCACAGCGTCGGGTTCCTTCCTCTAATGTCAAGAGGGGATATCGGTTACTGATAGTAAAACGAAAGCATCAAATGCAAGTGTTATTCCTCCCTCATTCCCATTTTAGTTTGGTTGGTTTCCCCCATATATCTATGGGTTTTCCCGAGGGAGAACGGTGCTTGCAAAGGTAAACTGATTTTGATGTAGAAAGGTGAAATTGTGAAATGAATTAATTTACGTAGCCTACCTGTCAACTTTGGAGAAATATTATTTATATTATTATTATTAATAAAGCCTTGCATTTGGTATACAAAGTCTTGGATTTCATTACAAAGGTCTTATATATGTTTTGCCTTTCCTAGGATTAAGTTCATACTGTAACAAAATTAACTGTTACTAATGTAGGCTAATTAAAAACTGACCGGAGCCCGTCACTGGACGTACCGGAGGACCGAGACACAAAGTAAACACGCCTCTGACCGGTACCGGGCGGTCAACTGAGCGGAGGATGTGCGGAATGTGTCGGTGTCTGTCGGACCTTGGCTGGCTGCTCAGCGCCTTCAGACAAAGCTCAAGCTAACAGCTTATTAGCTAGCCAAACACCAAGCGGTAACATCTGCAAAGATTGGCTCTGTGAGCGCATCAATCTGCTCGGTGTGTGCCTTATAACAAACAGCAGCCACCGGACTAGAACACCTATTGATCCATGCAGGACTTCACTGTGAACAGACTGTTTAGAGACGATGTGACCGGCAGGTAACGTCAAAGGTTATCTGCTACTGTAGCAGAGCTGCAAGGAAACGCTGAACTGAGCTGTGTGTTTTCAGTGTTAAACACTGCTGCAGGTATTCATGCACGACTGTTGTTGGTGATTTCCAGAGGTGGAAGACTTACTCAGATTATGTATTGCAATAAAAGTAGAAAAAACTGCAATGACTTATCAGTTACAAGTCCTGCATTCAACATCTTCCCTATGTAATAGTACAAAAGTATTATCAAAATATACTTAAAGTACCAAAAGTAAAAGTGCTCATTATGCAGTGTAATATATTTTATTGGATTATATTATGATCCAATTAATTGTATTTAATATAATCAATGTTTTGTTTAATTCAAGTAGCCTACTTGAACATAATTATTTTCTAGGGTTTAAAATGTATACAGATTTGGCATTTAATGGCATTTTTTCCACGTGTGTGCCGCCGTGTTCATGAACCGGAACTTCGACAATAAATCAGTAAGTTGCTACTCAAAACGTTTTTTCAAGGTTGGCAGGTCTGCAGCCTACACGTTTGGGATGCAGCACAACAGAGCCTGCATTACTTGACCTCAGAACCACAATTCATCTAGCCTGGCTTTCTCACAATGGCAGAACTGCCAGCTAACAAAAGGATTTATTTCTCTGGTGATTTAACCAACTGGGCTAGCATTAGCATAGCAACAGCAAAAATGTTAACTTGTGTTAATGTACTTGCATTAATTTGATGTAATGCCATCTAGTCCTATATTGTTGTAATGTTTGTTTAGTCAAGTTTTTGGAAAGCCACTCTGCTATGTTGATGTTGGTTTAGGCTTCACACCAATCCAAAGTCTAGCATGTAACAAACATCCATGTTCCTGACCTGGCATCTTAATTTACACGGATTGACTCCTAGACATTTAGACATACACACTTAATTAATAAGCAAACCTCCCACCTTTTGATTTGACTTAGACATAGAACATACCATGAGGAGACTCAAGTCTCCCTTTAAATGTTCTCTTTCTAAGGCAACCCGTGTGGCCTTAAAGTGCTCATATTATGCTCATTTTCAGGTTCATGATTGTATTTAGAGGTTATATCAGAATAGGTTTATATGGTTTAATAAAAAAAAACACCCTGTGTGTTGAGCTCTCCGCTTTAGCTACAGAGTGAGGCATCTCCCTTCTGTTCCATCTTTGTTGGGAGTCGCACATGCGCAGTACCTAGGTCAGCACTACAAGCCAGTCAAGAGCAGATGTATGAGGACTTTGAGCTTTTTCACTTTGTAAACCTATAACGTGCACAAAAGATATATAAGACGATAAAGGAAAGGGAAAAAGCTAAAAAGCATAATATGAGCACTTTAAAAAAGAAGCGGCCATCTTGTTTTAATTACCTGCTTAGCTCCAGCTGAGCCATCTTGTATTTGTCTGTACAGTACACACATACACCCTTTTCCTCCTTTTTAGATTGGATCTTTTAGTTGATTTAGATATTGTTTCATTTTGCTTTAATAATTTTGTGAATAAACGCTTCAGAATATATGTGATGTCTACGTGACTTTGTTCAAAAGGGAATTTTGCTAACCACTTCTGTGACGAGAACCCAGAAATCTTTCAACTTTTGCAAGTTTTTGGTATGTTAATTTTGGTTAAGTTAAAAATGTATTCCAATATAGTCAATTAATCTGTACAAGTGGTGCCCCATAAGACTCCAATTTACATTAAATCCCATTGATTAACTATAGTTATATCTAATTATTTTGATTATCAATCATTTTTATAGCCATTTTAATTGTTTTACCCAAACATAGTTGCTACATCCACCTGATTCCCAGAAACCTTTAAGCTTTTAAATGTGTTTGGGGAAAAGAAAAAAATGATCGGGATGTAACAAAACGACAGAAAAAAACCCAACATGAAACCAATGAACACTAATGCAAACTGTGCATACCAGTCAGAATTTATTGGAGCACTACAGCTAGTGTGTTGCAATGTAGCGTGTGGGCTAAAGCATGATTTATGGTTGTGCAGAAGCTCCATGCAGAGCTTTCGCCATAGCCTACGTAAGTGGCCTGGTGTTTATACTTGTGCGTTTGTGTGTGTCGTCGAGCCAGTGTGTGGGGAATGTGTGGTAGAGCGAGGGAGAAGTGAGAGAGTGACAGCGATTAGCTTCGGAGCGAGTAGCAACTCTAGAGTCATAGTGAGAGAAACAAAGTGCCAGGCGTAGGTTTGTATCTCCACGTACCTACGTACATAGCCACAGCGTAGATTTTATGCATAAGTATAAATCATGCTTAACTCGGCATCTTCTCCAAAAAAAAAAGAAATTTAAAAAGTAGTAGAAGTAATAAGTTAAATTGTTTCAGTGAATATTGCTTATCTAATCTAGGGTCACTCTACATGCCATCAACCCAACATGTACTTTTGTCTGCTATATTTCTGGCAGACACAGTGGATGTTTAAGTCATGTTCAATAATCATGTATATGTCAGGTTTCCTTTTTTTAGATGGGCTAATTGTTGATGGAAATACACTTTGTGAGATACGTCCCCAAAATATTAATACAGAGCTTTGACTGGGTTAGAAATTTGGGACCAAAATGCAGAAGTGACATGTCATGTTTCCTTTTTTTCAACAAGACAAACTTCTTGTAGGTAAAATGCAAGATCCAGCATTGAAAAAAAGGAGCAAACATTTGAGAGTAACAAAGCAAATTGCTGCCACATTTGACTAGTTTTTGCCAGAAGGTTCAGTATTAAATTCTGCCACTAAAGTCCAGCTGGATGACAAATTAAGGCTCCCAGGCCTGATTGACTGACAAGCTGTTGATGGGGCACCGGCATTGATTTTCAGAAATGGAACTTTTATAATGATTGTTGTAAGAGCATGCTGTGATGGGAATTGAAATGCTTCCAACAAACCCTGCACCCTATAGTTATTGAAGTGGAATCCAGAAACCCTTTGTTGTTGGTAAGATGAAACAAAGGAACACTTGGGTAACATCAGGTTATCATAGGTCACACACCAGCAGAGGTGTCAAAAGTATTCACATTCATTACTCAAGTAGAAGTATAGATACTAGGGTTTGAAAATACTTTTGTAGAAGTTGAAGTATCAACTCCAGCTTTTTACTTAAATAAAAGTGTAAAAGTACTGGTTTCATAACTACTTAAAGTATAAAAGTAAAAGTAATGTAAGGCAGAGGTGTTCGACAGGGGGTCCTCCAAATTATTGTAAATTTTTGAGTCTTTAAAAAAAAAAAAAAAAAAATTAAAATGCCTTAACATAATTCCAACATATTTTTAGTAAATATAAATTCCCACTGATGATAGGCTTACTGGCCTATAGGTAAGGTAGTCACTAAGATATCAGCCCACAGATACAGTGGGGACAAAACCCCACTTCCACAAAAAACATTTTTCTAAAGGTCATAATGACTATAATAATGTTATATTTAAATCATACCTGCAAACTCAGAAGGGCTGAAAAAGGTGACACATCTCTTCTGTGTTTTTCAGACAACTGCAGCTACAGTCTGGTGTTAGAATCCTCTCCAATGAAATACAGACACACTTTACACCGTTTAGCTGTCAGCATTTTAACCGTGTTTCCTCCAGCTGCTAGCTAACGCTAGTAACGTTACCTGCTGCCAACTGTACTGTTAACTAGCGTCCCGTGCGGCAATGTTTCAGTTCCCTCTAACGTCCGTTTTAAGTGTGGCACCTAAATAAGGCACCGGAATCCGCGTTGCTATTCGGTCCGGTAGATAACAGTCGTTAAGGCACTGGTGGCGTATTAGCACCGGGTCTGTGCAGGTGCGATGGATCGCGTACAAACCAATAAGGTGTCGGTTTGTAATTCTCATCCAACCACATTCACATTCACTCTATCCGGATAAAGCGATTTGGATAGGGTTTTTTTGTGTGTGTGTTTTTGAACGATGACGAGCCGGAATGAAAACAAGCCAAACTGAAATAGGAGTAACAAGGCTATTTTTAAAATGTAAGGAGTAGAAAGTAAAGATAATTGCGTGAAAATGTAAGGAGCAGAAGTAAAAAGTATGCTGTAAAATAATTACTCCAGTAAAGTAGATACCCAAAATTTCTACTTAAGTAAGGTAACAAAGTATTTGTACTTTGTTACTTGACACCTCTGCACACCAGGGCCAGCAAGATCTATTTGGCTACTTATTTTAAATTACAATGGTGCTGTTCTGGCCAAATTGTTTTGCCCAAATTGTGAATTTGACCAAAACTAACATCTATTTCTCTGAAGGATTTTTTTTCTCTCCTGCTAGTTGTACTACAGCACTTACTTTTAAAAAATAAGCATATGCCTATTTTTGAAAATATTTTTGTATCTCTTTTGGTGTTGTAGTTTGTAGACGGTCCCGAAGCACTCGTCTTGTCGTCTCAACACTGGCACTAAACAGAGCTGAATTAGCATGACTTTTATACATTTCTTTCACATCTACTGCAGTCAGATTCACTGTGTTCACTCGGAATCACTTCACCTGGGTAGGCACCCAGGTGAGAGAGAGAGAGAGAGAGATGCGCTCATAAAAGTTGAAACATTTAGAGACCAACAACCCCGTTAACATTCCCTGATGGGTATTTTTATGAAATATATAGGCTAGATTTTAATGGGAGGGAATTGCATATCCGCTTGTTGAGCCGTGTGTCGCCAATGTGCACATCGGTTTGAATTATGTTTTTATATATTTTATTTGCTCTCACGATCGCTTCCACTGCCATGGTTGCAACTGATCATATAATAGGCTAAAGCAACTACAGTTTATGGAAAGCACAAGTGTAATTATGGTCAGATATTGTGCCTGACTGATGGGGAAGTGATATTGATAAGCCATGTGATTTAGGCCTATGCATCTAGGCTACAGCGTCCGCTATTTTTTTTGCCAGCTTTTTTTCCTGTTTTAGGAAGCAGCGACTGTATTGCGGTTGTTAGGTTAGGTGAAGCCGGGTAACTGAAAGAAATCCAGCATGTTGATCTTTCTTCGTAGTAGCCTACAGGCTGCCGGTCTCACAGAATTCTGTGAAATGAACATGGCCCCTTAACTCAAAAACTGTGGCAGTTTCACAGATTTGCCGAAAATTCTGTGACGGGCCCACGGATGCGATGCATGTAGGTCAATGACAGGCATCATCCGTGGTCTATGCACAGATTCCCTGATCACAGCACGTTTATTTCTGTACAGAGAAGCTGTATACAGCTTTGCTATTATTGGTATTTTTAGCCCAATAACCGCTGTTTTAATCAACATTTATTCACCAGATCTTATCATGGTTTAATTGTATTTCTTTTATATTATTTCGGTCTATTTCGGGCAGGGAAGCTGGATTGCTTTGTTGTTTTGATATTTTTTAAACTATAATACTACATCTAGCAACATATATGGAGATATTATCATAGTATGCATTTCTTTATTTTAATAATATTATTTTGGTCTTATTACTGGTGAAATATTACAGTATGCTGTAAGACAGAACAGATATGATCAGAGTTGGGCGCATGCAAAGCCGATTTCCCACAATGCAATGCCGGCATTCATTTCAGAGAATCAGACACCGATCAGCGGGTCTTTAACGCCAGCATCGCTTCAATATACATATATATAATCAGTGGTTTTGTCATCAGCAACAACACGTTGCTCAGCTTTGTTCCAGTAAGTTATGCACCGTAATAACGTTTCAAAAAATCCGCGTGTATATATCTATGGTCCTGGTAGGCTTAAATTGACTTAACAGCGCCACCTGCTGTTGTGGAGTGCAAATTACAGGACATTTGTTAGAAAATGTATCTGCATTTGTGTGTGGATCTGAGGCCATTTGTGTGTGGATCAGCATGGCGGAAAATTAGTGCCAAAAGTCACGTGACAGTTTTTCGTACTTGTAGAATTTGTTTTGTACTTGAAAGATTTTAGTTTGTACTTGCAGGATATTTTTTGTCATTGAAGAAATAAGTTTATTTGTATGTGTAAAACATACTGTATTTGTTTGATAGGTAGGTTTCTTATTTGCAGAACAAAATGCATTAGTTTGTGAATGATGTTTTGTATTTGCAAACCACACTGAGTTTGTTTGTGAATCGTTGGGCGTGAGTAAAACACGTTTTGTGTGTGTGTGTGTGTGTGTGTGTGTGTGTGTGTGTGTGTGTGTGTGTGTGTGTGTGTGTGAGGTTTTGGCATGATTCTAACTCCATATAGAAACCGCAAATTAAACTTTAGCAGTCACGCTAGCGAAAGACCAATCGCATTCGTAAATTCAGTCAATTTAGAGTCAAACTGGCGGTTTGTCATAATGTATAGCTAGCTACCTGTCACGGTGGTTGTTGCCGGGAGAGTCAACCGATGTAGCCCGTCCTCTGGTCGGTAACGTTAGCAGTTAGCGTGTGTTAGCATGGCAGCTTTAGCCAGCTCCAATCGGTATAACTTCACCGGCTGTGTGTGTCAATGTTTTGCCAGTAACTAACGCGAGTAACGCTACTCTATATTAATTTAACGAGAGTACCCGAATGTTTAAATGACTTAAAATGCAATCCCCTACAAACTTTGGTATACGTTAAAAGTGAAGCTAGATGCTTACTTATTCCATCACGGAACGTAAATTTAAAAAAGAAAAAATTAGCATTGTTGTCAGTATTACATATTGGACCCCGTAAAAGAAATCACTCCCTACTCGTCAAATGTATGACGCATGGTCAAGGACCTTGGCGTCAAGTTTCAACGAAAGAGGGGTACCCTTGACGTTATTTTTCGACGAGGGGGTCCGTCAGATAGACATTCATGTTATTCCCTCACTGTCGGATATCGACGAAAGAAAAAAACACGCCCCCCGCCCCTTAACTCGAAATCTGTGACAGTTATTATTGGTATTTTTAGCCCAATAACCACTGTTTTAATCAACATTATTCACGAGATATTATCATGGTTTATCTGTATTTATTTTAATGTTATTATTTCGGTCTATTTCGGCCAGGGAAGCTGGGTTGTTTTTTTGTTGATTTATATTTTTTAAACTATAACGCTACATCTATCAACATTTATTTAGATGTTATCATGGTATTAATTTCTTTATTTTAATAATATTATTTCGGTCTTATTACCGGTGAAATAGTACAGTATATGCTGTAATACAGAACATTACGATATGATCCTAGCAGGACGCATTCAAAGCCGATATCCCCCAATGCAATGCGGCCATTCATTTCAAAGAATCGGGCAGCGATCAGCGGGTCTTTAACATCAGGATCGCTTCAATATACATACATACAGTCAGTGGTTGTGTCACCAGCAACAACACGTTGCTCAGTTTTGTTCCAGTAAGTTATGCACCGTAATAACCTTTCAAAAAATCTGCGTGTATATATCTATGGTCCTGGTAGGCTTAAATTGACTTTAATTTGTCTCATATATTGTGTGCTCGGCCGGCCGGCGGGCGGCCTCAATCTGAAATGGAATCAAGCCATTTTACGGCAGACAGACAGAAACACAGGAGCCGAACGAGTCCCCCCACCGACCCCGGAAGAACTACAAGTGCTCAAGCTTTGTAACAGCTTCTGTGGCGTTTCTTATGGGAGTTGTAGTTTTAAAGTATATTGGTATATTTCTCATAAGTAGAAGTTGGCAGTGTATAATTTTGGATACACCCTGGGTTTTTTTGCGATGGAGAACACACTGGTGTCATCAGATTTAAAAAATCGAATCGTTAAATAGGTGAAAATAGCTTATTACCATATTTGACAGTGCTTACAGTAGGTACAATTTGGTGACCATAGCTACATGATAGCTGAGGTCCAGAGCTTTCTATAACAGCTGGTCTTATGTGTGTAGCACCTTCTGTTGCTAAATGACAAGCCTTCATACATGTACTGGGTTCAAGGTTCAGAGGTCAATATTTCAAAACAGGAGTAATGTATCCTCTCCAGACTGACATATGTTACTCTCCAAGTTGAGACCTTTCCAACGATGTGTTTGCTATAGTCCTATGACAACGTTTTAATTTTTACACATCATGGATACCACTTAGCAGGAGATACTTTATTATCCCCAGAGGGATATTTGCCTTGAGTTCAAATGCTTCACAAATAACACTTGACATATTGTTTTATCATACAGCTGACATACTTACAATAAAAAACAACATGAACAAAGTGATATAGGCTAGACTGAAGCACATCACACAGCAACAATCTATTGCTCATCTTTCACAAACAGTGACAAGAGCAACGCAACCATGCTTCATATCATGAAGCTATTGCACACCCTCAATCTCAAGCAACATTATTTAAAGTTTTAATTGAGGTACGTCCATATTAGGCCTATAGTTTAGAAATGTTAAGTTCACCCATATCTTCTTCCAGAGGATAAGAGCTCATACTTGGCATGGAGAATAAAGATAGAGCAGACCATATTCTGTGTGCTTGCCTGGAGAGACTGGTTTCTATTCCTCTCCACAACCTTCATGACAGTCATATTAATATGCTCTGTAATGCAGCCTTGTATAACACAAACCATCTGATTCACCGTGAGTGTCTGCACTAAATGATAAGACACACTTTCAACACGGGCCTTCCAGCCAAAGGTGCATGTTCTCCATATGAACACCATTGGGCCTATAGGAGCAGAGCCGATGGATTGGTTCATTATTTATGACCTCTGATATCCTCTGACCCAAGGAAAAAAGGTTGGGAACCACTGCTCTGACCCATGTCATGACCCTTTTCTCAGCTTGTGAAATGGTTGAATGAGATGTGTGAGTTTTGTCTTTGTGGAGTAGGGCTGAGGTAGAAGTGTGCCAAAAATGCCAAAACACATGTTGTATATGTATACATACCCAAACAAAGCTATATACATCTTATTCTGTGAACAAAAACCTCAGCAAAAATCTGCTTATCCTTTTAATTTCCTGAAAATGCTTCCTAAAACTAGTCCCTTCTTAATTTTGAAAAGGTAGTCTCAGTAAAGGCTACAAAGGTTAGGATGGCTACAAGCTGTAACCACGGTGATTGATATGAGGATCATCTTCTGAATATAATAATTAATATGTTAGGCCTACCATAAATTGATATTTCAAAAAAGTAATTTATTTAAAACAACTAATAATGCAGTGTGATTTTAAATCAAACTAAGTCCCACACATAAATATACTCATGTTTTTCCCCTTTAGTCTTTGCTATTAATATTCATCAACTGCAAAATTAGAAAATTGCGTTTTTAAATAACTATGCATGGAAAATAAAATAAAAAATGCTTCTCTTTGTATATAGTTTATTGTTTTTCACAACAGTACAATTCAAAACAAATGGAAATTAGTCAAACAAGCCATTAGGCTGTATTTCTAAACACTCAACTGTAGGTTTTTTATATAGTGTATTCATAAGGCAAATCAAAGTGCTAAATATAAAACACAATTTTTATGGACGTGGAACATTCTTTCACAGACGAGGTGTGGAATTTCCACGTCACTTCCGCGGATTCGTTTAAACGTAGACAAATAAATGAAACTGTATTTTAATATCATAACTATCTTTATTGTTTAACTCCTCAAATACAACATTAGAAAAAAACATTAATATTACGAATATTATATATTTTTATCTTCGTATCCGCTGAGCGGGACGTACTACGTCACTTCCGGAGTTTTCCGCGGATTCGTTTAAACGTTATTATGGTTCATAACTTACTGGAACAAAACTGAGCAACGTGTTGTTGCTGGTGACACAATCACTGACTGTATGTATGTATATTGAAGTGATCCTGGCGTTAATTCCCACGCTGATCGCCCCGATTCTTTGAAATGAATGGCCGCATTGCATTGGGGATATCGGCTTTGAATGCGCCAAGCCCCGGATCATATCGTAATGTTCTAATTACAGCATATAGGCCTACTGTAATATTTTACCGGTAATAAGACCGAAATAATATTATTAAAATAAAGAAATGAATACCATGATAACATCTAAATAAATGTTGATAGATGTAGCGTTATAGTTTAAAAAATATAAATCAACAAAAAAGCAACCCAGCTTCCCTGGCCGAAATAGACCGAAATAATAACATTAAAATAAATACATATAAACCATGATAATATCTCGTGAATAATGTTGATTAAAACAGTGGTTATTGGGCTAAAAATACCAATAATAACTGTCACAGATTTCGAGTTAAGGGGCGGGGGGCGTGTTTTTTTCTTTCGTCGATATCCGACGGTGAGGGAATAACATGAATGTCTATCTGACGGACCCCCTCGTCGAAAAATAACGTCAAGGGTACCCCTATTTCGTTGAAACTTGACGCCAGGGTCCTTGACCATGCGTCATACATTTGACGAGTAGGGAGTGAGACTGTGTTGGTAAAAGAGGAAGAAATAATATAATATAAAAAGCATACTAAAAGACATATATAGACATATTTTAACAATTAAAAAAAAAAACGGTTAGGGTTAGGTGCCTTGAAGGCAGTGGTCGCAGCTCTGCCTGGAAGGAGCAGTTGGGGGCAAAAAACACCATCGTGCGTGGACCTACCTGTCTACATCTAGTATAAGTATATTCTGTAAAATATGGCTTTCGGTGACACCTAGTGGCAAGATCCCTCTGAGCAACAGTTGAATAAGAAGAGAAGAAATCAGCAGCCAATGGTAGAAGTAACTGGGAGCTTAGCATCAAAATGTGTGCAAATATCAATAGAAACAGGTTTCATTTAACTTTCAACTAACTATTAACACATTAAAGTCATCAAAACTAGTATACCCAACATTTGTATTGACTGAGTCTGTGTTAAGATAATTATTTATCAAAAAATGGACAAAATAGTTCTCTTAAAAACTTGTTTACTTGCAAGTAGAGTCAGTTTTACAGCACTTGCAGCATAAGTACATTACATACAGTATGACTGGCTTTCTGTTCACAGCAGTGTCTTTTCATCAGGGAGTATAGCATATTAAAAGAGATACTGTCTTTATCTCTGGTCAGGCTCGGCGTCTCCTCCACATGCGCTCCGCCCTCAGGGGAATTCTGTGCTTTTCACAAGGTCAGTGATGATTATCCCATGGGAAACAGAAATAGTTTGCACACAGATGTCATGCAAATAGTTTAACACTAAAAGAAAAGTAAGCATAACTTTCTATAAATTTCCCTCCTGTTTAAACTTTTTTATCTTCAATAAGCATATATAAGTACATAAATATAATAGTAAATGAGTAAACATTTGCATCTTCAATAAGTATATATATATATATATATATATATATATATATATATATATATATATATATATATATGTATATATATATATATATATATACACTTATATATGTATATATATATATATATGTGTATATATATATATATATATATATATATATATATATATATATATATATATATATATATAGATGATTTATTCAGATAATGCAAAGATCTTCAAGCGAGCTGACCAAGACCTGAAAGAACTCTGGAAGGGCATCAAAGATCAGCAACTCCTAGAATATTTCTCAGAGAAGGGTATAATGTGGCGATTCATTGTTGGACGAGCTGCCTGGTGGAGTGGTTTCTGGGAACGACTCGTCAGATCAGTGAAAACCTGCTTGAGAAAAACTCTAGGACGAGCTTCCCTTAGCTTTGAAGAACTGACCACCATTCTGACAGTGGTGGAGGCCATCTTGAACTCCAGACCACTTACCTTTGTCAAGAATGACCTAGATGAGCCACAGTCGCTGACACCTGCACATTTCCTTGTGGGAAAAAGGCTCACCTCGCTGCCACCAAAGCAGTTTCCACCTGCCAGTGGGAATACAGCACTGAACAGAGAGGAGATTACAAATAGATGGCAGTACAGGCAACGGCTCATGACCAGTTTCTGGATCAGCTGGCTAAAGGACTACCTCTTAGACCTGAAATCAGCTGTGACACACTACTTCGTTGAAGGTGGGTGAAATCTTCCTCCTTGGAGATAGCAACATGCCAAGACAAACTTGGAAGCTGGGAAGAGTTGAGGAACTATTTCCAGGTTGTGATTGGAAAGTGAGGTCCTGTGTGGGTCGCACATCATCTGGGACCGAAAAGACCAGTTCAATTGCTATTTCCTTTAGAGACTTGAGTGATGAACTATGGTTCATCAGGGGGTAGGATGTTGCATCTTAATGTTTATTGTTAGCACTTTGAGTTTGAATTTGAATTACTGATTTGAATATGTTTAATGAGATACATAAATGCATCATTCCTTATTTGATGTAAATTGTTGATTAAAAGGTAACATATAGTAATACTACATTACCCAGAGAGCAGGTTATGTTTAGGAATTTATTGTGAATGACGTAAAGAACAGGTTTTTTGAGATGCTATGCCTGTACATGCCAGAATTTCTGCAAGTAAAGAATCCTTGTTTTGAAGCAGTTACAGTTTGCCTATTTATTTGCTGGCTAGTTAGAAATACAGAACAGTTGCTGTTGCTGCTGCCGATGCCGTTACTGCTGGGGCCGCTGTGGTTCCTGCTGGGTCCGTTGTTGTTACTGCTGGGCCAGCTGTTATTACTGCCACTGCATGAAAAGTGGGATTTCCGTCCCCGTAAATGCCTGTAAACGCCTGGAAATCCCCCTAATTTTTGGCAGTTATCGACAATTTACATGTTGTGAACGTGACGTTCGTCTGTGCCACATATTGTCGGAAACGAACCATGACGTATGTGGAAAGCCCCCGCGGAGGTGCTAATGGATCTAATTAGAATATGAATAGGCGCCTGGCCAGAGAACGTCTGGCCTGGCTGGAATTTCCTCACTCAGGATTGGATGAAAACACTACTTTTATACAAGAAAAATCTCTTGTGATTGGTTGGCAGGTCTGTCATCGGTTAGGCTATTGAGAATGAGGAGATATCATCACGGCACAGCGCCCCGCCCCTAGAGATCCCCCTTCCGCCATTTTGAGCTGAATGTGTTCATTGTTTGTGTTAGTTGCAGAGGTCTTCGTTGCAATTCTGTTTTTCTAGATTCTAGATAATTCACTATTTTAGAATGCCTGGAACACACTGCTGTGTAAAAAACTGCTTCAGTTCCACACACGATTTTCGTGGAAAGCGTAGGAACCATGTGTTACAGTTTTTTCGTATCCCTACATGGAAAAAGCACAAAGGAGAGCATTTGTCCGATGTGACAATGAGACATCGGATTTCTTGAGTGGCTGCAATTAGAAAAAAAGGACATTACTTTCGACCACATCTCCCAGTCGATGAGTGTGTTCTCTGCATTTTCATTTGGGTAAGTTCTCTTAAAATCTCTTTAAATGTGTTTGTGTTGTCGGCTCTTAAAGCCATGAAGTGCACCTAACGTTGTTGCCTAGCCTGCTAGCTAGCTAACTTCAGTGCTAAGCATAAGTGAATACACCCATGCTAATCATTTAACATTAGCTTGTTAGCTGGGTCGCTGTCTTTTGTGTCATTTGTGTTTGTAAAGTTTAATGTCCGGTGGCATTTTCATCTCTGTTTATAAGCAGTTACTGTATATGCGTAACGTTAGCAGAGATTTAGAAATGTCTGTGTTTATCAGTTGTAGCTGCAGGAAGGGTAAAGCTGCTCCTGTTAACTTCACTAGCAACGTTAAATGAAAGCTAAAACTTTTTTTAAATGTAAAAAGTATAACGTTCCGTAACGTTCCGTATTAGCATTCATAACGACGAACATATTTTTCTTGTGTTTGCTGTCTTTTAACAGGGACTAAGGAACAAACGGAGGCAGTCACTGAGGATGGAAAAGCAAAAGACAAGCAGGGAGACAGAGGCCAAAGAGAGATGTTGAATATATTATTTGCTATATTAGAGATTGCCATTCAAAAAATAAATGCCTTAAATTAACTGGTTTGTCTGTCATTAAGTTTTTTGGTGTGTATATAATATAAACTGTTTTTCAATGTCTATTTTTCCATCAGATTATGACCTGGACATAGTAAACTTCTAACTGAATAATTATTTTCAGAGAATACCTGTTTTAATAACTCGTTAGGTATACAAGCTCTACAAAGACATTAACGAAACGTGTATCTTTATTATAACATTTATTCAAACATTACTATATACTGTACACAAGTGTATTCAACACGAAGCGACGATCAGACTCAGCTGCCGATGGTGTTGCCTCAGGACTGCAGACAGAAGGAGAAAGCTTTCGGTTAGCTAGTCCAGTAGTTATTCAACCTGTCCTGGTAAGATTAGAATTGTATCAAGTATATTTAAGCATATTGTAACATGAAGGTAACTGTAGTGGTAGCGTTTACCTTGTGGGTGCTGATCATATTTTGCACTGCATTTGTTTGAAAGCTAGAAGCTACTGGACAATGAGCTAATGTTACGTGTATGCAGTAAACTATGAGCTAATGTAGCTACTGTAAGGATGCCTACCTTCGCACGTTGCGGGAAAAGTTGCCAACAGAATATTCTCCTGCAAGCACTGGACAAAAAAATTGAACATTGCTGTTCACAGTTCCACATCAATTTTGTCCAGTGTTTTGAAATGCAGCGCTCTTACATTGTTGCCCCTGGCAACCGATGGTGTAGGTACACCAAAATGGTGGACGGGCTCAGACACCCCCCAAATCGTGAAGTGACAGCAAGATACCATGACGTATGTCCTCATTCTTAATTGGTCACCCTGGGCCAGTATTATAATAATACAATTATATATATAAAATTATTTATGTATTATATATTTATTTCATATATGTTATGTTGTATATTCATGTCATAAGAAAAATGATTTCCCAGGAACGTGCTGTTTATTCAAAGATGGAGCTTTATTGACACAAAACACAAACCCAATCAGAAAAAAACTGAGTACAAAACATAGGAGACATACAGCACACAAATATCCCACACTCACGAGAAGCAGCACCGTCCACCCCTAACCCGCGGCCGGCTCGGAGCTGTAGGTAACCGGCAGCATTCGGTCTGAATTCGGTCCATTTAGCAGACGCCTGTGGCGCGTTGTCCTGTAGGTCTATGGTGGCGCACTTCCAAATGTCCACCTCACCCACAGCCAGCACACTCTTGCTGCGTTCATGCCACCTCGGAATAACAGGCACCGCCCCCCTGGTTACGTTGTTTTTCTGACTGGCAGCGTTCACATGGTCGGGATGCGCGTTCTTCTTCTGTTGTATTGGCGTTTGGCATAAGAACTTTTTGCATGACTGCCACCAACGGTTGGCTGTAGCCTAGAGCATCAGGTGTGTGAAAACATGGAGGCCACAATAACAAAAGATTTTCTGCTGTTTTGTTATGTGAGCATCCAAACAGCACATCGCCAGGTGTTTGTTTGTGTTATCTGCAGGACAACGAACGGGAAAAGACACAGATGTTTTTTTTGTATACATAGGCCTATTTATGAATAATTTTAAACATGTTATGTCTGTGTATGTTTCTTGGCAGAGGCATTTGTCCACAATAAACAGTTTATTGTCATTAAATATGTTCAGTGAACCAAAGTTGCCTACATCAAACGTCAGTTGTCAACAACACGTCACTAACTGGGAAACTCGGTTATAAAAATCTGGCCCGAGTTTCCCACCTCTGATTTCCACAGGAAGTTACGTGAATGGTGACGTTTTCACTCGGAAAAACGTTTTTCCGATGTCCATGAACGCACGGTCTGTCTCGCTTCCAGCAGCTGTAAAATCAATCAATAAAGACAATCAGTACTGCGTGATATACTGCTTACGGACATCACACATCTATGAATGCACCTGAAAAATATTCACATTGACCAAAAACGGATCTAATCTTACCCTCTTTTCTTCTCGAACGACTCCATGCTGAACTCTTCACAGCTTCTGCCCGCGATGCCACATCTGGTTGTTTCTAGCTGAAGTTCCTGCGTGCTGTCTCGTAATATGTCTTACAGGCAGCTGGAAAACAATTATATGACAGTGGTATGAATAAAAATCGTAATGTAAATCTGGACCTGCAGACAGCTCCTAGCAAATATAGGTCACGGCCTCGTTATGAGGCGAGGTTAGTCTGTAAAAAAAAATAACTATGGTTAAGATCGGTATCTATGTCCTTATACAGAAGAATTAATGCAATTCATTCAATGAAAGCATATTCTTTAAATCTTACCCTTGTAGCGCCTGCTACAATTTGTCTCCGAGTTGTGAAGACAGCGTACTACTTCCTGTAAATTACAAGACCAGAAACATACACTTTTATAAAGCAACTCACCCGCTCAGTTCTGTAATGAATGGCGCTGAAAGCAGCCAGACACACAGCTATGTGCTGCTCGCGTTTAAACTTGGTGGGGTTTAAAACATGACTGCCAAGTAAGTAGCCTGTTTAACATCCAAATACAGTCATTGTACTTCTCAAGAATAAACAATACAGACTAGCTCGCTGTTTCATTAATAATCATATACTTACGTTGTCTTCTTCTTTTCTGTGAGCGCATCTTTGGAGCCCCGGAGGTGATATGGAGGAGAGAAAAAAAACGCTCCAAACGTCTTGAACAACTCCTGTGTGTTTCCAAGTGAAGTTTGACAGAGTGTACAGACAACTCTTTTACCATTTGGCCTGAAATCTTCCCATATTTCGGAAGTTTTTGCTCTAACTCTCAGAGTCATCGCCCGAGTCCCGCCGATATTGGAAGCAGTGAGGGCGGGGGTATGGGGCGGGGCAGAGTGATAGAGAAACAAAGAGGGGCAGATTAACCAGCAGGGCACGCACAGCGCACACACTGGTGTGGAGGTGAATTACAGTGAGTTTTAATGGATTACTGGGAAAGCTTAATAATAGGACAATTGAAGTCTGGATTATGAGGCCATTCCAGCAGAGCCAACAGCTTCATATGCCATGGACATGTGAATATGGTGCTGAATTTGCCAGTATTTTAAGAAGACAAATGGTTGGGACCTTGTCATGCAATGACAAAGCTGATATGCTTTATGTGAAGCACATTCTGGTGTCAGCAGAAAGACTTCTCTTAGAAAACTGTACAGTGGTGCCTCTGTCTCTATTCCACCAGACTATCTTCGATGAGAAAGACCAAAGAAAGGCCACTGTAGTCATGCCACTATGCACAGTGGTTGAGCTCTATAGGAGACTTTGAATGGAGGGACAGCTGCCAAGCAAGGCCCACGTCAATTTCCGACAATTCACGGCATTTTTTGGTGTTGCCTGTAAATTGCCGTGTGCAGTCGTAAACCTGAAGTTCCACGACAATCTACAGTGCCGCATACTGACGAAAATCCCACTTTTCATGCAGTGTGCTGGGCCAGCTGTTGTTACTGCTGGGGCAATCAGTATTGCCTCCAGAATGCCTGCTCGGTGCAGTGTAAATGGGGCCACTCCGATCTCTTCCAGCAAGTTGCCTGAGGCGGGTTAATAATGTCAGGGATGGATCAGTAGGCTATAACATTCACATTTTGATCCCACATTTTAAACTAATCTTTACAGCATGTTTTATTTTGAATTATTAGCTTAAAATTTACCAACACTCAGACGAAGGACACAGATCTTCATCATCATTTTGGGAAGGTGCTTTACTGTTGAAAAGATATGATTTCTTTTTGTTAAATTCAGTTAAGTAATGAGAACTGAATAGCTTTTAGTAACTAAAATCTGTATTTAAACTACGATTTAGTGATAGTTAGGCATTATAGTAAACTCCTGAATAGTATCACATTGTATTTGTTGAAATTATTGTATTAATATCATTACATTATCCAATGCATCTTTGAGGCAATAATACTTTGTTAACTGTAAATCCAAACTACCATGTATAAATGTTAGGATCTACACATAAGGACTGTCATTGTGTCATCGTAAGCGTCTACATTGTTTCTGGAATTAAACAAGCTTTTTGTGCATTAATCAAACTATTGAGTTAAGAAAACATCTGTCTAATAACATACACAACATAGTTTACACACATAGACACAACCAAACAAATAATTAAAGCATTAAAAACACTTTTTAATCCTTTTCTTTTTTTCTTCCAGAAAAAAATGAACTAGCAGATCAATTTGACACCAACAATCTTTACACAGATAATAGTTGGTGATGATTATTATGATTATTATGACTATTATTGCAGATAATTGTACTGTTATTGACTAAAGACAGGAAACACGTCTTTTATTGATTGAAATTGGACTAATATTCATCATTGAAATACTTACAGGTTTTGTCTGCCGTAGATTTGTTTTGACTGCAGTGATTGAAGCTGTGATGCTCTCTGATGCCACCTGTTGCTGTTTGCTGATTGATGTCCTCCACTGAACACACATCACCTTTTATATCTACACAAAACAGGTAATACGACATCAGGCTCTGAACAATGTTCATGATTTGTATGAGTAATGGGTTTTTAAGGTGTGACCACCCCGGAAATGGATTATTCATACGTCCTTTTATGGGTTCCTGGGTAAAGAAACCAGTTGAGGGGCATTTCTTTTTAGATATTGCGCTGAATTTTGGGGAAAGATATTTGTGATGTTACAGTAAACATTTGTTTATTTTCATGTTTTCCTTGTTTTTCTGTTTCCTATGTCTGGTTTGGTGTTCATTTGTGTATAGGAATGAGAGACTGGTAGCCTAGAAATCTAGACGCTCCCTAATTGAAGCAAATTTATGGGGCTTGCGAGCTGGATAAAACAAATTTTGGTCAGGCCAATCACATCATGTATAGAGTCGGTGGGCGGGCATATGGTTGCTGCTGCTGGGAACAGCGGTCTTCTGGAAGACTTGGAGTTAAAAGAACAAAGAACGGCACAGAAATCATTCTTAAAAAAGGAAGATGTGTTCGGAGTTTTGCTGACGGGATATGGCAAAAGTTTAATCTATCAACTAGCTTTGCTACCTTCTTCGTTGCTCTGCCTGGTTGTAGCGCTATCCTATTATGTGCAGAGGGAATTTGAAAGCCCTGTCAATGGTGAGTTCCCAGACCCAACATCTTGATGTGGCTTGTCAGACTAAGAGACTGGAAGAACCACACCTTCAGGAGAGAATCTATTAATGATGCTCTTACACACTTAGAAAGTGACAATAACGTTGGGAAAAGCTTAAAAAACATACACAAACAAAAGTGTCAAAAGTTGACCAAAACATTGAAATTAAAGTTTTAATTTTAAATTTTGACACAGAAAGAAAAAAAAAGTTGCATGGTCGACGGGAAGACAACACAAGGGTTAATACACCTCTTTTGTTGAAACTTGACGCCAGGGTTCCTTTACCATGCGTCGTACATTTGACGACTAGGGAGTGAGACTGTGTTGACCCTCGACATTACTAAAAATGAGGGCAGGCCTTCAATGATTCCTCAAGATAAAAAAGGCTGAGTAAATAAAAATAAAGTTTATTCAAGTTTATTTATTATCACATGTGCCACATGGTTTACATTGTCAAAACTGCTCACAATTGCCCTGTGATGAAAATAATTTTCTGTAATATTCTAATGTGTTTCATGAGATGCCAGCATGGGCTTACCACACACTACTAGAAGAAACAAATATGAGTATGATGCTGCATCATACAGACAAAAGTACACTCCTGTTCCTTGTATTTCACACTTTAATACTTTATTTACATTACATGGAATATTAACACACAAAAATGCAGACAACATAACAATCACCACAGTGTGCAGCAGAGTTTCCACAAAGTAAATGTCTAACAATGTAATGCAATCAAATACAAATTAACTTAAATATATTTGAATATATTAGACATAAGAGCTGTTTATTCTTGTAGCCAATCACTGTATATGGCTCATAAGGTTCTGTGTCAAAGGTAACAGCAGTTAGTAAAAGTTGTATGCTTGTCTAATGTCAAAAGAATATACATCAAGTTTGTATGTGTACTTAATTAGTGCATGATGGAAGATCTGTTCTAATTAGTAAGTTTTGTCTTTGTAAAAAACACAAGTCACAACTAAAGAACATTAGATGTATAAAATAGAATCACATAATAAGTCTCTTCATGAACAATAGAAAGTGTACAGAGTGTCTAAATGTTGGTGGCATTAAGTCCCTTGATCCAGTCCAGTTAATTCCAAATAACAGCTGTAACAACTGCTATGACTAAAAGGAAACTTGTTTTGTTGATGACTAAAGAAAAAGAAAAAAAAAAAAAGAAATTCTCAGCTGTGGTTGATGCTGATGCAGCTGTTGTCACTGTTGGGTCAGCTATGGTTGTTGTTGGAGCATCTGTGGTTGTTGTTGCTGCAGCTGTGGTTGTGGTTGGGGCAGCTGTTGTTGGAGCAGCTGTCGTTAAGGCAACTGTTGATGGGGCAGCTGTTGTTGGGGCAGCTGTTGTTGGAGCAGCTGTTGTTGGAGCAGCTGTTATTGGGGCAGCTGTGGTTGGAGCAGGTGTTGGGGCAGATTTTGTTGGAACAGTTGTTGTCGGGGCAGCTGTCGTTGGAGCAGCTGCGGCTGTTGTTGGGGCAACTGTTGTTGGAGCAGCTGTTGTTGGGGCAGCTGTTGTTGGAGCAGCTGTTAAGGCAGCTGTTAAGGCAGCTGTTGTTGGGGCAACTGTTGTTGGGGCAGCTGTTGTTGGAGCAGTTGTTGTTGGGACAGCTGTTGTTGGAGCAGCTGTTGTTGGGGCAGTTGAAGCAGCTGCTGTTGGAGCAACTGTTGTCGGAGCAACTGTTGTTGGGGCAGCTGTTAATGGGGCAGCTGTTGTTGGGGCAACTGTTGTTGGGGCAGCAGTTGTTAGTGCAACTGTTGTTGGGCAGCTGTTAATGGGGCAGCTGTTGTTGGGGCAGCTGTTGTGAGCAGCTGTTGTTGGGGCGCTGTCGTTGAGGCAACTGTTGTTGAGGCAGATGTTGTTGGGGCAACTGTTGTTGGGGCAGCTGTTAATGGGGCAGCTGTTGTTGGAGCGCCTTTGTTGGGACAGCTGTTGTTGGGCGCAGCCACTGTTGGGGCAGCTGTCGTTGGAGCAGCTTTTGTTGGGACAGCTGTTGTTGTGGTAGCTTTTGTTGGAGCAGCTGTTGTTGAGCACGCTGTTGTTGGACAACTGTTGTTGGGCACCTGTTGTTGGAGCAGCTGTTGTTGGGACAGCTGTTTTGGGCAGCGTCGCTGTTGTTTGGGACAGCTGTTGTTACAGGCTGTTGTTGGGGCAGTTGTTGAAGCATCTGTTGAGAACTGTTGTTGGAGTACTGTTGTTGGGGCATTTGTTGGGACAGCTGTGTTGAGGTGTTGTTGGGAGTTGTTGAAGCACTCTTTTGACACTGTTGTGAACAACTGTTGTTGGGCACTGTTGTTGGGGCTGTTGTTAGGGCAACTGTTGTTGGGCAGCTGTTTGGGGCAGCTGTTGTGGGGCAGCTGTGTTAGCCGTTGTGGGAGTTGGCAATGTTGTTGAGGCAGAGTGTTGGGGCAACTGTTGTTGGGGCAGTGTTAGGAGCTGTGTTGGTTGTTGGGACGCGTGTTGGGAGGGGCGCTTGGGGGACGGCCGGGGTACTGTTGAGCAGCTGTTGTTGGGACAGCGTTTTGGGACGCGTTGGGCGCTGTGGGACAGCTTTTTAGGTTGGGGTGTAAGCAGGTTTGTATTGTTGGAGTAGCGTTGTTGGGCATGTGGGACGCTGTTGTTGGAGCGCTGTTGTTGGGGCGGTGAGCGCCTTTGGGCACTGTGTCGGAGCAACTGTTGTTGGGGCAACTGTTGTTGGGGCAGCTGTTGTTAGAACAGCAACTGTTGTTGGGGCAGCTGTTAATGGGGCAGCTGTTGTTGGGGCAGCTGTTGTTGGGGCAGCTGTTGTTGGGGCAGCTGTCTTTGAGGCAACTGTTGTTGAGGCAGCTGTTGTTGGGGCAACTGTTGTTGGGGCAGCTGTTAATGGGACAGCTGTTTGTTTGGAGCAGCTTTGTTGGGACAGCTGTTGTTGGGGCAGCCGCTGTTGGGGCAGCTGTTGTTGGGACAGCTGTTGTTGGAGCAGCTGTTGTTGGGGCAGTTAGGCAGCTGCTGTTGGAGCAACTGTTGTCGAAGCGCTGTTGTTGGGGCAACTGTTGTTGGGGCAGCTGTTAATGGGGCAGCTGTTGTTGGGGCAGCTGTTGTTGGGAGCAGCTGTTGTTGGGGCAGCTGTCGTTGGGGCAACTGTTGTTGAGGCAGATGTTGTTGGGGCAACTGTTGTTGGGGCAGCTGTTAATGGGGCAGCTGTTGTTGAACAGCCTTTGTTGGGACAGCTGTTGTTGGGACAGTTGTTGTTGGAGCAGCTGTTGTTGTGGCAGCTGTTGTTGGAGCAGCTGTTGTTGGAGTAGCTGTTGTTGGGGCAGCTGTTGTTGGGACAGCTGTTGTTGGGACAGCTGTTGTTGGAGCAGCTGTTGTTGGGGCAGTTGTTTAAGCAGCTCCTGTTGGAGCAACTGTTGTCGGAGCAACTGTTGTTGGGGCAACTGTTGTTGGGGCAGCTGTTGTTAGGGCAACTGTTGTTGGGGCAGCTGTTGATGGGGCAGCTGTTGTTGGGGCAGCTGTTGTTGGAGCAGCTGTTGTTGGGGCAGCTGTCTTTGAGGCAACTGTTGTTGAGGAAGATGTTGTTGGGGCAACTGTTGTTGGGGCAGCTGTTAATGGGACAGCTGTTGTTGGAGCAGCTTTTGTTGGGACAGCTGTTGTTGGGGCAGCCGCTGTTGGGGCAGCTGTTGTTGGGACAGCTGTTGTTGGAGCAGCTGTTGTTGGGGCAGTTGAAGCAGCTGCTGTTGGAGCAACTGTTGTCGGAGCAACTGTTGTTGGGGCAACTGTTGTTGGGGCAGCTGTTAATGGGGCAGCTGTTGTTGGGGCAGCTGTTGTCGGAGCAGCTGTTGTTGGGGCAGCTGTCGTTGAGGCAACTGTTGTTGAGGCAGATGTTGTTGGGGCAACTGTTGTTGGGGCAGCTGTTAATGGGGCAGCTGTTGTTGGAGCAGCTTTTGTTGGGGCAGCTGTCGTTGAGGCAACTGTTGTTGAGGCAGATGTTGTTGGGGCAACTGTTGTTGGGGCAGCTGTTAATGGGGCAGCTGTTGTTGGAGCAGCTTTTGTTGGGACAGCTGTTGTTGGGACAGTTGTTTTGGATCAGCTGTTGTGGCAGCTTTTGTTGGAGCAGCTGTTGTTGGAGCAGCTGTTGTTGGGGCAGCTGTTGATGGAGCAGCTGTTGTTGGAGCAGCTGTTGTTGGGGCAGTTGTTGAAGCAGCTGCTGTTGGAGCAACTGTTGTCGGAGCAACTGTTGTTGGGGCAGCTGTTGTTAGGGCAACTGTTGTTGGGGCAGCTGTTAATGGGGCAGCTGTTGTTGGGGCAGCTGTTGTTGGAGCAGCTGTTGTTGGGGCAGCTGTCTTTGAGGCAACTGTTGTTGAGGCAGCTGTTGTTGGGGCAACTGTTGTTGGGGCAGCTGTTAATGGGGCAGCTGTTGTTGGAGCAGCTGTTGTTTGGACAGCTGTTGTTGGGGCAGCCGCTGTTGGGGCAGCTGTTGTTGGGACAGCTGTTGTTGGAGCAGCTGTTGTTGGGGCAGTTAAAGCAGCTGCTGTTGGAGCAACTGTTGTCGGAGCAACCGCTGTTGTTGGGGCAACTGTTGTTGGGGCAGCTGTTGTTGGGGCAGTTGAAGCAGCTGCCGTTGGAGCAACTGTTGTTGGAGCAGCTGTTGTTGGGGCAGTTGTTGAAGCAGCTGCTGTTGGAGCAACTGTTGTCGGAGCAACTGTTGTTGGGGCAGCTGTTGTTAGGGCAACTGTTGTTGGGGCAGCTGTTAATGGGGCAGCTGTTGTTGGGGCAGCTGTTGTTGGAGCAGCTGTTGTTGGGGCAGCTGTCGTTGGGGCAACTGTTGTTGAGGCAGCTGTTGTTGGGGCAACTGTTGTTGGGGCAGCTGTTAATGGGGCAGCTGTTGTTGGGGCAGCTGTTGTTGGAGCAGCTGTTGTTGGGGCAGCTGTCTTTGAGGCAACTGTTGTTGAGGCAGATGTTGTTGGGGCAACTGTTGTTGGGGCAGCTGTTAATGGGGCAGCTGTTGTTGGAGCAGCTTTTGTTGGGACAGCTGTTGTTGGGGCAGCCACTGTTGGGGCAGCTGTCGTTGGAGCAGCTTTTGTTGGGACAGCTGTTGTTGTGGTAGCTTTTGTTGGAGCAGCTGTTGTTGGAGCAACTGTTGTTGGGGCAGCTGTTGTTGGAGCAGCTGTTGTTGGGACAGCTGTTTTTGGGGCAGCCGTTGTCGGGGCAGCTGTTGTTGGGACAGCTGTTGTTGGAGCAGCTGTTGTTGGGGCAGTTGTTGAAGCAAGTTGCATGGTCGACGGGAAGACAACACAAGGGTTAATACACCTCTTTCGTTGAAACTTGACGCCAGGGTTCCTTTACCATGCGTCGTACATTTGACGACTAGGGAGTGAGACTGTGTTGACCCTCGACATTACTAAAAATGAGGGCAGGCCTTCAATGATTCCTCAAGATAAAAAAGGCTGAGTAAATAAAAATAAAGTTTATTCAAGTTTATTTATTATCACATGTGCCACATGGTTTACATTGTCAAAACTGCTCACAATTGCCCTGTGATGAAAATAATTTTCTGTAATATTCTAATGTGTTTCATGAGATGCCAGCATGGGCTTACCACACACTACTAGAAGAAACAAATATGAGTATGATGCTGCATCATACAGACAAAAGTACACTCCTGTTCCTTGTATTTCACACTTTAATACTTTATTTACATTACATGGAATATTAACACACAAAAATGCAGACAACATAACAATCACCACAGTGTGCCGCAGAGTTTCCACAAAGTAAATGTCTAACAATGTAATGCAATCAAATACAAATTAACTTAAATATATTTGAATATATTAGACATAAGAGCTGTTTATTCTTGTAGCCAATCACTGTATATGGCTCATAAGGTTCTGTGTCAAAGGTAACAGCAGTTAGTAAAAGTTGTATGCTTGTCTAATGTCAAAAGAATATACATCAAGTTTGTATGTGTACTTAATTAGTGCATGATGGAAGATCTGTTCTAATTAGTAAGTTTTGTCTTTGTAAAAAACACAAGTCACAACTAAAGAACATTAGATGTATAAAATAGAATCACATAATAAGTCTCTTCATGAACAATAGAAAGTGTACAGAGTGTCTAAATGTTGGTGGCATTAAGTCCCTTGATCCAGTCCAGTTAATTCCAAATAACAGCTGTAACAACTGCTATGACTAAAAGGAAACTTGTTTTGTTGATGACTAAAGAAAAAGAAAAAAAGAAAAAGAAATTCTCAGCTGTGGTTGATGCTGATGCAGCTGTTGTCACTGTTGGGTCAGCTATGGTTGTTGTTGGAGCATCTGTGGTTGTTGTTGCTGCAGCTGTGGTTGTGGTTGGGGCAGCTGTTGTTGGAGCAGCTGTCGTTAAGGCAACTGTTGATGGGGCAGCTGTTGTTGGGGCAACTGTTGTTGAGGCAGCTGTTGTTGGGGCAACTGTTGTTGGGGCAGCTGTTAATGGGGCAGCTGTTGTTGGAGCAGCTGTTGTTGGGACAGCTGTTGTTGGGGCAGCCGCTGTTGGGGCAGATGTTGTTGGGACAGCTGTTGTTGGAGCAGCTGTTGTTGGGGCAGTTGAAGCAGCTGCTGTTGGAGCAACTGTTGTCGGAGCAACTGTTGTTGGGGCAACTGTTGTTGGGGCAGCTGTTGTTGGGGCAGTTGAAGCAGCTGCCGTTGGAGCAACTGTTGTTGGAGCAGCTGTTGTTGGGGCAGTTGTTGAAGAGGCTGCTGTTGGAGCAACTGTTGTCGGAGCAACTATTGTTGTGGCAGCTGTTGTTAGGGCAACTGTTGTTGGGGCAGCTGTTAATGGGGCAGCTATTGTTGGGGCAGCTGTTGTTGGAGCAGCTGTTGTTGGGGCAGCTGTCTTTCAGCTGTTGTTGGGGCAGCTGTTGTTGGGGCAACTGTTGTTGGGGCAGCTGTTAATGGGGCAGCTGTTGTTGGGGCAGCTGTTGTTGGAGCAGCTGTTGTTGGGGCAGCTGTCTTTGAGGCAACTGTTGTTGAGGCAGATGTTGTTGGGGCAACTGTTGTTGGGGCAGCTGTTAATGGGGCAGCTGTTGTTGGAGCAGCTTTTGTTGGGACAGCTGTTGTTGGGGCAGCCACTGTTGGGGCAGCTGTCGTTGGAGCAGCTTTGTTGGGACAGCTGTTGTTGTGGTAGCTTTTGTTGGAGCAGCTGTTGTTGGAGCAGCTGTTGTTGGAGCAACTGTTGTTGGGGCAGCTGTTGTTGGAGCAGCTGTTGTTGGGACAGCTGTTGTTGGAGCAGCTGTTGTTGGGGCAGTTGTTGAAGCAGCTGCTGTTGGAGCAACTGTTGTTGGAGTAGCTGTTGTTGGGGCAGCTGTTGTTGGGACAGCTGTTGTTGGAGCAGCTGTTGTTGGGGCAGTTGTTGAAGCAGCTCCTGTTGGAGCAACTGTTGTCTAGGCAACTGTTGTTGGGGCAGCTGTTGTTGGGGCAGCTGTTGTTGGGGCAACTGTTGTTGGGGCAGCTGTTAATGGGACAGCTGTTGTTGGGGCAGCTGTTGTTGGAGCAGCTGTTGTTGGGGCAGCTGTCTTTGAGGCAACTGTTGTTGAGGCAGATGTTGTTGGGGCAACTGTTGTTGGGGCAGCTGTTAATGGGACAGCTGTTGTTGGAGCAGCTTTTGTTGGGACAGCTGTTGTTGGGGCAGCCGCTGTTGGGGCAGCTGTTGTTGGGACAGCTGTTGTTGGAGCAGGTGTTGTTGGGGCAGTTGAAGCAGCTGCTGTTGGAGCAACTGTTGTCGGAGCAACTGTTGTTGGGGCAACTGTTGTTGGGGCAGCTGTTAATGGGGCAGCTGTTGTTGGGGCAGCTGTTGTCGGAGCAGCTGTTGTTGGGGCAGCTGTCGTTGAGGCAACTGTTGTTGAGGCAGATGTTGTTGGGGCAACTGTTGTTGGGGCAGCTGTTAATGGGACAGCTGTTGTTGGAGTAGCTTTTGTTGGGACAGCTGTTGTTGGGACAGTTGTTTTTGGATCAGCTGTTGTTGTGGCAGCTTTTGTTGGAGCAGCTGTTGTTGGAGCAGCTGTTGTTGGGGCAGCTGTTGATGGAGCAGCTGTTGTTGGAGCAGCTGTTGTTGGGGCAGTTGTTGAAGCAGCTGCTGTTGGAGCAACTGTTGTCGGAGCAACTGTTGTTGGGGCAGCTGTTGTTAGGGCAACTGTTGTTGGGGCAGCTGTTAATGGGGCAGCTGTTGTTGGGGCAGCTGTTGTTGGAGCAGCTGTTGTTGGGGCAGCTGTCTTTGAGGCAACTGTTGTTGAGGCAGCTGTTGTTGGGGCAACTGTTGTTGGGGCAGCTGTTAATGGGGCAGCTGTTGTTGGAGCAGCTGTTGTTGGGACAGCTGTTGTTGGGGCAGCCGCTGTTGGGGCAGCTGTTGTTGGGACAGCTGTTGTTGGAGCAGCTGTTGTTGGGGCAGTTGAAGCAGCTGCTGTTGGAGCAACTGTTGTCGGAGAAACTGTTGTTGGGGCAACTGTTGTTGGGGCAGCTGTTGTTGGGGCAGTTGAAGCAGCTGCCGTTGGAGCAACTGTTGTTGGAGCAGCTGTTGTTGGGGCAGTTGTTGAAGCAGCTGCTGTTGGAGCAACTGTTGTCGGAGCAACTGTTGTTGGGGCAGCTGTTGTTAGGGCAACTGTTGTTGGGGCAGCTGTTGATGGGGCAGCTGTTGTTGGGGCAGCTGTTGTTGGAGCAGCTGTTGTTGGGGCAGCTGTCTTTCAGGCAACTGTTGTTGAGGCAGCTGTTGTTGGGGCAACTGTTGTTGGGGCAGCTGTTGATGGGGCAGCTGTTGTTGGGGCAGCTGTTGTTGGGGCAGCTGTTGTTGGGGCAGCTGTCTTTGAGGCAACTGTTGTTGAGGCAGCTGTTGTTGGGGCAACTGTTGTTGGGGCAGCTGTTAATGGGGCAGCTGTTGTTGGAGCAGCTTTTGTTGGGACCGCTGTTGTTGGGGCAGCCGCTGTTGGGGCAGCTGTTGTTGGGACAGCTGTTGTTGGAGCAGCTGTTGTTGGGGCAGTTGAAGCAGCTGCTGTTGGAGCAACTGTTGGCGAGACAACTGTTGTTGGGGCAACTGTTGTTGGGGCAGCTGTTAATGGGGCAGCTGTTGTTGGGGCAGCTGTTGTTGGAGCAGCTGTTGTTGGGGCAGCTGTCGTTGAGGCAACTGTTGTTGAGGCAGATGTTGTTGGGGCAGCTGTTAATGTGGCAGCTGTTGTTGGAGCAGCTTTTGTTGGGACAGCTGTTGTTGGGACAGTTGTTTTTGGATCAGCTGTTGTTGGGGCAGTTGAAGCAGCTGCTGTTGGAGCAACTGTTGTCGGAGCAATTGTTGTTGGGGCAACTGTTGTTGGGGCAGCTGTTGTTGGGGCAGTTGAAGCAGCTGCTGTTGGAGCAACTGTTGTCGGAGCAACTGTTGTTGGGGCAACTGTTGTTGGGGCAGCTGTTAATGGGGCAGCTGTTGTTGGGGCAGCTGTTGTTGGAGCAGCTGTTGTTGGGGCAGCTGTCGTTGAGGCAACTATTGTTGAGGCAGATGTTGTTGGGGCAACTGTTGTTGGGGCAGCTGTTGTTGGAGCAGCTGTTGTTGGGGCAGCTGTCTTTCAGGCAACTGTTGTTGAGGCAGCTGTTGTTGGGGCAACTGTTGTTGGGGCAGCTGTTAATGGGGCAGCTGTTGTTGGGGCAGCTGTTGTTGGAGCAGCTGTTGTTGGGGCAGCTGTCTTTGAGGCAACTGTTGTTGAGGCAGCTGTTGTTGGGGCAACTGTTGTTGGGGCAGCTGTTAATGGGGCAGCTGTTGTTGGAGCAGCTTTTGTTGGGACAGCTGTTGTTGGGGCAGTTGTTGAAGCAGCTGCTGTTGGAGCAACTGTTGTCGGAGCAACTGTTGTTGGGGCAGCTGTTGTTAGGGCAACTGTTGTTGGGGCAGCTGTTAACGGGGCAGCTGTTGTTGGGGCAGCTGTTGTTGGAGCAGCTGTTGTTGGGGCAGCTGTCTTTGAGGCAACTGTTGTTGA
Organism: Perca fluviatilis; assembly: GCF_010015445.1. Classification (NCBI taxonomy): domain Eukaryota; kingdom Metazoa; phylum Chordata; class Actinopteri; order Perciformes; family Percidae; genus Perca; species Perca fluviatilis. The sequence continues at coordinate 15,099,743 of NC_053135.1, forward strand.
GGCAGATGTTGTTGGGGCAACTGTTGTTGGGGCAGCTGTTAATGGGGCAGCTGTTGTTGGAGCAGCTGTTGTTGGGACAGCTGTTGTTGGGGCAGCCGCTGTTGGGGCAGCTGTTGTTGGGACAGCTGTTGTTGGAGCAGCTGTTGTTGGGGCAGTTGAAGCAGCTGCTGTTGGAGCAACTGTTGTCGGAGCAACTGTTGTTGGGGCAACTGTTGTTGGGGCAGTTGTTAATGGGGCAGCTGTTGTTGGGGCAACTGTTGTTGGGGCAGCAGTTGTTAGTGCAACTGTTGTTGGGGCAGCTGTTAATGGGGCAGCTGTTGTTGGGGCAGCTGTTGTTGGAGCAGCTGTTGTTGGGGCAGCTGTCGTTGAAGCCTGTTGTTGAGGCAGATGTTGTTGGGGCAACTGTTGTTGGGGCAGCTGTTAAAGGGGCAGCTGTTGTTGGAGCAGCTTTTGTTGGGACAGCTGTTGTTGGGGCAGTCGCTGTTGGGGCAGCTGTCGTTGGAGCAGCCGTTGTTGGGACAGTTGTTGTTGTTGGGACAGTTGTTTTTGGATCAGCTGTTGTTGTGGCAGCTTTTTTTGGAGCAGCTGTTGTTGGAGTAGCTGTTGTTGGGGCAGCTGTTGTTGGGACAGCTGTTGTTGGGGCAGCTGTTGTTGGGACAGCTGTTGTTGGGGCAGCCGCTGTTGGGGCAGCTGTTGTTGGGGCAGTTGTTGAAGCAGCTGCTGTTGGAGCAACTGTTGTTGGAGCAGCTGTTGTTGGGGCATCTTTTGTTGTTGCTGCAGCTATGGTTGTTATTCCTGCAATGTTACAATACAAATTGGTAGTAAGACATTGTCTGAAGTGCAACGGTATAGCTCAGATGGGTTAAACTTGAAACCAAAAACCAGAATAAAAATACTTATTTTCTTTGCATACATATGTTGTCGATTTTTTATTCTACTTGCTCTACCTCATAATTCAATTTAATATCTTAAACTTACCAACACATAGAAGGAGGATGACACAGATCTTCATCATCATTTTGGGATGTGCTATACTGATGAAAAAAATATATTATTTTTTGTCAGATTCTGTTAAGCAACTAAATAGCATTTACTAATCTAATCTAAAATCTGTATTTATAGAACTGCTTTCTGCATTATACTAAACTGCTGAAAAATGTAGTGTCACTTATTTTGTTGAAATTAATTTAATTATTTCATGACATGCACTGCATCTTTGAGACAATAAGCCTTTGTTAGCTGTAAATGCAAACTACCATTTATGTTAGGATCTACAAATGAGGATTGTCATTGTATTACCGTGAGCATTTACTTACTTACATTGGCTTTTTTTGTGCATTACTTATTTGTTTTTATAAATTTTAAAAAGTAAAACCTCTGTCTAACAGCAACATACACAACATAGTTGTAGCTGTAGACACGTATAATCATTAAAGTTTTTAAAATGTTTTATTATCTTCCAGAACAAAATTAAATAAATTACTATTTTATTAATAATTGTTGGCTTTACACTTATCCACTGATAACTGTAACACCAACAATTATTACACCGACAGACTGTGGGTGATGATTATTATGATTATTATGGTGACTATTATTGAGGATAGTTGCATTGTTAATGAAGAAAGACAGAAACACAACTTGCATTGATTGAAATTGGACTAATATTCATCATTGAAATACTTAAAGGTTTTGTCTACCGTAGAGTTGTCTTGATTGAAGCTCTGATTCCACCTGTTGCTGTTTGCTGGTTGATGTCCTCCACTGAACACACATCACCTTTTATATCGATTCTCACAAAACAGGTAATACGACATCAGGCTCTGAACAAGGAAGCACATAATTTGTATGTACATGTATGTATGTGTAATTTGTATGAGGAATGTTTGTTTTTAGTTTTTTCTTCATTTGGGTTACTGTCTAAAGAAACCGGTTGAGGGACATTTCTTTTGAGACATGACGTTGGATTTGTGGGGAAGGTTTTTGTGATGTTATGGTAAACATTTGTTTTTTTTTCCTTATAAAATTACACCAAGCGTTGTTGTCATTGTGTAGCTTATGTGTTATGTGTATACGTTGGGAAAAGCTTCAAAAATATACAGGAATAAAAGTGTTGAAAAAGATGACCAAAACATTGAAATTAAAGTTTTAATTTTAAATTTGGACCCAGAAAAATAGAAAGTTGCATGTTAGACGGGAAGACAACACAAGGGTTAATAGGAAGCAAAAACAGATTGTGACCAAGACTTTATTATGGTGTGTTCACACCAAACGTCAAGTGAAATTCTTGCGCACAAAGCAGAGGCATGAATTTGTGCTTGGCATGGAAAACAAAATGTTTGTGATGCTGATGATCAATGAGTTGGCTATGGTTTTTTTTAATTAATCACCAACTATTCTGATAACTGATTAATCAGTTTGAGTCATATTTTTTATGAAAAGAAAATCTTTTGATTGTTGATGTGAATATGTTCTAGTTTCTTCACTCCTCTGTGACAGTAAAGTGTATCTTTGAGTTATGGACAAAACTAAACATTTGAGGAAGTCATCTTGGGCTTTGGAAAATATTGATCCATTAATCAAGATAGTAATACAGTTTTTCTTGATTGCTTTGTCCTGCTTAAAGAAACTGGGATCCACTTGGTTTTCATCATCACTGTCTCAGCAGAGCAGAAGACACCTCTTGCAAATGTGTTAACTCTTTCTCATTGGATTGACACATTTTCCCCACCCTTTTGCAGAACAGTTAACATGGATGTCATTCAAGCAGTCCAAACTCTGTTGTTTTAGCTATGGTAACCAAACAAATACCATCTATTCCTAACTATTAGAAACTACCTACATCAGTATGAAATCACTGAAGCACCTGTCTGACACTCCTTCACACAAATCTTCAATTAGCAATCAGTGTGCAGGGTTAGGCCATGAGGTCCCATCGCCAAGACAGAAGAGACTGAGTATCAATAGTGGCTATTTCTTATACTCTACAGTAATATATGTTTATACTTTACTGTAATAGATTTTATTTTTATTTTCTTAATTTCTTATACTCTCATAGACTTCATTTTGGTTTCCATGTATTTTTTTTTTTGAACTTTTTATTTAAACATTTTAATCATTATACATAACGTTTCCTGACAGCAATATAAATGTAATAAACAAATGACAGGCAAAATAAGTTACAATAAGAGTACAAATAAATTAAAATAAATAAGTAAATATGAAGCAAAATAGAACTAAGTGCGTAAAAAAGTAGTAAAAAGGTAGATTAAATAAAATTAGAATAGCAATAATAATAATGGTAACAGCAACAATAACAACAGGCAGAGAGGTAGATATCTGTAAATAATAGCTAAGCAAAAAAAAAAAAAAGGAATTTAGATAGGTATCCCTTCCCAACAGTATTGTATCATATCATCCCATCCATCAGACCCTCAGATACCTTGAAACACAAGTCCATCTTTGCACAAAAGTGTCCATAGTCAGCTGTAGACTTGCCGTCATTTGCTCCATCCTGTATACATTTTTCAGTCTCTGGACCCATTGACCTATTGTTGCGCATTTTACATCCCTCCAGTTCACTGTAATCATTTTCTTTGCTACTAATAAAAGAATCCTAAGTATATATCGCTGATCCGTATTATATAGATCTGTAGGTATGGCTCCCAGCAAAAACAACATTGGTTCTGGAGTGATATCTATCTCTAAAATAATATCAATTTCCTTTTTAACATCATCCCAAAATCCTTGTATTGATGGACAGTCCCAAAAAATATGTGTGGTGTCTCCAATAGTTCCACATTTTCGCCAACATAAAGCCACGTTGGGGTTTTTCACAAATGAAGAGATGATAAAGGGAGTATTAAAAAATCTGATCTTTACCTTCCAGTCAAATTCTTTCCACAGTTGGCTACTAATTCCCTTATGACAACTTGTCCATATGTCCATCCATGTAGAATCTTCAATTATAACATTCAATTCTAATTCCCATTTTTCCTTTGATGTAGTTGTGCTTTGTGAGGTGCCAGCCGTTAACCTTTTTATATATATTAGATATGTGTTTTTTGTTGGGAAATGCCTCTCCAGAACACTAATAAAGTACTCTTCTATTTCATTTGGGTTTTTGGTGAGCAGCTCCCTTTCCTTATGGCTTGTGATATAATGTCTTATCTGGAGGTATCTATACAAATCATTTGATGGGAGGCCAAATTGTTCTTGAAGTTGAGGGAATGATTTGAATTCTGTTTCTTTAAAAAGTTGATTAATTGTACAGAGACCTTTATTGGCCCACCTTCTAAACCCGCTATCCCACACGGAAGGTGGGAATTCTATATTTCCTACTATCAACATGGCCCTTGAGATCGTCTCCGGTCCCCTGAGCATTTTTTTCACTGTTGTCCAGACTTTTAAAGTATGTTTTATCCATTCGTTCTTTATTTTGATTTTATTGACAGACTTTATATCAATAAATGGTAGTACTGATAAGGACGTGTCCCCTAACAGAGTCTTGCTCTATCTGAGTCCATATTGCTTCCCGGTCATTTCCGATCCATGCCACTATTGCATTTATCTGTGCAGCCCAATAATAATTTTTAAGGTTTGGCAAGCCTAGACCTCCCTTGTCTTTGGGTAAATGAATGGTTTTTAATCTTACCCTCGGTCTCTTCTTTTGCCAAATAAATGTTGAGATTAATTTGTCCAACATGTTTAAAGTGGAAGCAGGTACTCTTACAGGAAGTGATTGAAACAAAAAAAGAAGTCTTGGTAGTAGGTTCATTTTTACTGTTTCTACTCTGCCAATTAAAGAAAGGGGAAGGACCTCCCAACGTGTCACATCATTTTTTATTTGTTTAATTAATTTGTTGTAATTTGCCTCAAACAATTGAACGGGGTTGGGTGTAATAATAATTCCCAAATACCTAAATCCTTGTTTGGACCAGCGAAAGAGACCTTGTTATTTAATTGTGTAGGCCAAGTACCTGAGATCATCATGGCTTCTGATTTATTTTCATTAATTTTGTAACCAGACACTGACCCATATTCCTGCAGGCATTTGCGTAAGGCGGGATGGAAAGAAGTGGATTTTTAACAAAAAGTAAAATATCATCTGCGAATAAAGCTATTTTATGGATTGACCCCCCTTCGTCCTCTATCCCTTGAATCTGCATATTCTGGCGTATCGCCTCTGCCAAAGGTTCAACACTAAGAGCAAATAAGATGGGTGATAGCGAATCCCCTTGTCTCACACCCCGCTCGATCCTGAAAAAACTAGAACAGTGACCATTAACTCTAACTTTGGAGCTGGGCTCCTTATACAATAGGTTGATCCAAGTCACAAATTCTTTCCCAAAGCCCATTTCCATCAGTGTCTGCCTCGAAATAGAAATACCCAGCTCGACTCGGACAAATGCCTTCTCGCGTCTAAGCTGAGAAGCATCGACGCTTTTTGTCTCCTGGCGCTATTGCCTGCAGGTTCAGGGTTCTCCTTATGTTATTTGTTCCTTGACGTCCTAGTATGAATCCTGTTTGATCTGGTTGAATTAATTTCTTTATATATTTTTGGATTCTAGTAGCCATTATAGAAGTCAGGATTTTATAATCTACACAAAGTAAACTTATTGGGCGATAGCTGGTGCATTGTATGGGGTCCTTCCCCTCCTTATGTATGACTGTTAATATGGCTTCTGACCATGAATTTGGGGGGTCTCCTGATGTTAGAACGTAATTATATAATTTACATAATATGGGAGTGAGCTCATTCACAAAGATTTTATAGTATTCTCCAGAAAAACCATCTGTTCCGGGCGTTTTGTTGTTTTTTAACTTGGTGATGGTTTCTCTAATTTCGCTCTCTGTGATAGGCTTTATTAAGAGTTCTGCTTCCTCACTTGATAGTTTGTTGATTTTAAGGGGTCTCAAAAACTCTGTAATTTTCTCTTCCTTAAATTCTAGTTCTTCAGCCCTATATAGCTGTTTATAATATGTAGCAAATGAGTCTGATATTTTAGTGGGATCGGTCTCAACCTGGTTAGTTCCAGGGTTCCTGATCTTGGGAACTGCACGGCTAGATTGGGCTTTTCTGAGTTGAAAAGCCAGTAACCTACTAGCTTTATTCCCCATTTCATAATATTTTCTATTAGTATATCTGAGAGCTCCCTCTGCCTTATATGTCAGAGCCTCATCCAGTTGTTTTCTAATTTCCTTTAACTTTTTAAGAGTATCTTCCTGTCCAAATTGTTTATGTTCCCTTGTTAATTTTTTTATTTCAGTTTCCAATCCTTGTTGTTTTGCGAGCCTTTGTTTCTTTATTCTAGATCCTATAGAAATAATCTTTCCTCTCATCGTGGCCTTACTGGCATCCCATACAACTGAGGGGGAGACACTACCATCGTCATTCACAGTGAAATACTCAGTTAGAGCTCCTTGTATTTCTTGCCTGATGTTCGTATCTGTTAGTAGTGAGACATTAAGTCTCCAGTGTCTAAAGTGGTTGTTTACCCCTAAATTAATTTTCATGGTCACAGGGCCGTGGTCTGAGATAGTGACTGGCTCAATTGTACTTTCTTTAATTCTATATAGTTCAGTTTTTGATATGCAAAAGAGGTCTATCCTCGAATAACTCCCATGCACTTGAGACATAAAAGTGAAATCTCTCTCATTTGGGTGGAGCTGTCGCCAAACATCTACAAGGCCTAGTTCCTTCATCATATCTAATAGCCCCTTAGACATTTTAGATTGAGATTTTCTTATTGCAGGTAACCTGTCCAATTTTGAATCCAGAGTGCAGTTTAGATCGCCCCCCACTAGTATAATACCCTCACTTTTATCTGCTAGTAGAGTTGCAACTTTTTTGATAAAGTATGGGCAATCTTCATTTGGGGCATACACATTAAGTATGGTTATCTTTATTCCCCCAATTGTGCCTATCACCATAACATACCGGCCTTCATCGTCTTGAAAGATTTTCTCATTGTTGTAGTACACTGATTTATTAAATAGTATAGCAACCCCTCTCTTCTTTTTCCTCCCATATGATGCACTATAGACCTGATCCACCCACTCTCTCTTTAGCTTCAAGTGCTCAGTCTCAGACAGGTGTGTTTCCTGAATTAAAGCAACAGAGCAGTGAAACCTATTTAATTGTCCTAAAATCTTTTTCCTTTTGATCGGATTATTAATTCCCCTTATATTATAAGTTATAAAATTAAACTCAGCCATGGACTTCGTACTCTTACAATATTGCTCCCTACCTGTTTACACTTGGATGTCAAAAATAATCTAATCATTAACAAAATAGTGCCTGTAACATGTGTCAGGAAAAACAGAAAACAAAAAACATTGTATATAACACAGAACTGAACTTCCATCTCATCAACCTGACGCAGCAGGTGAACTGTGGCTGCATCAGGTCCCCGGTGGTATTGGGGCAGAGAGGTGTGACCTACCCTCTCTGTGGGAAAAAGCACACACAGTGCAAGTGCGACCAATATTACACTAACATGTAAAAAAGGTCCGGGTGAGTGTATACCACTCATGTACTCCAGCATATCCTCCTTCTGGACTCTCTAACACATTACCTTATGATGTGACAACAATATGTTATTTATATATATGTTAATGGCACTTATGGTATTCCTAAAGGTCCGTTATAACCTTACCACTAGTTTAGTTGAAACAAACTTCTTATCCATCTTAGTGGTAGATTCCCTTTAGTCTCCCTCCTGAAGGAGGGCCCTGAGATCAGCTGGTGACAAAAACGCTGCCTTCTTTCTCCTCTCTTGGCTCCTCCATCCATCCTTCAGCTCCTCCTCGTCGCTCCCCTCTCCCCACAGCGCCGCTCGACTCCCAGCTCCTTCAGCAGCAGCGCGGCACTCGTTAGTGATGCGGAGGTCTTCTCCCCGGTGTTCAGCTTCACTCTCAATTGTGCTGGGTACAGACACCTCCGCCTGTATGTCCATCTTTTTAAGCTGTTTGATAACTTCGAAAACCCTCATCCGTTTCTGCTGAAGATCGGGGAAGTAGTCCTGGTCAAAGTAGATCCGCTTACCCTGAAAGAGGACCGGTCCCTGGCTCCATGCCTGCCTTATGACTGTGTCCTTCACCGCAGCATCCAGAAATCTCACTATAATCGATCTTGGTGAAGCTGTGGCATCTTTAGGTTTGGCCACCAGTGACCGATGTGGCCCTTTCAATCTTAATGTCCAGGTCTGGTGGCAGTTTAAGCTCCTTCTGAAGTAGGTCTTTAGCAAATCCAGCCATATCTTTCCCTTCACTGCCCTCCGGGATTTGAAAGATCCTGATATTGTTTCGTCTCAGTCTGTTTTGGAGGTCATCACATTTTGCCGATAGGTCGATATCCCGGTGTAGCAGGTACCTCAGCGCCCTGCGATGTCGCATCTCCGCATCCTCGGCCGCACCGACTCTCTCCTCCAGTCCTCCCATTCTTTCCTCGTGTTCCGCCAGCTGGTCCTTTATGTCCGAAATAGTTTGTTCCACCCGGCTAAGGGCCAGTTGAGTGTGGTTGTGTCCGTCTTGGTTTTCTTTTCGGAGTTTTTTTAACTCCTCCAGTATCATTGAGTCTGACTGACACGTGTTGCTACTAGCCTTTGTTTTGCTAGTTGGGCTCGGTTGATTCGGCTTATTATCATCTTTTCCCCGTGAGGGGTCTGGTTTTTCCTGTCTCCTTTGACCAGCGGAGGAACTCATGTTTCATAAATCTATCTTTTACGTTTCAGCGTCAAAATATCGTAGTTGTCACTCTTATCTTTAATTTTGTCCAGCGGAGCTAACTTACGGTGCTGCAAGCATAACCATGTCGTCACCGGAAGTCGGTTTCCATGTATTTTGTGTAATATTTACAGTATTTCAGTTTTCAGCCACAGTTTGAAAATAAGAATCAATGGAATCAATAAAATTTGCATCAAAGCATTTCTGATTCTGAATCCAATTCTTTGTAAGAAGGGAAATTTGACAACAAATGGCACTGGCATGAAAGCTACATACAGAAATAGGCTACAAAAGAGATAGATAGATAGAGATACTTTATCCTGAAGGAAATTAAGGTGTCCAGTAGCTTATACACAACATACATCCATATAGGCACCCAGAAATATGACATATGACATCCAAGCACACATATTACATAAATAGTATAAAATTGGGAACGTCTGGAGGATGCCCCTGTCTGACAGACTTTCAACTCACACCTCCGGCAGAGCTTTTCGTGCATCCCTGTGGAGGCTGGGGGCATTGAACCCGAGTGGACAATGTTCAAAGTTTCCATTGCTGAAGCTGCGGTGAGGAGCTGTGGTCTGAGGGTCTTAGGTGCCTCAAGGGGCAGTAACCCACGAACACCGTGGTGGACACTGGTGGTCAGGGAAGCCGTCCGACTGAAGGAGTCTTTCAGGGATATGTTATCCCAGAGGACTCCGGAGGCAGTTGCAGGGTACCGAAGGGCCCGAAGGGCCCGAAGGGCCCGAAGGGCCCGAAGGGCTGCAGCCTCTGACGTGAGAGAGGCAAAGCAGCGGGTGTGGGAGAAGTTTGGAGAAGACATGGATAAGGACTTTCGGTCGGCACCAAGGTGCTTCTGGAAAACTGTTCGCCACCTCAGGAGGGGGAAGCGGGGAACCATCCAAGCTGTGTACAGTAAGGATGGGACACTGTTGACCTCAACTGAGGAGGTAATAGGGTGGTGGAAGGAGCACTTTGAGGAACTCCTGAATCCGACTAATACTATGTTAGAGGAAGAGCTGGAGGATGATGGGGGATTGTTGTCAATTTCCCAGGCGGAAGTCACTGATGTAGTCAAACAACTCCACAGTGGCAAAGCCCCGGGGATTGATGAGATCTGTCCAGAAATGCTCAAGGCTCTGGGTGTGGAGGGGCTGTCCTGATTGACACGCCTCTTCAACATTGCATGGAAGTCTGGGACAGTGCCAAAGGAGTGGCAGACTGGGGTGGTGGTTCCTTGCCAATTACAGGGGTATCACACTTCTCAGCCTCCCTGGTAAAGTCTACTCCAAGGTGCTGGAAAGGAGGGTTCGGCCGATGCGGATTCCGTCCTGGTCGTGGAACAATGGAACAGCTCTTCACTCTCGCAAGGATCCTGGAGGGAGCCTGGGAGTATGCCCAACATGTGTTTTGTGGATCTGGAAAAGGCGTATGACCGGGTCCCCCGGGAGATACTGTGGGAGGTGCTGCGGGAGTATGGGGTGAGGGGGTCTCTTCTCAGGGCCATCCAATCTCTGTACAACCAAAGTGAGAGCTGTGTCCGGGTTCTCGGCAGTAAGTCGGACTCGTTTCAGCGTGAGGGTTGGCCTCCGCCAGGGCTGCGCTTTGTCACCAATCCTGTTTGAAATGTTTATGGACAGGATATCAAGGCGTAGTTGGGGTGGGGAGGGGTTGCAGTTTGGTGGGCTGGGGATCTCATCGCTGCTCTTTGCAGATGATGTGGTCCTCATGGCATCATCGGCCTGTGACCTTCAGCACTCACTGGATCGGTTCACAGCCGAGTGCGAAGTGGCTGGGATGAGGATCAGCACCTCTAAATCTGAGGCCATGGTTCTCAGCAGGAAACCGATAGAATGCCTCCTCCAGGTGGGGAATGAGTCCTTACCCCAAGTCAAGGAGTTCAAGTACCTTGGGGTTTTGTTCGCGAGTGAGGGGACAATGGAGCGGGAGATTGGTCGGAGAATCGGCGAAAAGAGAGCTGAGCCAGAATGCAAAGCTCTCGATCTACTGGTCAGTTTTCATTCCTACCGTCACCTATGGTCATGAAGGCTGGGTCATGACCGAAAGAATGAGATCCAGGGTACAAGTAGTGGTGGGCAGATCGAGGCTTCGTGAAACAATGAAACAGTTGAAGCAAATGTGCCATATTGTGTCGAGGCTTCGAAACAATCCGACACCCGTCTCAGCGATGACACCTAGTGGTCACTTGCAGGTGTTGTTCTGAAACAACCTTGACAACGAGCCATTAAAAAAAATATGTGAAGCTTGTAAGGCTTGTAGGCTCCTCACTGTGCATAATGTTATTTTGGTCATGAAAAATGAATTAATAAAAGAAATCAAGCCACAATGTCTCACTTTTTTATAGATCTTTATTCCAAAATATTAATTTCTCTGCTGTGGAAGGACTTAGCCTACTTCTTTTTTTACAGATAATTTCTCCAGCCTTTGAAAAAATCCTCACACAAGGGACACTTGTTGCTGGCATGCAAAGATATTTTTTAGCAAGGACATACAAATGAGGAAAGATTACTGCTCTCTCTTTCCAGTAAGTTAGGGGATCATGAGTTCTGGGCAAAAACGCATAGTTGAGGTATTTTTTCACTTCCACTGTGGCATCAGCTGTAGCATTGTGTATCATCTTGGTTTCACGGATACGATCATCAAAACGTTCCCATAAACTGTCCTGTGTTTCTACTGGTGTTGAGGTTGATTATGATGGGCCTGAAGTTGACATTTGTGGTTCTGAATGAAAATGAAAACGGAGCTTCCATTTTTATCTATCTATCTATCTATCTATCTATCTATCTATCTATCTATCTATCTATCTATCTATCTATCTATCTATCTATCTATCTATCTATCTATCTTAATCTATCTATGTAGCTATATATGTGTAAGGTTTGATTGTGGCCTGAATAAGCTTTTTACAATTGCGTTGTTGCTGTTTTGTCTCTTTCTTAACACTTAACACTCCCACTTCAGGAGCAGCTGACTCTCTGGAAATTAAGAACTATGACCCGAGAACCCAAACAGAACTTCTTGTAGTTAAAACGCAAGTACCAGCATTAAAAAGGAGCATACATTTAAGAGGAACAAAGCAAATTACTGCCACCTTTGACTTGTTTTTGCCAGATGGTTCAGTGGTAATTTCTGCCACTGAAGTCTGACTGGATGTCAAAGGGAGGATCCCAGTATGTTCCAACATGGCAGGTACTGATTAACTGACAAACTGTTGATGGGGCACTTTTATAATGATCTTTTTGTGTGAGTATGCTGTGATGGAAATAAAAATGCTTCCAACAAAACCTGCACCCTCTAATATTGCAATGGAATCCAGAAACACTTTGTTGTTGGTAAGATGGGACAAAGGAACAATTAGGTAACATCAGTCAGAGATGGCAAAAGTAGTCGCTTCTCGTAATCAAGCAGAAGTACAGATCCTTGTGTTAAAAAATACTCTGGCAAAAGTGGAAGAACTGATTTGACGTCTTTACTCAAGTAAAAGTAACAAAGTACAGGCTTGGAAATTTACTTAAAGTACAAAAGTAAAAGTAGCCTTGCAAATGACAACCATTTTTGTATGCAAAGCTACCTGGACCACACAAATGTTACTAGAGTACAAGCTGAGAAACTTAAGTGGACATGGAAAAAAGGCTCTTTATATGCCATTGACTACATTTTAAATTGATGTTTGCCAATAGACCTAAACATCACATATATGATTATTGTGACGGAGACTGAGACTCCTGGTTGATAAGATTCTGACTGAGTAGCTAAGATATGAATTCACTTGTAATTCTGTGAGAATTCACAGATCCAGTTTCTCTTTTTTAATCTTCCCCTTAACATTTAAAGGAATCTACATGTATGTGTGTGTGCTCAAATATGGCTTAGGATAAAATATGAATTACTAAACACTGTAACTGACCATTAACGTAAACTTAATAAAGTTACTGAAACAAACAACAAATAGCTTTTGATAACAACAAAAAGATGCATTTACTTCTATGTGTTTTTTCAAATTTGATGGTGAATTCTTGAAACCCAGCAGTTCGTGGTGTTTAGGTTGGAACAATTTGCAGCACATTCGCCAGGAGTCATTCTTGATGCCTACTACCTAAAACATCTCTCTCATATAAGGCTAAGGATGATTGGGAATGTCTTGCTGCTTGTCTGCCGAATCTCTGTTTTCTTCATTTTCAATCATGTCGCCGTCCATATTACTATGTGCTAACGTTACCGCCATCAAGCCGCAATGATTTGCTGCAAATGAATGCCGCCGAATCTGTCGAATCGACTTGTAGTGGTGCGTCAAATGCAACGTATTTTTCCCATCCAATTAGATTGAATTCAGTGATGATAATAATAATAATAATAATAAATTAAATTTATATAGCGCTTTTCATGGACTCAAAGTCGCTTTACAGGGCAGGGTAGATTATAAAAACATAACAAAACAAAACGAGCAAACAAAACAAGTAGAACAAAACAAGATACAGATGAAAAAGGGAGGGGGGCAGGTGGACTATGGGTAGGCTGAGGTGAAGAGATGGGTCTTGAGGCGGGACTGGAAGATGGTGAGGGACTCAGAGGTGCGGATCTCTTGGGGGAGGGAGTTCCAGAGCCTGGGAGCTGCTCTGGAGAAGGCTCTGTCCCCAAAACAGCGCAGGTTGGACTTTTGGATGGAGAGGAGACCGGCTGAGGTGGATCTGAGGGACCGTGAGGGTTGGTAGGGGGAGAGGAGGTCAGTGAGGTATGAGGGGGCCAGATGGTGGAGGGCTTTGTATGTGAGGACCAGGATTTTGTAGGTGATCCGGTGGGAAGTAGGAAGCCAGTGGAGTTGTTTTAGGACTGGAGTGATGTGGTGCCAGGATTTGGAGCAGGTAATGAGGCGGGCGGCTGAGTTCTGGACCAGTTGGAGTCGGTTGATGTTGGTAGAGCTGATGCCGAGGAGAAGTGAGTTGCAGTAGTCCAGTCGGGAGGAGATGAAGGCGTGAATGAGTCTTTCAGCAGCGGGGGGTGTGAGAGAGGGTCTGATTTTGGCGATGTTGCGGAGGTGAAAGAAGGAGGTTTTAATGACTTGACGGATGTGAGGCTCAAGGGAGAGGGTGGAATCAAAGATAACGCCAAGGTTGCAGGCCTGGGGAGATGGGGAGACAATGGTGCCGTCGATGGTGATAGTGGGGTTATTGGTTTTGCTGAATGTGGATTTGGAGCCGATCAGAAAGAATTCTGTTTTGTCGCTGTTGAGTTTGAGGAAGTTGTGTTGCATCCAGGTTTTAATAGCTGACAGACAGGAGTTGATGTGGGAGAGGGGAGGATTGTGGGGGGATTTGGTGCTGAGGTAGATCTGGGTGTCGTCAGCATAGCAGTGGAAGTCCAGGTTGAAGTGGCGGAGTATCTGACCAAGAGGGAGGATGTAGATGATGAAGAGGAGGGGGCCAAGTACGGAGCCTTGGGGAACACCTTGAGTGACTGTGGCTGTGGCAGAGGTGTGTTGGTAGAGAGATGAAATGGGATCTGTTGGAAAGGTAGGAGTGGAGCCAGCTGAGTGCAGTACCTTCGATACCGAGGTCTTTGAGTCTGGTGAGCAGGATGTTATGGCTCACAGTATCGAAGGCTGCACTCAGGTCGAGGAGGATGAGGATGTTGAGGGAACCGGTGTCAGCAAAGGTGAGGAGGTCGTTGAGGACTTTGAGGAGAGCGGTTTCCAGGGTGGCCTGGCGGGGGCCAGGGTGTTGAGGGAGGTAGACAAGGTGGAGTTGAGGTGGTCTGTGAGGTATAATTCCAAAGATTTACATCATTCCGTGTTGCAGAAGAAGAAGACTTACAACTAGTGATTGAGACCTTAAACTCATTATGAAATTGTTTACTGAAGTAATAAATCAAGTGTGTCGCTTTCTCATAGACTTCTACAGAAACCGACCTGCTGGAATTCAGATAGAATGCAGGTTTAAGGCACTTCTGCATTTGCAGCACTTCGCCGAACCGGATGTTTGTCCATTAATATTAACAGTCTATGGTTGATAATGTCAGTGGTGGGTCGTTTGGAAAGGCAGCTGATTGTTTTCAGAAACAATTTCGGATTAAGCTCTGCACAAAGAGCCCGTAGTGAGATTATATCTTTAAGGAAGTGTAGAGAACACAAAGTTCAGAATTATTTTTTACATTTACGCGGTCAAATCATTATTTTGGCTAATTTCTTTCACTTTTGGTATGTTGCAGCAAAGTAACCCAGTCAGAAAGTGGCAGCATCTGCAACATTGTGAATGCCAACTGCCATAAAACTAAATTTATTTAATTGGGTAATGTTGTGTAAGTCATCAAAGTCTCCCGAACCTTCTTTACATTTCCAGAGTCGAGTGGCTTCTGAGTTTTTCAGTAACAACTGGCGACAACAATGCCAGGATTCTGAGGAAACTACACAACTGATAAGTGCAAATCATATTTTCTTTTGCCTTACCATGTCTCAGTTTTGACGGAGTCAGAAAAGGAACTGTGCAAATTTGTAATTTGTGTTGATACTGTTAGTGTCTCCGTTTTGACAGAATCCAAAAAGGAACTTTGTAATTTGGCTATAAAAAAATCTAAGGCCTGATAAATGTGTGATCTCTCTGAAAGTTTTCAGCAGAGATTCAAACCTTAATTAATTTAAAAAAAGGGAAACCAAGAGCAGCAAAGTTGTAGGCTCCCTTATGATTTTCTAAAGCAGGGGTCGGCAACCTTTTTGATATGAAGTGCCCTTTTCAAAATTTATTGTTTATTAGTGTGCCATGTTAACGTTTTATTATGACATCCCATCAAAATGTAATATCCAGGGAATCTGTAATTTTATTCCATAACAACATTTGATAACATTTATTTCTCATAATCAGGACCTTGTAATTATTATTATTATTATTATTATTATTATTATTATTATTATTATTATTGTATATTATTATTATGATTATGGAAACATGGTTTTAGTATGTAGTCCTGATTGGTGGAAAATGGGCTGACAAAAATATCACTGTTATAGAGCCTGAAGCGAAAAGTTGTGGAAAAGCCCAGCTTTAATGATGAATGGACTGATAGGTCCTGTATGCCTCATTTTCAATGAAACGATGCTGTGGCAAAATAATAATAACACAACCAGCATCATTATCAAGAATGAAGAACACGAACATAACGATTGCGTCATTCACGTGCATATTAAGTAGCCACGTGTTTTTTTTGTTGTTTTTAAAAAAAAAAAATAAAAAGGCCCCCCGCAAAGGACGGTTTCTTCAGCCAGCTTAAGTTTATAAGAATTTGTCCAAATTTCAAGATTCCCTGCAAACTAAGATAAACAGACTACAAACCGACAGCGTTTGTTTTAGCTTGTTTTGTAAAAATGCTATGCTTATGCTAAATGCAGAGTAGAGCTGTTTTTGCGTAAAACAGCGCGATGGACAAGAGTGTACTGAGCAGACTGAGCAGATTGATATATCGCTTTCTACATGTTGATGCTGGTCTACACAGGTGAGTGCATTGATAAGTACTGGCTTTTAACTCACGAAGGTTTAATTGTAGCCTCCTTACAGAACAAGACTAGCGTTAGTTCATCTGCCTCAGCGGCCGTTGGTAATAACTTTGTATTGTTCCCAGTCAGAGATAGGAGTCAATCAAACTACCATAAATAACAGGTCGCGCACAGGCGCCAATTTATATTTTCCTCCGTGGGTGCTCACACGCGCACACCCTTTAAAAAAAAAAAAGTTGTCAAAAATGTTTGCATTTCAGAACCTTAGGAAATGGACAGCGGCCGACACGAACACACACGCCATACTAAAGCCATAAACTCTCACAGATAGGCTTACAGATAGGATTGGTGAGGAGAAGTTTAATCAATTATATCAATTTCAATGCCACCGCCATGACCAATCACACTATGACAGACGCTCCACTTAGCACCACCTGCAATGTTTAATATTAAATTAATGTAAAAATGAACTGGCAGTCTGGCACACGTGGGTGCTCAGTATATTCCGTGGGTGCTCAAGCTCCGGAGCACCCACGGTATCGGCACCTATGAGGTCGCGCAACTGTGAACGTTGTAATTTGGCATGCGGATGAGAGAGTGCTTCAGCATTTCAACCATGATTTCAACACATCAATAACTCTCTTGCACACATATTGCCAGCGTGCCATTGGTTAAGGTCCCGCGTGCCGACGGTGGCACGCGTGCCTAAGGTTGCCGACCCCTGGTCTAAAGTAACATGATTTATGTGTTGATACTGTCAGTGGTGGGTGGTTTTGGAAAGACAGCTGTTTTCTTGAATGCTTTGGGATTGATCTTGGCACAAAGAGTCTGTATTGAGATTATATCTTTAAGGAAGATGTTCTCAAGTGGCGCATCAAGAATCTGCGGAAGCGGTTGACACTTTCGATCTGCACGAAACCTTGTAGATAGCATCTCCAGATAGACCTGACCAAAAGTTGTACAAAGAATTTTGCTACATTAAAGGTCCAATATGTAATATTTGTACTGTAATAAATCCAAAAATGACACCAATGCCTCATCAGATATTAAGGAAACATGTTAAACTGAAATACTATCTTTTCTGACAACAATGCTAATTTCAGTATTTTTCTTTTTGAAATTTACATTCCGTGACGGAATTTATGTTTATGTTTTGATCTGTGTGTTGTTATCAACGGCCCAGTTTGACAGCCAGGCTGGGTTGCCAGATATACCTGTAAAAACGTAAACCCAGCACGCTACAGCTGTAACAGTAGTACAGCCATGAAAGCAGCAAACAAACGAACAGGATCAACAGAGATAGATTCTACCCGACCTAAAAAAAAGAAAACAGCATTTTTCTAACAGTTGCGTGACCAGAGACGTAACAACCCCCTGGTAAATATTGGAGATGTATTTGAAAGATGGAGACAGCTTAGAGCCCAAAAGGACACAGAATTGGCTTATTTCCTCCTGAACCGGTAAGCATTAGCTTCAGGCTAATTTATCACAGCTACTAGGGGCATTTTTTGTCATTTCAACATTTGTGTACTCAGCAACATTGTCGTGAATGCTGCGGTCTCAGTCTGGCAACCTCCGTGAACTTCGAGTCTGGGCAGGAGGGGGCGGGGGAAACGACTCTCCAGTATTTTGAATTTGTACTGCAGTAACTATTTTAACCGCTAGCTGCCAGTATTACACACAATATTACATATTGCACCTTTAAAGTTTGCGCATTTGACGACCAAACAAGTTTTCCTAGCTAGCTACCATACACATATCATATCAAATCTCGGCCAAATTAAATGTTATCAGTAATCAGAACATTTCAGGAAGCGTTGCAAAAATATCAAACATTAAATAACTTGGTCAATGGATTCATAATTATAGGTTAATTGTACAAGACACTGCAGTTCCAGGCTGGATTACAAAGCAGAAGGGTAGCCAGTTTTTCAACATGCCATACAACAAAAAAAAAGGGGCACATGCCAAGTCAGCGGTGTGAAAGTATGTCAGAAATGTTCCTCCTGTCATAACAATCACAAAGAAACCATCATTGGATTTGCATCAAGGAAGTACGTGTCTTGTTTTCTTTTTGGGTTGGGAGTGTTTTCTTTTTTTTTTTTTCATCTTGGGCCGTCTCCAATACACTTCTACAATACTTTCCAATAATGCAATATTTATTACATTTACCCTGTTATATCGTTATTTCGGATCGCTTCTTCCACTTTTGGTATATATATAACAGCAAAGTAACACAGTCAGAAAGTGCAATATCTGCAACATTGCAGATGTTGGATGCTAGCAGTAAATGATAATTTTTCGTATGAAAAGGTGAATACCTAAATGTTAAATTGTGGATTTATTATTCTGGAATTAGTGCGCTCAGTAAAGACACGGCAGTTCCAGGCTAGATTAAAAAGCTTCTGGAAGGCCTATGATTGCATAGAAGCCCTGTTTGGAAAGAAATAGGAGCTAGCTTTCATGCTAAGCATTCAAAATTAAATAGCTTGCTTCATTGTAGAGATATCAAACATGAATTAACTTGATTCATGGATTCGTGATTATGGGTCCAGAACAATCACAATTGTGTTTCCATCAATGTATTTTTTTTGTGCTTTTTTAAGTATCACATTAGAAAATAAATTTGAAAAAAAAAAAAACTTTATGTAACTCACATGACTACAGTCCCGGTATCCATCGGATAGGGGAAGGATCGGGATACGGGTCCCATCCAGTGCACCGTACACTTGTGGCACAAGCTGCGTAGTGGAGTTGGGGTGTGTGGGCCTGTGCCTCAGCCACGTTGGATAAATTGACGAATTGGTTCAACAGGTCAAATTGTATGGCCCTGCGCATACAGAGCGGTGAAAGGTTGTCTTACTGACACCAAATGTCTCTGCCACAACCCTGTATTCTGCACACAGGTGGCCAACTTGTACAATGCTACCTCTCTCCACTTAGGCAAAGAACGTAGCTTCTAAACTCTTTGATTTAGCAAGCCGTTTTGCATCTACAACCATGCATAACGTCAACTTGTGACCAAATTACGCTTTGCGTTGTCTAGTTTATTAACTCTAAACCAGTTAATGGAAACGCTTCTAATTCGCATTTTCTTTTTTATGACATTTTAAAAGGAACACACCGACTTATTGGGAATTTAGCTTATTCACCGTAACCCCCAGAGTAAGACAAGTCGATACGTACCCTTCTCATCTCCATGCGTGCTGTAACGCTGTCTGACGGCTCCAGCATTAGCTTAGCCCAGCACAGATCCTGCAGGTAACTGGTTCCAACTAGCCTACTGCTCCAAATTGTGACAAAAGTGACAAAATAACGCCAACATGTTCCTGTTTACATACAACATGTAAATAGGAACATGTTGGCGTTTTTTGTCACTTATTCGGAGCAGTAGGATTACTGGAATCAGTCACCTGCCTGTTCTGTTATGGGCTGATGCCGCTGGAGCCGTCAGACAGCTTTACAGCACGCACGGAGATGAGAGGGGTATGTATCGACTTGTCTTACTCTGTGGGTTACGGTGAATAAGCTAAATTCCCAATAAGTCGGCGTGTTCCTTTTAAATTCACTTGACAATAAAGGGAATGACTGGAAAATTGGAAGGCCCGGAGGCCATAGAAATCTGACTCCAATGACTTTGTCTAAGTTCTAATTCCCTGAATACTCGCTGATGACCTATGTAACCAGAATACCATATATGATGTACAGAGACGATAGAGTAAAGTCAATCACTTTTACTGTATCCCTAGCAACCAGACACTCAGTACGGAGCTCAGTTCCACGAAGCCTCCCAAGCTCTGAGCAACGAATCTACCTGTCCCTGCCCTCTTATCCTCTCCTCTTCGAGTGCTGTCTTCCCTGTTGTCAGTCAGAATCTGTGTGTGTGTGTGTTTGTGTGTTTGTGTGTTTGTGTGTGTGCTGCTATCTTCATCACAGCTGGATGTGCGGAGTTCTTGCTCTTTGTGACCTTTTCACCGTGCCTGAACGCACACACACATCGACCTAACAGCCATTTCCTGTTGTTTCACTTCTCTGTCTGGTACAAACACAGCCTCTGACATGCAATCATATTTCTAAACTATGATAAACTATAGTCAAAGCTTAAAGCTAAACCATCATGTGCAACTGAGTCATTCTTCCAAGTACAGAGGACACAAGTGTGTTTCCCTTGGATATTGTAACCGTCTTATTTATTTTGTCTTATTCAACTGTGTTGCAATGAGCACAAACGCAGAAATTAATTTGATTATACGTTATAATATTCCAACAGCAATTAGATGGAAACATGACAAGACACATCCTTATTTTTTGCATCAAGGAAGTACCTGTCTTGCTTTTTTTTTTTTTTTCATCAAGGAAACTCTTATTCTTACAATGTAGTTTATTCTCAATAGTCTTCATCTGTTTCCTAACTATTTAGACTGCTTCTTGTGCTGCTGTAATTTAATGTGAATTTACCCAGGGGGGATGAATTAGATTGTATCTATAATTTTTTTAAGGAAATAGCATTTGTCTTGGTTAATTGAACTAAATAAGCTGGTGATATTATCAAAAAGATTTAAAACCAGCTTAGATAAAATGATGAATGTCGTAGAAGTTTTAAATTAGGCTCTATTGTACCTGCTGAAACTATATACACTCATCTTAAAGGGGTGATAGAATGATTATATAGGGTATTTCACACTGTTCCTTATGGTCTCCTAATGGGGTACGTAACATTGGTTGGGCTGAAAATGGCCTGGTTGATATTTTACTGGCCCTTATGCATCCCTGTGTTTTGGCCCTATTTGTAACAAGAGCTTTTCTTCCAAATATGGTATGGTCATGAATATTTAGATGAGCTGCGCGCTGATTGGTTGAGCGACTTGCCATACGCAGACATTAGAGACGCGGCGCGATTGGTTGAGCGAATCCCCAATACACATACATTAGAGAAGCGACAGAATCTCATATTCCAGACACTGCAATGTTTCATTACCAAATTCACTTCTGAGACTTTTTTAAGCGAGAAATCAACTATATAAAGCTCAAATATGGGCCGTTTTACAAAAATTGATGGCTAATTGCAAATTTGGTAAGACGTGTCGGACTTTAGGGGCTCCACACAGTCTGACGAGAAAGCGGCAGCCTGCTGGGCTCCATACCCAGCGCAAAGTCACCCTTTGTGGATACTGCGCATTACGGGGCTCCAGGGATAGCGTACCAATATATTTACGGTTTATTTATTTTCACGACCCCTTATATATATAACATCATTCCCCAATGTCTTATAAAGCTAACCGTTGTGTCCGATTTGATTTTAAGGCATTTTTACGGACGCGAGGTGTCTTTGTAGGACGAGCAGCTGCTTGCTATATGTCCCATTCATTACAATGGGGAAATACCGCAGCTAGCTAGCTACACTGTCGCCATAACTAAATTATATTTACAGTTTGAATTTCGTCACGCCACTTATGTAACATCATTCCCCAATGTATTATAAAGCTAACCGTTGTGTCCGATTTGATTTTAAGGCATTTTTATGAACGTGAGGCGTCTTTGTAGGAAAGCAGCTGCTTGCTTTATGTCCCATTCATTACAATGGGGAAATACCGCAGCTAGCTAGCTACACTTTTGCCATAACTAAATTATATTTACAGTTTGAATTTCGTCACGCCACTTATACAACATCATTCCCCAATGTCTTATAAAGCTAACCGTTGTGTCCGATTTGATTTTAAGGCATTTTTACGGACGCGAGGCGTCTTTGTAGGACGAGCAGCTGCTTGCTATATGTCCCATTCATTACAATGGGGAAATACCGCAGCTAGCTAGCTACACTTTTGCCATAACTATATTATATTTACAGTTTGAATTTCGTCATGCCACTTATACAACATCATTCCCCAATGTCTTATAAAGCTAACCGTTGTGTCCGATTTGATTTTAAGGCATTTTTATGAACGCAAGGCGTCTTTGTAGGTGGAGCAGCTGCTTGCTATATGTCCCATTCATTACAATGGGGAAATACCGCAGCTAGCTAGCTACACTTTCGTCATAACTAAATTATATTTACAGTTTGAATTTCGTCACGCCACTTATATAACATCATTCCCCAATGTATTATAAAGCTAACCGTTGTGTCCGATTTGATTTTAAGGCATTTTTATGAACGCGAGGCGTCTTTGTAGGAAAGCAGCTGCTTGCTATATGTCCCATTCATTACAATGGGGAAATACTGCAGCTAGCTACACTTTTGCCATAACTAAATTATATTTACAGTTTGAATTTCGTCACGCCACTTATACAACATCATTCCCCAATGTCTTATAAAGCTATAAAGCTAACCGTTGTGTCCGATTTGATTTTAAGGCATTTTTATGAACGCAAGGCGTCTTTGTAGGTGGAGCAGCTGCTTGCTATATGTCCCATTCATTACAATGGGGAAATATCGCAGCTTGCTCACTTTCGCATAACTAAAGTATATTTACAGTTTGAATTTCGTCACGGCATGAATATTATAGGTTCCTCAAGGTCTTACAAAGCTTAGCTAACACTTGTCCGATTTCGGATTTCAATTGAATGTATTTTTGTGAATGTCAGAGTTAGGAGGAGGCTAGCTAGCTCTCATTGATGGACTCCATCTCACCGCGGCTCTATCAATGAGACTCACGGACAAGAGGCGTTTATTTCCCTGATTGTTTGTTTAAATAACTCAACACACATACCCATTATAAGATTAACTGGAACCTGCGGGTTGCGTAACAAGCTCGCTTACATTGCAGTCAGGGCGGCAATGTAGCAACCCAGGCAGCACCAACACCGGCACTAAACTCCGACACACAGTCGGAGAAAATTTGCAAATAGCCATCCATTTTCGTAAAGCGGCCCATATTTGAGCTTATATGGTTGATTTCTCGCATAAAAAAGTTTCAGAAGTGAATTTTGTAATGGAATAATAGAGATCTGCGTGACCTAGCTAGATTCAGAAAACTACCTGATCTCAGGTCAGTTGTGTAGCCTATGTAAATGTTGGGGCGTGACCGTTCTCTTAATACACCCATGGGCTGACAAAGGTTCCGGTTTTTGGGAGGTTGACGTCAACTTCCAGCTTTGTTGAGATTCGCCCGTTTTCAGCGGCAGTTTCAAAATATGAGATTTTCATAGTAAAGGGGTGTCAATGGGATTTTGAGCTTCTATGTATGTCCTATTTACCCACCGAACTGTCGTTATTCAACTATGACAGGGTAAAATCGGTTTTGCATTCTATCACCCCTTTGGATTATTAGGAACACCTGTAAGATTTCTCGTTAATGCAATTGTCTAATCAACCAATCACACGACAGCTGCTTCAATAAATTTAGGCGTGTCGTCCAGGTCTAGACAATCTCCTCAACTCCAAACTGAATGCCAGAATGGGAAAGAAAGTTGATCTAAGCAACTTTGAGCGTGGCATGGTTGTTGGTGCCAGACTGGCACACTGGCTGGTTTGAGTATTTCCCAATCTGCTCAGTTACTGGGATTTTCACGCACAACCATTTCTAGGGTTTACAACAAATGGTCTGAAAAATGAAAAACATCCAGTATGCGGCAGTCCTGTGGGCGAAAATGCCTTGTTGATGCTAGAGGTCAGAGGAGAATGGGCCGTCTGATTCCAGCTGATAGAAGATCAACTTTGACTCAAATAACCACTCGTTACAACCGAGGTATGCAGCAAGCTTTTTTGTGGCTTCACAAAAAAGCATTTGTGAAGCCATAACACAACCTTGAGCGGATGGGCTACACCAGCAGAAGACCCCACCGGGTACCACACATCTCCACTAAAAATAGGAAAATTAGGCTACAATTTGCACAAGCTCACAAAAATTGGACAGTTGAAGACTGTAAAAATGTTTCCTGGTCTGAGGAGTCTCGATTTCTGTTGAGACATTCAGATGGTAGAGTCAGACAGTCTGGCGTAAACAGAATGAGAACATGGATCCGTCATGCCCTGTTACTACTGTGCAGACTGGTGGGGAATGTTTTCTTGGCACACTTTAGGCCCCTTAGTACCAATTGGGCATTGTTTAAATGCCACAGCCTACCTGAGCATTGTTTCTGACCATGTCCATCACTTTATGACCACCATGTACCCATCCTCTGATGGCTATTTCCAGCAGGATAATGCACCATGTCACAAAGCTCAAATCATTTCAAATTGGTTTCTTGAACATGACAATGAGTTCACTGTACTAAAATGGCCCCCACAGTCACCAGATCTCAACCCAATAGAACATCTTTGGGATGTGGTGGAACGGGAGCTTCGTGCCCTGGATGTGCATCCCACAAATCTACATCAATTGCAAGATGCTATCCTATCAGTATGGGCCAACATTTCTAAAGAATGCTTCCAGCACTGTGTTGAATCAATGCCACGAAGAATTAAGGCAGGCGAAAGGGGGTCAAACACGGTATTAGTAGGGTGTTCCTAATAATCCTTTAGGTGAGTATATATATATCTATATATATATTGTAAACATTAAAATACTTGGGTAATATACATGACAAGACTTGGCTGTGCAAGTGTATATGAGGAGAAGTAATGAGTCTCGGTGTAAAATCTTCGAACACAAGAAGATTTTTCAGCCTTTACAGACCATCAAAACACGTTAGGTTTGATTTGACATTTGAGATGTGATTGTCATTCATCGACTGTTTTTCTCCCCATTGCAGCTGGAGAACTTCAGTGTCAAACTTGCACAAATCAGCAGTGTTCAAGCACAGTACCACAAACATGTTCCTCAGAGACGTTGTGCATAACAGCTTCCATTCGAGGTGGACATTTCTTAATGTCATCTAGTACTTCTCAATGACATATGTACTGCGAAGTTGTGTGTGTTCTAATTTTAATTAAGTGAAGGATCTGAATATTTCTTTCTGAAAATAGATAATTGACAACAACCAAAGCTGCAGAGTAAAACAGTGATTTTTCATCTACAGTGATGACTTTGTCCAGCACTTTTCTAGCCTTTGGCTGTGCTTCTGCAAACGTGTGTGCAGCTGCCAGCCTGGGTAGCCTACCTTTCTTGCAAAGTGTCAATACTACTGGATCATCCTGTTGTGGGAGCAGTTTGTGTATGATGTGAATGATCCATCAGCTGCTCGGACTCCTTATGTTTACCCTCTGTTAGAATCCAAACACAGCTGTGACTATGCACCTAGGAAGCCACCAGAAGGACTTTTTAAAGCGTGGACTTGGGTTTACTGCTCACTGACATCTTTAGTTGGTATTTACAGGGGCTAAATCCAAATGTAGGAAAAAGGGGATGGAGTCTGGGTGAAGCTGAGGTGGGACAAGTAGGCAGCAATGTAATAGACACACATACAGTGGGTCAAAAAAGTATTTAGTCAGCCACCAATTGTGCAAGTTCTCCCACTTAAAAAGATGAGAGAGGCCTGTAATTTTCATCATAGGTACACTTCAACTATGAGAGACAAAATGAGAAAAAAAATCCTGAAAATCACCTTGTAGGATTTTTAATGAATTAATTGGTAAATTCCTTGGTAAAATAAGTATTTGGTCACCTACAAACAAGCAAGATTTATGGCTCTCACAGACCTGTAACTTCTTTAAGAGGCTCCTCTGTCCTCCACTCGTTACCTGTATTAATGGCACCTGTTTGAAGTTGTTATCAGTATAAAAGACACCTGTCCACAACCTCAAACAGTCACACTCCAAACTCCACTATGGCCAAGACCAAAGAGCTGTCAAAGGACCCTGGAAACAAAATTGTAGACCTGCACCAGGCTGGGAAGACTGAATCTGCAATAGGTAAGCAGCTTGGTGTGAAGAAATCAACTGTGGGAGCAATTATTAGAAAATGGAAGACATACAAGACCACTGATAATTTCCATCGATCTGGGGCTCCATGCAAGATCTCACCCCGTGGGGTCAAAATGATCACAAGAACGGTGAGCAAAAATCCCAGAACCACACGGGGGACCTAGTGAATGACCTGCAGAGAGCTGGGACCAAAGTAACAAAGGCTACCATCAGTATGTACTCAAATCCTGCAGTGCCAGACGTGTCCCCCTGCTTAAGCAAGTAAATGTCCAGGCCCATCTGAAGTTTGCTAGAGAGCATTTGGATGATCCAGAAGAGGATTGGGAGAATGTCATATGGTCAGATGAAACCAAAATAGAACTTCTTGGTAAAAACTCAACTCGTCGTGTGTGGAGGAGAAAGAATGCTGAGTTGCATCCAAAGAAGACCATACCTACTGTGAAGCATGGGGGTGGAAACGTCATGCTTTGGGGCTGTTTTTCGGCAAAGGGACCAGGACGACTGATCCGTTTAAAGGAAAGAATGAATGGGGCCATGTATCGTGAGATTTTGAGTGAAAATCTCCTTCCATCAGCAAGGGCATTGAAGATGAAACGTGGCTGGGTCTTTCAGCATGACAATGATCCCAAACACACCGCCCGGGCAACGAAGGAGTGGCTTCGTATGAAGCATTTCAAGGTCCTGGAGTGGCCTAGCCAGTATCCAGATCTCAACCCCATAGAAAATCTTTGGAGGGAGTTGAAAGTCCATATTGCCCAGCGACAGCCCCAAAACATCATTGCTCTAGAGGAGATCTACATCGAGGAATGGGCCAAAGTACCAGCAACAGTGTGTGAAAACCTTGACTTACAGAAAACGTTTGACCTCTGTCACTGCCAACAAAGGGTATAATATAACAAAGTATTTTTTTTTTTTTTATATATATATATATTTTTTTTTTTAATAAATTCATTACAAATCCTACAATGTGATTTTTCTGGATTTTTTTTTTTTCTCATTTTGTCTCTCATAGTTGAAGAGTACCTGTGATAAATTACAGGCCTCTCTCATCATTTTAAGTGGGAGAACTTGCACTTGGTGGCTGACTAAATACTTTTTTGCCCCACTGTACATGGGGACAGGGGAACACTACTATTTTACACTCTACTATCCAAAATAGTCTGGTTATTGAATAATGAGGATTATTCCACGGTCAAAGCCGTGCAGTTACTGGAAAATAAAGCACACTGGGATAAATGACTCTTGCGCCCGACACAAATCTAAAATGGGTTGGTCTGAAGTAGCGACATTACTCATAGGTGTGGTTTGGGTGTAACGTGTAATGGCAAAATTACATTTAAGCATAATTCCTTATATTTTTACGTTTTATTTCTACTTTGATTATCTTACAATACTCAAAGAGAGTTTATCTCATTCCCACATGCTTATTCTGATTCTGTTTAACTAAATTGGAGACATCAAGTCCACCAGGTCCTCTGGGGGAGGTTTGGAAGGAGCTGGATGTCCTTCTTTCAAACATCCCTGAAACTGGCCCTCTGCTGGTACTTCTGGGCGACTTCAACATCCAGACAGAGAAGTCAGCTGCCTTTCTACACCTTCTCTCTTCTTTTGCCGTCTCACTCTCTCCTTCACCACCCACTCACAAAGCTGGCAACCACCTAGATCTCATATTCACCAGAAACTGCTCTACATCCAACCTCACTGTTACTCCACTCCATACCTTGGACCATTTCTTCATCTCTTACTCTCTCCCACTCTCCCAAGCTCACAACCATATCTTAAGAGACACCGTACCTGTCCTCCGTAATATTCGTTCACTCTCTCCTTCTTCTCTGGCGGCATGTACCTTATCAACCCTCCCTCCATCTGACTCTTTTTTACTCATGCCTCCCAACGCTGCTACAGACACTCTACTCTCTACTCTATCCTCCTCTCTCGACTCTCTCTGCCCTCTTACTTCACGACAGGCTTGCAAATCCTCCCCAGCGCCGTGGTTATCTGACTCAGTACATTCATTCAAGATCAACTATACGGGAGGAAATATAAGGAAATGGCGGAAATCTAAACATCCAGATGATCTGCTTACCTATCTGTCTCTTCTTTCCTCCTTTGCTGCCTCTATTTCTGCAGAAAAAAGCTCTTTTTATCAAACCAAATTTGAATCCTCTTTCTCGAACCCCAAAAAACTTTTTTCCATCTTCTCTAACCTCCTAGATTCCCACAGTCCACCTCCTCTCTCCTCCCTCCTACCAACCCACTTTGTCAACTACTTTGTAAAAAAGATAGATGACATATGCTCTTCATTCTCCACCACACCTCCTGAAATTACCTTACCATCCATCACATCCAGTACTCTTTCCTCTTTCACCCCTCTATCTCCAAATCAAATTCTTACTTTGATTACCTCTGCCCGCCCAACCACCTGCCCCCTGGATCCTATCCCTTCTCACCTTCTCCAGTCCATTGCTCCTGACCTCCTTCCTTTCCTCACCCATCTCATTAACATCTCCCTATCAACTGGCTGTTTCCCCGACGCTCTCAAAAAGGCAAGAGTGACCCCACTACTCAAAAAACCAACACTCGACTCCTCTGATGTAAATAACTATAGACCCGTCTCTCTTCTTCCATTTCTATCTAAAACTCTTGAGCGTGCCATTTATAATCAACTCTCTACCTATCTCCACCAGAACAACCTTTTTGATCCCCACCAGTCTGGCTTCAAGGCTGGTCACTCAACAGAAACTGCCCTCCTTGCTGTCACTGAGCAGCTTCACGTCGCCAGAACAACCTCTCTCTCTTCCATCATCATCCTTCTGGACCTTTCTGCTGCCTTTGACACAGTGGACCACCAGATCCTCATTTTGACACTCCAGAATCTGGGTGTCTCAGGATCTGTGCTCTCATTGCTCACATCTTACCTGGCAGACCGAACCTACTGGGTAACTTGGAGAGGATCAAGCTCAGAACCTTTCCCACTCAAAACTGGGGTTCTTCATGGATCAGTCCTGGGTCCCCTCCTCTTCTCTCTGTACACCAACTCGCACAACTCGCAGTCGCACGGCTTTTCTTATCACAGCTACGCAGATGACACCCAACTAATTCTCTCCTTTGCTGAGTCTGAAACTCAAGTAGCGGCACATATCTCGGCCTGTCTGACTGACATCTCTTCTTGGAGGTCCACACACCATCTGAAACTCAACCTCGATAAGACTGAGCTCCTTTTCCTTCCAGGGAAAGGCTCTCCTACCTAAGACCTGACTATAACAATTGACAACTCTGTAGTAGTCCCCACCCAGACTGCTAGAAACCTGGGTGTGATACTTGACGACCAACTCTCCTTCTCTGCCAACATTGCTGCAACTACCGGATCGTGTAGATACATGCTGCATAACATCAGAAGGATACGTCTCCTTCTAACGCAGAAGGCAGCTCAGGTTCTGGTTCAGGCTCTAGTCATCTCACGTCTAGACTACTGCAACTCCCTCCTGATTGGCCTGCCTGCATGTGCCAGCCGACCCTTGCAGCTCATTCAGAACGCAGCAGCTCTGCTTGTCTTCAACCTCCCCAAGTTCTCTCACACTACACTGCTCCTCCGCTCTCTTCACTGGTTACCAATTGCTGCCCGCATCCGCTTTAAGACACTAGTACTTACATACAGGGCCGCAAACGGTTCAGCCCCAGCTTACATCCAAGACATGGTCAAACCATGCCCACTTCGCCCAACCCGCCCACTTCGCTCAGCATCAGCAAAACTGCTTGCTGCCCCCTCACAGCCAGGGAGAACTAATCACTCATCAAAATCCGACTGTTCACTGTCCTGGCTCCCAAATGGTGGAACGAGCTCCCTATCGACATCAGGATGGCCAAAAGCCTACACATCTTCTGCCGAAGGCTTAAAACACATCTCTTCTGACTACACCTCGGATAATAAATAAAAAAAAACTTGCTCTTGTCTGGAGTTTGAACCTTCACAGTTGAAAGCACTTAATTGTAAGTCGCTTTGGATAAAAGCGTCAGCTAAATGACATGTAATGTAATGAGTCTGAGAGACGAATGCGTATAAACTAAACTGATGAAGGTACAAGACCACTGTAAACCATCTTCCTTCCCAGATCCGTTCCTCCCTTGTCAGTGAAGATGTATGGGGGATGTGACCCCAGCTGTGAAAGTAGGGAACAGGGGATTAGATGAAGTGGTTTTATGACACTTTCTGTAGATTTAGAAGTATCTGGCAGGATCTTTATCTTTATGTGTCCTGTGATAAAATGTAAAGTCATGTTTAGAACAGAACATGTTAAATTGTGCATTTAAGCTCAGTGTTTTGATGACTCTATTTAATCATGCTTTTATTGAATCCGTTTTGTCTTTTTGCCTTGTGTTGTGGTTTGAGAACTTGTCTCTTAAAAATAGAAATCGTCTGAATCAAATTGTGAAGTGGTCCAGTAAGCTGATAGGAAAGCCACTGCTCAACCCAGAATCCCTGTATTCTAAACAGTTACAGAGGATAGCTGGAACTATTTTGAAAGACCATTTCAGCTTCTACCGTCGGGACGCAGGTATAAAGTACCAGCTTGTAAAACTAAGCGATACAGAAACAGCTTTGTCCCAGCGGCTATACGTATATTAAATAAGTAGTAGCAATACAGATCTGCTGCATTTTGTTTATTTTTAATATTTTGATATTGTGCCTGCAGAACCATTGACTTAGTGTATTTTATGAACAATGATGTCTCCTTTGTTACGTTTTATGTCCAAGCAGTCTGCTGTCGATTGTGTGTATGTATGCATGTGTATGTGTGTCTGTAAAAAGGACTATAGATTATGTAGCTCTTCTGTCTCTCCTCTCCCGTGCTGCTGCTGGGGCATTTGGGTCAAGTGGCATCAGCACATGCAGTTCAACATGACATCTCCTTAAGTCCTCTAATATTTCCTCATTTCTATCATCAACACATCCATGATTCATGGAAATTTTGTGTAAAACAAGGTCATATTTGTCCTTGTATTTATGTATGGTTTGCAAAAATGGGCACTGCTGGGTCAGTGAGTTGAGAGAAGCAAAGTGTATTCGCGGTGTGCACACTCTACTCTACTCTCAAGTATCCGCATCCAAGCATCCGCCCTTAAAATAGCATCTGAATAACGTGCCACTGACTTTAGATTAGGTTTTTCCTGGTCAGTGGCGGAATTGTTTTCTGAAACTGCAAAATAGCATCAGGGAACGTTTGCGCCGGAACACGCCTCCTCTTTTTGCTGAACTGCCCCTGGGAGCACAAGTTCATTCCCTAATTTACCGATGTGAGTCTGTGGAGGGAAAAGTCCGCTGTGCGTCGGGTGCAAAATAGGAATGATACATGCGTCGGTGTAGAAAATTGCGCTGGGTGCAAGATAGGGACTATGACTATTAATATCGGCTCATTAAGTATTCGTCACTGTTAATGAGTTTTTTTTTCACATAACGTGACACGCTGACCTGAACAAATGACACAGTTTCAGCTGTAATTCAAATTGTACAGAGGTGGAGATCTGTAAAAAGAGACAATCTTTTACTGACAATTAAACTGATTCAAATGTATTTTATATTTTAACTTATTTGCATTGTGTGTGTGTGTGACTGTGTGTGTGTGATGCACCCACCCTGACCTCCAAACCCTACAAAAAGCAACCATACACTACTTCCTGCATCTGCACTGAATACGAACATAATTGAAAATTTGTCCACAACAACACTGACAGGAGAATGAAGGAAACAATCAATTGAGCTAAATCTGTGTACAACACAGAGCCTCCAAAGTAAAATTTAATATGCAAATAATATGCATAAGTTATCATCTTGTTTTTTCACACACAATACAGATCTTAAATATAATTTTTTTTGGGAAAGGGAGTCCATAATGTAACACTATGAAAAGATGTCGCCATCGCATGAAGCTGCTTCTGATTTCCAAACACAAAGGAAGCTTAAAGAATGCGGTGAGTATGTTGTGTGGTCAGGTTCAAAAAAAATCCTAAGTGTGTGTGACGGTTTGTCTTTAGTTTGTTGCATTCCTCAGAGGAACACGTTCTTTTGTCCTGCTGCTTGTTTGTCTGTGACTGCAGACAACAAGATTTTGGGTGTGTTATCAGTGAATTATATCATACTGGGTCTGTCTGTCTGTCTGTCTGTCTGTGTGTGTGTGTGTGTGTTTGCTATACAATTGAATAAAAACACCCAAATTCAATGAAAGTAGTGAAGTGATCATTTATTTATTTATTTTACTTGTGAAGAGTAATAGTTGTAGGGAACCATCCACGTTATTGTTTTTTGACAATTTGGTTGAAAGAAAACCCAAATTTCTGATATAAAAACTTATGGAATAGGGTCAAATTTGATCCGAGGACAACAGGAGCGTCACCCTAACACACACTTCACAAATACAAACAGCACTTTTTAGAAAATATATTTTTTTCAAATATGGAATCCTAAATTACTCGAGAACTTGAATTTAAAATTTTGCAATAATTGAAATTGATTGAAAATGTTCTGGTACAGGATATAAACCCTCTATTCCAGACTCAAACAACACAAAAACTAAAATAATATAAACAAATTTGAATGCCATGATTAAAAATTACTCACATTTCATGAATAAGTTACTTTAGCTTTTTAATTAGACATTACATCTTTTGACAGACAAAATGTTTCCAACCTATTCTTGAAAGAGTTAACTGAAGGGTAGTTTCGCTTTGCCAGACCCTCCTCCAAAGTGCGCTGGAGGAGAGTCTGGCTGGTCCACATAGCATACCGGGATGGGAGACAAACGTGCTCTGGTTTATTGGCATTTCTTTAAACCAATTAAAATCTTCTTGGGCGGTGTTAAGCACCGGAGAAGAGCCGCGGTGTTAAGCACCGGAGAAGAGCCGCGGTGCCTCTGCAAAATAGGCTTGGACGGAACTTGTTTTAGTGGAACGTGATCGTTCAAAGGTTGTTTTAGTTGTGCAACAGAAAACTCAGATTGGACAGATAGCTCGCTTTCTGGATTTACCCTGGAGAGATCTGAGGAGCAGTTAACATGAATTCACCGGAGTTTAAAATGCCAACACAAAGAAAGCCCAAGGCAAAGGGAACGCCCGACTTCTTTTGGAAGCTCATTCCAGGCTTTTACCGCGCCAGGTGTGAATTGGTGAAATAATTTGATACGATGCGATAACATACACCACCATAAGATATCATACAAAACAATCTGATACGTCAAGACACGGCACAATACAATAAAATATCATATGAAATGACACGACACAAAAAGATACCATATGATACCATACGACATGATACCATACGACACCATACTATACGATAACATACACCATACAATACGATACGACACAACACGGCACTATAAAATACCATACAACATGAAACGAAACGAAACAACACGATACAAAATGACACCATAGGATACAATGCGACACGATACAACACGAAACGACACAACACAACACAACACAACACCATACGATACGACACGTCACGACACAACACCATACGATATGATACAATTTATTGTCCCCAGGGAGGAAATTCAGTTTGGGCACAATGATGCTTCATACATTACTAACAGTGAATAGTAATCTACAGTCAGATCAAAAGATACCAGTCAATAAATAGAAAACTGTTGATCAATAAATATAGCTGGTCCAATGGTAGCAGGTAATAAGTAATAATAATACATTTTATTTATTTAGCACTTTACATGGTACTCCAGTAAAACCACCACATATAGCACATTAAAAACAGATAAGCAATAAAAACCAACACATAAAACAAGCATATTAAAAGCAATTAATGTGCGCGTCGGACGGTTCACGCCTGGCCGTCGTCCATTAATGCCTGACAATGGACACCTCGTCGGGCATTAACCCTTACTTATTGTCCCACTTGCAGTCAAGTCAGAGTCAGATTCAAGATTCAATTCAAGATTCAAAACTTTATTGCCATATCAACATGATTGTTTGGAATTTGTCTTAGTGAGCTCACTTAAACAAAGAAAGAGAAAGAAAAAAGTAAAGCCATTCAATCAGAGCACATAATACATTAAACAAAGTATAACACACAAAATAGTTAAATAAAGCAAAAACAAGTGGTTTAAATAAAATCAAACATAAGAGCAATACAGATAAAAACACTAGCACCTGTAGGGAAATCAGCAGCAACATTAAACGACCCACAAGATAAAGTGTTTCAAATGCATTAAAAACATTTTGCACTATTGCACAATTACTTAACCTGCCGAGTGAACCTGCAGAGTTGGAGAATGCAGTGGGGGCGGAAATCACGTCAACATCAAAATCAAAATCAAACCAAGAAAACAATATAAAAACTAACCAAAACTAAAGAAGGACTGAAATAAAAAGTGAATGAAAACCATCTAAAACATCAATATATATATATATATATATATATATATATATATATATATATACATATATATATATATATATATATATACACTGAATATTAATCATGACTGCTCTTTCACAAATAAATATCATTCATTCGTCATTGTTTTTTCACATGTAGATTCTAAATTTGCCGTGTCATGTTGTGATTTGTCTCTTTGATTTAAAAGAAAGTTAAAGAAGAGGTGAGAAAATGTGATTAGTTTTTTATTTTTAAAAGTTAAGAAAAAAATCTAAAAAATTAAATCCTACAAAGAAAATCTCATGTGAAAAGTGTTTAAAGAGCATACGAAAAAAAATCACATTAAATAAACCACTACTAACCAAGATCTTTAAATATAACTCACTCTGAATATAACCAACTCTGAATCTAAATAAAAACATTTATCAACCTGTAAAATAGACTTTCCTGGTGCGACCTCTTGCTCACCCAGTAAGTGGGACGGGTTCGAGTAAGACCTGCGGCCGTTTGCTGCTTGTCATCCCCACATTTTGGGTCTATCCACTGTCACTATCAAATAAAAATAAAAAGGAAAAGCCCCCACAAAAAAAAAATACTTTACTTTTTTTTATTTATCTACAAACTACCTTTTGTCAAACATTCATGTGTCCTTCCGTGTCTCAACTGTTCACCTGTGGACCTGTCTACATCTACTGTGAAGTATATTCTGGCTTTCGGTGACACCTAGTGGTAAGATCCCTCTAAGCAACAGTTGAATAAGAACAGAAGAAATCAGCAGCCAATGGTAGAAGAAGCTGGGAGCTTAGCATCAAAATGTGTGCAGTGTAAATAGGAACAGGTTTCATCTAACTTTCAACTAACTATTTATGTGTTGTCCATCCATCAACTTTGAAAAAAACCCTTTTTCTTCAACATTTTTGACGGCTACACATTTTCAGCGCTTATTTCTACGTCCCATATTTTCTGATATACAACTAAAATTGAAAACGGGTTTATTTGACCCGAAGACAACACAAGGGTTAACACATTTAAGTCATCAAAACTAGCATACCCAACATATTACAGAGTCTGTGTTAAGATAATTATCAAAGAATGGACAAAACAGTTCTCTTAAAAGCTTGTGTAATTGCAAGTAGAGTCAGTTTTACAGCACTCTGTTGGATGTGCAAATGTGCATGAACTGATCTTGTACAAAAGAACACGTGTCCAAATGGCACTCAGAGACAAAAGACTCAGAGACCATGTGGTCTTTCAAACAGATCCTATGAAACCAGATGCCAGTGTTTTCATATCTGCAGGAGAAGGAAACAATGTTTTTCTTCTGAAGTCGACTAAACTGTTCCCTTCCAGGGGCCTCATTTATAAAACCTGTTAGAAAAAGTTGCGTTAAGCAGGGTGAAATCTTTCGTCGCAACATTCCTCGCAATAGTTGGGATTTATAAAGAATTTCCATGCGTAAAAATGTTCCCAGTTTTCCACAAACTTTTGACCACACGTGTGATCGTGCATAATGCTCCCAAGGTTTTATAGACCGCATTTTAGTGAACTCCGATGGTATTCCCGTTTTCCGAACCTAATCCAGTTTTTGTTTTCCTGAACCCAACAATCCCGTCCTTGCTAAACCGACCCAGAGCCGGTCGCGGCGCCCAGCAAGGGGCTGCCAGCCACGGGGGAGAGGCAGGGGCTCCTCCCACACCGTGCAGCGGAGGAAATGCGCTTTTCCTCCGCTGCTCTCCACTGCCTCTCCCCGGGAAATGCGTTGTTTGTTTGATGTGTATCTGTGTGTGTGTGTGTGTGTGTGTGTGTGTCTGTGCGTCTTTATGTGGTCGTGTCTGATTGTAGGTGTCTGTGTGTGTGAATGTTGTCTTTCTGTACCTGCTATTCCCAAACAGTTACCATACAAGCTACCAAATTGTCACATTTCAAGCACTTTCACCTGTTTTGCACCAATAATGATCCAAAATCTTGTTTCTATTTTTTACTTTTAATAACTGAATTTCCTTTCTCACAAAAAACGAAAATGATCATATGATCATAAATGTGATCTCACAGGGGTAAATGGCAAATATGAACCATAAATGCTGTATATATCATTGGTAATTGAGATAAATCTGTTAAGTATTAAGGCTGTGTAACAACAATATGAACACTAGGGTTACGGCTTCCAAACAGGATTTTGTTTCGACGTTCTACCTCTGTTAGGAGCACATCGATCTCACAATCACTCAATCGTGTTTTTTTCCCCATTTTGTGATTGGTGATCAAGGGCTCCTTTCAAGGCTGGAATATTCATTGATTGATTAACATGGACCTTATTAGGACAAATATGGGACGACCTTGGCGTGAGGCTCGTGCAGGACCGCATAAGGTAACGCACGTCCGTATTTATAACGAGAAGAGTGCGTACCGGTGTTATAAACCAGAATATTGTTTTTGTGTACGAAAATTCTGACTTTTTGCGCACGAAATCTTTCAGAATAGAATCTACGCACAGTTTTATAAATGAAGCCCCTGCTGCTATTGGAGGGAAAGTTTATCCGTGACCGCTGACGAGCGACACAGACCCGTTCTGTTTTTTTCTGTGGAAATCTATGAAGAGAAACCGACGGACTGAACACATAGTAAGAAGGCTTAAGGTTTTCTGGACAGAGAAATAGGCTAATGCTGCCACTTGTTACGATATTAATGTGATCTGTTCGATTAATAAGCGTTACTGTTGCACATGTGATATATTAATCTATGATTGTGACCGCTGCGTCAAATCTATTTCTGTGAATGTACTCTGATCACGGTGCATTGTTGATATGTTGTGTTGAATATTGCAGCTAGCTTGTTAAAACTGTAATTGCTACCTGCTAACTCCCCTTTCACGGTTTTAGTTATTGTACTGAGTGAGATAATCAGGTTTTTCAAAGTGCCTTTCCTTTCCTAAGGGGCTTCCTTTCCTCTATCGCTAACACACGAACACACACAAACACACATGTATGGACACACACACGCCCAAGGGAACAGCTGGCCAACAGCGAGTTATGTGTGTCGAATAGCTAAACAGCTAGCACATAGCGAAGAAGTTTTAGTGTGTCCCTCTTTGTCAACCACACGTTAGTCTGAGAGCTAACCCTGGGTTGCATAACC
Source organism: Perca fluviatilis (assembly GCF_010015445.1). Lineage (NCBI taxonomy): Eukaryota > Metazoa > Chordata > Actinopteri > Perciformes > Percidae > Perca > Perca fluviatilis. Next base: position 15,137,312 of record NC_053135.1, read on the forward strand.
CCCCTTCTTCTCGCACTCTACCACTCTCTCTCTCTCTCACACACACACACACAGGGCCCTATCTTGCACTCAGCGCAATTGCCTTTGTACACCGACGCATGTATCATTCCTATTTTGCACCGACGCACAGCGGACTTTTCCCTCCACAGACGCACGTTAGGGAATGTATTTGCGCTCCCGGGGGCGGTTCAGCGAAAAGAAGATGCGGGTTCCGGCGCAAAAGTTCCCTGGTGCTATTTTGCAGTTTCAGAAAACAATTCCGCCACTGACCTGGTCTAAAGTCAGTGGCGCTCTATTTAGGGGCGCATGCTTGGCCATAATGTAGCGTGTGCACAACACGCATACACTTCTCTCATCTAAACGGGCGCAGCAGTTCACATTTTTGCAAACCATACATAATTACAAAGAAAAATATTACTGAAAATGCGCTTCAGGTGTTTGGATAGATCAGGAGGCACTTTACAGTACAGTCCTCAAAAAGGCGCAGCATTCTTTGTGGCTTCTTGTGTTTTACACAACATTTCCATGAATCATGGATATGTTGATGACATAAATGAGGAAATATTAGAGGAATTAAGGAGACGTGATGTTGAACTACGGTGGTACGCGATGCGCTCCTGGTGGAGCGGGTGGACGGAGATGGAGTTGGGGGAGGAGGAAGGGGCACAAGGTGCAGGTGGTGCGTTTGGAGGCCCACGTTCCATGGCTGCAGCAATCCTTTCCAGACTTGAGAAGATGAGCCCGAGAGGCCGCAGCAACATCGCCACCCGGCCAAGATGGGCATTTATTACTTTGCCGCATCTCAGACAGCTCCCGCTGGCGTGCGCCAGGCAAATCCGCCGTCATAATAGCAATCCGCCACGGAACAAGCGCGCCTGCTCTTAAAGGGAATGAGAGATGACGCTCCGATTGGTTATTTTCACGTTACGCCCAAACCACACCTAGCTACTTCAGACCAACCGATTTAAGATTTGCGTCGGGCGCAAGAGTCATTTATACCGCCGGCATTAATAGCAACAGCACCGGAGATCCGCCCACAAAGCTACTTGCGTTTGGCGTTTCATACTTGTGTTTCAGATCATTAAAATAGGGCCCACAGTGTCTCACAGACATGCTGGTTTGTTTTTGCTTTGTTTTGTTGTAGATTAAAAAAGTATATTGGTTTTAATTGATTGAAGAATTATTGATCGGCGATTGATGATTTTGAAGTTAATAAATTCTACTATACTTTAATTAGCAGTTGTCTGTAATTATTTGTGTACTTATTGTAATAATGAACACAGGTCAGTGCTCGAACTTCATCCTTCCCTTTGTTCCTTTAGAAAATACCAGATAAATTAATCAAATTAATTATGATCTGTATTTTAAAGGAATACCACCTAATGAGACTATTTCACAGTTCGGTTATTGGCCCCTCAAGTTCCAGGGTGGTGCCCCGTTTTCATTGTTTGTTGATTTGATAAAGTTATTAATAACCATATTCATAACTTTATTAATATTGATATTAATCTGTACACCTACGAATACCCAACAACTCACAGCATAATTACAGAAAAATGACTGGCTTTATGTTCACAGCAATGTCTTTTTATAACAAACAGGGAGTATAGCACGTTAAAAGAGATACTGTCTTTATCTCTGGTCAGGCCCGGCGTCCCCTCCACATGCCCTCTGCCCTCAGGGGCATTCTTTGCTTTTCACAAGAACGAAAACACACACACACAGTTTTTGGGTGCTAAACCTCGGAGACAAGGTACAATACAGTATCCGCAGGCCACCAGGAGAGACTCAGCAACTGCAAAGGAGACTAGCAAAGAACAAATAAAAGTGCTCCACTTTCCAAACCAGGCTTCTAGGAACTCTTTGAATGGGTCATTTATGCCTGAGCTCTCTGCTAATTCTTCTGATAAGGAGGTTAAGCCTTCTAGGGCCCTGGTGATGCTGCCATCGGGTGCAGGGTTATTTGGTCTTACGTTTGAGACACATTTCTTGGCCAACAGCATCTCTAAGGCCATCCTATTTTGCCAAGCCATCAGGGAAGTTGGACCTAACTGCTCAGCCATACCTTTCACTGCATTGTAATACAAGTAATTAATCCAATCCACATTTTTGTTTATTGTTGCCCACCAGAAAATGAATGACTCAAAACCTGTGCCAACCTGGTTACGTGCTTTTAATTCATCTGATACTCCTCTGGATACACCGAGTTTATCAATGTACACTCCGTCACACACTGTCAAAAGTGCCACCAGGAGTGTCCCTTTTAGCTTGGTATGGGACATGGTTTGGGTGCTGTGTTTGTAGTCAGGAAGTTGCTTTACCTACTAGAAACGACTGGATGTGAATATCTTGATGTATGGAATAAATAGAGACCTATAAACACATACCTTAAATAGGCGAACATGCAAAAAATGAATATCTATGCAGAATGGTTTCATTTACTTGGTGGTTACTTTGCCAGGGATTATCATAGAAACACATATGACGGCTTGTTGGAAAGGTGGGGTTGTGCTGAATCCAGCAATACCAAATATATAAATATAGCATGACAAATCAGGGTGTTCTTTCACTCAATGTATGAGGTATCCAAAATGAAAGACAATGGAACACTGATGTAATTTAGTCTCAAGTCCAAAGCTCATTATCAGTGGTGAGAAGAATGTTGAGAAATTCAAATATAAGATACATTTAATAATGAAACATTTCACATGGCACCTTGTACTATACAGTCCATATGGAAACAAAGATTGAAATCGAAAGATAACACCTTACCATAGCACAAACAGGAGACCAGGAGTCAGGATTGCAGTTTGACCTTAAGGAGCCTTTTAATAAAACTATAACTTAACACAATACAAATTAAATGACTGTCTTAGATCAAACAAATGGCAATCTAACAAAACAAACACTGTGAGGGGGAATGAGCCCACTCCTCACTGAATCTCCAGCTCTTCTCAGGCTGTTTTTTTCTAGCAGCAACCATTTGGAACATTAACTGCTTTTGGTAGCCATTCTGGGGGTTAGGCCATCTCCAATGGCCACTTTCAGGTGGTCAGCCCCCCATGATGTTACAACTGCAACACACCACTGTCACTCATCAGATGCTAATCTGTACCTCAGATCATCCAGATTGGTACAGGGATGCCTGTCCACCTTTTTCTTTTGGCCATAAAGGAGGGTATACCTTCTTGCCACAGGCAAAGCCTCTTCCAAGCTATCAGAGAGTCAAAATGTAGTCATTTCCTGTAACTTACAAAGACGGGTCTTCAGTCTTGTGAGGGCAGTGGCCTTCCCAATTCTGTACAAACTGCTTGTGGTGTTACAACCCGTGAGGGCGTGTCATGCTGGTAAACACTCACAAAGCACTGCTCCAAGCTTCCGAGCGATCAAACAGATAAGGACAAATCTTTCCTTAAGGCCATGTCCAGAGTGCATAAACACTGCTGAGGATCCAAACATCCCTTTGCTTGAATAGTACAGAAGCAAATCTAGTACATCTGTATCATCGCATTTGACAATTAGATGAGAATGTGACTGTGCAAGGTGTATTGCACTTAACACCAGCCTTGTGTCAGCCACCTCCTGGTCACTGTAAAGATCTGTCAAGCAGTCAATGCCTGACTTGCTAACCCTCTTAACCTCCTGACCATATTCAAGCCACCAGCTAAGATGACAGTGTTCCCTGAAGAAATTCTCGTTGGCTCAGTACTGGCGATGTAGGAGCCTCAGAGGCTAGCATTATGCTTCTTACTCCTCTTGCTAGCTGTTTCCCTTGAAGCAACTGTCGAGATGTTCCCTCTGCATACATATCTGACTCAGTTAGTATGTCAAAGAGTTCACCATCGCCATTGAGCTTTCCGATGCTTGCTAGGTAAGCTATCGTGATGTGCATACCTCCCAGTCTCATTGTGATCTTTCCTTGTAAGGGCGATGGTTTGCTAGCCTCATGAGACCGTCCTGATCTCGCGAGCTCCAGTTTTCCACTCGCAGATCAGTCTGGCATCTTGAGATAGAGAAAATTTGGAGCCGTTAGCCAAACGACCGGGCCAATCAACGTTGGTTTTGAGGTGGGTTAGGTGGTGATAGACAGATGGTTTATCCAATCAGCTAACCAGTATTTTCAGACAGCGGTCCGGGAATCTGAAATGGTGTCTTTTATTCCTAAATTCTCGTTTCACAAATGGCAAATATCCTTTACCGACATGTTGCTTGCTTGCTGAGCTAACAAGCTATGCTTTGCCTGCAGCAGCAGGGGTAGCCTGGCTTGTGGTTATATTTTCATACACTTCTTGATTTGGCCCGTCTATCACCAACATAGGTGATAGACAGATGGTTCATCCAATCAGCTAACCAGTATTTTCGCCCCTTCCCAAAAGTTCTCCAACGGAAAGTTCCCAGATGGATATGCCGAGCAAATGTGAAGCAATCCATCTGGCGGAGTCAGGTTAATGGTTTGCTCCACAAGATCTGTTGTGCTTTACTTACTCGCTTTTTACGTCACAAGAATATATGGTGCTGTCCCAGTTCTGCAGCAAGCTGTACAAGTCGTATCATAGTTGTTATAGTGTTTGATAGTACAAGTCGTATCATAGTCGTTATAGTGTTTGATAGATATGACCACCAACACTCAGTCAAAGATCTTGAAAGACAAAGAAGAGGCACCATTCAAACAAGCAGACATAACACATATCATCACAGGACAAACAAGTTTTCCAAACTACAGAAAATACCTCAGGATCAGTGGAAATGTAGCTTTGCCAGCACCTACATTGCCAGTACTGGGTCAGCCCCCCATGATGTTACAACTGCAACACACCACTGTCACTCATCTGTATTGTCATCAGTGAAATATTTGGACAGTCTGTGAAAGGGCAAGAGCAAAACTCTGTGCAGGTCAAGCCCACTGAAAGACACTGGCATTTGGTGGCATTGTTGCAGTTTCTGTCTTTACAGTAGAGGTGGGTGATGTCTCTAACTTCTTTAGGTGCTGGTGCCTTCTGGAACATCACAGGTTCAATGCACCCATCTTCTCTGAGCCTCTATCCTCTACCAACTGGGTTCCAGAGAAGAGGTTTGACCAAGTGGCTGTGACGCTACACTACTGTTTGGTACAAGGCACTTACAAGTGCTTAGAGCCTTGTTAGAGCCTTGTACCAAACAAGATTCAGTGTTTGTTTTGTTAGATTGCCATTTGTTTGATCTAAAACAGTCATTTAATTTGTATTGTGTTAAGTTATAGTTTTATTAAAAGGCTCCTTAAGGTCAAACTGCAATCCTGACTCCTGGTCTCCTGTTTGTGCTATGGTAAGGTGTTATCTTTCGATTTCAATCTTTGTTTCCATATGGACTGTATAGTACAAGGTGCCATGTGAAATGTTTCATTATTAAATGTATCTTATATTTGAATTTCTCAACATTCTTCTCACCACTGATAATGAGCTTTGGACACCTCATACATTGAGTGAAAGAACACCCTGATTTGTCATGCTATATTTACATATTTGGTATTGCTGGATTCAGCACAACCCCAACTTTCCAACAGGCCGTCATATGTGTTTCTATGATAATCCCTGGCAAAGTAACCACCAAGTAAATGAAACCATTCTGCACAGATATTCATTTTTTGCATGTTCGTCTATTTTAGGTATGTGTTTATAGGTCTCTATTTATTCCATACATCAAGATATTCACATCCAGTCTTGTCTAGTAGGTAAAGCAACTTCCTGACTACAAACATGCAAAGTTTCAAAGCTCTCAGACCTTGTGTGATTGATCTGCATTAGTTTCTATGCCTTAACTCCCATACGGACAGGCTATATTTTAGTCCTTTTTTTGGTTTTGGGGTGTGTTACAACATCTGTTAATTTAACAATCTTAGCAGTAAAATATTTTTTAGCCAAGAATCCATTTCATATATGGGAGACCTTAGAGATGAGGAAAAACATTGTTGGGTTTAGTTCTACCTCCGGTAGGGGTATCTCAAAAACTAAAGCCCTTTTTGACCATTTGTCACTAGCCTACTAGGAGGGCGAGGGACTCAGTGGCAGAAGCTAGGATGGTGAGGGTAGACAGGGGATAGGATGGCAAGGGAATCACTGGGATAGGATGGCAAGGGACTCACTGGGATAGGACCGCAAGGGAGCATGGGGAAACCGGGGCCGAGGGAACCGAGGCGGAAGCACTGGAGTCCGGGGGAACAGGGGGAGTCCAAGAAGGGAAGGCAGGATGAAGTGGAAAGCCGTGAGGAGGGAACCGAGTGGTGAAGCCAGTGACTGGGGATGAGAGCGTGGTCTGGAGATGCAACCCGGTCTCACGGCAGTTCATCTAAATGTCCACGTTATTCTTCATCTATTGATACGTGTTCACGGAGACGTTTTTTACGTGTAAATGTCACGTTATTATATATATAATATATTACCCGCTGGATGAGGCGGCCGGGAGGCGGCCGAAAAGGACGCTCCATAAGCCGGGAGGCGCCCGCGAGACGGCCCGCGAGACGGCCCGCGAGACGGCCCGCTGGGGACGCCCCACAATAACGGGATGGCGGAGGTTGGGTTTAGGAAAAAACTTACGGGGAAAGGGCGCCTTAAACGCCGGGAGACGCGCCACAGTAACACGCGGGACAAAACGCCACACGCAGGGACGCCATCCCCGGGAAACAAAGCGCCGCACGCGGGACGCCATCCCCGCTCGCCTGGGTGAAAGTCCTGTGTTGTTTGACCCATCCACCACCCCGACCAACCTCCCTACGCGGATTTTCGGCTTTTTAGATCACTCCCTACCATTTCGTGCTGTGGCCACAAAATATGCTTCCCATTGAAATACATTACTTTACATTTTCGTGTTGTCCACCACGTAAAAACCGACAAAAACGTCTTTGTGAACACGTATCAATAGATTCAATTCACGTCACATTTACACGAACTTCCATGAGACCGGCTGGGAGATGATGGCTGCAGGGGAGAGACACAAGAGAGGTGAGAACAGGCACAGGACTACGACAGATAAGTCTGCAAATGTTTCTTCTGCAAGCGCTTGTGTTGAGTGTGGCAGAGACAACGATCCAGCAAAGATAGGGAGTGGAGCCAGGGTTGAAATACTAAGCTTGATTGTAGATGGCTGGCAGGTGTGCATGGTGGAAGGGCGGTGATGGTGGAATGATGAACAGGTGTGCGTAGTCAGCTGGCAGTAGCAGGCAGGAGGGGAAGGGGAAAACACAAGAGAAACGGGCAGGAGGGGCAGGACCATCTTGGAAAAAACACAAAAAGGAATGTAGAAAACTGGAAAGAAAAACCCCAACCACAACAAAAACCCCAACCACAACAAGTCTCTCTGATCATGCCCTGAAAAAATATGTGTCCCCAAGCTTTCAGCCACTTCAACCATGGGCAGTTGTCTGCAGCCCCTCCCTCAGCCTGTTCTCCAGCTCCAGATGTGTTTCTAGTGCAAGTGTGTGAGGTTTATTTAGGACATAGTCATTATAGCATTCTTGATTCTCTTTCTACGTCCTGACTCAGCTTTACACTTACTTATTGCTTTAGCTACCGTAATAGCATCTGGATTAGCACATGAAAATTTAAAATTTTTTTAAAAAAAAAAAAAAAAAAAAACTTAAGCTTCCATTACTGATGGTTTTTTTTGCATAAATAATTACAAACGCATTTTTGCTTAACATTTTATATTAAAATTATGCCGTGAACACTTATCTATTATTGCTATCATCCCTCCTGTTGAGGCATGACTGGGCTCATGACTCAATAATGCACCATATGTAAATAAACTGTTTAGTGGTTTAGCCATTAACACTCTGTTGTGTGTTACATAGCAAAACCTGTATAAAGGCAACAAAAAGTTCAAAAAGTAATTTTAAAAAAAATACCAAAATAAAATTTGGTTTGCAACATCATTTTAATAGTTTAAACAATTTGTCATATAGTAACTCAAAAAACAAACTATTATAAACACCCTAGTTTAAAGTCTACAGCGAAGCTTTAGTGAAAAACTCACTAGAGTCTAAATGAACTGCTCATAGAATGAAATCTCATATCAACCTGAAGGCCATTTCTGGATGGGAATGAATTGATGTGTGTTGAAGGCAGGCTGCAGCAATCAGACTTCCGCTTCAGACAGCAGCATCTGTGGATTTTGCCTGCAAAGAACAGATACTGTGAGGTGTTAGTTCCGCACAGCCATGAGAACCTGATGCATACAGGCGTGCGAGACACACTGGAGCAAATAAGAGAAAGACACTGGATAATGAGAGGGAGACAGCTTGTGAAGAGTGTTCTATCAAGGTGTAATGTGTACAGAAGATTCAAAGCAAAGCCTGTGCAGCAGGTTACTGCTCCATTGCCACATGACAGAATTACAAAATCCCCTCCATTTGAAGTCACACGTGTGGATTTGGATGTCAAGGTTGGTGGTGCGCTTAGTAAGGCCTATATTGCTTTATTCACCTGCACTGTGACCAGAGCAGCCCATCTGGAGCTTGTCTCCAGTCAAACGACCGAGCATTTTCTGTCGGCTCTGAAAAGATTAATTGCTAGAAGGGGATTATGTAAGGTGATTTATTCAGATAATGCAAAGACATTCAAACTAGCTGACCAAGACCTGAAAGAAAGAGCTGCCTGGTGGGGTGGTTTCTGGGAAGGACTCGTCAGGTCAGTGAAAACCTGCCTGAGAAAAACTCTAGGACGAGCTTCCCTTAGCTTTGAAGAACTGACCACCATTCTGACAGAGGTGGAGGCCATCTTGAACTCCAGACCACTTACCTTTGTCAACAATGACATAGATGAGCGACAGCCACTGACACCTGCACATTTCCTTGTGGGAAAAAGGCTCACCTCGCTGCCACCAAAGCAGTTTCCAGCTGCCAGTGGGAATACAACACTGAACAGAGAGGAGATGACAAAGAGATGGCAGTACAGGCAACGGCTCATGACCGGTTTCTGGAGCAGCTGGCGAAAGGACTACCTCTTGGACCTGAAATCAGCCCATCGCTGTGACCAACCCAGTCTCACGCCAGGTCTTGAAATAGACACGTTATTTTGATTTATTGATACGTTTACAGGTCACGATTTTGACATTTATTTCGTGTACACGTCACCAATTTTTAACGTGGACAGGTCACGATTTTCGAACCTGCTCTGGGAGATGCATAAACGGGAAATGAGGCGCCACACGCCGGCCACAACAACAGGACAGACCACCACTCGTGGGACGCGATCCCCGGGCGCAGGGGCACACATCAATGGGGAAATAAAACGCCACAACAACGGGACGGTTGTGGTTAGGAAAAGAAGAACGGGGAAAGGAACCGTCACACGAAGGACACGCCGACAACAGCGGGGCGGTTGTGGCTAGGAAGAGAATAACGAGGATGTGATCCCCGGTCTCCGAGGTGAAAGTTCTGTGTTGTTTGACCCATCAACCACTCCAACCAACCTCTCTGCGCGGACTTTCGCCTTATCAATACTACTCGCTACTGTCATCGTTCTGTGATCACAAAATATGCTTCCCATTGAAATACATTGCTTTAAAATTTGTAATCACCACACGAAAAAAAGCACATTATCATGTCCTGTCCATGACTCAATAGATTCAATAACGTGACCATATCACAAACTGCCATGAGACCGGGCTGCTGTGACACACCGCAACCTACCTCGTTGAAGGTGGGCGACATCGTCCTCCTTGGAGGTAGCAACATGCCAAGACAGACTTGGAAGTTGGGAAAAGTTGAGGAGGTCCACGGGAAAGTGAGGTCCTGTGTGGTTCGCACATCATCTGGGACTGAGAAGACCAGTTCAATTGCTATTTCCTTTAGAGACTTGAGTGATGAACAATGGTTCATCAGGGGGAAGGATGTATTAACTTAATGTTTATTGTTAGGGGTGTTAAGCACTTTGATTTAGAATTGTAATTACTAATTGGAATATGTTTAATGAGATGCATAAATGCATCATTCCTTATTTGATGTAAATTGTTGATTAAAAAGTTACATTAATTAATACTAAATTACCCATAACACAGTGTGGGTTACGTTTAGGAATTGACGTGAATGACGTAAAGAACAGTTTTTTTGAGATGCTATGCCTGTACATGCCTGAATTTCTGCAAGTAAAGAATCCTTGTTTTGAAGCAGTTACAGTTTGCCCATTTATTTGCTGGCTAGTTAGAAATATAGAACAGTTGCTGCTGCCGATGCCATTTCTGCTGGGGACGCTGTGGTTCCGGCTGGCTCCGTTGTTGTTACTGCTGTGCCAGCTGTTGTTACTGCTGAGGCAATCAGTATTGCCTCCAGAATGCCTGCTCAGGGCAGTGTAAATGGGGCCACTCCGATCTCTTCCAGCACGTTGCCTGAGGCTGTTTAATAATGTCAGGGATGGATCAGTAGGCTATAACATTCATGTTTTGATCCCACATTTTAAACTAATTTTTAAAGCATGTTTTACTTTGAATTAGCAGCTTAGAACTTACCACTCAGAAGAAGGAGGACACAGATCTTTATCATCATTTTGGGAAGGTGCTTTAAGATATAATGATTTATGTTTGTTAAATTCAGTTAAGTAATGAGAACTTTTAGTAACTAAAATCTGTATTTAAACTACTACTTACTGATAGTCAGGCATTACTAAACTCCTGAATAGTGTCAAATTGCATTTGTTGAAATTATTGTATTAATATCACTACATTATCCACTGCATCTTTGAAACAATAATACCTTGTTAACTGTAAATCCAAACTACCATGTATAAATGTTAGGATCTACACATAAGGACTGTCATTGTGTCATCATAAGCATCAACATTGTTTCTGGAATTAAACAAGCTTTTTGTGCATTGATCAAACTTTTGAGTTAAGAAAATATCTGTCTAATAACATACACAACATAGTTGTAGTTGTAGACACAACCGACTAAAAATAATTAAAGCATTAAAAATTAAGAATATTTTTTAACCTTTTCTTTTTTTCTTCCAGAAAAAAATTAACTAGCAGATCAATTTGACACAAACAATCTTTACACAGATAATCGTTGGTGATGACAATTATGATTATTATGATGACTATTATTGCGGATAATTGTACTGTTATTGACGAAAGACAAGAAACACGTTGGTTAAATATTCTAATGTTTCATGAGATGCCAACATGCGCTTACCACAAACTACTAGAAGAAACAAACATGAGTATGATGCTGCATAATACAGACACAAGTACACACCTGTTCCTTGTATTTCACACTTTAATACTTTATTTACATTACATGGAATATTAACACACATAAAAATGCAGACCATCCCGCTCAGAAGTCTTAACATAACAATCACCACAGTGTGCAGCAGAGTTTCCACAAAGTAAAGTTCTTGCAGTGTAATGCAATAAAATACGAATGAACTGCAATATGGATATTAAATATCTCTTTGAATATATTAGACATAAGAACTGTTTATTCTTGTGGCCAATCACTGCATATGGCTCATATGGTTCTGTGTCACTGTTAACAGCAGTAAGTAAAAGTTGTATGTATGCATGTCTTATATCAAAAGAATATACATCAGGTTGTCTGTGTACTTAATAAGTGAATGATGAAAGATCTGTTATAATTACTAAGTTTAGTGTTTGTAAATCCCATAAGTCACAGCTAAAGAAAATTAGATATATAGAATAGAATCACATTATAAGGCTCTTAATGAACAATAGAACGTGTACACAGTGTCTAAATGTTGGTGGCATTAAGTCCCCTCATCCAGTCCAGTTAATTCCAAATAACAGCTGTAACAACTGCTATGACTAAAAGGAAACTTGTTTTGTTGATGACTACAGAGGAGGCAGCAGAAAAAGTGAAATTCTCTGATGCTGTGGTTACTGCTGGGGTCACTGTGGTTACTGCTGGGGCCACTGTTGTTGATGCTGGTGCAGCTGTGGTTACTGCTGGGGCAGCTGTCGTCACTGCTGGGGCAGCTGTCGTCGTTGCTGCAGCTGTGGTTGTTGTTGGGGCGGCTGTCGTTGTTGTTGCTGCAGCTGTGGTTGTTTGTGGAGCATCTGTGGTTGTTGGTGCAGCTGTGGTTGTTGTTGAAGCAGCTGTGGTTGTCGTTGCTGCAGCTGTGGTTGTCGTACTGCAGCTGTGGTTGTTGTTGGAGCATCTATCGTTGTCGTTGCTGCAGCTCTGGTTGTTGTTGGGGAAGCTGTGGTTGTCGTTGCAGCAGCTGTGGTTGTTGTTGGGGAAGCTGTGGTTGTCGTTGCTGCAGCTGTGGTTGTTGTTGGGGAAGCTGTTGTTGTCGTTGCTGCAGCTGTGGTTGTTGTTGGAGCATCTGTGGTTGTTGGACCATCTGTGGTTGTTGGTGCAGCTATGGTTGTTGTTGAGGCAGCTGTGGTTGTCGTTGCTGCAGCTGTGGTTGTCGTTGCTGCAGCTGTGGTTGTCGTTGGAGCATTTGTGGTTGTTGTTGAGGCAGCTGTGGTTGTCGTTGCCGCAGCTGTGGTTGTCGTTGCTGCAGCTGTGGTTGTTGTTGGAGCACCTGTGGTTGTCGTTGCTGCTTCTGTGGTTGTTGTTGGAGCAGCTGTGGTTGTCGTTGCTGCTTCTGTGGTTGTTGTTGGAGCAGCTGTGGTTGTCGTTGCTGCTTCTGTGGTTGTTGTGAGCAGCTGTGGTTGTTGTTAGCAGCTGTGGTTGTTGTTGGAGCATCTGTATTGTTGGAGCCTGTGGTTGTTTTTTGAGTACTGTGGTTGTCTGCTGCAGCTGTGGTTGTTGTTGGGGAAGCTGTGTTGTCGTTGCTGCAGCTGTGGTTGTTGTTGGGGCAGCTGTGCTTGTCGTTGCTGCTTCTGTGGTTGTTGTTGGAGCAGCTGTGGTTGTCGTTGCTGCTTCTGTGGTTGTTGTTGGAGCAGCTGTGGTTGTCGTTGCTGCTTCTGTGGTTGTTGTTGGAGCAGCTGTGGTTGTCGTTGCTGCTTCTGTGGTTGTTGTTGGAGCAGCTGTGGTTGTCGTTGCTGCTTCTGTGGTTGTTGTTGGAGCAGCTGTGGTTGTCGTTGCTGCTTCTGTGGTTGTTGTTGGAGCAGCTGTGGTTGTCGTTGCTGCTTCTGTGGTTGTTGTTGGAGCAGCTGTGGTTGTCGTTGCTGCAGCTGTGGTTGTTGTTGGAGCAGCTGTGGTTGTTGGAGCAGCTGTGGTTGTTGTTGGAGCATCCGTGGTTGTTGGAGCAGCTGTGGTTGTTGTTGGAGTATCTGTGGTTGTCGTTGCTGCGCAGCTGTGGTTGTTGTTTTGGGAAGCTGTGGTTGTCGTTGCTGCAGCTGTGGTTGTTGTTGGCAGCTGTGGTTGTCGTTTTGCTGCATCTGTGGTTGCTTGTTGAGCAGCTGTGGTTGTCGTTGCTGCTGCTCTGTGGTTGTTGTTGGAGCAGCTGTGGTTGTCGTTGCTGCTTCTGTGGTTGTTGTTGGAGCAGCTGTGGTTGTCGTTGCTTCTGTGGTTGTTGTTGGAGCAGCTGTGGTTGTCGTTGCTGCTTCTGTGGTTGTTGTTGGAGCAGCTGTGGTTGTCGTTGCTGCAGCTGTGGTTGTTGTTGGAGCATCTGTGGTTGTTGGAGCAGCTGTGGTTGTTGTTGGAGCATCTGTGGTTGTTGGAGCAGCTGTGGTTGTTGTTGGAGTATCTGTGGTTGTCGTTGCTGCAGCTGTGGTTGTTGTTGGGGAAGCTGTGGTTGTCGTTGCTGCAGCTGTGGTTGTTGTTGGGGAAGCTGTGGTTGTCGTTGCTGCAGCTGTGGTTGTTGTTGGAGCAGCTGTGGTTGTCGTTGCTGCTTCTGTGGTTGTTGTTGGAGCAGCTGTGGTTGTCGTTGCTGCTTCTGTGGTTGTTGTTGGAGCAGCTGTGGTTGTCGTTGCTGCTTCTGTGGTTGTTGTTGGAGCAGCTGTGGTTGTCGTTGCTGCTTCTGTGGTTGTTGTTGGAGCAGCTGTGGTTGTCGTTGCTGCTTCTGTGGTTGTTGTTGGAGCAGCTGTGGTTGTTGTTGCTGCTTCTGTGGTTGTTGTTGAGCAGCTGTGGTTGTCGTTGCTGCTTCTGTGGTTGTTGTTGGAGCAGCTGTGGTTGTTGTTGCTGCAGCTGTGGTTGTTGTTGGAGCATCTGTGGTTGTTGGAGCAGCTGTGGTTGTTGTTGCTGCAGCTGTGGTTGTTGTTGGGGAAGCTGTTGTCGTTTCTGCAGCTATGGTTGTTATTCCTGCAACGTTACAATACAAATTAGTAGTAAGACATTGTCTAAAGTGAAATGCCATATCTCAGATGGGTTTAATAGGAAACCAAAAAACTTTTATTTTAATTCTACTTGCTCTACCTCATAATTCAATTCAATATCTTAAAACTTACCAACACACAGAAGAAGGATGATACAGATCTTCATCATCATTTTGGGATGTGCTATACTGTTGAAAAATAAATATTTTTGTCAGATTCAGTTAATCAATGACAACTAAATAGCATTTACTAACATCTGTATTTATACTACATTTTCTGCATTATAGTGAATTGCTGATAAATGTAGAGTCAATTATTGTATATGTTGAGATTAATTTCATTATTTCATTACATTATCCACTGCATCTTTAAGACAATAATCCTGTGTTAGCTGTAAATGTAAACTACCATTTATAAATTTTAGGATCACATAAGGACTAAGTGTAACACCAACAATTATTAGATCGTTGGGTGATGATTCGAATGATTATTATGATGACTATTATTGCTGATAATTGCACTGTTAATCAAGAAAGACAGAAAACACAACTTGCATTGATTAAAATTGGACTAATATTCATCATTGAAATACTTACAGGTTTTGTCTGTCGTAGATTTGTCTTGACTGAAGTGATTGAAGCTGTGATGCTCTCTGATTCCACCTGTTGCTGTTTGCTTGTTGATGTCCTCCACTGAACACACATCACCTTTTATATTCATTCACACGAACCCGGTAATACAATCAGGCTCTGATCAAGGAAGCTCAAATTTGTATGAGGAATGTTTTTGTTAAGGTCTCCACCCCTGTAATAGATACATTTTACATCTTCTTTTGGGTTGCCGCCTATAGAAACTGGTTGAGGGACATTTCTTTCGAGACGTGACGTAGGATATGTGAAGCATAGGGAAGATTTTTATGATGTTCTAGTAAACATTTGTTTGTTTTCCTCAACAACCAAGCATTTTTGTCATTGTGCAGCTTATGTGTTTATTGGTTTTAATTTGTGTAGTGAGAGACTGGAAGAACCACACCTCCAGGAGAGAATCTATTATTATAGAGATGAGAGAATATCACAAAGTGACCAACAATTTAGGAAAAGCTTCAAAAAGATACACAAACAAAAGTGTCAAAAAAGACGACCAAAACATTGAAATTAAAGTTTGAATTTTAAATTTGGACCCAGAAAAACAAAAAGTTGCATGGTCGACGATAAGACAACACAAGGGTTAATAGGAAGCCGAAACAGATTGTGACCAAGAGTTTATTATGGTGTGTTCACACCAAATGTCAAGTAAATTTTTTTACGCAAGTCTACAATCAATCAACAAGTTTACATTCAAAGTCAAAGCAGAGGCATGAATTTGCGCTGGGCATGGAAAACTAAATTTGTGTGACAATGTGCAAAGTGATCAAGCAATGAGTTGTCTACTGTTAAGTTAATCAACAACTATTTTGATAACTGAATAATCAGTTTGAGTCATTTTTTTATGAAAAAAAAAACATTTTGATTCCAGCTTCTTAAAGGGGTGATAGAATGAGTAAATAGGGTATTTCACACTGTTCCTTATGGTCTCCTGATGGGGTATGTAACATTAGTTGGGCTGAAAATGGCCTGGTTGATATTTTATTGGCCCTTATGCATGCCTGTGTTTTGGCCCTATTTGTAACAAGAGCTTTTCTTCCAAATATGGTATGGATATTTAGATGAGCTGCGCGCTGCTTGGTTGAGCCTTAGCCCCGTACACAAACGTAGAGACGCGCGCTGATGCGTTGAGCGAATCGCCAATACACACACATTAGAAACGCGACAGAATCTCAGACACTGCAATGTTTCCTTACCAAATTCACTTCTGAGACTTTTTTATGCGAGAAATCAACTATATAAAGCTCAAATACTGGCTGTTTTATGAAAATGGATGGCTAATTGCAAATTTGGTAAAACTGTGTGTCGGAGTTCAGCTGCCTGTGTTGCTGCCTCGCCGCCTGGCCTGACTTCCTCCACAGATCCCGGCCTGCTGTGAGCTCGATTGAGCTCCGGCACGGCTGCTGCAGCCCACAGCACCTCATACCCGCGCAAAGTCACCGTTTGGACTAATGGACAAGCTACCAAACACCGCTGCCCTGACAGATCTCCAGGGCCTGCATCTCCTCTCTTCCTGCTAGCTAAATGGCCCGTGTGTGAGAGACAGAGCGCAGTCAGCGAGCTTGTTACACCAGCAATCTCTTACAACATGTTACACACATGTCACGCCACTTAGCTATACAACATACCTAAAGGTCTTATAAAACTAACAACGGTGTCCGATTTCAAGTTAATGAATATTTGTGAACTGTAAGGGTTTCGTTAGCTGCGACTGTCCCTTCAATCCTATGTGTACACATTGAGGCTAGTTAGCTTCATTTTGGTCGTAATTCGAGTATATTTACAGTTCGAATTTCGTCACGCCACTTATACAACATCTAACTAAATGTTTTATTAAGCTAACAACGGTGTCCGATTTCAAGTTGATGAATATTTGTGAATTTCAGAGGAAATCGAAGAGGAGGCTAGCTAGCTAGCTCTCATTGATAGAGCTACATCCAGAACACATATATATTCATCATTAAATTACTAAGATGTCTTTTACTGATGTCCACTGCAGTAAATTCAATTTGTTATTCAGATTAGAGAGTTCAGAAATAACATTGGTTTTACAAAAACATGAGGGTGTGGTTAAAATACCCAACATATTTACTAAAAATAGATTTTATTATGTTTGCGTGTGTGATGATGCACATTGACATTTACATACCCAGTGTCAATAAATATTCTTTAGTGCTGGGTGATGACTGTATATACTTGTGTCTGTTTATAGCCTCAGGGCCTCATGGGAAGCCCATGTGGGCTGACCATGTGGGCCCTGTAAGGGATAAGATTGGGCTAAGTGGGCATTGGCTGGAAGTAGGCAAGTTATGTGGACCCCATGTGGGTTCTGTAACATGTGCCCCACATGGGAAGCCCATGTGGGTCTACTGTATGGGCCCCACAAGGGACCTAATTGGGCAAAATCGGCATGGGGTGGAACTTAGTAATACTATTTGGGGCCCATGTTGTTCCATTAACATGGGCCCCACATGGTAAGCCCATGTGGGCCAACTCTAGGGGCCCCATAGGGGATATAAGTGGGCAGGGTGGGCATGGGGTGGAACTGGGTATCATTTCTTGGGCCCCATATGGTTCCTTCAACATGGGCCCACATGGGAAGCCCATGTTGGCCTACTATATGGGCCCCACAAGGGACCTAATTTGGCAAAATCGGCATGGGGTGGAACTTGGTAATAATATTTGGGGCCCATGTTGTTCCAGTAACATGGGCCCCACATGGTAAGCCCATGTGGGCCTACTCTATGGGCCCCACAAGGGACCTAATTGGGCAAAGTCGGCATGGGGTGGACCTTGGTAATAATATTTGGGGCCCATGTTGCTTTAGTAATTTTATTTTTTGTATTTTCTACAGTTATGCTCACCCCAAATTTGCACACATTTTGTAAAAATTTAAAGGGCTGCAGTTCGGACCCCAAATTTTGGGTACACACTTGGCCCCAAGATTTGACAAACCAAATTTGATGCATGTACATATTGGGGAAACATTTTCCTCTTTTTTTAGAGCACAAAGGGTGTTCAAACAGTACTGGCCAAAGGTTAAACAGCTTTCTAATGCTGTGTTTTTTGATGTTTTTTTTTCTGCTGAACTCTGTTGCATTTATTGTTTGCATCTTATAAACATCAAAATCCCAGTTAAACATTGGTGGACTATAATTTATAATCATAATTAACGTAAATACAGACATGATGATACATGGACATGTGAAGCATTCTCAGTTCAGAATAAAACAGGGTATAAACCCTGATTAAAATCTACAGGCTATATTTTCCTTCTTAATAACTCTGTGACTGTAGACATGAAAGCAGCAGAAGTCAGGTGTGCTGTAACAAGGTGAAATGCGCCTTAGTCTTTGTTGGACCGACTGAGACTGGATTTCTCTGTATTCATACAGTCAATATTACAGTCGAACTTGCAAAACAACATGACAGCATTGTCATCAGCATTATCTTGTATGCTGTGGCATGTCCGGAGGCGGCTTGTGGTTGGACAGGCTTGTAAGGAGAGCTGGCTCTGTGGCTGTCACAGACCTGATCAAACTGTAGACAGATTGCTGGTGAATGGTTTGAGAATTTTATTGCTCTCTTACCTTTGACACATCTATCACACATTGCAGGGGAAAAAAAAAACACAAAATAAGTAAGCAGCTGCAGTTCTGTGGGGCGGAATGGAATGGAATGGCCAGGCAGGTCTACAACAGCATATCCCTAAGCCACTGGATAGCCTATAGATTTTCACAGTAATAATTGTATTACCTTACTAAGAGAAGAATAAAAAAAATAAAAAAAATAAATAAGAATCATATATATATATATATATATATATATATATATATATATATATATATATATATATATATATATATATATAAATTATATGGAAAAAAATAATATTAATAAAGTCTATTTTTTAATAAAAATTTGTTATTATTTTTCAGGGGACAAGGTTTTTGCTTTAAATTTTACTATATTTCTTAAAAACATTTCAGAAGATCCAAGATCACCCTGTCATTTTTTGTGAATTATTAATCTGTTGTTGTTTTTTCACTGCGCGCTTTTATTTTGAATTTCTACGGATCAGCGCCGAGAGCAGCAGAGTAGAGCAGCAGTAGCGTTCTTTCAACACCGGTGAGTAGCATACCTGTCTCTCTATTATGTAAAATTATTGTTTTAGACCATCATTACTATCGAAGTATTGTAAACTAAGACACTGGGAATTTGCAAAAATGATTGTTTGAACTCAGCTAACGCTAATGTTGAGTGTTTTAGCTAACTTTAGCTAATGTTAGTAGTTAGGCCTAATCAACCTAATTAGTCGACATAACGTTACTGGTTTTATACAGCCCTTCTCGAAATCAAAGGCAGAATAAACAATTTCGAGGCAGTACAATTTCGAGGCAGTATTTTAAACAATTTCGAATACAAAAATGCAAGCTGAATTAGCTCAGCAGCCACATCTGGCGGCTCTTTTGTTGCCTCTGCTGCTTTTTTCCTTTTAGTTTTGTGTGAATTAGTTAAAAGACATTTGGTAATATTGTATAAAACAAGCTGTGTAAGCAGTGATGAAGCTAGTATTACATTACATTAATTGTTTAAACGTTTCAGCTGCAGTTGTACGGCCTTGACGAGAGTCACAAATGATCTTCTTCTTTCATGTGATAGTGGCCATGTATCGTTTCTAGTACTTCTCGATCTAAGCGCAGCTTTCGATACAATAGACCACACTTTACTTCTCGCCCGGCTTGAGAAACATGTTGGAATTAAAGGGACAGTACTTTCTTGGTTTAATTCTTACTTATCCAATAGATTTCAGCGTGTCATTTTGAAAGAATCTACTTCTGAACAGTGTAAGGTAGGCTGTGGTATACCACAAGGATCAGTACTGGGCCCTATGCTGTTTTCCATCTATATGCTTCCTCTTGGTTCGATCATCAGCAGCTTTGATGTTCAGTTTCATTGTTATGCAGATGACACGCAGTTATATGTCCCTCTATTACAAAATAACCATTTGCAGATTCTGAAATTACAGGCATGCATGGCAGAAATTCAAAATTGGATGGGCAAGAATTTTTTGCTGCTTAATGCAGACAAAACAGAGCTGCTCATAGTGAGGCCAACCAAATATAGCATCCCAGTGGAGAAACAAACTTTAAATTTTAATGACTGTGTGATCACAGAGAGCGACACTGTTAAGAACTTAGGTGTCACCTTTGACAAAACTTTAACTTTCCGCACACATATAAAGGCAATCACTAGGACTGCCTTTTACCATTTAGGCAACATTTCTAGAACCAATTAGGTTCAAATGTTGTTACGACGCATGCTGAAATACTAATTCATGCATTTGTCTCATCAAGACTTGATTACTGCAATGCATTGTTTTCAGCCCTCCCTGCCTGTACGACCAAAAGTCTCCAGCTCGTACAAAATGCAGCAGCCCGAGTTTTGACTAAGACAAAAAAATTTAGCCACATTTCACCAGTTTTGGCTGCTCTACATTGGTTACCTGTGCAAGCCAGGGCTGATTTTAAGGTTCTTCTTTTGACTTATAAAGCCTTAAAGGGACTTGCGCCTGCCTACTTAAGTGAGCTACTTACACCGTATATCCCAACACGCCCCCTTCGTTCTATGGATGCTGGTCTTCTTATTGTTCCAAATATAAAAAAAAGATTAGCTGGCCAACGGGCCTTTGCCTTTCGTGCACCCTCCCTCTGGAATGGTCTCCCATCCAACATTAGGGAGGCAGGCTCAGTGGATATTTTTAAATCAAGACTTAAAACATTTCTTTTTTCAAAGTATTATGGACCTGTTTAAAATCCATAATTTTTGAACCATTGTTTTATTGTTTATTTTTTATGCATTATCATTCGTTTTATTTCATGTTAATAATTTTAACTTGTGATATTCCATTTACATCCTTTTGTGTTGTTGATTTTATATTTTATATTTAATTCCGCCTTTATATTGGCAAAATTGTAAATTTTCAATTTTGTTGTGAAGTGTTCTGAGACCATGGTCCATGGTGATAATTCACTATAAATAACAATAAATTGAATTGAATTGAATTGTATGATTCTAGGCTGAAAATGCTGTCTTTCTCAGTGCAAACACAAGAAGGCTCCATTTTATTAATGGGATTTTGTTTGTGTACTTCATAATGTGTGTTGCAGGTCCGCTGTGGAGCAATGACAGTGTCTCCACAAAAGTTATGCAATCAACAGCGCTGCTGCAAATAATCCTCAAACGCAATACATTTACTTTTGTGTGTGTGTTTGATGTGCATGAAACAAAGTTGTGATTTATCAAACATATATTTCTTCAAAATCGCTCATTTACTTATTCAAGTTAATATAAGATGGTGTGGTAATGGCAGTAAAATGGTCAGGAATGTTAAAATTCTCCACAAAATCGCTTTTCTCATGATTTATAGATAAGGCCATTATGAATTTGGTCACAATGGTTTGTTATTTTTGTTAAAATTGGGTCCCCGGGAAAAAGGTTTGAGAAAGAATGATATAATGGATAGTTCTGACAATTTAACTAGACTGACATCTATCAGCCATGCTGGCCCTTTGTTAAAACTAATTGTTCAGTTTAGTTCAAGTCCAGAAGCATTATTCTGCAATAGTACATCTAGACCTATCAGTGTTCATCCTAGCTCTTATTTATGAGAGTGCCATTAATTAACAGCTTAATGTAGCTGCCAAGGAGTTTAATTATAGTCTTATCAGTCAATATGTGTGAATGCACCTGACATGATTACTAAGAAAAAATATGACCAATCCAAACAAAATAAGAACTCTCCCATTGTTCTATTTCTAGGCTGGCTATATAGTTTTCATCTACAAGTGTGTTAAAATTGTGAATTTAACCTGAGATTTGGTGGGTGAATGTTAACCACACCTGTGCAAAAACATGAATTATAAAAAGTGCATCCTGTTGACTTCTCTCAACCATTGTCTTCCTGTCACATTTAGATTTGTCCAGATCACAGTTGTTTCAAACACTGTTGGAAAGTGTGCTTCTTTGCCACGTAAGTAATTTTAATGTAATAGTTTGCCATATATGCATGATGAATCTGTTGGCAGTTCATGCTCACATGATTCATGTAGGTCACCTATGTTGGTTTCAAAACGGCAAATTTCGCCGAAAGGGGAGTGATTTTCATGTCTGCATTTTACAGTTCGCACACATCTATTTTTAGTCTCAAATACGAGTGAAACACCTACACAACAAAAGCGCACATTGTAATTTTTTTCCTCTCATTTTCGGGGTGACAGAGTACTTTAATCCCTGCAGATGGAATGCTCTTTAACAAATGATTTTCATTAGTTGAAGAACTTCTTCAATTTACTTACCGTACACAACGTTGAAAAGACACAAGTCCTTAAACTTCTTTTTCCCGTGACGGCCAAACAGTCCAATGCCAGCTCGTTTGACATGTATTCAGAATGTATTCAGTTTTTCTTTTTTAAATTGATTTGCATTAGCCTACAAAATAAAAAATATGTATTAAATTACAGTAAATTACACAAAGGCTACAACTTCAAATGTTTAGTTGACTTTTTGGCTGAATTTTTAAATCTTTGAAGCTTATTGTCTTGGCAGTTAATGTAAGCCTTTTTTTTCTCCTTTTGGCTCTCATCCATAGGTTGCCATGGTGGCAGATATAGGGGGCACAAATGTAGATGATGCAACGAGGCGAATGATGAAATACATTCTGTCAAACGAGCTGGCATTGGACTATAACATGTTTGGCCGTCACGGGAAAAAGAAGTTTAAGGACTTGTGTCTTTTCAACGTTGTGTATGGTAAGTAAATTGGAGAAGTTCTTCAACTAATGAAAATCATTTGTTAAAGAGCATTCCATTTGCAGGGATTAAAGTACTCTGTCGCCCCGAAAATGAGAGGAAAAAAATAAAAATGTGCGCTTTTGTTGTGCAGGTGTTTCACTCGTATTTGAGACTAAAAATAGATGTGTGCGAACTGTAAAATGCAGACATGAAAATCACTTCTCGCCTAAATTTGCCGTTTTGAAACCAAAATAGGTGACCTACTGGAATCGTAGATTTGATGAGAAATGTTTAAGGGTGAGAGGGGTTTGTAGTACGATTCGGGCCTGGTGCCCGATTTCTGGCGTATGACTGTTTTAGAAAAATAAATAAATTAGGGATTTGTTTTGATGCGCTGGATTTAACCATACTGTCTATGGATTTAACCAATCATCAAACTTCCACCAACCAATGAAACGAGTTCTAGCCAATCAGATGCAAAGTAGGGCGGGTCTTTGCCGAAATGTTAACGCGGCTAAAATAAATGGAGGCCAATTTGATCATACTTGGAGCATGTAGATACCATAGAGGTAGATAGAGGCAGCTTTAGTTGAGAAAGGAGTTAAAACAAATGGCGCTGGACATGAATCAAATTAACCTTAATGAGTGCATATTGAAATATTACACTGTTGGTTGGCAAAAAATGCATCTCAAAATGCATCAGATTGATGCTTTAAAATCTGGAATATTTAAAATTTTCTTCCGGGGGAGCATGCCCCCGGACCCCTCCAGAGGGGTAATATCCTTCTCACTTTTTTCACCCCTGACCCGTTTTCATGCCTGCAAAAGACTTCCAACTTTCAGACAGGTTGCTCACATCACATTTACGTCGTCTCTCTCAGTTGGAGGCTGCTCAGTAACGCTCAGCCATCACCGGAAAAAGTGCTTCTAATATCCTTCGCTGGTCTCCGTCCAGAGCAACGGGTTCTGTTGGTCTATTCTTATATATACTGTCTATGAGGTGAACCTGTCTCCACTTTCGCTACGCCCACCGGCCTGTTTTCAGAAAAGTACAGGAATACGACGTGATGCGAGTTGCGACACAGTACATGTGAGTCTCACAAGAAACGTGACACAAAAAGAGATCTATGGATGCATTCCTACTATTCAATTCAATTAAATTTTATTTATAGTATCAAATCATAACAGAGTTATCTCGAGACACTTTACAGATAGAGTGGGTCTAGACCACACTCTATAAATTACAAAGCCCCAACAATTACAGTAATTCCCTCAAGAGCAAGCATTAGCAGTGGCTATTGCGACAGTGGCAAGGAAAAACTCCCTTTTAGGAAGAAACCTCGGCAGACCCAGACTCCTGGTAGGGCGGTGTCTGACGGGCCGGTTGGGGGTGTGATGAACAGTGGCGATAATAGTCACATTAAAGATAGTGGAACAGTGACTTTGAAGGTAGTCGTTGTAGTTCATGTCACAGCAGGACGTTGCGGGATGAAACGGGGAGTAAACTCCCCAGAGCTAGGTTAGTAACAAGCAGTTCTGGGACAGGATGCATACGAAAGGAAACAAATGAAAACATTGATGAGAGGCTGTACGGGCCTGCCTCCCTCTACTCTCACTATATTATTGATTATATGATCAATAAATCTGATGACTACGAAGAGAAGCAGGTGGGCCGGGTTAGGCGGACGCTGCAACTCCTCACTCCCTAACTATAAGCTTTATCAAAGAGAAGAGTTTTCAATTTACTCTTAAATGTGGTGACGGTGTCTGCCCCCCTAACCCAGACTGGGAGCTGGTTCCACAGGAGCGGAGCCTGGTAGCTGAAGGCTCTTGCTCCCAGTCTACTTTTAGAGACTCTAGGAACCACAAGTAACTCTGCATTCTGGGAGCGAAGTGCTCTAGTGGGACAATAAGGTACTAAGAGCTGTTCTAGATATGATGGTGCTAGACCATTTCGGGCTTTGTAGGTCAGGAGAAGGACTTTAAAGTCAATCCTGAATTTTACAGGAAGCCAATGCAGAGTAGCTAAAACAGGAGAAATATGATCTCTTTTCTTAGTTCTCGTCAGAACACGTGCTGCAGCATTCTGGATCAGCTGGAGAGTCTTAAGGGACTTATTTGAGCAACCTGACAGTTTTAAAGGAATTACAATAGTCCAGCCTAGAAGTAACGAATGCATGGACTAGTTTTTCAGCATCGTTTTGAGACAGGATATTCCTAATTTTTGCAATGTTACGAAGATTAAAAAAGGCTGTTCTCGATGTTTGTTTTAGATGGGCGTTAAAGGATATATCCTGATCAAAAATAACTCCTAGATTTCTGACAGTAGTGCTGGAGGCCAGGACAACACCATCCAAAGTAGCTATATCTTTAGATAATGAAGTTCGGAGGTGTTTAGGGCCCAGCACAATAACTTCAGTTTTGTTACAGTTTAGCATCAGAAAATTATAGGTCATCCAGGATTTTATATCTTTAATACATGCTTGAAGTTTAGCAAACTGACTGGTTTCGTCTGGTTTGATTGATAAGTATAATTGGGTGTCGTCCGCATAGCAGTGATAGTTAATTGAGTGTTTCCTAATGATATTACCAAGAGGAAGCATATATAAGGAGAATAGAATTGGTCCAAGCACTGAGCCTTGTGGAACGCCATGTTTAACTTTCGCGTACTTAGAGGATTTATCATTAATATTAACAAATTGAGATCGATCAGAGAAATAAGACTTAAACCAGCTTAGTGCGATTCCTTTAATGCCAACTAAGTGTTCCAGTCTCTGTAACAGGATGGTATGGTCAATAGTGTCAAATGCAGCACTAAGATCTAATAAAACAAGTATGGAGACAAGTCCTTTGTCTGCAGCAGTTAGAACGTCGTTAGTAATTTTCACCAGTGCCGTCTCTGTGCTATGATTCTTTCTAAATCCTGATTGAAAGTCTTCAAATAAACTGTTGCTAGGGAGAAAATCACATAACTGATTAGCAACTACTTTCTCGAGGATCTTGGAGAGAAAGGGAAGGTTAGATATACAGTAGGTCTATAGTTTGCTAAGACCTCAGGATCGAGGGTGGGTTTTTTCAGAAGAGGTTTTATCACAGCTACTTTAAATGACTGCGGTACATAACCTGTTAATAGAGACATTTTGATCATATCTAGTAGCGAGGTGTTAACCATGGGTAATGCTTCTTTGAGTAGCCTCGTTGGGATGGGGTCTAAGAGACAGGTAGATGGCTTAGCTGAAGATATCTTTACCATTAGTTGTTGAAGGTCTATAGGATAAAAGCAGTCTAAGTATATGTTAGGTCTAGTCGTTCTTTCTAGCAGTCCTGCGTTGAAAGGTGCCAACGCCATCAGAAGTAGAGGGCAAAAGGTGATGAATTTTATCTGTAATTGTTATAATTTTATCATTAAAGAAGCTCATGAAGTCATCACTACTCAGAGCTAGAGGAATAGATGGCTCAGTAGAGTTGCGACTATCTGTCAGCCTGGCTACAGTGCTGAAAAGAAACCTTGGGTTGTTCTTGTTTTCTTCTATTAATGATGAGTAATAGTCTGATCTGGCATGTCTGAGGGCCGTCCTATAGATTTTCAGACTGTCTTGCCAGTCCAAACGAGACTTTTCCATTTTGGTGGAGCGCCATTTACTTTCAAGTTTTCGCGAGTTTTGCTTTAATTTACGAGTTTGGGAGTTATACCAAGGTGCTAGTTTCCTTTGCTTCATCTTCTTCTTTTTGAGTGGAGCAACAGAGTCTAAAGTAGTCCGTAGGCAGGCCGTAACACCATCTACACAATTGTCGATTTTGAGAGGGACTAAAGTTTACATAAAGGTCCTCTGTTGTATTAAAACAAGGTAATGAGTTTAGTGCTGTTGGAATGTCTTCCTTAAATTTAGCTATAGCACTGTCAGATAGGCATCTAGTATAGAAGCTTTTATCTAATTTCGTATAATCGGGTATTAAGAATTCGAAAGTAATTAAGAAGTGGTCTGATAATAAAGGATTTTGCGGGAATACTAATACATCTTCAATTTTGATACCATATGCCAGCACGAGGTCAAGGGTGTGGTTAAAACAGTGCGTGGCCTCATGCACACTCTGACTGAAACCAATAGAATCCAGTAGTGAGTTGAAAGCAGTAGTAAGGCTATTGCTATCCACATGGATATTAAAATCACCTAAAATAAGTACTTTGTCTGATTTAAGGACTACACATGATAAAAACTCTGAGAATTCAGATAAAAATTCAGAATACGGACATGGAGCTCGGTAGACAACAACAAATATAATTGGCTGTACTGATTTCCGTGTTGGATGTTGAAGATTAAGAACAAGGCTTTCAAAAGAGTTATAATTTAGTTTGGGTTTAGGGTTAATTAACAGGCTTGAATCAAATATGGCTGCAACTCCCCCTCCTCGGCTTGAGCCTCTAGGAATTTGAGTATTAATATGACTGGGAGGAGTGGCTTCATTTAGACTAATATATTCTTCATGGCCCAGCCAGGTTTCAGTAAGACAGAATAGATCAATTTGATTATCAGATATCAATTCATTTACTAGTACTGTTTTAGAAGACAGAGATCTGATATTTAGTAGTCCACATCTAATTTTCCTATCCTTTTCTATCATTGCAGTGGTAGTTTTAATTCCAATTAGGTTGTTAAGTATTGCCCCTCTCTTGGTTACCTTTGATCTAACTGATCTGAGTCGAGGAACAGACACCGTCTCATTTTTTGGGACAGGCTGTGGCTGACGTGAACTGGATGCTAAATTGACTATGTTTGCAGTCAACTTCTTATTACTTAGGGGATTCACCACTTTGAATGGTCTGTTGTTGATTATAATATACTAAACCCTGAGATGACCGTTGACCACACTGCAGGGATTTCAGTCACAGAGTGGTGAAAGTAACAGTTTCTGAGATCCTTTTTAGGCTACTTAAGCAGGGTTCAAAATTAACTTTTTCTCCCACCAGCCAAATGGCGAGTAAATGTTAAAATTTGACGAGCCACTCAATAGATTACCATTGTTTTTTGACATATGAGTTAAGCAAATCTAACAGCCACTTACATATTTTACCAGCATTTGGCTAGTAGATGGTGCTAATTTTGAACCATGTTCTTAAGTAAAAGCAGAAAAATACTGCTGTCTGAAAATACTCAATTAAGTAAACGTCCTGAATTCAAAATGTTACAAGAGTAAAAATACATTAGTATAGCAGCAAAATGTACATAAAGTAAAAGTACTCATTGTGCAGCAGTGTTATATTATTAAAGTATATTACATTTTTTGCTTGTGTCACTAACAAACATGAGAGATTTGAATGTTCTTCATTAGTGTTGGGCCCTTTATATATACTTTGGGTAATTTATTAACTACTGCATCATACCATTGTATCAAATGTTTTTTTTTTAATAATACACTATTTATATAGCACATTTCAAGTGCATAGAAAATCTTAAAAAAGAAAAGGAAAGAGCAGAGAATTTAAACAAAAGAATAGAATATTAAAATATATTCTTTTATGACAAATCTTCATCTGAAAAGTAACTAAAGCTGTCAAATAAATGTAGTGTACAATATTTCCGTCTGAGATTTAGTGGAGTGGAAAAATAAAGTAGCATCACATAGGAATACTCAAGTAAAGTACAAGTATCTCATAATTGTCGTTAAGTAAAGTAAGTTTAAGTAAACTTAAATTTAACCTGTAGCCTAACCTGCAGAGTCTATTGTGTGCTACTGAATCAACCGGAGGACAAAGCACAGAGATGCTCCCTGCTGAGGGGCAGAATAGAAATGTTATTTTTTTAAATTGGATAGACTATATCATAATGTTAGATTCCCTCTCAGCAGTTAGTAGATGGTTTATTTTTTATAAAAGTCTTAAGCTTAATAGATTGAAAACTTTACATAAAAGCAAACTGACAATAGAAAAGCTGTTCAAAATCACTCTTTTCCTTTAAAAATGCTCTTGGTCTCAAGTATTTAGATTGTGTAGGTTAAAGCCTTCTTACAACTTGAATGCTGTGTTAGAGAACAGAAGAGCTGTTGGGCTGAGCAGCCCATGAAAACCTATGGGAAGCGACCTTTACGGCAGAAAAAAAGTGTGATATGGCCTGAAATTTTCTTTCTGTGAAATTAGTTTTTCTTGCTTTAATCCCTGTATCTGTGTATCTTTTTTTTTTGACTACGCACCAGTAAGGTATTGAGCACCTTGGCATTTTCAAATTAAAGTAAATTAGAGGAAAAATGCAAGGAATCTCTTTGTCCTGGACTGCACTATTTTGAAAACTGCTCATCTAATTTTTTTAATACTAAATAAGCTTAAATCAACATATAAAGAACAACTTTATTCACCCAAATAAGGCTGGTTCTATTTGCATTTCAAATCTGAAGCCTGCATTGTACCATTGAAGCCTCGTTCATCAGTTATTGCTTTTAGTGCATTTTGGCATTTTAATGTGAAAAAATGTGCATCATTTTATTTTATTATAATGTGTACACACCTCACAAAGCTATTATATATTAATTAGTAGGGTTGGGCATCGTTTGGATTTTAACGATTCTGATTCCAATTCTTCCTTTCGATTCCGGTTCTTATCAATTCTTGATTCTGATTCTTTGAGGGGTGGAGTTGAAACGGGTCACATGCTTATTTCACAAATAAGAGGAAAGATTTATTTAGATTCAATGGTGGGTTGCAGTTTGACGGGGCTTTTTCAATGTAAAATAAAGCCACGCTAGAGCACTGCTTACTGTGCTCCATGGCTGCAAGACAACAAGCGCCTGGCCGCTACGGAAACCTAAACTTGCGCATGTTAAATTTGGAACCCATGATCAGATTTGAAATTCTCGATGCCCAACCCTATTAATTATGATTATTAGGGAGTAATAAAATGTATTAAGTTCAAGTACTTCATAAATATTTTCTTGTTCTAAAAATCCATAACGATGATCCATCATATCCTTTATACTTTTGCCAATATGGCCCTGAAGTTGGCCCTTGTTTAATTGTAAATGGTGTTTAAAGAGAATATGTTTTTAATGCTAGCTCATACTGTCAACCAAATTTTTTTTACAGAGGCTCTTAAGAAGAATTCGTTGGTGAACCAGCAGGAGGCAGAGAGGGCACTGTCGAAATGGCTCATTGGGGCAAGAGACAGAGGAGGACGAAGGGCATCCAGACAGCCAGTGCCAAATTAAAAAGTACTGAGCAGTGGTGGAATATGAGTGAGTGCAGAAAATTTGTATTCAGGTACAAGTACAGTTAAACTGTTAAAATATTTTCAGTTAGAAGACAAAACGTTGACACACTGTTACATTGTTTTTCTGGAACAATTATTTTCATTACCAATGAATCTGTTGATCATTTTTGTCTGTTATCAGCAAAATATTCGTAAATAAAAAGTTGAAATCAGAGAATGTGGCCATTTTTTAAATTGGAGAGAGCCTGACTCAAACTGGTTGGTGATTAATAATTTATTTCTTTGATTAACTGTTGCAGCTCTAGGTTGGATGTTTATTCAAACTGTACTCAGTACTCAATTAGAATTTTTTTAAAGCATATCTTGCCCAGCTGGGGCCTACCTAAAACCTGGTGTAATCCTGCCTTAAACCCAGATGGGCAATTGGCTTGGGGCCAACATGGAACCCACGGGCAATCCCACTTGCAACCCATATTTCAGACCATACTGTCCCCATGTAGGCCCCCCATAGGACTTAAAGCTGGGACCAAGATGGGTCTTGTCTGTTTTGCCCAGCTGGGGCCCATCGAAAACCTGGTGTAATCCTGCCTTAAACCCACATGGGCAATTGGCTTGGGGCCAACATGGAACTCGCGGACAATCCCACTTGCAACCCATATTTCAGCCCATACTGTCCCCATGTAGGCCCCACGTAGGACTTAAAGCTAGGACCAAGATGGGTCTTGTCTGTTTTGCCCAGCTGGGGCCCATCTAAAACCTGGTGTAATCCTGCCTTAAACCCACATGGGCAATTGGCTTGGGGCCAACATGGAACCCGCGGACAATCCCATATGGGTGTGATCTGACAATCCCACCTGGGGCCCATGATTCTGCCCACTTTTTACCCACATGTGCCCCACATAAAAATGTTGGCTGGGATGCTTCAGCTCTTCCCATTTGCCTTCTACATAAGGTACATACGGTGCATTCACGTGCTCCTCGAATGGTCCCATTTCCCAAATTGGAAAGTCGTTCTTCCAATTATTTTATTGGTCAGAGCGTTTAAGCAACACGCTGACAGCTGTTTCCGGTATTTATTTCCAGTTTGAAGCTTTATAGTAGTGCGTTTGTCCCGGACTTGCACCACTCCAGGCTGCAACAGTACATTCTCTAAAACCACTCAAAATGGCTTTAGCTGACTCAGGTTAATGCTATTAAATAACTTTTCTAAATAGTCTAGGGTCACTCTACGTGGACTGATGGTTGAAATTTCATATGCAATACTTGAATAAAACAAATTCTTGCCATCAACCCAACATTTACTTTTCTCTGCTATGTTTCTGGCAGACAAAGTGGATGTTTAAGTGATCATGTATATATCATGATTATTCTTTTTTTTAGATGGGCTAATTGTGGATGGAAATGCACTTTGTGAGATCGTCCTCAAAACATTAACATAGAGCTTTGACTGTGTTAGAAATGTAGGACTAACATGCCGAAGTGACATGTCACGTTTCCTTTTTTCCGGTTTTCTTTCTTATCCTCCTTTGAGGTTTTGCAATGCATAGAAGTGCCAGCTCTATCGACAAAGTATGTGTATTGCTTTGATAGATTTTCATAACATGCGAGCAGTAAAGATAGATGTCGTGAGTTGTTCTCATATACTGGTTTTTACCTATCGTACGAAAACGTATGCACAACAATTTCTATGATGCCCTACGAAATTATGATCGCAGGCCAGTCAAGTGGCGAACGGTCTCATGACAGTTAAGTTTAGCGGTTGTTACAGTTAAAGTTAGTTGAGAAAAGGTGTGAGCCAGATGCAGGGCGCTGTGACGGGATGATCCTTGCAGCGGCTACAGTATCTCAACAATAGGCGTCAACGAAAAGGATTCCAAAAGAAACTACTCAATTGGTAAGTGCAAATACAATTTTCCTTTGCCTTACCATCTCTGTTTTGAAGGAGTCAATGAAATAACTATATACATTTGTAATTTGGCCATACAAAATTGCTTGGCCAAGAGCAAGTGACATGATTTATGATTTATGTGTTGATACTGTTAGCGGTGGGTGATTTGGAAAGGCAGCTGATTGTTTTCAGAAACAATTTCAGATTGAGCACTGCACAAAGAGCCCGTGGTGAGATTATATCTTTAAGGAAGTATAGTGAACACAAAGTTCAGAATTTACCAACACACATGAAGAGATGGGCAAAAGACAACAGTTAATATTGTATTAAAAAAAGGATATCTTTTTTGCATAATTCCTAATGATAAAACTGAGCTAAAAACAAGGCCGAAGCTGGGGGATAGTATCTCAATTAAAATGGCCAAGAATCAATAAGATGTCACAACAAGGACTGCTGCACTATAGCTGATCGAGCTGCTGCTCTATTCCTCTAGCACTGAGTAGTGATGACTTCATGAGCTTCTTTAATGATAAAATTATAACAATTAGAGATAAAATTCATCACCTTTTGCCCTCAACTTCTAACGGTTCACCTTTAAATGCAGGACCGCTAGAAAGAACGACTAGTCCCGACATATACTTAGACTGCTTTTATCCTATAGACCTCCCACAATTTCCTGATGTTAAACTCAGACAAAACTGAAGTTATTGTGATGGGACCAACGCATCCCCGAACTTCATTATCTAAAGATATAGCTACTCTGGATGGTATTGCCCTGGCCTCCAGCACTACTGTCAGAAATTTAGGAGTTATTTTTGATCAGGATATATCCTTCAACGCCCACTTAAAACAAACCTCAAGAACAGCCTTTTTCCATCTTCGTAACATTGCCAAAATTAGGAATATCCTGTCTCAAAACGATGCTGAAAAACTAGTCCATGCATTCGTTACCTCTAGACTAGACTACTGGAATTTCTTATTATCAGGTTGCTCAAATAAGTCCCTTAAGACTCTCCAGCTGATCCAGAATTCTGCAGCACGTGTTCTGATGAGAACTAAGAGAAGAGATCATATTTCTCCTGTATTGGCTTCTCTGCACTGGCTTCCTGTGAAATCTAGCATCGAATTTAAAATCCTCCTCCTGACTTACAAAGCTCTAAATGGTCAAGCACCATCATATCTAGAAGAGCTCTTAGTACCTTATTGTCCTAGTAGAGCACTACGCTCCCAGAATGCGGAGCTACTTGTGGTTCCTAGAGTCTCTAAAAGTAGTCTGGGGGCCAGAGCCTTCACCTATCAGGCTCCGCTCCTGTGGAACCAGCTCCCACTTTGGGTTCGAGGGGCAGACACCGTCACCACATTTAAGAGTAAACTGAAAACCTTTGATAAAGCTTATAGTTAGGGAGTGAGGAGTTGCAGCGTCCACCTAACCCGGCCCACCTGCTTCTCTTCGTAGTCATCAGTTTTATTTATTATATAATTAATAATATAGCGAGAGTAGAGGGAGGCAGGCCAGTACAGCCCGATCCGGTTGGGGAGATTTCTAGCCCGACCAGGCAACTCTCTTTATCCTGCCTCTCTTAGTCATGCTATTATAATTGTAGACTGCCGGGGAAACTCCTTCCTTCCTATGACACACTGAGCTGCTCTCTCATCTCTACTTGTTACTTTTGTATGCATCCTGTCCCAGAAATGCTTGTTACTAATCTAGCTCTGGGGAGTTTACTCCCCGGAGTCCTTATGTTTCTTCTTCGCAGAGCTACAGTATGCTCTGCGATTCTCTGCAATTCCCGGCCGCATCCTGCTGCGTACTGCTGCATCCGCCGCATCCACCCATGCTCTGCAGCGCCACGTCACATCCCGCAACGCCCTGCTGTGATGTTCCTATGCACAGAGTAGTCAGGATCCGGTATAGGAGACTGCACTACTCAGTATGACACGATGTGCCCTGCTATGATATGAACTTCCACGAAGACCTTCAAAGTCACTGTTCTATTATCTTTAATGTGACTATTATTGCCACTGTTCATCACACCCCCAACCGGCCCGTCAGACACCGCCTACCAAGAGTCTGGGTCTGCTGAGGTTTCTTCCTAAAAGGGAGTTTTTCATTGCCACTGTCGCAATAGCCACTGCTAATGCTTGCTCTTGAGGGAATTACTGTAATTGTTGGGGTTTTGGAATTTATAGTGTGGTCTAGACCTACTCTATCTGTAAAGTGTCTCGAGATAACTCTTGTTATGATTTGATACTATAAATAAAATTTAATTCAATTGAATTGCTCTGGACCATGCAGCTCCTCAGAGATTAGTCTATAACAACGACGAGTAATCTACAGAATTGTTCCTGTGCCGCCGGATGTCCCTCATTTTAGGCTGAATGTCCGTCACCTTCCCCTTTGTTTGTATTGCCGTTTGTGATGTTGTGTTGGATTAATGAGGACCATGGTTAACTAGCCGCTGCTGCTGCCGCCTCTGCTGCTGTTTATCCAGCCGGCGCGCTCGGATTGAGCCCCGCCGCCGATGGCCAGCGAGTTCCCAGACCCGACGACGACGACACTCACCTCGAAAGGGAACCAGCTGCTCATCCATGGTCATGTCGGGGCCCGGGTTGTAGAGGCGAGGCAGCCGCCGCGCCCAGGCGTCCCACACATCTTGTACGCCTGCCAGTTTGTCCGAGGCGCGTCTGGCGGCTTTGGCCTCGTGGCCGTCGAATCGCATCAGTCTGGAGAGCGCGTGGAACCGTTTGAGCGCCATGGTGGCGCAGAAGATGGCCCTGCCGTTGTCCTCGTGCCACAGGCTCGCCACGGCCTCGTGTCGGGACCTGAACACGCCGGCGAGGAGTAGCAGCCCGAGGTAGGCGCGCAGCTCCGTCGCGTCCACGGCTTTCCAGTCTGCGCCGTACCGCCTGTGGCCCTCCAGGTTCGTGGCGGCCAGTACCTTGTCCTGTATTTGCGGCGTGACAGTTCGAACGCGGAGAGTATGTTGCGAACGCGAGCGGCCGCGTACTCTGTGGGTCCCGGGCTCTGCAGAGCGGTGCCGCGTCGTCCTCGGCGTCCTTGTTCGTCTCGTTCGTCGTCGTCTTGTTGTCGGTCCTCCTCCTCCTCTTCGTATTCCGCGTCACGTCGGCGAGGTTGAGGGCGACGGGGATGATACGTGGTCAAGGACCATTCGATTTCGCTGTTGCTCGACACGAACCTTTCGCTCTCCTCCTCGTCGTCTTCGCCCTCGTCGTCTTCGCCCTCGTTGTCTTCATCTCCCCTGTGCCTTACACCCTCTTGGGGTTCTGCGATTGCACCTCGTTCTTCTCCTCCTCGTTCTTCTCTTCGTTCGTCTCGGTTGTCGGCGTCGACGTAGTTGTCTTCTCCTGCGTTGTCGTGTTTGTCTCGTTCGTCGTCTGACTCACACCCGCCTGATGACCATTCGTCGTCGGACTCGCTGTCGTCGTCGTCGTCTTCTTCTTCTTCTTCTTCTTCTTCTTCTTCTTTTTCTTCTTCTTCTTCCTTTTCTTCTTCTGTGTCTTCTTCTTCTGTGTCCTCTCCTACCTCTTCAACTTGGGGGATATTGCGTGCCGCGAGGGCGAGAGCCCGACACAGCTTCCAATCTAGAGTCACACAACGGGCCATGCCGGCTGCTGAACCGAGTACAAAGAGTACAAAGGTCCGAAAGAAGAAGAAGAAGCAAAGATGACAAAAACAAGAAAATGAATGTGTACAGTGTATATGTGTGTGTACAGTGTATACGTGCATAGGTGTGTGTGTGTGTGTGTGTATATAATAAAAGTGTTTAGTAGGACAGTACGAGATTTGTTCACCTTCCCCTTACCCTTTCTGTTTTACTACTACAAGACAGGCAGGGTACCCCGAATACCATTGAATAACACGCGGGTCACAGAAACCCGAAGGCCAGGCACGTGGTAGTAGAGAAATGCCATCGAATACTGGTCTCTGTGACCCCGAAGGCCAGGGCCGCGGTAGTGGAGAAATATCAGCGAATAACGCACGGGTCACCTTGACCCCGAAGGCCAGAGCCGCTGCAGTGGAGAAATACCATGGAATACTGCCCGGGGTTACATCGACCCCGAAGGCCAGAGCCGCGGTAGTGGAGAAATACCAGCGAATAACGTATGGGTCACATTGACCCCAAAGGCCAGAGCCGCTGCAGTGGAGAAATACCATGGAATAAAGTGCGGGTCACATTGACCCAAGGGTTAAACAAAGAAATTTGAGTAGACATTGTGGTGGAAGTTTTTCCGTGAAGCAGCAGAGTTAGTGATATTCATGATAAAATCAAAACGAATAACGACTGTTTGAGAATTAAACCAAAGTTTGGTCTTTGAGTATTTATTTACATTTGCAAATGCAGAGAACCACGGCACATCTGAAAGGGTCTTCTAACCTAAAGTCTAAACATCCACACATCATATAGTGAAAACCTCTGTTAAGCCACCCCTCTAAATGTATCTTCTAGCATGGCCATAGTTGATCACCTTCCCCTCTGCTCCTGTTCTTTTCATTAGCCTAAACAACAGTTTTATCTCAGGAGACAGAAACCTACGTAGTTCTCACTGTCGTAAACAGTCATCGGCCTGCTCCACTTCTATCCAAGCAAAAGACAACAATGTGAGAGGCTTCAGGCTAGTAAAACTAAATAACTCTACTAGGCTATAGTTGACGGCTGTAGCTGTTCCCCTGTCTGGTGCTTTAAAAGTCTACAGGAAGGAGCAGTATTTTGTGGAGGTTTAAAACGATCTTTAAACGAATGGTTAATATCATTAAACAAATGGTTAAGATAAAATTTGCCACCACAATTCACCCTTTTGATTACAAAATAATCACAAAAATAAATTTTACTTTTAAAGATGAAATACGTCAGAAGGCTCAATCATTTGTACCATAAGAATGAAGAACTCTTTTTCTTGATTAGGGTAACGACATAGCAAACAAAAAAACAAATCCGAAGACCAAACATAATCTACTAAAAACCCTGGACCTGAATGTCAATGGTTAATGTCACATCAGACTATTGCATTATAATTTGTGTAAAGAATGTGTTATGTATTTAAACATTAAAATAACCTGGTGTGAAGCGTGAACATTCACTAATGTCAAATTTACCCATACACATGTAAAGTTCAAATTCATTGACAAACCATGGTTAAACCCCAAGTACTGCAAACCCATATGGTGAAGTCGTTCAATGCATAGTACATTCCAAATTTTCCATAAAGCTGTAATTAATTTACCCAATGCCATTAAATGCTTCCCTCCTTTGGTTATTTTATAATAAATTAATTGAAACACGCTCAGTGCAATTATCAAAGCTCTCACAGAGTGAAAGTTGAGAAGAATCAGAATAAAACTGACCCCTCCTTGTCTACAACATCATTAAGTGCTGTCAGAGCACAAATACAATTCAGTTATTCTATGTGTGTGGTATTACTGGAAATAGCTTCTTTCTTCTGTGAGTGAGGAAATAGTGAACAAACATAACAGAAGTCATTATAACCTACATCACGCATACATTTCTTAACTAAGCTAAGTCATATATTAGTAGAAAATGTGTCTATTAGATAATCTTTCAAAAGTCTTAGTCAAATGTGGTGTCTGTGTGTCGTCAATGTGGAAAGTGAAATTACCTCAATGTAATAAAAGATCCACAAGGAGTTTTTCCTAGGTTATAAAGCACACAACAAAATGGCCTAGGTCTTTATACTTAACTTGGTTCAATATTAACAATATTGCTGTTTTTAGGAATAATTTACTTGCTTTATCAATAATCTATCAACTAAGTTTGTGTGGTCATGAGGAACCACATAAGGTACAAAACCCCAATTAGCCCCAATTTAGTAGCATTCATATGCCAAACATCCCTTTTCTCCTTGACCTGGAAGGTAGTGAACGCATCACTCGTCTTTCCCTCCATGTTCTTCACTAGTCTGCCTAGTGTGTTGGTGCATGTAAATGTTGGGAGAAATGGTTACATGTGATTTATCATACTTTTCTCTCATCCAAATTAAAATGCAAAAACCATAAATGCAACAGAAAATCATAAATGCAGTAACGGAAAATAAACTCAGTACAAATTTGGACCCCCCCGAATCTCATCTGAGTGTACCATTTCAGCAGTTTGTCATCCTGCTGCTCCATGTGTGTGCGTATCACAGCACTCTGCTCCTGTGTGTGTGTGTGTGTGCGTCAGAGCACACTGCTCTGAGTCACAGAGGAATGTCAACAGTTCCTCGGTGTAAAGAAAACAAAGAATGTGCTGTGAGTGTCAGAGCTGCAACAGGATGAGTGTTTTTCAGGAATGTGCTACGTCAAAAGATACAATACCAGTATGTGGCTTCTGCTTTTTCCTCCTTCTCATTTTTCTCCTTTCTCAATGTGTTGCAAACTGAGAAAAACTCCAGTTTCCCCGATTGATTTCAGAGATTGCACAGAAACGCCGTCTGTCAGGCTGATCTCTGAATCGATATCCCTCGTATGTGACTCAGCAGAGGATCTGATCGTCACTTGTTGCAGGTTGAAGAAAAACCTGTCCTCTTCTCCTCTGGAACCTTTTGTAGTGATGCGTGTATCCAGGTGACTCTCCCTGGAACCTTCACTGCCCTGTGTCAATGGAAGGATGTCGATGGTTTCTGTCACCATCTATTTGCCAATCCTTCCTCCTGAAGTTGTTATCACCACATAATCCCCATACTTGACAACTGGATTCTTACGGCCAAAAGAGCAGAAGAAAATTCTCACGCAACAACCTAACCTATCATTTCCCTTATACTGCCGTGGAAGAAATAGGTGTTTTTTTATTATGGGCCTCTCCCTACCTATGTATAAATGAAGAAAATCTTTAGAGCAAAATTCTTTGGAGCAAATCGGAACCAATAAAACAAAAACAATTACTAATGCATCCCCTTACTCTACGGTATCAATCAAGGGGTAGATGATCCTTTTGTTTACAGTTCAATTTTGTTCTCAGCTAAGCAGATTTTTTCTTTGTACAATTGTTAACTATTCTATCACTTTGGTTATTCAAGGTCTTTGAAAGCTATAGCTACAGTGATGTCACAACAAATGTTTCAAACGTCTCAAAATCAACCTAAATTTTGTTTAATTTAACACTAAAATTATTTAACACTAATTATTTCCCTTGCTACTTTTCCCTTTCTCTTTATTAAACCCCTTATTTATCATTGCTACTATATACCTCCTATTTGAGACATGACAAAGCTCATGACTCAAAAGCAATATAAATAATCTGTTTAATATTCTAATCCTTAACATTGTTCTTAGGTTTAACAGCAAATCTTGTTTATCAGTAACAAAAGTTCACTGAATATGTGAAACACTGTGAATACAAGGCATACGCTGTTGTATAGGTTTTCTATAGTCTCCTGTCGATGGAGACAAATAAACACATTATCAGTAGTGTCAGTCCAGTCAGTCAATTTTTACAAATAGTCACAAGGTGTCATAGGTCTGTCTCCTCTTCTGTTGGAGACAAAGAAACACGAAATGTGAGCTTTTGAGTTAGAATTTCTGAGAAACTTATATAGTTTATCAGTCAAGGTAACAGCCACTGGACATGGGTATATGCCAGTAGACAAAAGAAAACTCATGCTCGTCCTTTGATTTGTTCAAAAAAACTTTTCAACGTAATCTTAATCAGGGTCAAAAAGGGTGACAAAAGGAATGCA
Organism: Perca fluviatilis; assembly: GCF_010015445.1. Lineage (NCBI taxonomy): Eukaryota > Metazoa > Chordata > Actinopteri > Perciformes > Percidae > Perca > Perca fluviatilis. Next base: position 15,176,727 of record NC_053135.1, read on the forward strand.
TGTACAGTGCCTTGCGAAAGTATTCGGCCCCCTTGAACGTTTCGACCTTTTGCCACATTTCAGGCTTCAAACATAAAGATATAAAACTGTAATTTTTTGTGACGAATCAACAACAAGTGGGACACAATAATGAAGTGGAACGAAATTTATTGGATATTTCAAACTTTTTTGAGAAATAAAAAACTGAAAAATTGGGCGTGCAAAATTATTCAGCCCCTTTACTTTCAGTGCAGCAAACTCTCTCCAGAAGTTCAGTGAGGATCTCTGAATGATCCAATGTTGACCTAAATGACTAATGATGATAAATAGAATCCAGCTGTGTGTAATCAAGTCTCCGTATAAATGCACCTGCTCTGTGATAGTCTCAGAGGTCCGTGTAAAGCGCAGAGAGCATCATGAAGAACAAGGAACACACCAGGCAGGTCCGAGATACTGTTGTGGAGAAGTTTAAAGCCGGATTTGGATACAAAAAGATTTCCCAAGTTTTAAACATCCCAAGGAGCACTGTGCAAGCGATAATATTGAAATGGAAGGAGTGTCAGACCACTACAAATCTACGAAGACCCGGCCGTCCCTCTAAACTTTCAGCTCATACAATGAGAAAACTGATCAGAGATGCAGCCAAGAAGCCCATGATCACTCTGGATGAACTGCAGAGATCTACAGCTGAGGTGGGAGACTCTGTCCATAGGACAAAACGAACAGTGGTATACTGCACAAATCTTGCCTTTATGGAAGAGTGGCAAGAAGAAAGCCATTTCTTAAAGATATCCATAAAAGTGTCGTTTAAATTTTGCCAAAAGCCACCTGGGAGACACACCAAACATGTGGAAGAAGGTGCTGTGGTCAGATGAAACCAAAATCGAACTCTTTTGGCAACAATGCAAAACGTTATGTTTGGCGTAAAAGCAACACAGCTCATCACCCTGAACACACCATCCCCGCAAAACATTCAAACATGGTGGTGGCAGCATCATGGTTTGGGCCTGCTTTTCTTCAGCAGGGACAGGGAAGATGGTTAAAATTGATGGGAAGATGGATGGAGCCAAATACAGGACCATTCTGGAAGAAAACCTGATGGAGTCTGCAAAAGACCTGAAGACCTGGGAACGGGAGGAGATTTTGTCTTCCAACAAGACAATGATCCAAAAACATAAAGCAAAAATCTACAATGGAATGGTTCACAAATAAACATATCCAGGTGTTACAGGCCAAGTCAAAGTCCAGACCTGAATCCAATCGAGAATCTGTGGAAAGAACTGAAAACTGCTGTTCACAAACGCTCTCCATCCAACCTCACTGAGCTCGAGCTGTTTTGCAAGGAGGAATGGGCAAAAATGTCAGTCTCCGATGTGCAAAACTGATAGAGACATACCCCAAGCGAACTTACAGCTGTAATCGCGCACAAAGGTGGCGCTACAAAGTATTAACTTAAGGGGGCTGAATAATTTTGCACGCCCAATATTTCAGTTTTTTATTTGTTTAAAAGGTTTGAAATATCCCATAAATTTCGTTCCACTTCATGATTGTGTCCCACTTGTTGTTGATTCTTCACAAAAAATTACAGTTTTATATCTTTATGTTTGAGGCCTGAAATGTGGCAAAAGGTTGAAAAGTTCAAGGGGGCTGAATACTTTCGCAAGGCACTGTAATATTTGTGATTCCTTAGCCTTAGCTACAGGTGTCCCAATTTGTTTTACCATAGTCAGGAGATTAACAGTCTGACATGGTACGTGTTCCATTATAATTTGTAAACAAATACATACTTTTAGGCTGCAACAAAAATATGTCAGCCAAAGAGTGATTTTTATCAAGTCGCACAACTTTAAAGCCCGTGTGGCTTCAATTTCAAATAGACATTTTCAAATGTCTGCCTAACACATTTTCAGGACACACAGATGAAAGGAAGGAAAAAAAACAATGAACATTTCCCTTTCTTATCTAGTTCAGGATCCTAAGGATCTGAATACACTCACATCATAAGAATGGTGAACTTTCCTGGGATAACCACTCAATCATTTCTCTAAAGGAAAAAACTAGTTTACCAGAGAGCTTGATTTGAAGAACAAAACTTCACTAAACCCAAATTATTGCTCCTGAATCAACTAAATATTAAATTTTCTTCCCTTGTATAATTAGCACAACTATTTTCGAAACGTTATTTCTGTTAACCGTGCTGTTTTTGCATCTAATTTGATCTGTCTATCGTGTGGGGAGTGTTTGTAGCGTGCAAAAAGCATGTCTTCATTGCATGCATGTGTATGTACGTGTATGTCTGTATGAACTGTTTTTAGGGATCTGGCAGTCCCAGCATCGAGGAAGACTGCAGAGCCAGTTTCATATTCACAAACGCTTATTGGTTGTTAGGTTGCATGCAGTCAGAGGCAGGGCTGATTACAGACGCCGCCTTAGTGAGGTCATTTTAGCCACACTGTAATTAACAAAAGTGGTTACGTCAGTTCAGCATCATTACGAGAAATTCTCAATCCGTCAGGTGTTGAGGTTAAATCAATGTTAAAAGTGCACATTAAGTCACTACCTAAACCAAATAAGTGGACATAATTCTACACCAAGAATTGTTTTTCCCATGTACAGGAGAGAGGAACAGAGAATTGTTCTCTTACTGTTTGACCTGCAACCCCAATTGACCAAATAGAATGACCAAATAATCTTCAGTGTCAAATCTATAGCTCTAATAATCTAATAATTAGTAATAATAATTAATAAATAATAAATAATTAATAATAAAGTTATGTGAGTGGAACCCCTTTAACTTTACACTCAGTAGTAGGCATTTCTCTTGTAGTTTTCAGAAGATAACATACTATAATGGTTTAACTGAATAGATTATTTTTCAGAACTTTCTAACCTATCAATTGTCCCTAATAGCAAAAACAGTGTATTCGCATTCTTTCATTGCATGAAGCGAGTGTGTGTGTCAGCACTACCTTCCTCATCAGCTGTTGGACTCAGTCAAACAGAGGGACAAGTGTTCTCTGTCGGAGGTGTTTTTTTGCTTTTTCTTCGGGCAGTTACATACCCAATGTCCAAAGTCCTTGCAATACCAACACTGGTCTGGGTTCTAGGGCTCAGCATTTTTGCCCACAGTACCCGCCTCGGCCTCTCTCTGGCTCGACCACGTCCTGGGGCGTTTTTTGGAGCGCCTTTTCGGTGCTCAATTTCGCCACCAAGCGCCCACCGTGTTGTAACATGCAGACAAACGCTTCAAACATGGTTTTCTCACGTACTCGTTGGTCTTTCCACCCAATGCAGGTGTGACGGATGCTGTCAGTCCTGTCCCAGAGTTGAGTCTGTGTCCTCTTCGTCCCTCCGTTTCTCCAGCTTGACTTCCTGATTTTTAGAGAACGCTCAGAACATGGTCTTTGGTTAGAACTGATCAGGAGGTTATTGGTGCATGTGTGTTTTTGTATTCTTCCCTGAATCACTATTTTATCTATATTTTAAAACATTCTTTGTTTTTCCTGTACTCAGTAGCTTTAAATCCTCTGTCTTAATTTTGTTTCAGTTTTCTCAGCTCTGCTACACTCAGGGAACCATTTGGCGGAAAGCCAAAGCTTTTTGACTAGTATGACAGACATCGCAAACAATCCGGTCCATATTTATGAATCATTTCACCCACTATGGGTCCAGTTGCATCACTGGGACGGGGAATTTCTTCTTCCATGATTGACCCTTGGACCTTATAGTATACTATGTCTTGGTCGATGTGATCGTCATCACACAGCGAGGTTAGTTATTCGGGTAACTTTCGTGAAATCCCACGTACAGCCCAGCGGACAAAATCAAATTAATAGTCAAATAACTCGACCTATTTAGTATGTTTTGACTTGTTGCAGTCTGTCTCTAAATAATCAAGAGGCTCTCTTAGAGTAACGGTACAACCCAGACCGTCCTGCAGGTTGTCCTTAAAGGGTCCAGCACTCGTTTAGAGTATAGACTATTTGTTTTTGTTCAGTTTCGTAGATACATTTTTAGGCCTTGCCTACTCTGCCAGTTCTCTTACTGGTCTTGTCCATCAATTGTCTTATCACCATATGAGAATTCAATCATAAATTTGTCCGTGTCTGCCAAAAGATGTCATTCATAACCTCAGTTATATCTTTGTTACCCAAAATGACCCACAACACATATCAAAACTCACTTCCCAAAAGTCAGAATTAGTTTAATTCATTCTCTTTAGTTAAGAGAATGATTTCGCCAATTATTCATTACTTAATTCGTTTAGCAACGGTTGCTTGTTTAGAATGTTTGTTCAAAACCTTGAATTCATAATCCAATTGTAATTAATCAATTTTATCTTACCGTGCTGCTTGAAATCTCTTCCTGTTCGTTTTTGACGGAGTGGAAAACAGTCAAGAGCGCTCCGTGGGCCTAACCCTCTTCTCTCTGAAAAACCTTTTTAAAGGTTTAGAGGTATGAGGCAGGTGATTTTTGATCCCTGGATAGCCAGTCATCAGCGACCCACCGGAGCTCTTTTCTCTGTTAACTCATCCGTCCTGCCGGACAACGCCAAAATGTGGCGGAAGTTTTCCTATGAAGCAGCAAGGTTTAGTGATATCCATGATAAAATCAAAACGAATAACGACTGTTTGAGAATTAAACCAAAGTTTGGTCTTTGAGTATTTATTTACATTTGCAAATGGAGAAAATACAGTTTCACAAGTACCGCAGCACGTCTGAAAAAGTCTTCTAATCCACACATCATATAGTGAAAACCTCTGTTAAGCCACCCCTCTAAATGTATCTTTTAACATGGCCATAGTTGATCACCTTCCCCTCTGCTCCTGTTCTTTTCATTAGCCTAAACAACAGTTTATCTCAGGAGGCAGAAGGAGACACGGTTCAGACAGTTCTATGGCCTTCTTCACTGCTAAAAGTTAAAACAAATGAGAAGCTGGAGTTCCTCAAAAAAAAACTCTACTAGGCTGAAAGTTCACGGTTACCAGCTATTTCACTTGGAGCCTTTTGAATTTACACATGAAGAAGCTAAATCTTGTGGCGTTATAAAACAATTAGGGCTGTCAAAATTAACGCGTTAATTTTTGCGTTAATTTTTTTATATTTAACTCTATGTATATTTAAATACTACTTTGGTTACTTTTTAAGTCAACAGAACAGATAAATAGATAATGATTCAATATTTTCTCACCTCTAGTTTATTTCTGGCAGTACAGAGAAGATTTGAAACCCCATTTAGACCTTCATCAGGGTAAATTGTATTTACAGAAGACAAGATTGATTAAATACATAAAATATGACAAATTTAAATATATTGTAGAATACATTTTTTAAAGCAATACAAGCCAACAGATTAACACTATTAAAGGGCAGCTCCACTAATTTTACACAGATTACTTTTACAGGTCTAGTTGCATAGAAGAATATTGCATGGAATCAATAAAAATCACTGACTGTTGTGATGTGATGTTTTGACCCTGGGATTTTAAGGTGGCCTGTTTCCATGCCAACAGAGACGCAAGTTGTGGTTGCCATGGAGACGAGCCCCACAGAGTTCCTGGAACTGATGCATGTTGACGGCACGACATTCTACTTCCTGCCTCACCTCTTGACTTGTAGCCAGCGTCACCTGATAGCATGACTGACACACACACACACACACAAACACTGCTGCAGGCCCTTAGCAGTGATGTTTTGAGGATTATATATAACCATCGCAACACTGAAAACAATCTGTAATATCTATGCTGTGAACAGCACTTTGTTTGTCCTCAACAGAAAATCATGTACAGGTTTTAATACTTGACTTGACTTATGAGTATTAAGCAATTAAATTTAATATTTAATCAGTCCCTTGGGCGACGTACAGTGCCTTGCGAAAGTATTCGGCCCCCTTGAACGTTTCGACCTTTTGCCACATTTCAGGCCTCAAACATAAAGATATTAAACTGTAATTTTTTGTGAAGAATCAACAACAAGTGGGTCCCAATTATGAAGTGGAACGAAATTCATTGGCTATTTCAAACTTTTTTAACAAATAAAAAACTGAAAAAGTGGGCGTGCAAAATTATTCAGCCCCTTTACTTTCAGTGCAGCAAACTCTCTCCAGAAGTTCAGTGAGGATCTCTGAATGATCCAATGTTGACCTAAATGACTAATGATGATAAATAGAATCCAGCTGTGTGTAATCAAGTCTCGTGATAAATGCACCTGCTCTGTGATAGTCTCAGAGGTCCGTGTAAAGCGCAGAGAGCATCATGAAGAACAAGGAACACACCAGGCAGGTCCGAAGAAACTGTTGTGGAGAAGTTTATAGCCGGATTTGGATACAAAAGATTTCCCAAGCTTTAAACATCCCAAGGAGCACTGTGCAAGCGATAATATTGAAATGGAAGGAGTATCAGACCACTACAAATCTACGAAGACCCGGCCATCCCTCTAAACTTTCAGCTCATACAATGAGAAGACTGATCAGAGATGCAGCCAAGAGGCCCATGATCACTCTGGATGAACTGCAGAGATCTACAGCTGAGGTGGGAGACTCTGTCCATAGGACAACAATCAGTCGTATACTGCACAAATCTGGCCTTTATGGAAGAGTGGCAAGAAGAAAGCCATTTCTTAAAGATATCCATAAAAATTAGCTGGGAGACTTCTTCTAAACGAGGGCGCACATGTAAGTAGTTCGTTGGTAGATTATGGTGAGCTTGTGTGTGTTGTAGCAGTGCCTTGCTATTGAGAACGAGGTAGCATGCTAGCGTTAGCCGCTAGCATGCTAACGGTTGCGTTTAGCCAGCTTGTTTCGGCTTGTGACATAGAAAGCCGTGCAGATTTTGAACAGCTCACCCGGAGACTGAAAGAAGGACACATTCAGAAACCGTATCTCACTCAAAACAGCATGGATGGATTTTTTTCAAAGTTTGTATGCGTGTGGAAGTGTCACGGGGCGGAAGTGGATGTTTTTATTTGAGCATGCTTTTATTGGGTTGCTGTGTTTTATGGTTTTTATCTTCTTTTTATTGCATGCTTTTATTTTGAAATGTGTGAGTGTGATAACAGTTACTGAGGACGTGTTACTGGCCGGAGTTTTTCTGTTGCAGGTTATACCCGGGGAAGGCTGCACAAGGAGAGGAAGCTGGTTGCCAGCAGAACCCTGTGGACTTTGTAAAGTCATGACTCCCGTCCTGTTTGGACTGTTTTAGTTGATTTTTTAGTTAGTTGGTTTTAGTTTTTTTTAAATCCTTTTTTTTTTTTTTACTTGTTTTATTTGTTTTTTTTTTTTTTGAACAAAGGATTTTTTAATCTTTTAACTGTTGTAGTTTTAAAGCGATCCTAGGCCTCAAACAAAACCTAGGTGGCGTTGGCGGCCCTTTTTACCCCCATATTTATATATTTTACCATTTTATATATTGGATATTTTAGCTTTAACGTGCCAAAAAGGCGAGGCCCGGCTGAACTACACCCAGAGACCGCGGGCTGGGCAATGCTTCCCAGTCCCCGCAAAAGACTTGCACGCCCTTAGGCCAACCGTCACCCAAGATGTTTGTGTGGGAAGAGAGGAAGAAGGACGAGAGGAAAAGAGGAGCAGCCGGAGAAGCCATGGTGACACAGAGGTACGAGGAGGAACAAGAAGCTACAGCAGTATGGGGACACCAGGGTAAATTTTGGACAAACTTTCAGTTAGTTATAGGGACTTAATATGTTGCAGGGACTGCCAACTTTTAAGTGTGGGGAGATGTCGCGGGGCGGAAGTGGATGTTTTTATTTGAGCATGCTTTTATTGGGTTGCTGTGTTTTATGGTTGGCTGTGGTTTTTATTTTCTTTTTATTGCATGCTTTTATTTTGAAATGTGTGAGTGTTTTTAATTTCGGTCACTTCCGCCATTGAACATGTATTTAGTTAAAAAAGCAAGACAGCGGCTGCTGCTGCAAAAGAGAGAGAATTGGTGTGGGAGAAAATTGCTGATCGAGTCAATGCGTACGCATTCACAGTGTATTAATTTCATATTTAATCACAGTTAACTTATAATATTAGCATACTGGTGAAAACTGGAATTGTATTACACCTATAATTTCATTTAGGTGCAATCCTGCGGGCGAAAAAGTAAACTATACTAATCCCATTCTGAGGCTGCAGCACCATGATCATTAACAGAACTATAATTTATAATGATGTATTTCTTTTTAATGGCTCTACTGTCCAGGGAACACTACAAAAACGTTTAAAAACGTTTCAGAGCGAGTCACACTTTTCTGATTGCTCTGCATACAGTGGCTTTACTATTACAGTAGCCTATGATCCGCTACACTGTTGTAAAGAAAACTGCTGTTTGCAAAAAACGTAATGCGATACAAAGAATCTGCTGGGATGTTAAAGCCTGTCCACGATGGTTGATGTTAGTGATATGAGGACGGATAAGGTATCTACATATCTAATGGACTGTGTATTAAAAAATACCTCTCAAATCGGTTATGTGGAAATGAAAATACATCTAGTCAGGACTCAATACCGACATAAACTCTCTGTGAATTAATACAGCTTTTTCATCAATGGGATCGTCGACAAAAGGACATGATATGTTTGAGAAAAAAACGTTTTATAATCTGCCTAATATAAACCAATACGTTTTTTTATTCATGCAGAGAAAACTGCATTAAAATGCGCCTGATACAGACTGAATGAATGAGGAAATGAGAGAAACTCAATTCTTTTCCCCCGTTTTCTTCAGCAGGTTATGTTCACAGACTCAGTTACCATAGTAACTGACTCCGAGGTTAAGTTACCTCTCTTTCTGGAACAGAAAACCCAGAGTTTCCCTAATCTCACGGTTAACCAACTCAGAGTTTTCACTAAACCTGCTTTCTGGAACGGGCCTCTGCTCTCCCCCGGAACAAAGGACCTGTTTTTAATCTTTTACCTGTTGTAGTTTTAAAGAGGTCCTAGGCCTCAAGCAAAACCAGGTGGCGTTGTCGGCCCTTTTTACCCCCATATTTATATATTTTACCATTTTTATATATTGGATATTTTAGCTTTAACGTGCCAAAAAAAAAATGTATTACAGAAGCACCAGAGACACAAAATAACAACCCAAATCCCAGATAAAGTGATTTTTTTCATAATATGGGCACTTTAAATAAATGGTGAAGCGTATAACCAAATTACCTGAATATACTGTATGTGTGTTGTTTCTTGTAATGAAGGCATTTGGTCTGGAGACCAGCACAGAGATCTGCCCAGACAAAGATCAGCTAGGAAGACAGGCCAGCCATGTGTTCCCAGAACTACTGAGAAGGTGAAAAATAACAAATTAAACAACTTTTTGACCAAATCTCAAAAGTAAGTATTTGATTTGTCTGAGATATTCTATGATTGTTAAGTGGTGTGTGACTGAGAAGAAAGCCACCACACAGTAAAAAGCTTTTGCCCTGATGAGGGAGCCCGGACCAATGTTTGTATTGCTTAAGGCTTTATTCATTCACAGCCCGGTCTCATGGAAGTTCGTGTAAATGTGACGTTATTTGAATCTATTGATACGTGTTCACGGAGACGTTTTTGTCGTTTTTTACGTGGTGGACAACACGAAAATGTGAAGTAATGTATTTCAATGGGAAGCATATTTCGTGGCCACAGAACGAAATTGTAGGGAGTAATATAAAAAGCCGAAAATCCGCGTAGGGAGGTTGTTCGGGGTGGTGGATGGGTCAAACAACACAGGACTTTCACCCGGGCGAGCGGGTCGCGTCCCGTTTGCGGCGCCCTTTCCCCGGCGCCCTTTCCCGGCGTTTAAGGCGCCCTTTCTCCGGCGTTTAAGGCGCCCTTTCCCCGACATTTAAGGCGCCCTTTCCCCGGCGTTTAAGGCACCCTTTCTCCGGCGTTTAAGGCGCCCTTTCCCCGGCGTTTAAGGCGCCCTTTCTCCGGTGTTTAAGGCGCCCTTTCCCCGTAAGTTTTTTCCTAAACCCAACCTCTGCCATCCCGTTATTGTGGGGCGTCCCCAGCGGGCCGCCTCGCGGGCCGTCTCGCGGGCGCCTCCCGGCTTATGGAGCGTCCTGTTCGGCCGCCTCCCGGCGGGTCCCCAGCAGGCCGCCTCGCGGGCGCCTCCCGGCTTATGGAGCGACCTTTTCGGCCGCCTCCCTGCGTCCTTTCCCCGAGAAAATAATGTGACATTTACACGTAAAAAATAACGTGACAGTTACACGTAAGAAATAACGTGACAGTTACACGTAAAAAACGAGAACAACGTCTCCGTGAACACGTATCAATAGATTAAGAATAACGTGGACATTTACACGAACTGCCGTGAGACCGGGTTGTCATTCACAGTCAGGTGTATAATAGCAGCTTTGCGCATAGTGTCATTTATTGTCGTTTAGAAGAGAAATAGGAAATGGTTGAGGGGTTTTGTAGATAAGATATGATAAATGGTTTGACAAACTGTACTCGGTTGTTGACACAGATAGTACAGGGAAGTGAACTTGACATATGTAACTCTCATAGATCAATAGATTCATTCTTTGAATTAAAGGAATACTTCACCCTCAAAATGATCATTTGTATATAACATGTTTACCCTGTGTTAAAATGAATTCTTTTCTCTCATGCTTCCATGGTGACCAAAGAGTTTTCTTCGTTTTTGGATTCTTCATTCACCATGAGGCATGCAAGAAAAACAGCTTATTCAAGGTAACATGTTGAGTAATGGATATACATTTTACGGTGAAGTATTCATTTAAGATTATCATTCATGTTTTGTTTTCATCTTTTAATAGTTACAGATTCCAAAGGCAAGCACCAGACTGTATGTTTTTGACATCTTCCAGAACAGCTAGTTTAAATACTTCTTGCATTGTGCCTCTGCTAATATCAATCATTTTTATATATTCAGGAAGTGTTTTATACAACTAATATAAATGATCAACTTTTCACTTTATGTTGTATTTTTTGTTTTCACATGTTTTATGGACGATCTCAACAATTAATGTATATATAATTCTATATGCTTTAAATATGAAAATTAAAGAATTTATTAAATAACACAAAATGAACACAATAGACATGTGTCTTTTATTCCTCTTTTATAAGTCTGATAGACTTACATCAGAAGAATAAATAACAATTTTTGTGAAAAAAATATTTGAGATCAATATTTGAATATATAAATCAGTGATGTTGAGGAGGTATACATTATGTCTGCACGTAAAAAGATAAAAGCAAGGAAAAAATAAATGACTGATGCATACTATCCTAAGGATTACAAATTTTTAATGCTTTCTGTATTCTGTTTCTTGTGTTTGGCCCTGCAAAGCACTTTCATGATTGTGTAAAGTGCTTTATGAATATTTGAATTACTTAAACACATGACATTTTTATTATACATTTCTACCATTTACAGTCTATGATTTCTACTTCTTCCACACCTTAATCCACGTTTAATCATTTATGTATGCCTCAAGCCCATGTTATGGAAATATTTTGAAGTTAACCTGTGCAAAGAATATATTGGACTTCCTTCTCCGTATTAAAAAAGTTCAAGGTGTTGTTTAATACCAGAGCCCCTAACAAACAACATATACATAGTGCTTTTTATCCAATGAATTGGAAAAATACATGAAAATGTTCATAAGATCAAATGGATTTACATTAAATAAACATGACATTTTGTCATTCAGTTATACCACATTAATTTCCCTGATTCAAGGTACAACTGTCATACACTTGGTATAGTTGCCAGTCTTTTCATTGTAGTGTGCAAGTAATTTGATAATTAAAGGAACACGCTGACTTATTGGGAATTTAGCTTATTAACCGGAACCCCCAGAGTTAGACAAGTCGATACATACCCTTCTCATCTCCGTGCGTGCTGTAAAGCTGTCTGATGTCTCCAGCGGCATCAGCCCATCACAGAACAGGCAGGTGAATGGTTCCAGTAATCCTGCTGCTCCGAATAAGTGACAAAATAATGCCAACATGTTCCTATTTACATGTTGTGATTGGTAGAGTCACAGCGTGTACAAAAAACAACGTTAACATAAGACACAGCCATCTTCTAACCGTAAACAAACCGGGAACTATATTCTCAGGCGGAAGAATATAGTACTTGGGCAAAGTGATATGGTCGCAGCAAGCCTGTCTGAGAATATAGTTCCCGGTTTGTTTACTGTTAGAAGATGGCTGTGTCTCATGTTACGTTGTTTTTTGTACACGCTGTGACTCTACAAATCACAACATGTAAATAGGAACATGATGGCGTTATTTTGTCACTTTTGTCACAATTTGGAGCAGTAGGCTAGTTGGAACCAGTTACCTGCAGGATCTGTGCTGGGCTAAGCTAATGCTAGAGCCGTCAGACAGCGTTACAGCACACACGGAGATGAGAAGGGTATGTATCGACTTGTCTTACTCTGGGGTTACGGTGAATAAGCTAAATTCCCAATAAGTCAGCATGTTCCTTTAAGCCAAATGGACATCTCCACTATTCATATTTCTGGGAATTAAAGCCATCAGTGTGATAATGAAAATATTGTTTGGAGATTATACAGTGAAATATGTCTTAATGTTGTTTAGTAGAGGGTTGTTTTTTTGACACTGATGATGAAGATATGTAAAAGGGGACTGAGCCTAAAATCTGAACCTCTGTGTTCAAAAAAAAAAATCAAAAAAAACTTTCTTGCACCTTCAATTCAATTTTATTTATAGTATCAAATCATAACAGGAGTTATCTCGAGACACTTTACAGATAGAGTAGGTCTAGACCACAATCTATAATTTACTAAGCCCCAACAATTCTAATAATTCCCCCAAGAGCAAGCAGTGGTGAGGAAAAACTCCCTATTAGGAAGAAACCTCGGACAGACGCAGGCTCTTGGTAGGCGGTGTCTGACGGTGCCAGTTGGGGATGTGATGAACATTGGCAATAATAGTCACATTAAAGATAATGGAACAGTGACTTCAAATGGTAGTCATAGTAGTTCATGTCATATCAGGGTGCTGCAGGGCGTTACGGGTGTTTTGGTAAATGGTGTGTTCAAAAAAAAAAAGGGGGAAAAGAGCTTTAAGCAACTGTAACCCTTTGAATGTTTGTCACGGTGATCGTGTAGGCTGTTGCATTCAGAAGCTGTTCTCTGAAAAACTTAATGGAGAAAAAACAGAATAAACATCAGAAGATCCACCTCATTCACTTCATCCCACAATGTATCTTGTGTACATGCATTACCGTTGATATGTCATTAATGTTAGTTGAAGAGCCTTCACAAAAATGGTTATTTTACACAATCTGATTAACATACCTGTTTCACACCTTCAGTGATGGTTTCATTGCTGACCACTCCAATAGAAGTTATCTTCATCTGTAGATGTACCAGTGATTCCAAGCCTGTAGGGATATAAAACAAACATTACATGTGTAAATTGATTAAAAAAAAACTGGGATTTGTGTATGTCAATGTAAAGTAATGTCAATGTAAAATAATTCTGTATTTGTGAGTTGTTGGGGCAGGTGTGTCCTTAAACATACCATTGTTACATGCATATTCATATATTTAACCAAGCTATAAAATGCATTTCAACTGCCTAATGATTTGGCTCTTAATCCATTTAAATGTTGAACTCACTTGTCGAGTAAATTGACAATAATTATAGTTTCAATTTGTGACCCATCAAATTGGAAGACGTGTTTGGTAAAAAATATCTATGTCAGGATGAGTTTAACCCTTCATTTATTGCTTTGAGCCATACATATTTTGTGAAAATCCTGTTTTACAACAAAGAGAGTGAATGAAAAAGGAAAATTAAAATGGATTACAAATAATATACCTTGGGCCGCAGTTGTTGTTAGAGCAGCTGTGGTTGTCGATCTGATTGTCGTTGGGGCAGCTGTGGTTGTCGTTGGGGCAGCTGTGGTTGTCGTTGCTGCAGCTGTGGTTGTTGTTGCTGCTTCTGTGGTTGTTGGGCCAGCTGTGGTTGTTGTTGCTGCAGCTGTGGTTGTTGTTAGGGCAGCTGAGGTTGTTGTTGCTGCAGCTGTGGTTGTTGTTAGGGCAGCTGTGGTTGTTGTTGCTGCTTCTGTTGTTGTTGTTGTTGTTGGGGCAGCTGTTGTTAGAGCAGCTGTGGTTGTCGTTGGTGCTTCTGTGGTTGTTGTTGGGGCTGCTGTGGTTGTCGCTGCTTCTGTGGTTGTTGTTGGAGCAGCTGTGGTTGTCGTTGCTGCTTCAGTGGTTGTTGTTGTGGCAGCTGTGGTTGTTGTTGGAACAGCTGTGGTTGTTGTTGGAACAGCTGTGGTTGTCGTTGCTGCTTTGGTGGTTGTTGTTGGAGCAGCTGTGGTTGTCAGTAGAGCAGCTGTGGTTGTTGTTGCTGCATCTGTTGTTGTTGGGGCAGCTGTGGTTGTTGTTGCTGCTTCTGTTGTTGTTGTTGTTGGGGCAGCTGTCGTTACAGCAGCTGTGGTTGTCGTTGGTGCTTCTGTGGTTGTTGTTGGGGCAGCTGTGGTTGTCGCTGCTTCGGTGGTTGTTGTTGTGGCAGCTGTGGTTGTTGTTGCTGCATCTGTCGTTGTTGTTGGGGCAGCTGTGGTTGTCGTTGCTGCTTCTATGGTTGTTTGAGCAGCTGTGGTTGTCGGTAGAGCAGCTGTGTTTGTCGTTACTGCGTCTGTTGTTTGGGCAGCTGTGGTTGGTGTTGGAGCAGCAGTGGTTGTGGTTGCTTCTGTGGTCGTTGCTGGGGCACCTGTGGTTGTCGTTGCTGCTTCTGTTGTTGGGGCAGCTGTCGTTAGAGCAGCTGTGGTTGTCGTTGCTGCAACTGTGGTTGTCGTTGCTGCTTCTGTGGTTGTCATTGCTGCTTCTGTGGTTGTCGTTGGGGCAGCTGTGGTAGTCGTTGCTTCTGTGGTTGTTGTTGGGGCAGCTGTGGTTGTCGTTGCTGCTTCTGTGGTTGTTGTTGGAGCAGCTGTGGTTGTTGTTGCTGCTTCTGTGGTTGTTGTTGGGGCAGCTGTGGTTGTCGTTCCTTCAGCTGTGGTTGTCGCTGCTTCTGTGGTTGTTGTTGGCGCAGCAATGGTTGTCGGTGGAGCAGCTATGGTTGTCGTTGCTGCTTCTGTGGTTGTTGTTGGGGCAGCTGTGGTTGTTGTTGCTGCAGCTGTTGTTGTCGTTGCTGTTTCTGTCGTAGTTGTTAGGGCAACTGTGGTTGTCATTGCTGCTTCTGTGGTTGTTGTTGGGGCAGCTGTGCTTGTTGTTGGAACAGCTGTGGTTGTCAGTAGAGCAGCTGTGAATGTTGTTGCTGCTTCTGTTGTTGTCGTTGGGGTAGCTGTGGTTGTCGTTGCTGCTTCTGTTGTCGTTAGAGCAGCTGTGGTTGTCGTTGCTGCCACTGTGGTTGTCGTTGCTGCTTCTGTGGTTGTCGTTGGGGCAGCTGTGGTTGTCGTTGCTGCTTCTGTTGTCATTAGAGCAGCTGTGGTTGTCGTTGCTGCAACTGTGGTTGTCGTTGCTGCTTCTGTGGTTGTCGTTGGGGCAGCTGTGGTTGTCGTTGCTGCTTCTGTTGTTGTTAGAGCAGCTGTGGTTGTCGTTGCTGAAACTGTGGTTGTCGTTGCTGCTTCTGTTGTTGTTGTTGGGGCAGCTGTGGCTGTTGTTGCTGCTTCTGTCGTTGTTGGAATAGCTGTGGTTGTCGGTGGAGAAGCTATGGTTGTTGCTGCTTCTGTGGTTGTTGTTGGGGCAGCTGTGGTTGTCGTTGCTGCTTCTGTAGTTGTTGTTGGAGCAGCTGTGGTTGTCGTTGCTGCTTCTGTGGTTGTTGTTGTGGCAGCTGTGGTTGTTGTTGCTGCATCTGTCGTTGTTGTTGGGGCAGCTGTGGTTGTCGTTGCTGCTTCTGTGGTTGTTTGAGCAGCTGTGGTTGTCGGTAGAGCAGCTGTGTTTGTCGTTACTGCGTCTGTTGTTTGGGCAGCTGTGGTTGGTGTTGGAGCAGCAGTGGTTGTGGTTGCTTCTGTGGTCGTTGCTGGGGCACCTGTGGTTGTCGTTGCTGCTTCTGTTGTTGGGGCAGCTGTCGTTAGAGCAGCTGTGGTTGTCGTTGCTGCAACTGTGGTTGTCGTTGCTGCTTCTGTGGTTGTCATTGCTGCTTCTGTGGTTGTCGTTGGGGCAGCTGTGGTTGTCGTTGCTTCTGTGGTTGTTGTTGGGGCAGCTGTGGTTGTCGTTGCTGCTTCTGTGGTTGTTGTTGGAGCAGCTATGGTTGTTGTTGCTGCTTCTGTGGTTGTTGTTGGGGCAGCTGTGGTTGTCGTTCCTTCAGCTGTGGTTGTCGCTGCTTCTGTGGTTGTTGTTGGCGCAGCAATGGTTGTCGGTGGAGCAGCTATGGTTGTCGTTGCTGCTTCTGTGGTTGTTGTTGGGGCAGCTGTGGTTGTTGTTGCTGCAGCTGTTGTTGTTGTTGCTGTTTCTGTGGTAGTTGTTAGGGCAACTGTGGTTGTCGTTGCTGCTTCTGTGGTTGTTGTTGGGGCAGCTGTGGTTGTTGTTGGAACAGCTGTGGTTGTCAGTAGAGCAGCTGTGATTGTTGTTGCTGCTTCTGTTGTTGTCGTTGGGGCAGCTGTGGTTGTCGTTGCTGCTTCTGTTGTCGTCAGAGCAGCTGTGGTTGTCGTTGCTGCAACTGTGGTTGTCGTTGCTGCTTCTGTGGTTGTCGTTGGGGCAGCTGTGGTTGTCGTTGCTGCTTCTGTTGTCGTTAGAGCAGCTGTGGTTGTCGTTGCTGCAGCTGTGGTTGTCGTTGCTGCAGCTGTGGTTGTCGTTGCTGCTTCTGTTGTTGTTAAACACTGTGCGTTGTTGTTGCTTAAACTGTGGTTGTCGTTGCTGCTCTGTGGTTGTTGTTTGGCTGCAGCTGTGTGTATGTTGTTGTTGTTGCTTTTGTTGTAACGAAAGCTGTTGGTTGTTAAGCTGTTTTGTCTGTGGTTGTCGTTAGGGCAGCTGTGGTTGTCGTTGCGCTTCTGTTGTTGTTAGAGCAGCTGTGGTTGTCGTTGCTGAAACTGTGGTTGTCGTTGCTGCTTCTGTGGTTGTTGTTGGGGCAGCTGTGGCTGTTGTTGCTGCATCTGTCGTTGTTGGAATAGCTGTGGTTGTCGGTGGAGAAGCTATGGTTGGTGCTGCTTCTGTGGTTGTTGTTGGGGCAGCTGTGGTTGTCGTTGCTGCTTCTGTTGTCGTTAGAGCAGCTGTGGTTGTCGTTGCTGCAACTGTGGTTGTCGTTGCTGCAGCTGTGGTTGTCGTTGCTGCTTCTGTTGTTGTTAGAGCAGCTGTGGTTGTCGTTGCTGAAACTGTGGTTGTCGTTGCTGCTTCTGTGGTTGTTGTTGGGGCAGCTGTGGCTGTTGTTGCTGCTTCTGTCGTTGTTGGAACAGCTGTGGTTGTCGGTGGAGAAGCTATGGTTGTTGTTGCTGCTTCTGTGGTTGTCGTTGGGGCAGCTGTGGTTGTCGTTGCTGCTTCTGTTGTTGTTAGAGCAGCTGTGGTTGTCGTTGCTGAAACTGTGGTTGTCGTTGCTGCTTCTGTGGTTGTTGTTGGGGCAGCTGTGGCTGTTGTTGCTGCATCTGTCGTTGTTGGAATAGCTGTGGTTGTCGGTGGAGAAGCTATGGTTGGTGCTGCTTCTATGGTTGTTGTTGGGGCAGCTGTGGTTGTCGTTGCTGCTTCTGTAGTTGTTGTTGGAGCAGCTGTGGTTGTCGTTGCTGCTTCTGTGGTTGTTGTTGGAGCACCTGTGGTTGTCGTTGCTGCTTCTGTGGTTGTTGTTGGAGCAGCTGTGGTTGTCGTTGCTGCTTCTGTGGTTGTTGTTGGAGCAGCTGTGGTTGTCGGTGCTGCAGCTGTGGTTGTCGTTGCTGCTTCTGTGGTTGTTGTTGGGACAGCTGTGGTTGTCGTTGCTGCAGCTGTGGTTGTCGTTGCTGCTTCTGTGGTTGTTGTTGGGACAGCTGTGGTTGTCGTTGCTGCAGCTGTGGTTGTCGTTGGAGCAGTTGTTGGTGCTGCAGTTGTTGGGGCAGCAGATGTAGGGGCTGCAGTTGTTGGGGCAGTAGTAAGGTTAGCTTCTTAGTTAGCAGTTGACAGTAATAGAATATAGCAGCAATTTCTACAGTCAAAAATCGCAAATATAGGCTTTTAAACCAAATACTACTAACAAAAACTGTTTTAGGCAACTCAAAAGTTAATGCAAAAGTAGCGTAAAGCATTACAATTCAGAGACAGTAACATTGTAATGTAACTAAATACTCTCAAATGACAGTAACTAATAATCCATAATGTATTACATTTTGGAAGTAACTTGCCCAACACTGGTGGACATGTAGGCTACTACTTGCATGTGCATGTGTGTGTGGGTATAGGGAATGGAGGGAGGCCCATTCTTATTTTGTGCCCAGGGCCTGTGGTCATGATAATCCATCCCTGAATAGAATATTTAAATGTCTATGTCTATTTGTAACTAAGACTGCTACAAAGCACAAATCATTTTAAACCTTTTTTTTTTTTTTACTATCTTTTTAAAAGCCAGACAGTGGCACCTGATGCCGTCTGCCAGCCAGGATTTCTGTTATGCTTGTTTATTGTCCTACAAAATCCATAACAGAGGACCATTCAGGCAGTAAATGCCACATTGAAAATTAATCAAAGCAATTAACCAATAGTTGTTCTTTATTTACACTGTTGGAATTATGTTTACGTTGTTTTCAACCAACTACAATTTATTTTTTTAAAAGGAGAGATGAAGTGTAGGCAGTAACAGCTTTGAATATAAAAACAGACTGAATCCTAAAAAATCTTCTGAACACTTCTAATGTCTCCAGTCTACTGTGATACAATATTGTACCAAATAGCAATATTAGAATGTAAAATACAAACAATCAAAGACATAAAAATAGAACTTGAATAGTTACTTTGTCCAGAGGATGCATGTAAATATCCAAACAAAAATATCCAACAAAGGATTTTTCTTTCCATGATGACTGGTGTTACTTCTCACCACTCCAGGTACTAAGGGAAGTGTTTTGTCAGTGATTGTAAATTGTGCATAGTTTGTGAATTACTCCTCCCTCTGGATGGAGTGACAGGGCATTGGCAACAGAGGCTACTTTTTTATAACCTGAAAAACCAGGAAATAGACACAAAGTAAACAATTTTACAAAATGTAGGACTCTTTTAAATAAATCTGCAGTAACTTTACACCATGCAGCATTGGGTTGATAATCTAGTTTGTTTAAAACAAAATTTTATTGGCAAATAGTTTAATTGCTGTGTGAGTCACCTTCTAGTAAGTCATGTTTTGGAAGGTTTTTGAACCTTTACCCACTTGGTCTTTGTATGAATGTTTTACATCAGTAAAATTAGTCTTTTCTCAAAGAATTACATTTCACATTTTAAGTTATAGCCAAGATGGGAAATGCTTATTTACAGTAGCCGTAGTTTAGTCTTTTGGGTAGAATGTGTTTGATTACAATACAGATAAAGGGTTACTTACACCGAATGTGCTACTAACACCACAGGACCACATTCATAACCTTAAATCCTGTATGAAAATGGCAGAGCTTGAGAATTATCCTATATTTGTTATGATTTTTTTTTGTGTAAGGACTTCGTTAATGTGTTGTTACTATTCTTCAAACACAGTGGAAGACCTTTGCTCAGCCATAGATTTAATACACAGGCATTTGTTTCACCATGGGAATGATTAAGTAATGCATGACAAATAAGTAGGTAATTATTCATAGTTTAATTGTAGTTCTCCACTGAGGATCACCTTGGTTTTACAACTAACTATCAAGTGACAATAAATCAAACAGAAAGGAAAGTCATCAACCGTGAAAACTGTGAGACTTTCTTGTGCTCTTGGCAAAGCCAAACCATTACTGGAAAACCGCATCAATGTTGCCATACAGGTTTATTTATGTGATGCTATTTATCTTTTCATCTGCTCTCTGTCATGGAAAGCTGGAGAAATGTGGACCTGAGGATAGTTTTGATGATTTAATAAGAACACAAAAAATGAACAAAAACGCTAAGGATTCCTGGAAACAAGCAGGCAAAACAGAAATCCAAAAAATAAAGTCCATGTAAAACAGAAAGCACAGGAACTCTAACACGAACCTGGAAGACAAACAAACTGAAATCCAAACTGGAGACAAAACACAATGATCTGACACTGGACAGGCGGAAACACAAAGATTAAATACAGAGGGTAACGAAGTAACAAGAGGCAGATGACACAAGGGCTGGGAAACAGGTGAAAAACATCAGGCAATCACAAGAGTGGAGAAACCAAAAGACAGGAAGTAAAACAAGACACAACAAGACAGAAAACCAGACTGTCAAAATAAAACAGGAAACAGAGCAAAATACAAAACCATAACACTCTCTGCTTTGTGGTCAGTTCAAAGTCTACTATTTTACATTTTTACTTTGGCTCGTACACACCTTTCTTTTGTTTTGCATTTACACAGCAATGGCTGTGTTGGAACACCAGATTTATTTTCAGCACACAGAGAAAATAAAGAGCTGAGAGAGAGATTGTTGAAGGTAGATGTAGAGGAGTAGTCGTGAGCAGGTTGCAGACACTCAGAATGAGTCAAAGATGATGTTGAGAAGATGGGATTTTATTATTACTTTCCCAATTAAGGCCTGCAGGCAAAACAAACAATTAACAAAACCAAAATTAAAGAAAAAAGGAAAAAAAAATACTTTCACAAAAAATAAAATAAATTGACGTGTGAGTCAAAAATTGTTAAATGATACAAAGATACAGCTGTATACAAGTTGACTTTTTTAACTAGTCACCAGAGCCTTCCACAGACTTACATCCTCACTCCTCTAGCTCCCCCCAACATGCCCTGAATTTCTTTCAGTTATCCGGCTTCACTAACCCTAACAACCGCGGTCCCGCATAACCTGTGTCACGACGGTGGTTATCAACTAGTTCAGTCAACCCAGGGTTTCCCAATCCAGCGGCGCGCTCGTTCACATAAAAGAGGCGGTGATTGCACATCACGACCAATCGCAAACATCTACCATATAGGTGGTGGGCCGAACGCTGCTATCTGCTTTAGTTTTTGAAATGATCGATCCTCGGCGATAGAGTAGCTGCTTTTATCACACAAACTAAATAGTTTTTTTCTGAACACGTATCCGTTTGTTGGCAGTGTCAAGTCGATCATATTTTTTTAAAAACTATATTTACGTTAAATAAACGGATTAGGCAAACGCGAGGGAGTACTATACATCTAACCAATCAAAAAACGAATTCTATCATCACGTGACAAAAGTCAGCCAATAATAGTCGTTCAAAATAAAGTGCCGTACTACACGACTCTAGCGTAAGCACATGTGGTTTTCTAGCTAGCTAGCTACATCCATGAGCACATGCCATAACAGCGGGAGCATTTTCTATGGTGTAAAATCTTGAGGAAATCACCATAACATCTTCTCTAACGAAAACTACACAATCAAACATTTTCCAGCAGGAATCCTATCCGAAGTCGAGAAACATTAACAGCGGCATCCAAGATTCCAGGTGTAATGGCTCCGGTAAATAATGCTGTTTATACCTGTCTTATAACGTTAATGTTAGCTTAGTGCATGGACTCTGTAAACCGCTAACATATAACGTTATTCCGTTTTATGTTTGTATTTACAGGTAACGTTACATTTGTTTTGAGGGGATACAAAGCTAACGTGTTAGCATGTAAACGTTAGCTAGATGTAATGTTAGCTAGATGTAATGTTAGCAGTGTGCATGTTAACGTTAACGTAAACACAGTTATTCTATCAGGCTGTAGAGCCGGGAATTATATGAAAGACCATTACTAGACCGATTAAAGTGGAAAAGATAACATTTATCATATAAGTTTACATATACTAGCTACATCACCTAATGGCTAGTCATGGACCCCAGGAAGAGTAGCTTTTAGTTTATGGAAGATAATGGGGATCCAAATAAAACAAACAAATAGAGATAACATGTAACGTTATTAGCTAGCTACATAAGATTACATCAACTACAGATAACCTAACGTTACTAGCTAGGCATGGAAGAGATAACCTGTATTACATAGGTTTACATCAACAGCAGATATCCTAATAGCTAGTCATGGGAGAGATACCATTGTTTAAATAGCATTACATTACAATAGTTATCCTTAATGTTATACATTTTATCATCAAACAACAACAAAGCAATTAAACTAAATTTATTTTACATTTCTCTTTCCGCTTGCTAGAAAGACTCCTACACTGATACCTAATTTGGGATGTTCTCACAGTCGACTCAAAGACACATGTCTGTACATGGGAGCTCATTCAATTTGCATGTGCATCTCCCTTTGACACATTGTGTTTTTTTACAGGAGCAGTACACAAGCTCCAAGATGCCGACAGGGGCTGGGGGAAGTGTCATCCAGTCAATCCCAAAGAAGTCTCCCTCAATCTTCCAACCATGGGCCATTGGTGGTAGAACATCAGGCTGACTCTTCAGGGACCTTCTGTATATGGCTGCCTGGTAATTTGCCCGCTGGGTGTGGTTATGCAAGGCATCCCTGTTTGCTGGTAGACTTCTGTCTGTGCACTTTCCACTCTTGAACAGCTGAGACCTTGCATAATTGACATCCCTACAGTCTTTAAGGTCATAGAGTGCACAGGTAAAAGCTTCTGTAGCTTCATACAGCTCTGCTGGCAGTTGAAAAGCTGTTCCCAACCTACTCATTGTGGCACAATGGTCTTCGTTTGAAAGCAGTGTTTTAATTGCCTTCACTTTACCAACGCCATACAGAGCACTTACTGTATCACATCCAGTGAAACAGTGAAGTCCAATCAGAGCATCTGTTATTTTATCACCTAGGTGGCTCTGTATTTGCTGTACATGTATGGTGCATTTGTTTTCTCCTTTACCTGTGTGAAAGTAGACGTTTGCTCCAATTTCCTTGCAGAAAGAAATGGCCAATACAAACACATCAGTGTCAGGACTGTTGATCACAATATTTGTACTGTACTGTGAGGCATGCGCACAGTGAAGCAACAGCCGAGTGTCTGCCTCCTCCTGTATTGTAGACAATGCTGGCAGTGGTAACACCTCAAGGTCTGTGCCACTGTTGTTTATTCTGATTATGTGACACTCAGAGCCATGTCCAACTACCAATGTAATGTCCTCAATTTGATCTAGCCTAGACTTAGACCACAACTCAAAGAAAAACTGTTGCAGTTGCTCCTTGTTGTCACCACAAGACAAGAACTTGGACCATTGTTTCAGTGTTTTCTGGTCAGCCGAATATATTTTAGTCACCTGACATCCTTTTGTAGCTCGTCTGTCTCGTTCCGCGTTCTTTATGCTCATCTGTTTGTAGGTATCAGGGACAAAATGCACAACTTTTGATTTACTTGCTTTGGCTGCATTGATCAGGTAGATTGTTGGCAAATCTTCCAAATGTATTTTGGGGTTTCATGGCTTGTACCAGTGCCATTGCATCACACACCCAGGTTGAGCCATCAGGGATTTCAACTGTGGCTGGTGGATTTACTGACCCTTCTAGAAAGTGCATTAATTTGGCTTTGTCTGTTTTTACAATCGAGCCATCAATGTTTGCAATTGCTCCTGGCAAGGGCCTTAGACTATAGACCAGCATTTCCCCTATGTCTATCTTCCTCACTGTTCCAACCACAATAAGCCTTGCGAAGAGATCTCTATCTGCTTTTAGGGCTATCTCCCGGCCTCTCACTTTGGTGACACTTGAGGTAGCTGTGTCCTTAAATGTCTTGAGTTTCATTTTCTTCAGTGGTGCATGAAATTCAACCTCATCTGTGTTGAGACGTTGCTGAAAGAATTCAACAAATGCCTTCTCACCTATTTCTTTTGCATTCAGCAGATCTGCAGAGATGGCTTCTGATGCTACCTGACCTGATGTAACATGGTAAAGATGCTCTTTTTCCAGTGTTTGATCAAATGGGTTCATCATGTGATGTATGGTTGACAGAATGCTCTGAACATCTTTTTCATCCTGTTCCTTTCTTTTCTCATCCAATTCTGTTCTCTGTCTTGTTGACATGTTCTGCCCAGCCATGTCCTTGACCTCCATTGTGATGGCTGCTCTCGTGCTGTGTCAGTGTCCACCTGTGGACTGCACCTTTGTTCAACGAAAACCTGTAAGCCCACCTTTGGTCTTTGAGTCCCTGTTTGCTGTCTGTTCTATTACCTGGTCACATGCAGTGCCTGTAAAGGCATATGTCTGCTGCCTCTGTGCCACAAAGTCACCTGATTGTACCTGTGTGTAGATTCTTGGATGAGTTTCCTTTAGAATGTTCATCTCCTGCCAGTATGCTGATAGGTATCTACTGTAATTGATTCTGTCGTAGGAAAAGAACCATGGCAGCATGAACCGGATGCTGGAAAGATGCAGACCCCAGTTTGCCTCTTTGTGTGGCCCTCACAAATGATAGAAGATCCTCTACCATTTCAATGTAGGAACTCCAAAACTGGTATGTCTTGCTTTCTTGTTGTTTGTTGAATTTGTCATAGCCTTCAAGGATTGTGTTGAACACCTCTGAGTCACTAATTACTTGACCTATTTCTTCAGGAAAGGCACTTTGGAGGTCAGCAGCAACTTTTTAAAGCAGCTTCACGGCAGTCTTGAGAAAGGGTTTCAAGGTAGGCTTGCCAGCGTAACCTGTGTAGTGCCTCACACATCAACTTGTGGCTGAATGCTTCGTATATTGGTGACCTGTTATAACTCCTCCAACAGACCCAGCAGCAATAACGTCAGCCTCAATCAGAATGTCTTGTAAGCCAGCATCTCCAAATCGCGCGTCAATACAGGACAGGAAAGCCATACATGTGTGAAACTCCCCCATTCTAATTGTAAGTCTTTCCTCATATGTTTCACTCTTCCACCGTATCTCCTGAGCTTTGGCATTGATGGCTTGGTCAAAGACTAGAACTATCTCCTGAAGTTGGAGTCTGTCTGCAATTTCTGTTGACCTTTTAAGGATGGTTTTTACAGTTCCTAATTCTGTAGGACTTGCATCAATCACTGGAAGGTACTCAATGTTGGTTGGTGGTGGAATTGGATCTCCACGGATCACTGTATTAAAACCAGTCCAGGAAGGAAGGACTTTGCCATGGACTGCAGTCTTCATCAGGAAGTAGGCACCATCTAATTTTTGTGCTGATTTCCTGGTAAGGATGTGGGTGTCTTGATTTAGTTCCACTTCTTTTCCAAAATGTTCTGGGCCTGTTCTCTTCCCTCTGATGTATGCCTCAAGGTTAGTAGGGGGCGGATCAAGAGACCTCTTTCTTGTTTTCTGTAAACACTGATGGTCAGGGGTAGGTTCATTACATGGAATCATTTTTTGAATTATTATGCCATTTGTATTGTGTGTAGTCCCCTTACCAGATAACGTTTCCTCTCCAAAATCATTATTGTCCCAAACTAGAGTTGCTTGCAACTGTACTTGCATGTTTTTGGGGATGTAAGTCTCACCTCGTAGTATTTGTAGCTGTGCTAAAGCTGTGTCATGTTCAAGTACCTGTGAGTTAGAGGAACAGTGCCCAAGACCATTCAACAAGCCTATCAGCTGAGTTGATCCTGTCATGTGTCTGACAGCCATGGCTAATGCACAATGTTTGGGCATAAGCCATCTCCCTTTCATTGTTAGCTTAATAACATCCTGGCCAATTTACACAATCTTCTCAGCCTCCTCTTCACTAACATTCACTCTTTCATTGTCAGTAGAGGGATCTGTTGTCATGGCTGTAGTCCATGCAATGAAATTGAATAGCTTATCTGGGACCAGATTTGATGCAGCTGACATCGTAAGTTGCTGTGCTGTTGGTGGCCATGTGAGTTTGGGTGTTGTCTTACACTTTTTAACTATGGCATCTTTCAGTGTCATAGCTGCATGGTACAAGAGGCGGTTCTCATTTGTGTCATCTGTTTCAATTTTTCTTGTGTTGTCTTCATCTGATGATGAGGATGAAGATAATCCAGCTGTGGCAACCTCATCTTGGACCATTTTGTGTGGTGTCAAATCCTCAACATAGACAAAGTCATGCCTTGATAGTTTTTGAAACTTTAGAAAAGGATAGGACTTTTTTAGTCTCACTTTCAGGGAACCAGATTTGTAAGAGGAGATGTCAATTCCTTCTGTTTCATGGACACATTTCTTGAACAGTGCATTCAACTTTGATAGCTTAAGCACTTTCCGCTTTCTTAGCAAACTCTCCTCCACCACTGTTGTACAGAAATGCTTGAATCCAGTCTGAAACTGGCTGTTTCCTGTGCAGTCATGTTCATCTGATTTGTTCAAAAATACAGTGTAGTTTCTGTAGCATCTGAAATGATACATTGCTTCTGAGGCAACAAGGTCCATTCCACGTATTTGTAGTAGCAGATTTTGATCCCTGCGTGACTCTGCTGCAAGAAGCAGCTTACCAGCTGTCAGTGTTTCACATTTTTGAAGATTCTCCTTTACCCTCTTCCGGTTATATTTTTGGGTGAAATATTTATCACTTCTGCATATCAAGCACTGCCTTGGAAGGAGATGTGGTGCTCTTTTTAGATGACCCGGAACCTCTGTTGTGGTTGAGCGGAGAACTCTAACCTCTGTTGGCGTATTATCGTTTGTAATTGGGGTGTATGCCTCTTCATCTAATATATTGTAATGGAAAAGATAAGGGAAAAACAGAAAAATGTGATGACTGCATGGATTGTAGTAGTAGTAATGCTTCCAACTTTATAGTTTTTCAACACTTGAGATTCAAATTCTTTAAAATGTCAAATAAAACAAACATAATTGTTTATTGAAATACATGTTTTCTTCTTTTTAGTGTATTAATTACTCAGGACATAAATTGGCTAAAAATGTCAGCCTTATTTTCAGTTTCAGCAACTACAAGCTGATACCAAATTTGATAACCACTTCAAGTTACAAGTTACTGACTAAAATGTCAATTAAGACACAGGGCTCTGTCTGGCCCTTCTCTTATTACATTCATGGTCTGGCCTGGCAAGGTTTACATGGGCAGGGTTTGTTTTTTGTGTGCATAGTTTTGTCGGGATCTATATATTGTTAAAATGATATGTTAAATGTTCTACCATTTTATATACATATTACTGCCATATATTTCTAATACTAAAGCCTGCTTGATCAAATAGTTGAATTGTCATTTAGTTATAAAGGTAGTCATGCTAAGACAATACATATTCAACTTTTATAAGAATAAATATATATTTAACTTAATATATGTTATTACATTATATAATTATATTCTATGATTTTTCACTGTTTCTGAGATGTAAATATCTGTAATTTATGTTTGGGGTTAAAATGAATTCTAAGCATTTATACCATGATTTATCCAAACATATGAAGTCAAACAACTACACTTAACCACTATAAAGCTGCTTTACAAACCTTCAACTTCCTGTACTGTCTTTTGTCTCTTCTTGCTGGCTCTCTCAATATTTCTTTTGTTAGCATACTGCATGTAGCATTCTCTATGGTAGCCAATATGAATTGGCATATTTGGAATGTGGCCTTCTGTGATTTCATATTTTTCCACAGCTTTTTGGGCGATTTGGCTTTCTTTTGTATTTAAATTCACCCACTCTAAAGAACTTTGTACAAACTTGATCCAACTTGTTACTGAAAAGGGTATGATGTTTGTTGATGTACAGCTAGTAACATGCACACAACACTCCATATCCAAGGTAAAGTGTCATAATATTTACGTTGGATGTATAAATATAGGCCTACAATGAAACGTTACGGCGACCGGCTTTGATTACGGTTATGTTACTCGGTTACTCCCGCCCATTTCGGGGTCCTAGTCTGGCCGTCTGCGATTGGTTAGTATTTTTAATGACGTTAAAAACTACAATCTGATTGGTTCAGCTACTAGAGCTGTCCCGCGATTTGCCTAAGCAGATTGACAATCAAAATATACGTTTGTGAAAATATATGATCAAACCAGAGTTGCCAACAAATTTTATTTGACTACATATAATTACTTAATATCGTACATAAAAGAATCGTATACTCTATCGATGGAGATCGATCAACAACACGAAAAACGCATTCGGCCCACCGTCTAATAGCCGCATATTTTACATAAGAAGAGCAAACTATAATTCTACATAAATATGAAGAACACAGACACGGTTTTACAGGCAAAATGCAGGAAGGAAAGCTGGCAAAAAAATCTGACGCTGTTATGCGTAAATCACAACGCTTAGCCTGTCAATATCACTTCCATTGGTGAAGTCTACGTGATAGTAAGCTCCAGAATTTCTATATACCCACTTAAAAATGCCCAATGACACGTAACAACATACTTTCCATTATATTTTTGATAAATTTTGAATTGTCATCCGTGCTTTTTTCTTAACATCTATAGGCTGAATACATTTTATTTTATTTATTTTTTTATTTTTTTACCGTAAATTGGTGCATAAAAGTGTATCGGAATGCAGGAAATGAAGTCGTTGAAGCTTAAAACTTCCCTGGGGGAGGACACCCAGGCCCCCCCGCTATGATATGCCCCCCTCCTCCCCCAAAGGCAGATTCTGGTCAATATACAGTACAGTACACCCACTATAATAGCCTACATTAGAATACACTGATCACTTCCCCATCAGTCAGGCACAAGATCTGACCATAATTACACTTTTGCTTTTCATGAACTGTCATTGCTTTAGCCTTTTATTTCAGTTGCAACCCCAGCAGTGGTAAGCTGTGAGAGAACACACGACTGAAGAAGCCGACAAACAGCCTATATGTAATTCCCTCCGCTTAAAATCTATACCTTTCATAAAGATACCCATCACTGAATGTTAACGGGGTTGTTGGTCTCTAAATGTTTTAACTTTTATGAGCGCACCCCTCTCTCCCCCTCTCCGCACTCCGAGCTCCACTAGGTCTTCTAAGAACGGTGACGCCATTATCAATCAAGTATTGTAAGTAAGCAAGTAAGTAAAGTTTATTTCTATAGCACATTTAATAACAGCTCGCGCTGACCAAAGCTGTACATAGCAGCACTTTATTAGCCACAGGGTAATAAAATAAAATAAAATACACACATACACTGTAAACCCAGATTTTGTTTCTGGCTAAATTTTAGTTAATTAGTAAAAACCTGCTATCATTAATTACTAAACAACATTCGTTGTTTGTACTATTTAGCTAAAAGTTTCATTGCATTAATCAGGTTTAGCAGAGATAACTCGGTATGTTTAGTTTCATAAGAAAGGGGAGGGGGCTAATTCAAAAACCTGCCTGGTCACGTGCGTCCAAGGGGCTCTACACCTGGCGGGATCAAGCACAGGCATCGGCAGCAGACGGTACCCTGACCAGGAAGCAACCTTACTCCAAGTGGAAGTGGTTAGTATGTAAAATAACTATTGTAGCCTAGTTATCTTTGTGGGAATTTTTAATACCCAAAAGCTTGCAGATAATTTTTTGATGCAGCTTTTTTTCTGTCTAATGTTACTGTTTGAACCTGTGCATGGTGTTAATACATGCTTATTGCTAACACTAGCTACTCAAAAAAGTGTCAGCTAAATGTTAAAGTTAGCTTAGTGTTAACAGTCTGAGGATGGCTCACATACCGGCGAGTTTGCACGACTGTATCATTTATATAACCGTCATTTTACGCAATAGAAAAGTGATTCAACCGCTGTCGGGGCAAAGGAGTGTAGCAGGCGCTGTGGAGGTGTTTACGTTGTGGACACCGCGAGCTGCTTGCCGTCCTTGGCTGCTCTCTTTTTCCCTCTCACTCACTCTCACACACACACTTGTTTACATGCCGGTTTTCTCTGTAACACAGGCGTCGTTTCGGTTCTATTACCTTATTGTATTTAACAGTGACATTGTTGAGCTGAGTCGCTGAGCTAAACGTTTTCTTGTTTTCTATTTTTACAGACCTTTGTGGTGTGAGGATGCTGTGGAAGTTTAAGTATTGTGAGTTTATGTGTGAGAAAAGGGGTTACCTTTTAAAACATTATCGGTTAAAACACGGAAACTATGGTAGAACACGCACAACACAAACAAACAACAAAAACACATACAAAACCCACACACCAATAACACACCCAGCTTTTAATGGATTTACCACTCTATGATCACGGGACATCTGTAAATTGTGTGATTTTTGAAAATTCCCAAGATTTTTTTCTCAGAATAGTACTCATAGTTTGGTTTATAAAATGGTGATCACTGTTTATCAAAGCCCAGTGTAACATTCTCAAATAGTTTGACTTGGAATCATCACTCAATTATGAAAATAGTTGGAGATTAGTAACTTAATCTATTCATCGCAGCATTCTTATTACATAGATGTGTTTCTTGATTATACATTGCACCTCTACATAAACACTATACTATGTATTGTAACTTATCTTTAATATTTCTTATTACAGTAATCAGCTATTTTTGTGATCCACATAGCAATGGCTCAGCAATTGAATGGCCTTTTGGATATGTATATTTCTAATGACCTAATTATTGTTTCTATTCCCAAGATGACTGCAAACCAGAAGAACCCGCCATAAGCACGATGGTGAAACGCTGGCCTGCCCTTTTCACTGAAGATCAAGTATGTTTAAGAAAAAGAAGATAACAAATAACTATCTTTCTATTATCATATAATGTGTCTAGATTTATATTTCTCTTCTCCTCTTTAAGGAAAACATTGGTATTTTTAATTTGGGGCATGATGTATTTCATTTAAACATCAACATTTCAAATCATATAAAAAGGACATTCATGGATGTTTTTCAGCACTACTCTGCAGATGGCTTATCTGCCTTGTGTAGTTCAGTTGATCTAAGTTCAGTTTTTTTTGTTCTCTGTATTTTTCAGGTGTTCATGGAGTTCAGCAGGATTGTGGGCAAGACCCTCAAGCAGGAATTCTATGAGAGCATCGATTGGCACAGTCCTCGTCTCCTCGATTTCTTTCGATCCAACAGAGGGAATGTTGGACAGTTGCTGACACAGATTTCACAACAGACCAATGTAGGTCCATACACAATATGTAGTTAGCATTGTTTTTCACACGTTTTCATAAAAACGTCACTCTATTAGTTGTATAATTCAATACAAACATTGCTTGATTTGTTAAAGCTTTCTCATAGAATAGTGATTGTGCTCTTCTCTTATTCTTTATTTAGGAATCTGATGATGATGATTCTTTTCGTGACCTTGGCATTGGGATACTTCTCATTGAGCGTGAAGGTACTGTGCTCACATCTTCCCAGCATCTCAGTCCTGCCTCGTTGAAAATCATCATTGAGGGAGAAGTCGTGATGGACAACATTCAAGATCTGCCAAAAGCAATGTGCATTTTGTTTGGACTGACGTATGCACTCCATCTTAACTACCCCAAGACTATGAAGTTCACATTTCAGTTCATTGCTCTTGTTAGGCCACACTGACCTAAAGCTGAAGCTACAGACTTTGAAAAATCAGCTTCCAATGTAAAGAGATTTCAAGTCTAGTGTAAGAAGCTGTTGACTACATTTTTTTTGCCACACCAGTAAAACACTTTCTTACCTGTGGGGTAAACCTTTTTATTTTCTGTTGAACAAGCGGACGAAAAGACACACACACACACACACACACACACACACACACACACACACACACACACACACACACACACACACAATACACACACACACAAACAACACAGACATGTACAACACTGACACACATACGCTACATACACTACACACTTAAATGCTGCAGGATGTGAGATAAAACTGACTGTGACTTGTCAAAATTAAAACTGAGAGGAGTTGTAGCAGAAAGACATAAGACATTATTGTTTCAGTTCTTCATCAGTCTATGTAGATGGAATTAAATATTGTTCTGATATGATAGTCTGTTGGTTCATGCTCTGGCCTCCCTTCATATAGGCAGATGAAACGGATCCTGTTTGTTTGCAGTTTCTTGTACATTTGAGTGGAGGTTTCTTGTGAATTTTGTTTTGTTTATGGATTTACCACTTTAATCTCAGGGGACATCCATGTTTTTTTCTTGTAAATTTGTGACACATTCAACACTCACACACAAATAACACAGACACGGACAACACCCACACACACACAACACACACAAACAACACCCACACACACAACACACAAACAACACAGACACGGACAACACCCACACACACACAACACACACAAACAACACAGACATGTACAACACACAACACACACGGACAACACCCACACACACAGCACACACAAACAACACAGACACATACACACACACACAACACACACGGACAACACCCACACACACACTTAAACAACACAGATACAGACAACACCCACACACACAACACACACACACAACACACGCAAACACATACAACACCCACACACAATTGTTTCAATGATTTGAAATGACCTTTTTCAGATTAATAATTTTAGGTTCGACATGTTGATCTGATGTTAAGTTTGTCATAACAAGATTGGCTGTGTTTTGCCATTTTTCTTAAAAATAAAATGCATTGGAGCATTTAGAGGTGTGTCTTTTTTCCATCCAATTTAATTGAAACAGTGTTTTGTACCATATTTACAGTTTTTGCCCGTTGCTTGAACACTATAGTCACATGCTTAAACCAAAGTAACATAACTTGAAGTTGTTGTTACTATACCTTAAACAAAGTGTAACTATACCTTAAACAAAAGCGCTGCTTTGCACTTTAGTTGCAATTCTGTAACACACTTGCTCCTTTCTGCAACACACTTGCTCCTAGACACTACACACTATTTCATACATAAGACACTTAGTTCAAAAATGAAATCTCAGGGTACCATTGGGAAAACACATCTATTCAAAATGCAACACACATTGGTTAATTGAAAAGACGTCGACACACACACCTGAAAATACTTACTTACAAAACAGAACACCAATCAGCCACACAACAAGGCCTCAGTTAAGCAATTTTGAGAACTTTGCAAGCAAGGAGGCAGGTAGAGCTAGAGGCAGAGGAAGACAGAGAGAGAGAGGAGGCTGTGGTCCTGCTGCACTCCCTGCTGAGCTCTGCGGTGCCCTGCAATGTCATGCTGCGTCCTGCTAAACCCTGCTGCTTCCTGCTACGTCCATCCATGCTCTGCTGGGCCACGCTACATCCTGTAACGCCCTGCAGCGCCCTGATATGACATGAACTACTACGACTACCATTTGAAGTCACTGTTCCATTATTAATGTGACTATTATCGCCACTGTTCATCATATCCCCAACCGGCACCGTTAGACACTGCCTACCAAGAGCCTGGGTCTGTCCGAGGTTTCTTCCCAAGAGGGAGTTTTTCCTCGCCACTGTCGCACTGCTTGCTCTTGAGGGAATTACTGTAATTGTTGGGGTTTTGTAAATTACAGAGTGTGGTCTAGACCTACTCTATCTGTAAAGTGTCTCGAGATAACTCGTGTTATGATTTGATACTATAAATAAAATTGAATTGAATTGAAACATGCTCATGATTAATAAAAAAGCATAATGTTCATTTAGTAAATTATGGTCGCATTTATAGACTAAAAATAGACTATAAAGCATGGGATGCTTTAGGGGCTACTCACCGACATGTCGATCATGCCACTACTTTGTTGGAAGTATTGTGCTACCCTACAGTACATTTCACAAACATGAATCAGAAATGCTGTAATACAACTCAACATGCTTTATTTTTGCTATTTTATCATAGTAATTCCAAGTGCACAAGAAGAAACTGCCATTTCTCACGTTCTCTCTTTTTTCACTGCTTTTTTTGGTTGGTGTTTACAATAATAACCTTGGTCTGAATAGGTTGTGGCTACACCTGTTGGGATTTATGTGCTGGTTGTAGGCTGTATAATTAACCCCACATGTGGACTATTGTTTGTTTGTTATTGGCTTTGTAACACGCTGAGGAGGGGTGCTGCCCGATACGGCCGTGTGGCAATAGATACGTTTTAATTGGAATACTGTCCAAAGTACCTTCAAAATATTATCATCCACATTAAAGAGCTTGTATCCAGGCCTCAAAGAATTTTAAGTTTCTATGTGAGTTGGGCGTGTGAAGTCTTATTTTTTATCCCATCATAATGAAATACATATTCATGTGTATTGCTACAGATATAGAAATAAAACAGTACTAGCGACTTGTACATTATAGCTTCTCAAACAGGACAGAGTAAATTCTCTTATATATTAGACGCAGCCCAGCTGGCGCGTGCAAATGTGTCGTCATGGGATCGCCGTGACTATTTATACCCGCGCTGGTGCTCGCAACACTAGTTGCAGTCTTCTCCTGAACAGCGGTGGCGCTAATGAGCAAAGGCTACCGACGTTGCTCTTTCTATGGACTAGAAGAAGAAGAAAACGGTAAACAACGGCAGAACTGTCAGCAGCATTGCCACCAATTCTTCGATTTGATGACCTCCATCATCGGATCAAGCCTTTCATTCACTATAAAAGAACTCATCTTAACCCGGTAAGTTTACAAGAGAGACTTGCAGTCACTCTGAGAGTCCTGGCATCCGGTTGGCGATATTACGAATCCCACTATGGCCACGCCAAGACCCGCCCTTCAATTGCATTCACACACTACTATTGGCCAGGCGTCCATGCTTACACGTACAGGTCCTATCCCCTGACCAATCCCCTAACCCTAACCTTAACCACTCGAGGTGAAATGCCTAACCCCAACCAATCAAGCTGCTTCGTAGGGCGGGTCTTGGCGTGGCCATAGTGGGATTCGTAATTTTGCATCCGGTTGTTGGCAAACTCGTTCAGGCCTCCTGTTTCCGCTTTGTCGTGTGCTGTTGAAAAAAAAAGAGCTATGCGCGGCCTCTGCTCGCGCGCCATAAATCCGGGCGCGCTGGCATGATATTATGTTATTTTGACGTCGCGATGGTGCGTGCCACCTTGGATGCGGCTTGTATCAGATTTTTTTTTTTTTAAGACTTAGTTAAAGGTCCCATGACATGGTGCTCTTTGGATGCTTTTATATAGACCTTAGTTGTCCCCTAATACTATATCTGAAGTCTCTTTCCTGAAATTCAGCCTTGGTGTAGAATTACAGCCACTAGAGCCAGTCCCACAATGAGCTTTCCTTAGGATGTGCCATTTTTGTGTCTCTAGCTATTGAGGAGGAGAGAGGGCGGGGCAAGGTGGAGGGTGGGGGTGTGGCCTTGACCAACTGCCACTTTTCTCGTTTGAAAGCCATGGGTTGGCCAAATTCTCTGGGCGGGCAAAGCAGAGAAAGGGGAGGTAACCTTGCTTGTTATGACCTCATAACAAGCAAGATTCCAGAACGGCTCATCTGAGCTTTCATTTTCTCAAAGGCAGAGCAGGATACCCAGGGCTCGGTTTACACCTATCACCATTTCAAGCCAATTGGGGACCATAGGCAGGCTGGGGGAACGCATATTAATGTTAAAAAACCTCATAAAGTGAAATTTTCATGCCATGGGACCTTTAAGGCATGCGCGTGTTGTTTAATCCTGAAAATGCTATATAATAGTTGCCCTTTAAGGGATAGGGGGTTGTTGTCACTGTGGTTGCCATATTTTGAGCCATTGCTGTGGAGTAAATTTTGTTAGTGCATTTGTCATAATGGCATCTTTGGATTACTATTTAGAAAAATAAGGAAACGTCTGTATTACATTGAACCAACACTGAACAAAACATGTTCCAAAAAAGGCATCATGCTATGAAACTAAAAACAAAAAATATATAGAATAATTCAAAATAAATGTGTGCATTAGGAGGAGTGTTTCAGTGGCCACATTTATACATTTAAAGCATCCAGACATTTATCATCCCCGTGAGTGTGACATTTTGGTGAAGCAATCGAATGTGCTGTTAAGAAATTTTATTAAATTCATGCAAACTCTCTTGACAAAACGCTCGTTTGAGCTCTTAATATCAAGTGAGTTCCTGGTCCCCACACTGGCTCATTCCAAGTTCCTCATAGTTTTGCATTAATTCATACTTTTGACGTTGACATAATAGAGCCAGTGTGGACTGCAAAAACGAGGCAGTGTGGTTATCAGGCCTCCCATTAATCCTGTTGATTTCCATACTGCAGTCACATCACAAATGAAACTTCCTAAACATAAAACTATCTGTTGATCTGTGGAACAAAATCTATCTAGGACTTTTGGGTCTACTTTAGAAATGGTTTCCTCTAATGATGAGTGTACAATTTGCATATGAAACATGATGAACCTGACTCTTTGTTTTCTGCCTGGTGTGTGGATACCCGTAATGTTTTGCATTTTTCGGATTACTGGATTGAGAGGTAGAGACCTTCCTTGCCTCAGAAATCCTCTGTAATGTGGAACTCTGTTGGTAGTGGATTTGATGATTAGCCATATGTCATGTATAAAGTGTCTTTTGACAAGATATTCTACACAGCCCCATTTTATTTTAGTTCTAAACAGGAGTAGTAAGTTCAGCTCCAAACATGACTTATAATTGACTCTATTGAAGTTGTTTGTTTATGTATCATGTAGTAAAATGATGGCAGCTGTTATCCCCAATGCAGATGTCTAAAAGAAAAGTAACTCTTACACTTTCTTAATCCTCCTGTTGTCCTCAGGTCAAATTTGACCCGTTTTCAAAGTTTCTATATCAGAACATTTGGGTTTCTTTCAACCAAATTGCCCAAAATAATACAGATGGTTCCATGACAGAACAACTTGAAGAATCCTTCAATATCAACATTGAAAAAGTTGATTCTGTCAAAGAGGAGAGACAAAATTACTGCTTCTAGAGATTTTGTGCTTGGCTTTAAGAGGAGATGCCATATCAAAACAGCAGCAAAATGTGGTTAGAAAACATGGAAATCGCTGATGTTTTATTATTAAGCAGTGTTTAAATGTAAATAGATACTTAATTGAGAATTTGTGTGACAATGTGTCGCAATCTCAACCAGTCAGATATACTGTAATTCAATCAGGAGAGACTTCGTTTGCAGATATGCAAAATTATTTATTGTACAACTGTATAATATGAAATGTACAAAGTCTTTTGGAGATTAGACTCCATCGAATCAATAATATATTTCAAGGGGGTAGAGAACAGGAACAAAACCGCCCGATGGAGTCCAGACACTGGTGGCGGCAGACAAAGAGACCAGAGACCGGACCAAAGAGGCAACGGAGCGGGCAGCCGGGAGAAACATGAAGACCGGAGTCGGCAGGGGAGGAGGAGGGTCGAGCGCTTTGCCTGAAACGACAGCTGACAGCACAGGGAGAGAACAGATTTAAAGCAGAGTTGTAAGGCTTTGATAGACCCATGAATTTCGTGACCAAGTCTGATTGGTTCAACTGAAAGCGTCACTTCTAATCAGCTGTTAGATTTAAGAATGAGTAGTGCTTGGGTTAAAGGTACAATATGTAACATTTCTGCTTTAAAATGTCTAAAAATGACCATACCTATGTTATATATTTTTATGAGTTGTGTTCTTACACTATCCCAAATGTTTCCACCAAATGTCAAACCCAGAGAAATCTGTTATTTTATTTTCAGACACGGCACGTTTCCTTTAGTCGCCCGTCAGTGGCGTCATATAACCTTTCACCCTCCAGTTACTCTAACTTCCGTCAGAACACTGGCACCAAGATGATACGTTCAGGAGTAATTGTAAATCATACAATGTCACAGAAAAAAATAATGTAACTGTGAATACTGCTTTTTTGGCCATAAAGCCTCATTTTTTATTAATTACATCCCACTTTTGTATATAAAAAACAACAGGATAACCTTATTTATTTTGAAAGTTCAATATCGACAAGTAGCTAACATTGATGCTAATGCTTTGTGGGTAACATATGAGGTTACAACATCATTCAACACGCTTTAGTATGACTGTTTTGACCACAGTTAACAGGACAGGGCTAACCCACGAATAACTTCACTAGCAACGTTAACTGTATAGATAGACGATTAATCTAATGCTAATTTAGCCAGCTAGCACACCCCGGTCTGTCTACCTCACTCCCCCGGCGCAGAGAGACTCAGTCGGGGATGACAGCTGACAACAGCCCCGGGACATATAGCTAGCTAGCTATCGTTAGCCCCCAGTCAGCTATCAGCCAGCTACTTTTATTACAGCAACCCCCCGGCCAGAACGTATCTCCAGTGCCTGGTGCTTACGACGCTAACGGCAGTTTAATTAAACGTCGGGAAACGGACCATATCAGACCAGGCACCGAGTCACAACAGCGGCCATCCATAGAGTTAGCTACATCTCCGCAGCGCTACCGGTGTATGCATAGACATAATGGTTGTATGTGCTGAAAATCTCCTCCCTGCCGAATTTCTCCCCTCTTCGCGTTAAGCTGTCTTTACGGTTAGCTAAATTAACCTGACAAAAGGTGAGTTAAGCACCAAAACGAAAAGTTAAGATTACTGAAAAGTGAAGGGGAGATAATTCCGGGCAGCTGGGAGATGTTCTGCTGCTGACCGCGACATCGAACGATCCTTGCTCCGTGTCGCGAAGATTCCCCGACAATCCCCACCCACACCTGTCTCTCAGCCTCGTTTAGTAGCTAGCTAGCGTTACAACAAACCCCGTCCGCCCCGGTGTTGAAACGATCCAAAAGGTGACACTGATATGTGAAATATTTTGTGTTTTAGCTGCTGGCTACTGTTAGCTTGCTGGCTCACGAGCTAACTGGTCAGCTACAAATAAAAATCTAATCAAGAAAAACGTAATTATGTTGGGGAAACTGCAGCTATTTTATTAGAATGAATAAACGTAGCTAACGTGAATAAACTTGAACGGGTAAACTCGTCCGTGAACTGATGCATTCTAACTGGCAGCGAAGGTGTTTAACACTTAAAACTCCCATAATTCCACGCAACTTCCCAACGTTATCAAAAGTCCAGTTTTACCGTCCATTGTTTTGGTTGAGAGACCCCTAGTGGCAGAAAGTTACATACGTTTAATGACGTCTTCCTGAAAGAATTTGCGCTGAGCTTCATTTGAAGGATCATTCAAAATCAATTTAAAAAAATTTGATTCTCTCAAAGATCAAGCTGTAGGATTGTTATCAATAGAAATGTAACATTCAGGCTTTTCTCAGTGACCTTGCTGACAGTAATATACCATTAATCACACTTCTAAAATACCATTTGTAGAACTGGCATTGAAATATTTGACAAATTAACATTACATGCCTACACTACATGAAATTACATGAAATTACAAAGCTTAGAGTTAAAGATAGATCAAGCCAGGCGCGTAGCCAGGAATGGGCCAGGGCGGCACTGGCCCGCCCACTTTACTGACTGGCCCGCCCAGCCAAGTTTGATCAGTACGTTTTGTTTTGTTATGAAAAATATTCAAATGTATGTAAAAAAACATAACTAGTTGTGTCTGTTTTAATGTGTTTTTTCTTCTGATTAAAACAAAACTGTTTAAACCACAGAATAAGGATCAAACAATTAGGAAGCCTTCGGAACGTAGGTGGTTGCTATGGTAACAACAGGCAGACTCTCCGGGCTGTCTTTGGCAGCTAACGTTAGCTAGCTGGCTTTTTAGGCAAGGCAAGGCAGCTTTATTTATATAGCACATTTCAGCAACAGGGAAATTCAAAGTGCTTTACATAAAACAATTAAAGACAATTTAAAAGACAAGAATACATTTTACAGTGCAGTATAAGAATTTAAAGAATTGAGAGATAAAATACGCAAATAAAGAACAGTTAAAACAGTTAAACATATAAAAGCAGATAAAATAGGTTAATTAAAGAAAGGACCAATATGTCAGACATCTCAAGCAGTTTGGTCCATATCTCTGGTTCATCTCACCAACAATGGGTCCAGATGCTTCACATGGAGGTTTCATTCCCTATAGTTATAGAAGCTTTAGTCAATTTCAATGCAGTCGTCACCACAAGGCTTAGTTCTTTTCTTCGGCAAACCTTGCAAAACCCGGAACGGTCTTCAGACCGTCTCTAATAGTCAGGAAACGTGCTAGTTTCGTAGACTATTTATTTTATTCTTAATTTAATAGTTTCTCAGACTATTTCTGTTCAATTGCAATTGTTTTGGTCTTCAGACCCTTTTGTTAGTTATCAAACTAACTTTGTTGACAGTCCACAGCCTGTCTCTTCTGTAATCTATTGTCACACCCGTATCAAAGAAATAATCAGAAATATGTCCCTTTCTGCAAAATGTCACTGGTATAATCATAAATTCAATTCTATTATTTGATCTAACTAGAACCCCAAAGAACTGAGAGATAAAATATGTGAATAAAAGTTACAGTGCAGTATAACAAATTAAACATTAAAGAGCAGTTATATAATGTCATACAGTGTCAACTTCAGTATAAAAAAATTATAAGAATTTAAAGAAAGAGCAGTTAAAACAGTTAAACATATAAAAGCAGATAAAATAGGTTATTTAAAGAAAGGCAACATCAAAAAGATAGGTCTTCAGCCTTGATTTAAAAGAACTGAGAGTTGAAGCGGACCTGCAGTTTTCTGGGAGTTTGTTCCAGATATGTGGAGCATAAAAACTGAACGCTGCTTCCCCCGGTTTTGTTCTGACTCTGGGGACAACAAGTAGTCCTGTCCCAGACGACCTGAGAGGTCTGGGTGGCTCATAGTGTAGTAGCAGATCAGAAATGTATTTTGGCCCTAAACCGTTTAGTGATTTATAAACCAGCAAAAGTATTTTGAAATCAATTCTTTGAGGCACTGGAAGCCAATGTAGAGACTTCAGTACTGGAGTGATGTGATCCACTTTCCTGGTTTTAGTGAGGACTCGGGCAGCAGCGTTCTGAATCAGCTGTAGCTGTCTGATTGAGTTTTTAGGGAGACCTGTAAAGTCACCGTTACAGTAGTCAAGTCTACTGAAGATAAAAGCATGGACAAGTTTTTCCAAATCCTTCTGAGACATAAGTCCTTTAACCCTTGATATATTTTTAAGGTGATAATAGGCTGATTTTGTAATTGTCTTAATGTTGCTTTTAAAATTCAGGTCTGAGTCCATTACTACACTAGTCTTTGTGTCACTTCCTGTTCAGCCTGAAGGCTGCTGGAGTCAGCTGAAAACTGTCCGACTTGAGAGCGGACTTTTGTCACCGCCCCCGTCTGCTGCCGCCTGCTCTCGTCTACTTTACAGGCGAGGCGCAGTTCATCTCGAACGAGCCTAACGTCGTTTGAAGCTGAGCGCTGACTTTTAATCGTTCCTCTTTAGCTCCAAAAACAACCACCTCAGTTTTTTCTTCATTTAATTTTAGAAAGTTCTGGCACATCCAGTCGTTAATTTGTTCAATGCACTTATTCAGTTGTTGTATTGGGCTATAGTTCCCTGGTGATAAGGTTATGTACATTTTTGTGTCATCCACATAACTATGGTAACTTATTTTGTTGTTTTCCATAATCTGAGCCAGTGGAAGCATGTAGATGTTGAACACAAGAAGCCCCAGAACAGAGCCTTGGGGAACTCCGCACGTCATATTTGTAAGCTCAGATGTATAACTACCTATAGACACAAAGTATTCCCTATTCTTTAAATATGATTCAAACCACTTTAGTACTGAGCCAGAAAGACCAACCCAGTTTTTCAATCAGTCAAGTAATATGTCATGGTCGACCGTATCAAATGCAGCACTGAGATCAAGTAATACTAAGACTGAAATTTTGCCACTATCTGTGTTTAAGTGGATGTCATTAAAGACTTTAACAAGAGCTGTCTCAGTGCTGTGGTGTGGTCAAAAACCTGACTGAAAGGCCTCAAAACTGTTGTTTAGTGATAAGAAGAGGTTGAGTTGTTGAAAAAACGCTTTTTCTATGATTTTACTTAAAAATGGAAGGTTTGATGTCGGCCTATAGTTGCTCATTACTGATGTGTCTAGATTGTTCTTTTTTAGGAGTGGCTTGATGACTGCAGTTTTTAGGGCCTGTGGGAAAATACCTGAGAGCAGAGATGTGTTTACAATCTGTAGAAGATCAAAAGCCAAACAATTCAAAACATTTTTGAAAACACCCGTTGGTAGAATATCAAGGCAACAGGAGGAGGTATTCAGATGTTGTATAATGTCCTCCAGGTTTTTATGGTTGATCGTATGAAATTGTGTCACGTTGGAATTTGTTTTGCGTGAACACTGTGACAACACATATCCTGTACTTGATATGGAAGCACTGACTGTTTGTCTAATTATTGGAATTTTGTCTGTGAAGAAGGAGGCAAAGTCATTGCAAGCCTTGGTAGACAACAGTTCAGATGCTACTGGTACTGGAGGGTTAGTTAATCTATCGACAGTATCAAACAAAGCACGTGAATTATTATTGTTTCTGGCAATAATATCAGAGAAAAAGGACCGCCTTGCATTCCTTAGTTCCAAATTATAAATGCGAAGTCTCTCTTTATAGGTGTTATAATGGATCTGGAGATTAATTTTTCGCCAACTGCGTTCAGCTTTTCAACACTCTTTTTTTTCTGTTCTCACCACTATAAAATGGATAATCAAGTCCAGTGTGTGCCCCTTATTGTGCGTGGGCTGTGTCACATGCTGAGTCAGTCCATAGTTCTCAAAAACACAACACAGTTCTTTGGTCCCTCGGTCCTGGGGGTTGTCAACATGAATGTTAAAATCACCAGCAATAATTACACGGTCACAAGTTAATACAGATTATAGACAACAATTCAGTAAAGTCGTCAAAGAAGTTTGCACAGTATTTGGTTGGCCTGTAGATATTTAGAAGTATAGCTTGAGGGGAGGATCTTAGCTGAAGAGCCACATATTCAAAAGAAGCAAAATTTCCATAAGATAATTGCATACATTGGAATGAGTCATTAAACCAAATGGCGACTCCACCTCCTTTCTTATTCACTCTATTCTCACTCATAAAACTGAAGTTAGGGGGGGCTGAATCAATGAGAACAGCAGCACTGTTATTATGGTCCAACCAGGTTTCAGTTAAAAACATAAAATCAAGATTGTGCTTAATAATAAAATCATCTTTTTCTATTACCTATCATAACATAAATTGTGGAAGAATGTAATACGCAGGGCCCAGGCTTGTCTTGGAAAGAGTCATGAGTGCTACTAGGCGTGCAGCCTGGAACCGCCCCATATCAGTTAATGCTTGCTGCATTTTGCACACAAGCATCCTTATCAGTTTGGGGAGAAGGAGTTAACTGCTGTCCTTGAGGGGGCAGAGGTGCCTGGCGTTTTACTTTTGGTCGGGGGCGAACGATGGGAGAAGGAAGGGGGGCATACTTGGTTCCAGCATTCACCAGCTGCTTCATGTGGTCAGTGAAATCCAAAATGGGGATGGGGGAAAGAGGGGAGAGTGACGTATCCTCAAAGGCGTCCTCAAAGGCGTCGTGGTTGTCAAAGGGGTTTGAGGAGTGTTGGACGGGTGAGAAGGGGGGTTGAGATTTCTCATCTCCACTCTTTGGTCTCCTATGGTCAAATCTTTGCTCAGGTGGGGGCTGTGGTGGATCACTGCCGCACTTTGTTGTGTCTTCCTCTTGTTTTTATTCATCTCGTCTGGTGTCCTTGGCCAAGGGAGCAGATGTGTGGCGCAGAAAGTAAAGTAGGCTATAGGTGAATAGCTTTACTCCTGGCTTGTTAAGGAAGAGTCCATCTGCTTTTAAAAAGATGTCTGCGGCCCCAGAAAATGTTACAATTGTCAATGATCTGCAGATAATGGTTGGAACATGCAGTTGAAAGCCATCTGTTCAGTGCCAACAGTCTGTCGAATCTCTCAGCTCCTCTTCTGACTGGCGGTATAGGGCCACTGATAAACATCTTTGCGTTTAGGGAGCTGATTGTGTTGTGCAGATTCATAAAGTCACAATTCAGCCCTTCAGACTCTTGCTTTACATCATTTGACCCTATATACAGTATAATGTTATTCACAGTTGGGTGTGCTGTTATGATATCCTGGATTCTTTGGGCCAGGTCAGACACCATGTCGTTGGGAAAACAGAGTATTTTGGTGTTTTTACTGCTTTTTATATCTTTCACTGCAGAGTCACCCACAATCAGAGTTTGCGGCCCAGTCATTAGCTTTCCCTGTAGCTTTTTACTTTTAGAATTGCTCTCAGTCCTTACCTTGCTGTGCGACGATGAGACGTAATCCAGGTCATGTCCAGGGTCCTGCAGCAGAGGAGCAAATCTGTTCTTCACCTGCACACTCAGTTGTTGGGGAGGCATTTTGTTGCTGATTTTCCCTTTTAAAGCTGTCCACGGCTGTGTCCTACTAAGTACAGGGGTTGAAGAGGCGCTCTGCCTGGATGGTAATGCAGGCCAGCCGGTCGTATCACAAATCTCGCTGTGCTCTGCCTGTTAGTCGTCCTCCCATTTCCCAGGAAAATGATTTACTCTTAGGCTTTGCACCAAAAGAGTTCCAGGGAGGACTACCACTTGTTGATTTATCACCCATTCCACAGCACTCCTTTTTCTTTGTGGTCTTGCTGGTGCTAGTTAGCCGTGTGTTAGCATGCTTTTGTCCATTGTTTTGGGTCACTGGTAAAGTGGTGTCATTTCCACATGATCCGTTCACTTCCACGTTTACTTCTAACGGGTCAATTTTGGTTTCCAGAACTGCAATCTTCTGAAGGAGTTTGTAGTAGTCCTCCATGGAGAAGGTAGGCATCTTGCTGCTAATTAGCTTTAGCTACAGTCACTTTAGGGCAGGCTTGAGCTATTGGTAGGCCTCGCTCACGCAGAAACATTTTCAAATATGGCAATAGCCTACTATGTATACAAAAAATGTATAGTCCAGTGATTTATAAGTATCCAAGAGCCGCTGCTCATAGTTTCTGTCATAGTTTCTTGTCAGCAGAAATATGCAAGCAGAGGCAGGAGCAAGCAGTAGAGCGTCTGCACTGTAAGAAGCAGGAAGCTTTTTAGACGAAGAAGACGAGAAGTACCATGGATGTGTTAAGCAATGCACTGTTAAAAGTTACCGCAACAACAATGGCTTCTCTTTAAAGTGGTACGGACAGTTTT
Source organism: Perca fluviatilis (assembly GCF_010015445.1). Lineage (NCBI taxonomy): Eukaryota > Metazoa > Chordata > Actinopteri > Perciformes > Percidae > Perca > Perca fluviatilis. The sequence goes on from NC_053135.1 coordinate 15,221,624, forward strand.
CTTGGATGGAATACAGTGTAAATAAGGACAAGCTTTTCTGCAGCATGTGCAGACATTTCCCCAGCAGAGCTGACAGCCCATCAGCCAGAGAGGAGGCTCTCACAGAGGTAACATTAGCTAAGTAAAACATGTTTCATGCTTCTCACGATCTGACCATAGTCCTGAAGCATGTGGATAGGATATGTTACATGTGTGATTTTTGTCTGATGTAGGCTATTCTATGTCATGCAGCATGTAATTCAGATGCCTTCTCTGCTGTTTGGGTTCATGATTAGTTGCCATTTTGTGCAATAAAATGGTTAATTTTATAACAGTGCTGTGCAGAACACATCACAACGTCGACGTCATCCACAAGTGACAGCAGCCGGCGGGAAAACAGGGAGCCGGCAGCTGCCTTCACTCTCCTACCCATCTGCTCAGTATGGGATTAGAGGGGTAGCACTACAGTGGGTTACTAGTTATTTAAAAAACAGAAAGCAATATGTGACAATAGGAGATTATCAGTCAAGTTATCAAGAAATTGTGTGTGGCTTACCTCAAGGTTCCATTTTGGGTCCAAAATTGTTTAACATGTATATAAACGATATTTGTAAAACATCTCAAATACTTAGATTTATTTTGTTTGCAGACGATACTAATATTTTGGCATTTGGAAACGATTTACAACAACTGTGTCAAATTGTAAGCTTGGAACTCAAACGTGTGGTTCAAACTAAATAAATTATCATTAAATCCGAGTAAAAGCAAAATGATGATATTTGGAAACGGTAATTCCAATGCTCAGGAAGCAATTGAGATAGAGGGTGTTGTTATAGAGTTGGTGCATGAAATCAAATTTCTAGGAGTTATTATAGATGATAAAATTACTTGGAACTCTCATATTAAATACTTAATCACTAAAATATCAAGAAGCATTGCAGTAATTGCAAAAGTAAAGCATATTTTAAACATCAAAGCTCTGCATACTTTATACTGTTCTCTAATGCCCTATTTACATTATTGTTCTGTGGTATGGGATAGTACTTATAAAAGCACATTAAAACCAATAGTAATGGTGCAAAAAAAGAGCTATCCGACTAATTCATAAAGTTGGGTTTTTGGACCACACAAACTCATTATTTTTAAAATCTAAGATCATGAAGTTTTATGACATTGTTGAGTTCCAATCGATACAGATGCTATATAAAGCAAGGCACAAATTGTTACCAAGCCAAATACAAGGAAGGTTCGAAGAACGTACTGGTGGTTATGAATTACATGATGATTTAAACTTTAGGATGCAGAAAGATAGTACTTTGAAAACTTAAAAAGTAAACTTTGAAAAGTTTTAGCCTTACAGTTAATGGGGTGCATTTGTGGAATAAGTTGGAGATGGAGATGAAACGATGTCCAAATATCAATCTTTTTAAATATAGACACAAACAAAAGATTTTTGAAAAGTATAAAGAAGAAGAAATGATTTGCCATTAGGACTATTTCTACCATGATCGGATATTGGCCCTTTTTAAATATAGACACAAACAAAAGATTTTTGAAAAGTATAAAGAAGTAGAAATGATTAGCCATTAGGAGTATTTATACCATGATCAGATATTGGAAGTGTATATAATCCATTTTTGTTCTGTTTTGTATTTGTTTTGATTGTTATATTGTTTGTTTGATGTTGTTTTGTTGTGTTGTTTTGCATGTTTTTTTGTACTATTGTGAAATGAGAAATTTTATTGTATTATTTTGTGGGGGGGGGCGCTTATAAGCTCTTTTGCTTTTGCCCACTCCCTTTTGAGCAGAATGGTTACTGCTCAAATAAACAAATAAACTAAACTACATTTGTACATGTAGTAAGCATTTAGCTTCACACTAATCTACTAAGACTAGACCAACCTGCTAAACCAACGCTAGCCCCATGGCTACCTCTACACCTAGCGAGTCACCACTCCCCCACAAAATTTCCTCATTTTTTAAGAAATCAAACAAAGAAATTGCTGACCTTTCCGAGGACTTAAAGACCAAAGATGCTTTGTTTACCGCCTGCTTGGACATGGCTCATAACCAGTCGCTCCGGATCTCATTGCTCACGGCGGCCTTTCAGGATACCGCGCTATGGGACCCAACCGCAATCTCCCTGCTTGACACTGATCATTAAGCCACCCTGGACTGAGGTGGTTCGCGGCCAAAAGAGAGTATCGAGTAGGGCTTCATCGCCTCCTGCCCTCAGCCTCTTCAACCGTTTCAGTGTCCTGTCGGAGTCGGACCTAGCATCGGCTGATGCGGTTCACCGGCCTCGCCCCGCTTCAAAGCAGACTGACCAGCCACCGTCACAGAAGAGGACCGCTACCCCACGGCTACAGCTTCTGATGGACGCGGTGGCCAGACGATCTGGTGGTCTACACTGCCTGGAGCAGCCAAACGACAACGATCCTCAAAAACAACCTCCCCATCCGAACGGTAAGCAATCGTCCTCTTCTTTCTCTTGTCAAATTGTAATCGACACTGACTGTTTTGCTCCCGTCACTGGCCATCCATACCCCCTCACCCCTCGTCTGCTCTTACCCCCAACCACATTAATTATTGGGGACTCCATCACCAGAGATTTAACGTTTCATAAGGCTGTCACACACTGCTTTCCTGGAGCCAAAGTTGCAGAAATCCTGGATAAAGTTGTGGATCTGACACCCTCATTCCCGACCTCTATTAAACGCATTGTGGTCCACTGTGGACACAACGACATGTCCTATCAGGAATCCGAACACACAAAGAAAGAGTTTACCACTCTCATTGAGGCATTAAAAAGCACTGGGAAGTCGGTTTTTATCTCGGGCCCACTTCCATCTCTAGGTCGCGGATCACGCCTTTTTAGCAGGCTACTCTCCCTTAACAACTGGCTCCAGCTTACATGCAGCATTCACAAGCTAGATTTTATTGACAATTTTGGAAAATAATATCAATTATATATACATCTGGAAATTTTAGGTAATCCAGGATTTTATATCTTTAATGCATGCTTGAAGTTTAGCTAACTGAAAACTTTCATCTGGCTTAATTCCATCCATCCATCTCCGTCCGCTTATCCGGTGTCGGGTCGCGGGGGGAGCAGCTCCAGCAGGGGACCCCAAAATTCCCTTTCCCGAGCAACATTAACCAGCTCCGACTGGGGGATCCCGAGGCGTTCCCAGGCCAGGTTGGAGATATAATCCCTCCACCTAGTCCTGGGTCTTCCCCGAGGCCTCCTCCCAGCTAGACGTGCCTGGAACACCTCCCTAGGGAGGCGCCCAGGGGGCATCCTTACCAGATGCCCGAACCACCTCAACTGGCTCCTTTCGACGCAAAGGAGCAGCGGCTCTACTCCGAGCTCCTCACGGATGACTGAGCTTCTCACCCTATCTCTAAGGGAGACGCCAGCCACCCTCCTGAGGAAACCCATTTCTGCCGCTTGTACCCTGGATCTCGTTCTTTCGGTCATGACCATAGGTGAGGGTAGGAACGAAAACTGACTGGTAGATCGAGAGCTTTGCCTTCTGGCTCAGCTCTCTTTCGTCACAACGGTGCGATAGATGGAATGTAATACCGCACGGACTCGCCGATTCTCCGACCATCAGCTCCCCATTGTCCCCTCACACGCGAACAAAACCCCAAGGTACTTGAACTCCTTCACTTGGGGTAAGGACTCATTCCCTACCTGGAGAAGGCATTCCATCGGTTTCCTGCTGAGAACCATGGCCTCCGATTTAGAGGTGCTGATCCTCATCCCAACCGCTTCACACTCGGCTGCGAACCGATCCAGTGAGTGCTGAAGGTCGCAGGCCGATGATGCCATCAGGACCACATCATCTGCAAAAGCAGCGATGAGATCCCCAGCCCACCGAACTGCAACCCCTCCCCACCCCGACTACGCCGATATCCTGTCCATAAATATTACAAACAGGATTGGTGAAAAGCGGCAGCCCTGGCGGAGGCCAACCCTCACCTGAAACGAGTCCGACTTACTGCCGAGAACCCGGACACAGCTCTCACTTTGGTCGTACAGAGATTGGATGGCCCTGAGTAGAGACCCCCTCACCCCATACCCCCGCAGCACCCCCTCCGTTCCCGGGGACCCGGTCATACGCCTTCTCCAAATCCACAAAACACATGTAGACCGGGTGAGCATACTCCCAGGCCCCTCCAGGATCCTTGCGGAGAGTGAAGAGCTGGTCCGTTGATCCACGACCAGGACGGAATCCGCATTGTTCCTCCTCAACCTGAGGTTCGACTATCGGCCGAACCCTCCTTTCCAGCACCTTGGAGTAGACTTTACCAGGGAGGCTGAGAAGTGTGATACCCCTGTAATTGGCACACACCCTCTGGTCCCCTTTTTAAAGGGGAACCCCCACCCCAGTCTGCCACTCCTTTGGCACTGTTCCAGACTTCCACGCAATGTTGAAGAGACGTGTCAACCAAGACAGCCCCTCCACACCCAGAGCCTTGAGCATTTCTGGACGGATCTCATCAATCCCCGGGCTTTGCCACGGTGGAGTTGTTTGACTATATCAGTGACTTCCGCCCGGAAATCGACCGACAACCTCCCCATCATCTCCAGCTCTGCCTCTAACATAGAGGGCGTATTAGTCGGATTCAGGAGTTCCTCAAAATGCTCCTTCCACGCACTATTACCTCCTCAGTTGAGGTCAACAGTGTCCCATCCTTACTGTACACAGCTTGGATGGTTCCCCGCTTGCCCCTCCTGAGGTGGCGAACAGTTTTCCAGAAGCACTTTGGTGCCGACCGAAAGTCCTTCTCCATGTCTTCTCCAAACTTCTCCCACACCCGCTGCTTTGCCTCTTTTCACGGCAGAGGCTGCAGCCCTTCGGCCCTTCGGTACCCTGCAACTGCCTCCGGAGTCCTCTGGGATAACATATCCGGGAAAGACTCCTTCTTCAGTCGGACAGCTTCCCTGACCACCGGTGTCCACCACGGTGTTTGTGGGTTACCGGCCTTGAGGCACCTAAGACCCTAAGACCACAGCCCCCCCCGCAGCTTTCAGCAATGGAAACTTTGAACATTGTCCATTCGGGTTCTATGCCCCCAGCCTCCACAGGGATGCAGCAAAAGCTCCGCCGAGGTGCGAGTTGAAAGTCCGTTGGACAGGGGGGGCCTCCTAGACGTTCCCAATTTACCCCGCACTACACGTTTGGGCTTACCAGGTCTGTCCAGAGTCTTTCCCCACCCCTGACCCAACCACCACAAGACGGTGATCGGTTGACAGCTCTGCCCTCTCTTCACCCGAGTGTTCAAAACATACGGCCTCAGATCAGATGAAACGATTATAAAATCGATCATTGACCTTCGCCTAGGGTGCTCTGGTACCAGGTACACTTATGAGCATCCCTATGTTCGAACATGGTGTTCGTTATAGACAATCCAAGACTAGCACAGAAGTCCAACAACAAACAACCACTCTGGTTTAGATCAGGGAGGCCGTTCCTCCCAATCACCGCTCCAGGTGTCTCCATCATTGCCCACGTGTGCGTTGAAGTCCCCCAGCAGAACAATGGAGTCCCCACTGGCGCCCCATGCAGGACTCTACACTACCCCTAGCAGCGCCGAATACTCGAACTCCTGTTTGGTGCATATGCACAAACAACAGTAAGAGTTTTCCCCCACAACCCGCGGGGCGCGTCCACCGGGTAAACTCCAACGTGGCGGGCGCGCCAGGCCGGGCTTGTTAGTATCCCCACACCGCGGCCGCGCGACACCCTGAGCAACTCCGGAGAAGAAAAGAGTCCAACCCCTATCCAGGAGTACGGTTCCAGAACCGAGACTGTGCGTAGGAAGTACCCCACCAGATCTAACCGGTAGCGCTCCACCTCCCGCACCAGTTCCAGCTCCTTCCCCACAGAGAGGTGACGTTCCACGTCCCCAGAGCCAGCGTCTGTTGCCCGGGTTGGTCCGTGCCGAGGCCCTTGACCTTCACTGCCACCCATGTGGCAGCGCACCGACCCCAGCGGTTCCTCCCACAGGTGGTGGGCCCATGGGCTGGAGAGATGGGAGCCACGTAAGCGTTGGTGTGGGCCCGGCCGGGCGCGGCGGGCAAAACGCGGCCACCAGGCGCGCCGACGAGCCCAAAGTCTGGGCCTGGCTCCAGACGGGGGCCCCGGGCGCTTCCTCCGGGCAGGGTCACTCCATTTCTACCTTGTTTTTCCATTGGGGTTTTGAACCATTCTTTGTCTGGCCCCTCACCTGAGACCACTTTGCCTTGGGAGACCCTACCAGGAGCACAAAGCTCCAGACAACACAGCCCTCAGGTTCACAGAGACACACAAACCTCTCCACCACGATAAGGTGATGGTTCACGGAGAAGGTCTGGCTTAATTGACAGATATTATTGGGTGTCGTCTGCGTAACAGTGATAGTTAATTTAGTGTTTCCTAATAATATTACTTAGAGGAAGCATATATAAGGAAAATAGAATTGGTCCAAGCACTGAGCCTTGAGGAACGCCATGGCTAACTTTAGCGTGCTTGGAGGGTTTATCGTTAACATTAACAAATTGGGATCGCTCAGAGAAATAGGACTTAAACCAGCTTAGTGCAATTCCTTTAATGCCAACTAAGTGTTCCAGTCTCTGTAAAAGGATGGTGTGGTCAATAATGTCGAATGCAGCACTAAGATCTAATAAAACAAGTATGGAGACAAGTCCTTTGTCAGCAGCAGTTAGACGGTCATTAATCACGAGTGCCGTCTCTGTGCTATGATGCATCTAAATCCTGACTGAAAGTCTTCAAATAGACTGTTCTCATGTAGAAAGTCACATAATTGGTCAGCGACTACCTTCTCAAGGATTTTGGAGAGAAAGGGAAGGTTGGATATAGGTCTATAGTTGGCTTCAGGATCGAGGGTAGGCTTTTTTTTTTTTTCTAAGGACTATACTTGATAAGAACTTTTATTCAGATAAAAATTCAGAATACGGACCTGGTGGGCGGTAAACAACAACAAATGTAATTGTCTGTACCGTTTTCCAAGTTGGGTGTTGAAGATTAAGAACAAGTCTTTCGAACGAGTTATAATTTAGTTTACGTTTAGGATTAATTAACAGGCTTGAGTCGAATATGGCTGCAACTCCCCCTCCTCGGCCTGAGCCTCATGGAATTTGAGTATTATTATGACTGGGAGGAGTGGCTTCATTTAGACTAACGTATTCATCGTGGCTCAGCCATGTTTCGGTGAGAAAAAATAAATCAATTTGGTTTTCTGATATCAATTCGTTTACCAATATTGATTTAGAAGACAGAGATTTAATGTTTAATAGTCCACATTTGATTTTCCTATTCTGTTCTGATTTTCCTATTCTGTGCAGTGGTTGTTTTAATTCTAAATCAGGTTGTTGAGTATAGCACCTCTTTTGTTTATGTTAATCGATCTCAGTCGGGGAACAGACACCGTGATTATGGGATTATGAACGGGTGGATGTTCCAAAGGAGCAAGCACAGAGGAGCACAGTCAATCATAGTTCTGAGTGTGCAAGGCGTGGTGCAAGTTCTCACTAACAAACTAATGGTTGTATGCTTTCACTGAAGACAGAAAGCGCAACTGTAGCATCCATTTTCCGCTAGAAATTCAATTGTTATAAACTTTAGAGACAAAACCTTCCCAATATGCCAGTTTCTTCGGTCATGGAAGATGAACGTCCGCCATGATTTCAGTGCACGCGAGCAACGTTTTTTTGTTGTTACGTCACAGGGTGTGAATAGCTCAGCTGTGTGGCCGAGGCTATTCGTACCTTGGGTGCAAATAGACACTCCGTTTACTATAATGCAGAAAGCAGTAGTATAAGTACAGATTTTAGTTAGTAAATGCTATGTAGTTGTCATTGCTTAACTAAATCTGACAAAGATTATATTTTTTTCAACAGTATAGCACATCTGTTCAATGATGATGATCTGTGTCATCCTCCTTCTGTGTGTTGGTAAGTTTTAAGATATTAAATTGAATTATGAGGTAGAGCAAGTTGAATTAAAAATCAACGACATAGCAAGTTGAATTAAAAATCAACAACATAAGTATAGAAAGAAAAGTATTTTTATTTTAAAGTTTTTTTGTTTCACGTTTAACCCATCTGAGCTATGCCAATGCACTTCAGACAATTTCTACCAATTTTCTACCAATTTGTATTGTAACGCTGCAGCAATGACAACCACAACTGCAGCAACGACAACAACAGCTGCCCCAACAACAACCGCTGCAGCAGATGGTTCTTCCTGAAAATGGCTTGGAATGTGTGGGAGTTACGATTTGTTTATCCCCGGAAATGTCTTTTAATGTTGTAGTATTATATAGGCCGCCTAATGAGAAGGATACTTTTTTTGATATGTTAAAAGATGCATTTAAAGTCTGTAACAACAAGGAAACTATTTTCATGGGTGATTTTAACTTAAATTGGTTGGATAAAACGCGTTCTAATAGATTAAGGCACCTGGCTAAACAGTTTAATCTGACTCAAATGATAAGGAATCCAACTAGAATAACTAGCTCTACTACAACACTACTCGATCTGATATTTACTAATAAGTCAGATCGTGTCAATAAAATCTATAATTTAATAACTGGTTTATCCGACCATAATCTAACACTGGTCTCAAGGAAACTCCCCAATACCCGTTATAGAAATCAAAATAGAGAAAAGACCTATATCTCACTTATTCCTAAGCGTGACATGGAGCTCTTGGATACTGAAATAAATACTACTGTTCGAAATGGTTTAGTCGGTGGTCAGGACTGTGAGCAGGCCTGTAGCACTCTTAAAAATGCAATTACCCAAATTCTCTCTAAATACACAAAAAGGCAGCCGCGAAAATTTAAAAGTAAAAAAACCTTACCATGGCTTAGTGAGAGGTTATGGCTTTTAATGAAAGAAAGAGATGCTGCCTTAAAAAAGTATCTCAAGTCTAGGTTGGGGACTGACCAGTTGATTTTTAAAAATCTGAGAAATAAAGTCATAGGACAGCTTCAGACTCCAGGCTAAAGGGAATAGTAAAATGATATGGAAGTGTATTAATAATCTTTCGGGGAAAGAGCAGATTAAAAGAGGACCGATCGAACTTTATATAAACATTGACAATAATGAAACACTTACACCTGGAACGCAAGTTACTGTAAATGACAGCTTAATGGTTGCCAATATGTTTAATGATTACTTCATTTCCTCAATACTGGAATTAAGTAAACCATCAGAGCTGCTTTTAACACCCCATACAGCAATTGTTGGGGCCACGGCTGGTGGTACCACAGGAGGATCACAATCCACCATCGTGGAAGTACTGGACTTCGAATGTGTAAATGAAGGCAAGGTCAACGAAGTTATTACATCACTCTCGATCTCGAGAGTAAAGGACTCATGGGGATTTGATTTGCTGTTATTAAAAAAATATAAAGAGGTATTTGCTGAACCAATTGTGCACATAATTAATCAATCATTTAGAGAATGTGCTTTTCCTTCTTCCTGTAAGACGGCAATTGTTACGCCCATTTTTAAATCAGGAAACATAAAAGACATTAAAAATTATAGACCCATAAGTATACTTCCTGTAGTCTCTAAAGTAATTGAAAAAATTGTTGCCGAAAAGCTATGGAAATATGTTACACCCCATGCAATTTGGCTTCCGATCCAAACACTCCACCGACACGGCTTGTTGTTATTTCCTTGAGGTGATCAAATCCAGTCTAGATAAGGGAGGAGTGGTTGGGGCCGTTTTTTTGGATCTACGTAAGGCATTTGACACTGTTAACCACTCAGTGCTGCTAACAAAATTGTGGAATTTTTATTTTTCCGCAAACACTATTAGCTGGCTGCAATCTTATCCAGCATACCGTTACCAGTGCGTAAGAATAAATGATAAAACTTCACCGTTTAGATCCTGTATTACAGGGGTACCCCAGGGGTCTATTCTGGGCCCATTGCTCTTCAGTTTGTACATCAATGACCTACCTTCCATTTGTGAGGATGTGGAGGTCTTGAGGTACGCTGACGACATGGTTTTATATACACACGGTTCCAATGTTAATATTGTTGCTGCTAAACTATCTGAGGCAATGAGTAAAGCAACAGAATGGATGAACAAGTCATGCCTTATGTTGAATACGGAGAAGACGGTAACAATGTATTTCTCAAAAATAAAAAATTCAAAGTCCACTCGCCACATATTTATGTGGATAGTTATATGATCCAAAATGTGGAAGAAGTTAAATACCTGGGAGTGATCTTGGATCCTGTATTAGATTTTAAAAGCCATGTTAAAAGGGTTTATCGTGTTTTGAAATTTAATATTGCTAACTCCAGGCACATTAGAAGCTCTTTGTCATTGGAAGCAGCTAAATCTTATTTTAATGCAATGATTTTATCGCATATATTGTATTGTATGTCATCATGGTCTCAAGCCAAACAAACTGTTTTAAATCCTCTTAGATCTTTACATAATCAAGCTTTGAAAATCCTAGACAAAAAAACTAGACGGCACCACCACTGTAGTATACTGGAGAAGTACAGTATTTTAAGCTTTGATAATTTGATCAGGTATTCTGATATCTGTTTGGTTCACAAAATTCTTAATGATGACACTCCACCCCCTTTAAAAACATATGTACAGCTACGCTCTAAACTGACAAACAGAGCCTTGAGGTCTGTATCCAGGGGTGACTGCAATGTTCCCAAAAGAAAATCAGTTTTTTCTCAATCAGCCTTTTCCTATAAAGCAGTTAAAGAATGGAATGGGCTTCCTAACACTTTAAAGACTATCTCAAATTTTAAAAGCTTCTCACGGGCAGTTAAATATTTCCTTTTAGACCATCAGACCTGCTCTCACTAACGCTTTTTATTCCATTGTTGTGTATATCTGTGTATTGCACCTTCGGTGTAAATAGTCTATTTACATTGTCTTAACTGTCTTTGTTGTATAAACATGTTATGTTTATTGTTTTTGTCATGTACTTAACTCTGTTATGTCATTATAATTGTGGAGGACTACAGATGGAAAGTAGCATAATGCTAAATCTGGTGCAGCCGTCTTTTTAATGTAACTGCACATTGTCCTGCTAAATAAACTAAACTAAACAACAGCTGCCCCAGTATCAACCACAGCTGCCCCAGCATCAACCACAGCTGCAGCAGCAGTAAAGACAACAGAAGCAAAGCCAACAACTGCTGCCTCCTCTGCAGTAATCAACAAAAAAAGTTTTGTTGTAGTCATAGCAGTTGTTACAGCTGTTATTTGGAATTATCTGGGCTGGATCAAGGGACTTAATACCAACAACATTTAGACACTTTCTATTGTCAATGAAGAGACTTATGTGATTCAATGCTATATCTAATTTGCTTTAGCTGTGACTTATTTTTTTTACAAACACAAAACTTACTAATCATAACAGATCTTATGTCATGCACTAATTAAGCACACAGACAAACTTGATGTATATTCTTTTGACATAAGACAAGCATACATACAACTTTTAGTAACTGCTGTTAACAATGCCACAGAACCATATGAGCCATATGCAGTGATTGGCCAGAACAATGAACAGCTCTTATGTCTAATATATTCAAAGATATATTTAATATTCATATTGCCGTTCATTTATATTTGATTGCATTACACTGTAAGGAATGTACTTTGTGGAAACTCTGCTGCACACTGTGGTGATTGTTCTGTTGTCTGCATTTTTATGTGTTGATATTCCATGTAATGTAAATAACGTATTAAAGTGTGAAATACAAGGAACAGGAGCGTACTTCTGTCTGTATGATGCAGCATCAAACTCATATTTGTTTCTTCTAATAGTGTGTGGTAAGCCCATCTCATGAAACACATTAGAATATTTGTATGTCATCATTACAGAAAATTATTTTCATCACAGGGCAATTGTGAACAGTTTTGACAATGGAAACCATGTGGCACATGTAATAATAAATAAACTTGAATAAACATTATTTTTATTCACTCAGACTTTTTTTTAATCTTGAAGATTCATTGAAGGCCTGCCATCATGTTCAGTAATGTCGAGAGTACAATTTAGTACATGAATGGCCCTATCTTACACCCAGCGCAATTTACTTTGTACACCAACGCATGTATCATTCCTATTTTGCACCTGATGCACAGCGGACTTTTCCCTCCACAGACGCACGTTGGTAAATCAGGGAATGAATTTGCGCTCCCAGGGGCGGTTCAGCAAAAAGAGGAGGCGTGTTCCGGCACAAACGTTCCATAGTGCTATTTTGCAGTTTCAGAAAAGAATTAACTGCCACAGACCAGGAAAAACCTGGTCTAAAGTCAGTGCCGCTAGTCTAAAGTCAGTGGGACGTTATTCAGATGCTATTTTATTTGCGCATGCTTGGCCATAAGGTAGCGTGTGTACAACGCGCATAGACTTTGCTTCTCTCATCTACACGGATGCAGCAGTTCCCATTTTTGCAAACCATACATAATTACAAGGAAAAATAATACTGAAAATGCGCTTTAGGTGTTTGGATCGGTCAGGAGGCACTTTACAGTACAGTCCTCAAAAAGTCGCAGTCTTTGTGGCTTGTTGTTTTACACAACATTTCCATGAATCATGGATGTGTTGATGACATAAATGAGGAAATATTAGAGGACTTAAGTAGATGTGATGTTGAGCTATGGCAGGATTGGACACTTTAGGGTCCGGAAGTGGCAATGCGCGATGCGCTCCTGGTGGAGCGGGTGGACGGAGATGGAGTGGGGGGAGGAGGAAGGGTCACAACAGGAGCAGGTGGTTCGTTTGGAGGCCCACGCTCCATGACTGCAGCAATCCTCTCCAGACTTGAGTAGATGCGCACAAGAGGCAGCAACAACATTGCCACCCGGTCAAGACAATTTTATTTATTTATAGTATCAAATCATAACAGTTATCTCGAGACACTTTACAGATAGATTAGGTCTAGACCACACTCTATAAATTCCCAAATCCCAACAATTACAGTAATTCCCTCAAGAGCAAGCATTAGCAGTGGCTATTGCGACAGTGGCAAGGAAAAACTCTCTTTTAGGAAGTTCCTCGGCAGACCCAGACTTTTGGTAGGCGGTGTCTGACGGGGCCGGTTGGGGGTGTGATGAACAGTAGCAAATAACAGTCACATTAAAGATAATGGAACAGTGACTTTGAAGGTCATCGTGGAAGTTCATGTCATAGGAGGGCACATCGTGTCATACTGAGTAGTGCAGTCTCCTATACCGGATCCTGACTACTCTGTGCGTATGAACATCACAGCAGGGCGTTGCGGGATGTAACGTGGCGCTGCAGAGCATGGGTGGATGCGGCGGACGCAGCAAGACGCAGCAGGATGCGGCCGGGAATTGCAGAGAATCATAAAGAAGAAACATAAGGACTCCGGCGAGTAAACTCCCCAGAGCTAGGTTAGTAACAAGCAGTTCTGGGACAGGATGCATACAAAAGTAAACAAGTGTAAACCGAGATGAGAGAGCAGCTCAATGTGTCATAGGAAGGAAGGAACTTCCCCGGCAGTCTAGAATTATAATAGCATAACTTAGAGAGGCAGGTTAAAGAGAGGTGCCTGGTCGGGCTAGAACTCTCCCCAACCGGATCGGGCTGTACTGGCCTGCCTCTTTCTACTCTCGCTATATTATTGATTAATAAATAAGCAGATGGGCCGGGTTAGGCGGACGCAGCAACTCCTCACTCCCTAACTATAAGCTTTATCAAAAAGGAGGGTTTTCAGTTTACTCTTAAATGTGGTGACGGTGTCTGCCACTCAAACCCAAATTGGGAGCTGGTTCCACAGGAGCGGAGCCTGATAGGTGAAGGCTCTGGCCCCCAGTCTACTTTTAGAGACTCTAGGAACCACAAGTAGCTCTGCATTCTGGGAGCGTAGTGCTCTACTAGGACAATAAGGTACTAGGAGCTCTTCTAGGTATGATGGTGCTTGACCATTTAGAGCTTTGTAGGTCAGGAGGAGGATTTTAAATTCGATCCTAGATTTCACAGGAAGCCAGTGCAGAGAAGCCAATACAGGAGAAATATGATCTCTTCTCTTAGTTCTCGTCAGAACACGTGCTGCAGCATTCTGGATCAGCTGGAGAGTCTTAAGGGACTTATTTGAGCAACCTGATAGTAAGGAATTACAGTAGTCTAGCCTGGAAGTAACGAATGCATGGACTAGTTTTTCAGCATCGTTTTGAGACAGGATATTCCTAATTTTGGTAGTGTTACGAAGATGGAAAAAGGCTGTTCTTGAGGTTTATTTTAAGTGGGCATTGAAGGATATTTACTGATCGAAAATAACTCCTAAATTTCTGACAGTAGTGCTGGAGGCCAGGGCAATACCATCCAGAGTAGCTATATCTTTAGATAATGAAGTTCGGAGGTGCGTTGGTCCCATCACAATAACTTCAGTTTTGTTTGAGTTTAACATCAGGAAATTGTGGGTCATCCAGGATTTTATATCTTTAATACACGCTTGAAGTTTAGCTAACTGACCACTTTCGTCTGGCTTAATCGACAGATATAATTGGGTGTTGTCTGCGTAACAGTGATAGTTAATTGAGTGTTTCCTAATAATATTACTTAGAGGAAGCATATATAAGGAAAATAGAATTGGTCCAAGCACTGAGCCTTGAGGAACGCCATGGCTAATGGTATGGTCAATAGTGTCAAATGCAGCACTAAGATCTAGTAAAACAAGAAGTCCTTTTTTCTGCAGCAGTTAGAAGGTCGTTAGTGATTTTCACTAGTGCCGTCTCTGTGCTATGATTCTTTCTAAATCCTGATTGAAAGTCATCAAATAAACTATTGCTATGTAGAAAATCACATAACTGATTAGCAACTACCTTCTCAAGGATCTTGGATAGAAAGGGAAGGTTAGATATAGGTCTATAGTTTGCTAAGACCTCAGGATCGAGGGTGGGTTTTTTCAGAAGAGGTTTTATCACAGCTATTTTAAATGACTGCGGTACATAACCTGTTAATAAGGACATATTGATCATATCTAGTAATGAAGTGTTAACCATGGGGAACGCTTCTTTGAGTAGACTCGTTGGGATGGGATCTAAGAGACAGGTAGATGGCTTAGCTGAGGATATCTTTAACATTAATTGTTGAAGGTCTATAGGATAAAAGCAGTCTCAGTATATGTCGGGAATAGACGTTCTTTCTAGCGTTCCTGCGTTTAAAGATGAACCGTTAGAAGTTGAGGGCAAAAGGTGATAGATTTTATCTCTAATTGTTATAATTTTATCATTAAAGAAGCTCATGAAGTCATCACTACTCGAGGAATAGATGGCTCAGTAGAGCTGTGACTATCTGTCAGCCTGGCTACAGTGCTGAAAAGAAACCTTGGGTTGTTCTTATTTTCTTCTATTAGTGATGAGTAATAGTCTGATCTGTCCTTTCTTAGGGCCTTCCTATAGGTTTTGAGACTTTCTTGCCAATCCAAACGAGATTCTTCCACTTTGGTGGAACGCCATTTACTTTCGAGGTTTCGCGAGATTTGTTTTAATTTGCGAGTTTGGGAGTCCAAGGTGCTAGTTTCCTTTGCTTATTCATCTTCTTTTTGAGGGGAGCAACGGAGTCTAAAGTCGTCCGTAGGCAGGTCGTAGCACCGTCTACAAATGTATCAATTTGAGAGGGACTGAGGTTAACATAAACGTCCTCTGTTATGTTAAGGCATGACATAGAGTCAAATGCTGTTGGAATATCTTCTTTAAATTTAGCTGTAGCACTGTCAGATAGCCATCTAGTGTAGAAGCTTTTATCTAATTTAGTAGAGTCAGGTAGTAAGAATTCGAAAGTAATTAAAGAATGATCTGATAATACCAAATTCTGCGGAAATATTATTAAATCCTCAATTTCAATACCATATGCCAGCACAAGGTCGAGGGTGTGGTTAAAACAGTGCGTCGCCTTGTGCACACTCTGACTGAAACCGATTGAATCTAATAATGAGTTGAAAGCAGTACTAAGGCTATCATTGTCAACGTCCATATGGATATTAAAATCACCTAAAATAAGTACTTTGCAGATTTTAGGACTAAACATGATAAAAACTCTGAGAATTCAGATAAAAATTCAGAATACTGACCTGGAGCCCTGTAAATACCAACGAATATAATTGGCTGTAATGTTTTCCATTTTGGATGTTGAAGATTAACGAACAAGACTCTCAAACGAGTTATAATTTAGTTTAGGTTTAGGATTAATTAACAGGCTTCAGAATCAAAGATGGCTGCAACTCCCCCTCCTCGGCCTGAGCCTCTAGGAATTTGAGTATTAATATGACTGGGAGGAGTGGCTTCATTTAGACTAACATATTCTTCATGGCCCAGCCAGGTTTCAGTAAGACAAAATAAATCAATTTTATTATCTGATATCAAATCGTTTACCAATACTGCTTTAGAAGACAGAGATCTAATATTTAATAGTCCACATCTAATTTTCCTATTTTGTTCTATCGTTGCAGTCGTTTTAATTCTAATTAGGTTGTCGCATCTTTTGTTTACCTTTGATTTAACCGATCTGAGTCGGGGGACAGACACCGTGCTTATTAGACTATAGCTATGTTTCCATTGACCCGTTTTTATCCAAATTAAGTGATATCGAATGAAAAATGCCTTATGGAAACAGTAAAATCCGACTGAATTTCATGAATATCGACTCAAATGAAATACGTTCGGTCTCATCGGATTTTCTCTTGATCAATATACGGCTTATGCAATAAACGCTGATGGAAACGTTATTTGCTGAATAAATAATGAATTGCGATTAATTTTTAGGTCATTTTATGGTTGCAACCCGCAATAAAACGAAGAAGAAGAAGTTTCAGTTCATTTCCGCCCAGTATTTCCGCTCTGTTCTCAAAAAAAAAACAGATGTAAGTGGACAAACGAGGAGACGAGATACTTTTTTAATTTAATTTACCAGAAAAATATAACAGCTATTTTAGATAGCAAAAATCTAAGAAACGCCATCATTTATCAAGAGCTCGCGAAGGAAATGACCAACAGTTAACACAGGGACATTAAACGCTTAACTTGAAAAAGCTTAGCGTGGTTTAATGTATCTAAACAACGATGATCATCACCAGATTTATCATGGTTATATCTTGTCATGAACACTTAAGCCTGTCAAAAAAACTAAATTGAAATCCAACAATTATAGAAGTTATCTCACATTAATATTTTCTTCATCAGTGGCCGTATTAATATGGCGAGGAAAAAGCTTAACGTGGTTTAATGTACCTAAACAATGATCAATCATCACCAAATTTCTCTCTCATATTACCCATCATAACAACGGAAAACTGTCAAATAATCTAACCCAAAGTCCAATTATTATGGACGTTATCTGACATAAAGCGTTTCTGCTTCAGGGCAGCGGAGCGGCTGGGGGTTGACTACGGTTCTCATTGGCTTTATAAGTCCTAATGGAAAGCTACGGTAGTTTAATGTCTTAAACAACGCGATCAATCATCACCAAAAAATCCTCTTCTATATTGCTCATCATAACCACTTAAAACGGTCAAATCTAACCCAATATCCAAATATTATGGACGTTATCTGACACATTAACGTGAGATAACTTATAATCGTTGGATTTCGATTTAGTTTTTTTGACAGGCTTAAGTGTTCATGACAAGATATGACCATGATCTGGTGATGATTGATCGTTGTTTAGATACATTAAACGACGTTAAGCTTTTTCACGTTAAGCGTTTTAGAATGTCCCCTTACGACAAGCCGTGGACGTCCTGCGGAGTAAATGGAAGGCCCAAACAGCGATACACGGCTCAAAAAGAGAGTTGTCTCGGCAGCGGTGCCGGAGGGAAAATATAAGGCAAGTTCCACCTTTTGTATAGAGCTGGATCATATCCTCAGCCAAAGGTCCATCGGACCTTAGGCTATAGCTTGGCTTCTAATATTAACAATTACTTTTGTCTAGCAAAACTTTTTTCGCAAAAGTTCGCTTGAATCTTGTGCGATTCAGTTCAAAAATGAATGGAAACACCATAAAATGTCTCAAATCAATTCGATATACCAATTTAATCGCAAAACAGCATGTGACGTCATTACGCACAGGTTTTTATTCGCTTTAAAGCTGTTGGATGGAAACACACTTTCACCAGCTTTATTCGCATGAGTTTTTTTACCGAACTTGAGATAATTCGATTGACAAGTGGATGGAAACTTAGCTAGTGAAGCTGGCCATGGCCCAGTTATCCAGGACTTTGTCAAGTGATGTGAAAAATCCTTCCTCCAGATTAATATCTCAAAAACTAAAGACATGGTCATTGATTTTCAGAAATCACTCCCTCAGGCACGAGAAGTCACCACCATAAAGGGTCAAATAGTGGAGTGTGCTGAAACCTACAAATATCTCGGAATGATTATTCACAGCAAACTTTTTGAGGCAAACTGTGACAATGTTTATAAAAAGGTAAACCAGCGATTGTTTTGTCTGAGAAAACGTTCCTCCTTCCACATTGATAGAACCTTGATGACTCTATTTAATCATGCTTTTATTGAATCCGTTTTGTCTTTTTGCCTTGTGTTGTGGTTTGGGAACTTGTCTCTTAAAAATAGAAATCGTCTGAATCAAATTGTGAAGTGGTCCAGTAAGCTGATAGGAAAGCAACTGCTCAACCCAGAATCCCTGTATTCCAAACAGTTACAGAGGATAGCTGGAACTATTTTGAAAGACCATTTCCACCCGTTATATGGTGACTTTCAGCTTCTACCGTCGGGACGCAGGTATAAAGTACCAGCTTGTAAAACTAAGCGATACAGAAACAGCTTTGTCCCAGCGGCTATACGTATATTAAATAAGTAGTAGCAATACAGATCTGCTGCATTTTGTTTATTTTTTATCTTTTTATATTGTGCCTGCAGAACCATTGACTTTTTACGAACAATTATGTCTCCTTTGTTACGTTTTATGTCCAAACAGTCTGCTGCCGATTGTGTGTATGCATGCATGTGTATGTGTGTCTGTAAAAAGGACTATAGACGATGTAGCTCTTCTGTCTCTCCTCTCCCGTGCTGCTGCTGGGGCATTTGGGTCAAGTGGCATCGGCACATGCAGTTCAACATCACATCTCCTTAAGTCCTCTAATATTTCCTCATTTATATCATCAACACATCCATGATTCATGGAAATGTTGTGTAAAACAAGGTCATATTTGTCCTTGTATTTATGTATGGTTTGCAAAAATGGGCACTGCAGGGTCAGTGAGTTGAGAGAAGCAAAGTGTATGCGCGGTGTGCACACTCTACATTACGGCCAAGCATGCGCCCTTAAAATAGCATCTGAATAATGTGCCACTGACTTTAGGTTAGGTTTTTCCTGGTCATTGGCGGAATTGTTTTCTGAAACTGCAAAATAGCATCAGGGAACGTTTGCGCCGGAACACGCCTCCTCTTTTTGCTGAACCGCCCCTGGGAGCACAAGTTCATTCCCTAATTTACCGATGTGAGTCTGTGGAGGGAAAAGTCCGCTGTGCGTCGGGTGCAAAATAGGAATGATACATGCGTCGGTTTAGAAAATTGCGCTGGGTGCAAGATAGGGACTATGACTATTAATATCGGCTCATTAAGTATTCGTCACTGTTAATGAGGTTTTTTTTCACGTAACGTGACACGATGACCTGAACAAATGACACAGTTTCAGCTGTAATTCAAATTGTACAGAGGTGGAGATCTGTAAAAAGAGACAATCTTTTACTGACAATCAAACTGATTCAAATGCATTTTATATTTTAACTTATTTGCATTGTGTGTGTGTGTGTGTGTGTGTGTGTGTGTGTGTGTGTGTGTGTGTGTGTGTGACTGTGTGTGTGTGATGCACCCACCCTGACCTCCAAACCCTACAAAAAGCAACCATACACTACTTCCTGCATCCGCACTGAATACGAACATGATAATTGAAAATTTGTCCACAACAACACTGACAGGAGAATGAAGGAAACAATCAATTGAGCTAAATCTGTGTACAACACAGAGCCTCCAAAGTAAAATTTAATATGCAAATAATATGCATAAGTTATCATCTTGTTTTTTCACACGATACAGATCTTAAATATAATATGTTTTTGGGAAAGGGAGTCCATAATGTAACACTATGAAAAGATGTTGCCATCGCATGAAGCTGCTTCTGATTTCCAAACACAAAGGAAGCTTAAAGAATGCGGTGAGTATGTTGTGTGGTCAGGTTCAAAACAAAATCCTAAGTGTGTGTGACGGTTTGACTTTAGTTTGTTGCATTCCTCAGAGGAACACGTTCTTTTGTCCTGCTGCTTGTTTGTCTGTGACTGGAGACAACAAGATTTTGGATGTGTTATCAGTGAATTATATCATAACTGGGTCTGTCTGTCTGTCTGTCTGTCTGTTTGTGTGTGTGTGTGTGTGTGTGTGTGTGTGTGTCACTTTTTTCAACGTTCTTTGACCATTTTTTTTTCAAATGCTATACAATTGAATAAAAACACCCAAATTCAATGAAAGTAGTGAAGTGATCATTTATTTATTTATTTTACTTGTGAAGAGAAATAGTTGTAGGGAACCATCCACGTTATTGTTTTTAGACAATTTGGTTGAAAGAAAACCCAAATTTCTGATATAGGAACTTTTTGAATAGGGTCAAATTTGATCCGAGGACAACAGGAGGGTTAACCCTACTTCACACATGCAAACAAGCACTTTTAGAAAATATCTTTTTTTCAAATATTGAATCCAAAATTACTCGAGAACTTGAATATAAAATATTGCAATTTATTGAAATTGATTGAAAATGTTCTGGTACAGGATATAAACTCTCTATTCCAGACTCAAACAACACAAAAACTAAAATAATATAAACAAATTTAAATGCCATGATTAAAAATTACTCACATTTTATGAATAAGTTACATAAATTACAAACAAGCTTTATAATTAGACATTACATCTTTTGACAGACAAAATGTTTCCAACCTATTCTTGAAAGAGTTAACTGAAGGGTAGTTTCGCTTTGCCAGACCCTCCTCCAAAGTGCGCTGGAGGAGAGTCTGGCTGGTCCACATAGCATACGGGGATGGGAGACAAACGTGCTCTGGTTTATTGGCATTTCTTTAAACCAATCAAAATCTTCTTGGGTTATGCACCGGAGAAGAGCCGCGGTGCCTCTGCAAAATAGGCTTGGAAGGAACTTGTTTTGGTGGAACATGTGATCGTTCAAAGGTTGTTTTAGTCGTGCAACAGAAAACTCAGATTGGACAGATAGTCTAGCTCGCTGTCTGGATTTACCCTGGAGAGATCTGAGGAGCAGTTAACAATAGTCTTCATGAATTCACCGGAGTTTAAAATGCCAACACAAAGAAAGCCCAAGGCAAAGGGAACGCCCGACTACTTCGGGAAGCTCATTCCAGGCTTTTACCGCACCAGGTGTGAAGTAATTTGATACGATGCGATACCATACACCACGATAAGATATGATACGAAACAATCCGATACAACAAGACATGGCACAATACAATAAAATATCCTACGACATGACACGACACGAAACGATACCATACGACACCATACTGTACGATACCATATGATACAATATGATACGATACGACACAACACGGCACGGCACTAAACAATACCATACAACATGAAACAAAACGAAACATACAATACAACATGACACCATAGGATACAATACGACACAATACGATACAACACAAAACACCACAACACACGACAATGGACACCTTGTCAGGCATTAACCCTTACTTATTGTCCCACTTGCAGTCAAGTCTGAGTCAGATTCAAGATTAACTTCAAGATTCAAAACTTTATTGCCATATAAACATGATTGTTTGGAATTTGTATTAGCTCACTTAAACGAAGACAGAGAAAGACAGAAAAAGTAAAGCCACTCACTCAGAGCACATAATACATTAAACAAAGTATAACACACAAAATAGTTAAATACAGCAAAAACAAGTGGTTTAAGTAAAATCCAACACATAAGAGCAATACAGATAAAAACACTAGCACCTGTAGGGAAATCAGCAGCAACATTCAACCACCCACAAGATAAAGTGTTTCAAATGCATTAAAAACATTTTGCACTATTGCACAATTACTTAACCTGCTGAGTGAACCTGCAGAGTTGGAGAATGCAGTGGGGGCGGAAATCACGTCAACATCAAAATCAAAATCAAACCAAGAAAACAATCTAAAAACTAACCAAAACTAAAGGATTGAAATAAAAAGTGAATGAAAACTTAAATAAAATAAATATATATATTGAGTATTAATCCATGACTGCTCTTTCACAAATAAATATCATTCATTCGTCATTATTTTTTCACATGTAGATTCTAAATTTGCCGTGTCGTGTTGTGATTTGTCTTTCTTTGATTTAAAAGAAAGTTAAAGAAGAGGTGAGAAAATATGATTAGTTTTTTATTTTTAAAGTTAAGAAAAAAATCTAAAAAATGAAATCCTAGAAAGAAAATCTCATGTGAAAACCAAAAGTGTTTAAAGAACATAAAAAAAATCACGTTAAATAAACCACTACTAACCAAGATCTCTATCTTTAAATATAACTCACTCTGAATATAACCAACTCTGAATCTAAATGAAAACATTTATCAACCTGCCTTAAAATAGACTTTCCTGGTGCGACCTCTTGCTCACCCAGTAAGTGGGACGGGTTCGAGTCCGACCTGCGGCCATTTGCTGCTTGTCATCCCCACCCCAAAAAAAACTAGACTTTCCTTTTTTTTATTTATCTA
Source organism: Perca fluviatilis (assembly GCF_010015445.1). Taxonomy (NCBI): domain Eukaryota; kingdom Metazoa; phylum Chordata; class Actinopteri; order Perciformes; family Percidae; genus Perca; species Perca fluviatilis. Next base: position 15,244,386 of record NC_053135.1, read on the forward strand.
CAAACTAGCTTTTGTCGAACATTCATGTGTTCTTCAGCAACACCTTCCGTGTCTCAACTGTTCACCTGTGGACCTACCTGTCTACATCTACTGTGAAGTATATTCTGGCTTTCGGTGACACCTAGTGGCAAGATCCCTCTGAGCAACAGTTGAATAAGAACAGAAGAAATCAGCAGCCAATGGTAGAAGAAACTGGGAGCTTAGCATCAAAATGTGTGCAGTGTAAATAGGAACAGGTTTCATCTAACTTTCAACTAACTATTAATGTGTTGTCCTTCCATCAACTTTGAAAGAAACCCTTTTTCTTCAACATTTTTGACGGCTACACATTTTCAGCGCTTATTTCTACGTCCCGTATTTTCTGATATAAAACAAAAATTGAAAACGGGTTTATTTGACCCGAAAGACAACACAAGGGTTAACACATTAAAGTCATCAAAACCAGTATACCCAACATATTACAGAGTCTGTGTTAAGATAATTATCAAAGAATGGACAAAACAGTTCTCTTAAAAGCTTGTGTACTTGCAAGTAGAGTCAGTTTTATAGCACTCTGTTGGATCCAAACAAATGTGCATGAACTGATCTTGTACAAAAGAACACGTGTCCAAATGGCACTCAGAGACAAAAGACTCAGAGACATATCAAACATATCCTATAAAACCAGACGCCAGTGTTTTCATATCTAAAGGAGAAGGAAACAACGTTTTTCTTCTGAAGTCAACTAAACTGTGTGGTGGCAAATTTTATTTTAACCATTTGTTTAATGATATTAACCATTCCTTTAAAGATTGTTTTAAACCTCGACAAAATCCTGCTCCTTCCTGTAGATTTTTAAAGCACCAGAGAGGGGAACAGCTACAGCAGTCAACTATAGCCTAGTAGAGTTATTTAGTTTTACTAGCCTGAAGCTTCTCACATTGTTGTCTTTTGCTTAGATAGAAGTGGAGAAGGCCGGTGAATGTTTACGACAGTGAGAACTACGTAGGTTTCTGTCTCCTGAGATAAAACTGTTGTTTAGGCTAATGAAAAGAAAAGGAGCAGAGGGGAAGGTGATCAACTATGGCCATGCTAGAAGATACATTTAGAGGGGTGGCTTAACAGAGGTTTTCACTATATGATGTGTGGATGTTTGGACTTTAGGTTAGAAGACTTTTTCAGACGTGCTGCGGTACTTATGAAACTGTATTTCTCCATTTGCAAATGTAAATAAATACTCAAAGACCAAACTTTGGTTTAATTCTCAAACAGTCGTTATTCGTTTTCATTTTGATCATTGATATTACTAAACGCTGCTGCTTCATCGGAAAAATTCCACGACAGTTTGGCGTTGTCCGGCAGGATGGATGAGTTAACAGAGAAAAAGAGCTCCGTTGGGTCGCTGATGACTGGCTATCCAGGGATCAAAAATCACCTGCCTCATACCTCTAAACCTTTAAAAAGGTTTTTCAGAGAGAAGAGGGTTAGGACCGCGGAGCGCTCTTGACTGTTTTCCACTCCGATAAAAACGAACAGGAAGAAATTTCAAGCAGCACGGTAAGATAAAATTGATTAATTACAATTGGATTGCGAATTCAAGGTTTTTAACAAACATTCTAAACAAGCAACTGTCGCTAAACAAATTAAGTAATGAATAATTGGCGAAAACATTCTCTTAACTAAAGAGAATAAATTAAACTAATTCAGACTTTTGGGAAGTGAGTAATTTGATATGTGTTGTGGGTCATTTTGGGTAACAAAGATATAACTGAGGTTATGAATGACATCTTTTGGCAGACACGGACATATTTCTGATTAATTCTCTGATGCTGGCGGGACAATTGATTGACGGACAAGACCAGTAAGAGAACTGGCAAAACAGTAGGCAAGGGCTAAAAATGTATCTACAAAACTGATAGCACGTTTCCTGATTAAAGAGGCGGACTACAGAGTAAATAAAATAGTTAGCCTAACTATTTAAGAGATTTTGACTGCAGGGTCGCACCGGGTTTTTCATGCAAGTTTCCCGAAGAAAAAAACCCGAAGAAAAAATAAATAGTCTATACTCTAAACGAGTTCTGGACCCTTTAAGGACAGCCTGCGGGGCGGTCTGGGTTGTAACGATACTCTAAGAGAGTCTCTTGATTATTTAGAGACAGACTGCAACAAGGCAAAGCATACTAAATAGGTCAAGTTATTTGACTATTAAGTTGATTTTGTCCGCAGGGCTGTACGCGGGATTTCACGAAATTTACCCGAATAATGAACCTTGCGGTGTGATGACGATCACATCGAACAAGACATAGTATACTATAAGGTCCAAGGGTCAATCATGGAAGAAGAAATTCCCCGTCCCAGTGAAGCATCTGGACCCATTGTGGGTGAATGACTCATAAATATGGACCGGATTGTTTGCGATGTCTGTCATAGGCTACTGGTCAAAAAGCTTTGGCTTTCCGCCAAATGGATCTCTAAGTCTAGTAAAGCTAAGGATGTTAAAACAGGATTTAGAAGAAGTAGAAAGAAAATTAATGGGAAAATCAATGATTAAGACAGATGATTTAAGGTCACTAGAAAAGAACAGAAATTGCCTTAGGATTTGGATGAAGGAAGCAGACAAAAGAGAGAGAAATCAACTGCAAGAACAGTTAACTCTGTTAGACATTTATGATAGTGATGAAACACAGAGGATTTAAAGCTCTGGGTACAGGAAAAACAAAGAATGTTTTAAAATATAGATAAAACAGTGATTCAGGGAAAGAATGCAAAAACACACATGCACCACCGAAAGCACGGACCCGAAAAAGGCTGCTCCCACAAAGGACGTGGTCGAGTCAGAAGAGGCCAAGGCGGGTACCGTGGGCAAAATGGTGAGCCCTACAACCGAGACCAGTGTTGGTACTGCAAGGACTTTGGACATTGGGTATGTAACTGCCCGAAGAAAAGCAAAAAAACACCTCAGACAAAGAACACCAGTTGTCCCTCTGTTTGACTGAGTCCAAAAGCTGATGAAGAAGGTAGTGCTGACACACACACACACACACACACACACACACTCGCTTCATGCAATGAAGAAATGCTTTGCACTGATACACTGTTTTTGTTTTTGCTATTAGTGAAAGTTCTGAAAAATAATCTATTCAGTTAAAATCATTATAGTATGTTATCTTCTGAAACCTACAAGAAAATGCCTACTACTGAGTGTAAAGTTAAAGGGGTTCCACTCACATAACTTGATTATTACAGCTATAGATTTGACACTGAAGATTATTTGGTCATTCTATTTGGTCAATTGGGGCTGCAGGTCAAACAGTAAGAGAACAATTCTCTGTTCCTCTCTCCTGTACATGGGAAAAACAATTCTTGGTGTATGATTATGTCCACTTATTTGGTTTAGGTAGTGATTTAATGTGCACTTTTAACATTGGTTTAACCTCAACACCTGACAGATTGAGAATTTCTCGTAATGATGCAACTAAAGTAACCACATGTTAATTACAGTGTGGCTAAAATGACTTCACTGAGGCGGTGTCTGTAATCAGCCCTGCCTCTGACTGCATGAAACCTGACAACCAATATCACCTTTTTTTTAGTGCCCAGCTTGTGTTTTCTACTGTACATCTCTCAAGGCTGCATCTGCTTTTTATCCCTCAAGGAAAGTCTTTTTTGGTGCAGTGCTGTTTTCATGTAAAATGTTTAGTGTTAACGATTAGATTTTTACTTGAGCCTATCACCTAGAATGTCTGTATATGTTCCTGATGTCACTGTAAGACTTTTGCTGCCAAAGCTATTGAAGCGTTCGTGAATATGAAACTGGCTCTGCAGTCTCCCCCGATGCTGGGACTGCCAGATCCCTAAAAACAGTTCATACAGACATACACGTACATACGCATGCTTGCAATGAAGACATGCTTTTTGCACACTACAAACACTCCCCACACGATAGACAGGTCAAATTAGGCGCAAAAACAGCACGGTAAACAGAAATAACTTTAGGAAAATATGTCCACATATTCAATGAGTTTGTCTGATGTGTATACAAATTGCCTACCATGGTGTTAATTATACAAGGGAAGAAAATTTGATTTTTAGTTGATTCAGGAGCAATAATTTGGGTTTAGTGAAGTTTTGTTCTTCAAATCAGAAGCTCTCTGGTAAACTAGTTTTTTTTCTTGGGGAAATGATTGAGTGGTTATCCCAGGAAAGTTCACCATTTTTATGATATGTGTGTGTTCAGATCCTTAAGATCCTGAACTATAAAAGAAAGGAAAATGTTCATTGTTTTTTTTCCCCCTTTCTTCTGTGTCCTGAAAATTTGGTAGGCAGAGATTTGAAAATGTCTATTTGAAATTGAAGTCATTCTTTCACCTACGGGTCTGCCCACTGGCTTTAAAGTTGTGCGGCTTGATAAAAATCACTCTTTGGCTGACATATTTTTTGTTACAGCCTAAAAGTACGCATTTGTTTACAAATTATAATGGAACACGTACCATGTCAGTCTGTTAATCTCCTGACTACGGTAAAACAAATTGGGACACCTGTAGTTAAGTTTAAGGAATCACAAATATTACATGCATTCCTTTTGTCACCTTTTTGACCCTGATGAAGATTACGTTGAAAAGTTTTTTTGAACCAATCTAAAGAGGAGCATGGGTTTTCTTTTTTCCACAGCCATATACACATGTCCAGTGGCTGGTACCTTGACTGATAAACTACATAAGTTTTTCAGAAATTCTAACTCAAAAGCTCACATTTCGTGTTTCTTTGTCTCCAACAGAAGACGAGACAGACCTAGGACACCTTGTGACTATTTGTAAAAATTGACTGACTGGACTGACACTACTGATAATGGTTTTATTTTTCTCCATCGAAAGGATACTATAGAAAACCCATATAACAACCGTATGACTTGTATTCACAGTGTTCACATATTCAGTGATCGTGTGGCTACAACAGACATAATTGCATGATAAAAACGACATTTCTATCTACTGATGTTACACCACTTTTTGTCTCAGGTACAGCGTTATCTCTGGGCAAAACACACAAATGTGACGTGGATTGATTGACAAATTGTCAACCTGTAGTCATCAAGCTGCGTTCGGACTACAGGCCCCAGAAACATCAGTACACGCTAAAACAGGAAGTAGCCTAATCGACAGAAATCCGACCGTGTTTTTAACTCTTTATTGACGGATGGGGTTTATAGTTCCATGTTTAGATTCTCCAGCACATACACTTATTTTCTCAAGTAACATAAATAAGAAGAAGAATTTTTATTATGAATGTTAAAGTTTTGTTCTGTTCAGGACCTTCGAGCAGTAAATGTAGTAAGGTCCATGCTCGAGCACCTAATGTCTCCCACAGCTAAAAATAACATTCTGCAGGGAATGTTAAATGTTTTGATTCTCTGTTGTTTCGTCTAACGTTTTTCTTTTCTCAGAGTTCCAGTAGAAAAGACAGTAAATATCGTTTTATAGTTCTGGGTGATGGTAAGCTGTACACCTTGACACACCTTTGTGAGGAATACATTGAGTTGTTAATTAATGATGCCATAAATTACAAAAAGAATAACAGTGTGTTTAAATGTACCCTGGAGAAATCCTTCTTTCTTTGACAGAGGACAGCCAGAGGAGGAGACTACACACACACACACCACACAAAGATAAGACACAAGCTAAAACCAAATATGAGTAGTACAAGTTAATTGTTTTAACTAAATTAGTTGATGTTGACATTGAAAAATTTACTGACTTGAAAATTCCCCTGAAGAAATTTTTCATTGAACTTTTGTTACTGATAAACAAGTTTTGCTGTAAAACCTAGAATAATGTCAATGGCTACAGTATTAAACAGATTATTTATATTGCTTTTGAGTCATGAGCTTTGTCATGTCTCAAATAGGAGGGATATAGTATAGCAACGATAAATTAGGGGTTTAATAAAGAGAAAGGGAAAAGTAGCAAGGGAAATAAATAGTGTTAAATAATTTTAGTGTGAAATAATAATCTTTCTAAAGACGTTTGAAACATTTGTTGTGACATCACTGTAGCTCCAGTTTAAAAGATCTTGAATAACCAAAGTGATAGAATAGTTAACAATTGTACATTTAAAGAAAAAATCTGCTTAGCTGAGAACAAAATAGTAATTGTTTTTGTTTTGTTGATTATGATTTGCGCCAAAGAATTTTGCTCTAAAGATTTTCTTTATTTATACATAGGTAGGGAGAGGCCCATAATAAAAAACACCTATTTCTTCCACGGCAGTATAAGGGAAATGATAGGTTAGGTTAGGTTATTGCGTGAGAATTTTCATCTGCTCTTTTGGCCGTAAGGATCCAGGTGTCAAGCATGGGGATTCTGTGGTGATAACAACTTCAGGAGGAAGGATTGGCAAAATAGACGGTGACAGAAACCATTGAGATCCTTCCAGTGACACAGGGCAGTGGAAGGTTCCAGGGAGAGTCACCTGGATACACGCATCACTACAAAAGGTTCCGGAGGAGAAGAGGACAGGTTTTTCTACAACCTGCAACAAGTGACGAGCAGATCCTCTGCTGAGTCACCTACGAGGGAAATCGATTCAGAGATCAGCCTGACAGACGGCGTTTCTGTGCAATCTCTGAAATCAATCGGGGAAACTGGAGTTTTTCTCACTGTTTGCAACACATTGAGAGAGGAGAAAAACGAGAAGTTTTTCCAAGGAGGAAAAACCAGAAGCCACATACTGGTATTGTACCTTTTGACACAGCACATTCCTGAAAAACACTCATCCTGTTGCAGCTCTGACACTCACAGCACATTCTTTGTTTTCTTTACACTGAGGAACTGTTGACATTCCTCTGTGACTCAGAGCAGTGTGCTCTGACGCACACGCACACACACACACACACACACAGGAGCAGAGTGCTGTGATACGCACACACATGGAGCAGCAGGACGACAAACTGCTGAAATGGTACCCTCCGAGGAGATTCGGGGGGTCCAAATTTGTATTGAGTTTATTTTTCGTTACTGCATTTATGATTTTCTGTTGCATTTATGGTTTTTGCATTTTATTTTTGATGAGAGAAAAGTTTGATAAATCACGTGTAACCATTTCTCCCAACATTTACATACACCAACACACTAGGAGGACTGGAGGACAAGACGGGTGATGCGTTCACTACCTTCCAGGTCAAGGATAAAAGGGATGTTTGGCATACGAATGCTACTAAATTGGGCCTAATTGGGGTTTTGTACCTTATGTGGTTCCTCATGACCACACAAACTCAACTGATAGATTATTGATAAAGAAAGTAAATTATTCCTATAAACAGCAATATTGTTAATATTGAAACAAGTTAAGTATAAAGACCTAGGCCATTTTGTTGTGTGCTTTATAACCTAGGAAAAACTCCTTGTGGATCTTTTATTACATTGAGGTAATTTCACTTTCCACATTGACACATATAAACACCACATTTGACTAAGACCTTTGAAAGATTATCTAATAGATACATTTTCCACTAATGTATGACTTGGTTTTAGTTAAGAAATGTATGCGCGATGAGGTTATAATGATTTTTGTTATGTTTGTTCACTATTTCTTCGCTTACAAGAAATAAGCTATTTTCAGTAAAACCACACACATAGAATAACAAGAGGGGTCAGTTTTATTCTGATTCTTCTCAACTTTCACTCTGTGAGAGCTTTGATAATTGCACTGAGCGTGTTTCAATTGATTTATATTAAAATAACCAAAGGAGGGAAGCATTTGATGGCATTGGGTAAATTAATTACAGCTTTATGGAAAATTTGAAATGTACTATGCATTACGACTTCGCCGTATGGGTTTGCAGTACTTGGGGTTTAACCATGGGTTGTCAATGGACATATGCATGGGTAGATATGAAATTAGTAAATGTTCACACTTCACACCAGGTTATTTTAATGGTTAAATACATAACACATTCTTTACACAAATTATAAGGCACTAGTCTGATGTGACATTAACCAGTGACATTCAGGTCCAGGGTTTTTAGAAGATTATGTTTGGTCTTAGGATTTGTTTTTTTTGTTTGCTATGTCGTTACCCTAATCAAGAAAAAGAGTTCTTCATTCTTATGGTAAATATGATTGAGCCTTCTGACGTATTTCGTCTTTCTAAATATGATAATAATGTTTGGACACTGTCTCTGATACTGTGGGAGATTGATTCATTTAGTTTTATTCTTTTACTTTGACGTGAATGCTTGCTACTATTTAAAAGAGGTGTTTTTGTACCTTTGCATTTAACATGTAAGAAATAGACATGAATATCCATAAGGATGAATCTTAAGAAGTAAAGTTTGGTTATGTGATTAATTCTATAATAAGGGTTGAATCTTTAAAAGTAAAATTTATTTTTGTGATTATTTTGTAATCAAAAGGGTGAACTGTAGTGGGAAATTTTATCTTAACCATTTGTTTAATGATATTAACCATTCGTTTAAAGATTGTTTTAAACCTCCACAAAATCCTGCTCCTTCCTCTAGACTTTTAAAGCACCAGAGAGGGGAACAGCTACAGCCGTCAACTATAGCCTAGTAGAGTTATTTAATTTTACTAGCCTGAAGCTTCTCACATTGTTGTCTTTTGCTTAGATAGAAGTGGAGAAGGCCGATGACTGTTTACGACGTAGGTTTCTGTCTCCTGAGATAAAACTGTTTTTAGGCTAATGAAAGAAGAACGAGCAGGGGGGAAGGTGATCAACTATGGCGCATGCTAGAAGATACATTTAGAGGGGGGCTTAACAGAGGTTTTCTATTGTATTATGTGGATGTTTAGACTTTAGGTTAGAAGACTTTTTCAGACGTGCTGCGGTACTTGTGAAACTGTATTTCTCCATTTGCAAATGTAAATAAATACTCAAAGACCAAACTTTGGTTTAATTCTCAAACAGTCGTTATTCGTTTTGATTTTATCATGAATATCACTAACGCTGCTGCTGCTTCATCGGAAAAATTCCACGACAACTGTTCCCTTCCTGCTGCTTTTGGAGGGAAAGTTTCTCCGTGACCGCTGACGAGCGACACGGACCTGTTCTGTTTGTTTCTGTGGAAATCTATGGACAGAAACAGACGGACTGAACACACAGTAAGAAGGCTTAAGGTTTTCTGGGCAGAGAAATAGTGTGTTTTATTAATGTCAGTAAGGCTAATGCTGCCACTTGTTACGACATTAATGTGATTTGTTCGATTAATAAGCGCTACTGTTGCACATGTGATTTATTAATCTATGATTGTGACCGCTGCGTCAAATCTATTTCTGTGAATGTACTCTGATCACGGTGCATTGTTGATATGTTGTGTTGAATATTGCAGCTAGCTTGTTAAAACTGTAATTGCTACCTGCTAACTCCCCTTTCACAGTTTTAGTTATTGTACTGAGTGAGATAATTAGGTTTTTCAAAGTGCCTTTCCTTTCCTAAGGGGATTCCTTTCCTCTATCGCTAACACACAAACACACACACACGTATGGACATACACAAGCCCAAGGGAACAGCTGGCCAACAGCGAGTTATGTGTGTCGAATAGTTACACAGCTAGCACATAGCGAAGTAGTTTTAGTGTGTCCCTCTTGTCAACCACACGTTAGTCTGAGAGCTAACTGACTAGCTTAGTCACGTGGGGTTGCAACGCAGCCCACTACCGCCCTCTTGATGCTAGATAGCTTTTGTGCAGCTAACACATAGCTTAGCTTATGAGCTAATGGCTAATCTGTGCGTGACTGAGCAACCCTGGGTTGCGTCACCCCCCTTCTTCTTGCACTCTACCACTCTCTCTCTCTCTCACACACACACACACACACACACACACACACACAGGGCCCTATCTTGCACTCAGCGCAATTGCTTTTGTACACCGACGCATGTATCATTCCTATTTTGTACCAACGCCACACTTTTCCTCTTCCTCAACAGACGACGTTATTATGAACGTATTTGGCGCTTCCCCGGGCCCGGGTTCAGCGAAGAAAGGCGGAGGCGGGTTCCACCAAAAGTTCCCTGGTGCTATTTTGCGGTTTCAGAAAAACATTCTGCCACTGACCGGTATCGAAAGTCATAGCTAAAGTCGTGTGCGATTATTCTGATGCTATTCTAGGGCGACAGGCTTGGCCATAATGTAGTGTACGTAACGTATGCATACACTTCTCTCATCTAAACGGACGCAGCAGTTCCCATTTTTGCAAACCATACATAATTACAAAGAAAAATATTACTGAAAATGCGCTTCAGGTGTTTGGATAGATCAGGAGGCACTTTACAGTACAGTCCTCAAAAAGGTGCCGCATTCTTTGTGGCTTACTGTGTCATTTGTTCAGGTCAGCGTGTCACGTTACGTGAAAAAAAACCTCATTAACAGTGACGAATACTTAATGAGCCGATATTAATAGTCATAGTCCTAGTCTGCTTCATCCAAAAATAGTTTACTGATGTTTATATCAGGCTATTTCCACTGATAGACACAATTTTTCTAAGATATGTTTAACGAAGTTCTGAAAACAGCACTCTCAATCTACTATTTGTATCACCTTTACATCAATCCAATTAGAATTTTACATGAGATTACTTCCCAATAAATTATCTGGGCAGCACTGCATCATAAAAGCATGTTCAAAAGTTGCCTATGTTGTCGGTGCACGAAAGTAGAACAGTGAAATGTTCTTTTAACATTTCCTGACACACCAACGGAATTAACATAGTTGCCACTAATCTTGGTAGAAGTTGTCACAGGAAATTCAATGCAAATTTTACAGAATGTATAGCACCAGATACAGACAAAATGTAATTTTTCCATACCGAGTTGATTGATATTGAGGCATGTACAACTATAGGTGCTTAAAGTTTTTCACGATCGCTATGACAATTTTTTCAATACTTTTAACAATCCTTCCTAAACTCTTAACGCACAAACACACCTACAACACACAATTGGCAAAACAGTTAATTTCATGCTTAAAATCACACATTGTAAACTAAACTCCAACACAGATTTTCAAAATACAATAATTCACTAACACAATACACTATGTCTACCAAAACAATGCAATCATGTCTCAAAATCAAATAATTCTTCCAAAACACTAACACATGTTCTCTCCCAACAGGAACATTTAGTCAATCACTGCACAATGTCATAAAAAACACTAAAATCAGATGGAATTACAGAAACTGCATTATTTTAAATGTGTCAGGTCTGCCCTTATAACAGACAATAGTATATTGTATTGATCATAGATTGTGTTTTGCACTGCAGTTTTTCTTGAAGCCTCTCTACATTTTTGTTTTGTTGGGTTTAGTAAATGCATGCATATTTTTTTTTTACTGTAAAGATTATTTTTTGGGTTTTTCCACCTTTATTTGACAGGACAGCTAGTTGAGAAAGGGGAGAGCGGGAGAGAGAGGGGGGAAGATCATGCAGGAAATCGTCACAAGTCGGATTTGAACCCTGGACCTCTGCGTCGAGGCTTAAACCTCCAAGTATATGTGCGCCTGCTCTACCCACTGAACCCACCCGGCCACCATTTTGTTTCTTTTGCTGCAGAGATTCAATACAAAAAATGATTGACCCATCTCAGAGTAGCTTTATAGAATGTACAGTTTATGAAAAAAGAGACAGAGACAGAATTGTCCTGGTACTCCTCTTCCTCTCCCTCGTGAAGGCATTTTTCTTATTTTCTGTGTTCATCTACAGTATATTGTTCAAATATGTCCTCTTTTACTGTACTACCATATGATCATGTGATTGAAAGAACCTCAACACCTGAGTGTGTTTCCTAGAAGGGAATCAGCTGTGATTGATCTATTTGCATAACTTCAATCAATTTCAATTTACAATATGATCAGCTGTTCAATTTGACTTTAGCCTGTAAGTTAGGTTTAGAACATGATGTTATCTGTTCTGACATACAGTGTGAAAGCATTTGGAAATTTGGCAGTAAAGATCCATTGTTTTGGTTTTGGTGCAGCTTGTGTGTAAAAGAAGTTTAAGCATTTTAAATGTGTTAACTGTATGCATTTTGTGTCAAAACAACAAGAAATGTGTTAATTGTATAGCCTACACAGACGGATGTTGTGCTAACTGTGTTAAGAGTTTAGGAAAGTTGTTAAAAGTATTGAAAAAAGTGTCATAGCGATCGTGAAAAACTGTAACACTTCATATCGGTTCGCTCCCCCCCTCCTTCTCTCAGTCAGTCTGCTGGCCGTTGGTCTGTATTTCCAGACGGAATCTTTTGTCCAGTGTCCTTTTATTTGGTGAAGCAGACCCCAGGGTCATATGGTTGACCCCTATGAAGCCTTCTCATTTCAGCGTCAGTTCATCGGAGAATGAGTACTTCGGGTAGGGCATGTGAGATGTTGCTTCTTTAATGTCAGTCTTGTTACGTGGGAGGTACAGAACGGACCCAAATGCAAAGTTCGACAAAAATCAGGTTTATTTTAACAAAGGAAAGGGGGGGATGTGTGAGGAGGCGGATGCCAAAAACAAGAGTGAAGACACGAGCGCTGGGGAAGGATGATGAGGGCAGGAATAGGATGACGAGGGACTCACTGGGATAGGATGGCGAGGGGGAATCAAGAGCAAAACCTAGGAGGGCGAGGTACTCAGGAGCAGAAGTTAGGATGGTGAGGGAAGACAGGGGATAGGATGGCAAGGGAATCACTGGGACAGGATGGCAAGGGATTCACTGGGGTAGGATGGCAAGGGACTCACTGGGATAGGACCGAGAGGAAACCGGGGCCGAAGGAACCGAGGGGGAAGCATTGGAGTCCGGGGAAGAGGGGGAGTTCAAGAAGGGAAGGCAGGATGAAGTGGAGAGCCGTGAGGAGGGAACCGAGTGGTGAAGCCAGTGACTGGGGATGAGAGCGTGGTCTGGAGATGATGGCTGCAGGGGAGAGACACAAGAGAGGTGAGAACAGGCACAAGACTACGACAGATAGGTCTGCAAATGTTTCTTTTGCGAGCACTTGTGTCGAGTGTCGCCAGTGTGGCGGAGACAACGATCCAGCGAAGATAGTGAGTGGAGCTGGGGTTGAAATACTGAGCTTGATTGTAGATGGCGGGCAGGTGTGCATGGTGGAAAGGCGGTGATGGTGGAATGATGAACAGGTGTGCGTAGTCAGCTGGCAGTAGCAGGCAGGAGGGGAAGGGGAAAACACAAGAGACACAGAAAAAGGGCAGGACCATCGTGGAAAAAACACAAAAAGGAATGTAGAAAACTGGAAAGAAAAACCCCAACCACAACAAAAACCCCAACCACAACAAGTCTCTCTGATCATGCCCTGAAAAAATATGTGTCCCCAGGCTTTCAGCCACTTCAACCATGGGCAGTTGTCTGTAGCCCCTCCCTCAGCCTATTCTCCAGCTCCAGATGTGTTTCTGGTGCAAGTGTGTGAGGGAGAGAGCCCATGTTGCTGGCTGACAGAACGTAATCTGAGCCCAGCGTCTGTTGGATTGGGCTTGCTAGTGTTTGAGTCCACTGGTACTGGGGTCCCCCAAGGTGTTGTTAGTAGTTCTTAATCTTCTGGTCGTAGTTCAGGTTCTGGTACAGTTTGTCACTGGTCCTGCAGCTTGTAGGGGGAGTGAGATTTTGGGCCCGCTCTGGCACACCGAGGCACTGAGTAACACAAAACAGAACTCCTCCGAGAAGCATTATCTGCTCTTTAATAAATATTATCACTTTATTTAGGACATAGTCATTTTAGCTTTCTTGATTCTCTTTCTACGTCCTGACTCAGCTTTACACTTACTTATTGCTTTAGCTACCGTAATAGCATCTGGATTAGCACATGGAAAAACTTCTACCCATTTAGTGAACATCAATAATTACCAAACAGCATTTCTTTCCTTCACATTTATTTAACTCTATACAATCCATAGAAATGCGCTGAAAAGAAAAGTTAGATTTTGGAAATTGTCCTCTTTTAGGCCTCAGATTACCTTGAGGGTTGTGTTTTGCATAAATAGTACAAGTCAAGCAAAACATTTTTTAAGTAGTTTGAAATTCCATATGCCGTGAACACTTATCTATTATTGCTATCATCCCTCCTGTTGAGGCATGACTGGGCTCATGACTCAATAATGCAGCATATGTAAATAAACTGTTTAGTGGTTTAGCCATTAACACTCTGTTGTGTGTTACATAGCAAAACCTGTATAAAGGCAACAAAAAGTTCCAAAAGTAATCTTTAAAAAAATACCGAAATAAAATGTTTGCTACATCAACTTAATAGTTTAAACAATTTGTCATATAGGAACTCAAAATACAAACTATTAGAAATACCCTAGTTTAAAGTCTACAGCGCAGCTTTACTGAAAAACTCACTAGAGTCTAAATGAACTGCTCATAGAATGAAATCTCATATCAACCTGAAGGCCATTTCTGGATCGGAATGAATTGATGTCTGTTGAAGGCAGGCTGCAGCAATCAGACTTCCGCTTCAGACAGCAGCATCTGTGGATTTTGCCTGCAAAGAACAGATACTGTGAGGTGTTAGTTCCGCACAGCCATGAGAACCTGATGCATGCAGGCGTGCGAGACACACTGGAGCAAATAAGAGAAAGACACTGGATAATGAGAGGGAGACAGCTTGTGAAGAGTGTTCTATCAAGGTGTAATGTGTACAGAAGATTCAAAGCAAAGCCTGTGCAGCAGGTTACTGCTCCATTGCCACATGACAGAATTACAAAATCCCTTCCATTTGAAGTCACACGTGTGGATTTGGATGTCAAGGTTGGTGGTGCGCTTAGTATGGCCTATATTGCTTTATTCACCTCGCTGTGACCAGAGCAGCCCATCTGGAGCTTGTCTCCAGTCAAACGACCGAGCATTTTCTGTCGGCTCTGAAAAGATTAATTGCTAGAAGGGGATTATGTAAGGTGATTTATTCAGATAATGCAAAGACATTCAAACGAGCTGACCAAGACCTGAAAGAAAGAGCTGCCTGGTGGGGTGGTTTCTGGGAAGGACTCGTCAGGTCAGTGAAAACCTGCCTGAGACAAACTCTATGACGAGCTTCCCTTAGCTTTGAAGAACTGACCACCATTCTGACAGAGGTGGAGGCCATCTTGAACTCCAGACCACTTACCTTTGTCAACAATGACATAGACGAGCGACAGCCAATGAAAGTCCTGTGTTGTTTGACCCATCCACCACCCCGACCAACCTCTCTGCGCGGACTTTCACCTTATCAATACTACTCGCTACCGTCATCATTCTGTGATCACAAAATATGCTTCCCATTGAAATACATTGCTTTAAAATTCGTAATCACCACACGAAAAAAAGCACATTATCATGTCCTGTCCATGACTCAATAGATTCAATGATGACAATTATGATTATTATGATTCTTATTATTATTGCGGATAATTGTACTATTATTGACGAAAGACAGGAAACACGTTGGTTAAAAATTCGAATGTTTCATGAGATGCCAACATGCGCTTACCACACACTACTAGATGAAACAAATATGAGTATGATGCTGCATAATACAGACACAAGTACACTCCTGTTCCTTGTATTTCACACTTTAATACTTTATTTACATTACATGGAATATTAACACACATAAAAATGCAGACAATCCCGCTCAGAAGTCTTAACATAACAATCACCACAGTGTGCAGCAGAGTTTCCACAAAGTAAATTTCAGCGTAATGCAATAAAATACGAATGAACTGCAATATGGATATTAAATATCTCTTTGAATATATTAGACATAAGAGCTGTTTATTCTTGTGGCCAATCACTGCATATGGCTCATATGGTTCAGTGTCACTGTTAACAGCAGTTAGTAAAAGTTGTATGTATGCATGTCTTATATCAAAAGAATATACATCAGGTTTGTCTGTGTACTTAATAAGTGCATGATGCAAGATCTGTTTACTAAGTTTAGTGTTTGTAAATCCCATAAGTCACAGCTAAAGAACATTAGATATATAGAATAGAATCACATTATAAGGCTCTTAATGAACAATAGAATGTGTACACAGTGTCTAAATGTTGGTGGCATTAAGTCCCTTTATCCAGTCCAGTTAATTCCAAATAACAGCTGTAACAACTGCTATGACTAAAAGGAAACTTGTTTTGTTGATGACTGCAGAGGAGGCAGCAGAAAAAGAGAAAAAGAAAAAGAAATTCTCATTCTCTGATGCTGTGGTTACTGCTGGGGTCACTGTGGTTCCTGCTGGGCCCACTGTTGTTGATGCTGGTGCAGCTGTGGTTACTGCTGGGGCAGCTGTCGTCACTGCTTGGGCAGCTGTCGTTACTGCTGGGGCAGCTGTCGTTGTCGTTGCTGCAGCTGTGGTTGTTGTTGGGGCAGCTGTGGTTGTCGTTGCTGCAGCTGTGGTTGTTGGTGGAGCAGCTATTGTTGTTGGGGCAGCTGTGTTTGTTGTTGGAGCAGCTGTGGTTGTTGGTGCAGCTGTGGTTGTTGTTGAGGCAGCTGTGGTTGTCGTTGCTGCAGCTGTGGTTGTTGTTGGGGAAGCTGTGGTTGTCGTTGCTGCAGCTGTGGTTGTTGTTGGAGCATCTGTGGTTGTTGGTGCAGCTGTGGTTGTTGTTGGAGCATCTGTGGTTGTTGGAGCAGCTGTGGTTGTTGTTGGAGCATCTGTGGTTGTTGGAGCAGCTGTGGTTGTTGTTGGAACATCTGTAGTTGTCGTTGCTGCAGCTGTGGTTGTTGTTGGGGAAGCTGTGGTTGTCGTTGCTACAGCTGTGGTTGTTGGAGCATCTGTGGTTGTTGGAGCATCTGTGGTTGTTGGTGCAGCTGTGGTTGTTGTTGGGGAAGCTGTGGTTGTCGTTGCTGCAGCTGTGGTTGTTGTTGGAGCATCTGTGGTTGTCGTTGCTGCAGCTGTGGTTGTTGTTGGAGCATCTGTGGTTGTTGAAGCAGCTGTGGTTGTTGTTGGAGCATCTGTGGTTGTCGTTGCTGCAGCTGTGGTTGTTGTTGGAGCAGCTGTGGTTGTTGGAGCAGCTGTGGTTGTTGTTGGAGAATCTGTGGTTGTTGGAGCAGCTGTGGTTGTTGTTGGAGCATCTGTGGTTGTCGTTGCTGCAGCTGTGGCTGTTGTTGAGGCAGCTGTGGTTGTCGTTGCTGCAGCTGTGGTTGTTGTTGGAGCATCTGTGGTTGTCGTTTCTGCAGCTGTGGTTGTTGTTGGGGAAGCTGTGGCTGTCGTTGCTGCAGCTGTGGTTGTTGTTGGAGCATCTGTGGTTGTTGGAGCATCTGTGGTTGCTGGTGCAGCTGTGGTTGTTGTTGAGGCAGCTGTGGTTGTCGTTGCTGCAGCTGTGGTTGTTGTTGGAGCATCTGTGGTTGTTGGAGCAGCTGTGGTTGTTGTTGGAGCATCTGTGGTTGTCGTTGCTGCAGCAGTGGTTGTCGTTGGGGAAGCTGTGGTTGTCGTTGCTGCAGCTGTGGTTGTTGTTGGAGCATCTGTGGTTGTTGTTGGGGCATCTGTGGTTGTCGTTACTGCAGCTGTGGTTGTTGTTGAGGCAGCTGTGGTTGTCGTTGCTGCAGCTGTGGTTGTTGTTGGGGAAGGTGTGGTTGTCATTGCTGCAGCTGTGGTTGTTGTTGGAGCATCTGTGGTTGTTGGAGCAGCTGTGGTTGTTGTTGCAGCATCTGTGGTTGTCGTTGCTGCAGCTGTGGTTGTTGTTGGGAGCAAGCGTAGTGGTTGTCGTTGCTGCAGCTGTGGTTGTTGTTGAGCATCTGTGGTTGTCGTTGCTGCAGCTGTGGTTTGTTGTTGGAGCATCTGTGGTTGTTGGAGCAGCTGTGGTTGTTGTTGGAGCATCTGTGGTTGTTGGAGCAGCTGTGGTTGTTGTTGGAGCATCTGTAGTTGTCGTTGCTGCAGCTGTGGTTGTTGTTGGGGCAGCTGTGGTTGTCGTTGCTGCAGCTGTGGTTGTTGGAGCATCTGTGGTTGTTGGAGCATCTGTGGTTGTTGGTGCAGCTGTGGTTGTTGTTGGTGCAGCTGTGGTTGTCGTTGCTGCAGCTGTGGTTGTTGTTGGAGCATCTGTGTTTGTCGTTTCTGCAGCTGTGGTTGTTGTTGGAGCATCTGTGGTTGTTGTTGCTGCAGCTGTGGTTGTTGTTGGAGCAGCTGTGGTTGTTGGAGCAGCTGTGGTTGTTGTTGGAGAATCTGTGGTTGTTGGAGCAGCTGTGGTTGTTGTTGGAGCATCTGTGGTTGTCGTTGCTGCAGCTGTGGTTGTTGTTGAGGCAGCTGTGGTTGTCGTTGCTGCAGCTGTGGTTGTTGTTGGAGCATCTGTGGTTGTCGTTGCTGCAGCTGTGGTTGTTGTTGAGACAGCTGTGGTTGTCGTTGCTGTAGCTGTGGTTGTTGTTGAGGCAGCTGTGGTTGTCGTTGGAGCATCTGTGGTTGTTGTTGCTGCAGCTGTGGTTGTTGTTGGAGCAGCTGTGGTTGTTGGAGCAGCTGTGGTTGTTGTTGGAGAATCTGTGGTTGTTGGTGAATCTGTGGTTGTTGGAGCAGCTGTGGTTGTTGTTGGAGCATCTGTGGTTGTTGGAGCAGCTGTGGTTGTTGTTGGAGCATCTGTGGTTGTTGTTGCTGCAGCTGTGGTTGTTGTTGGAGCAGCTGTGGTTGTTGGAGCAGCTGTGGTTGTTGTTGGAGAATCTGTGGTTGTTGGTGAATCTGTGGTTGTTGGAGCAGCTGTGGTTGTTGTTGGAGCATCTGTGGTTGTTGGAGCAGCTGTGGTTGTTGTTGGAGCATCTGTGGTTGTCGTTGCTGCAGCTGTGGTTGTTGTTGAGGCAGCTGTGGATGTCGTTGCTGCAGCTGTGGTTGTTGTTGGAGCATCTGTGTTTGTCGTTTCTGCAGCTGTGGTTGTTGTTGGAGCATCTGTGGTTGTCGTTGCTGCAGCTGTGGTTGTTGTTGGAGCAGCTGTGGTTGTTGGAGCAGCTGTGGTTGTTGTTGGAGAATCTGTGGTTGTTGGAGCAGCTGTGGTTGTTGTTGGAGCATCTGTGGTTGTCGTTGCTGCAGCTGTGGTTGTTGTTGAGGCAGCTGTGGTTGTCGTTGCTGCAGCTGTGGTTGTTGTTGGAGCATCTGTGGTTGTCGTTGCTGCAGCTGTGGTTGTTGTTGAGACAGCTGTGGTTGTCGTTGCTGTAGCTGTGGTTGTTGTTGAGGCAGCTGTGGTTGTCGTTGCTGCAGCTGTGGTTGTTGTTGGAGCATCTGTCGTTGTCGTTGCTGCAGCTGTGGTTGTTGTTGGAGCAGCTGTGGTTGTTGTTGGAGCATCTGTGGTTGTCGTTGCTGCAGCTGTGGTTGTTGTTGAGGCAGCTGTGGTTGTTGTTGGGGAATCTGTAGTTGTCGTTGCTGCAGCTGTGGTTGTTGTTGGAGCATCTGCCGTTGTCGTTGCTGCAGCTGTGGTTGTTGTTGGAGCATCTGTGGTTGTTGGAACAGCTGTGTTTTTGTTGTTGTTGGAGCATCTGTGGTTGTTGGAGCAGCTGTGGTTGTTGTTGGAGCATCTGTCGTTGTCGTTGCTGCAGCTGTGGTTGTTGTTGGAGCATCTGTCGTTGTCGTTGCTGCAGCTGTGGTTGTTGTTGGAGCATCTGTGGTTGTTGGAGCAGCTGTGGTTGTTGTTGGAGCATCTGTGGTTGTCGTTGCTGCAGCTGTGGTTGTTGTTGGAGCAGCTGTAGTTGTTGGAGCAGCTGTGGTTGTTGTTGGAGAATCTGTGGTTGTTGGAGAATCTGTGGTTGTTGGAGCAGCTGTGGTTGTTGTTGGAGCATCTGTGGTTGTTGGAGCAGCTGTGGTTGTTGTTGGAGCATCTGTGGTTGTCGTTGCTGCAGCTGTGGTTGTTGTTGAGGCAGCTGTGGTTGTCGTTGCTGCAGCTGTGGTTGTTGTTGGAGCATCTGTGGTTGTTGGAACAGCTGTGGTTGTTGTTGGAGCATCTGTGGTTGTTGGAGCAGCTGTGGTTGTTGTTGGAGCATCTGTCGTTGTCGTTGCTGCAGCTGTGGTTGTTGTTGGAGCATCTGTCGTTGTCGTTGCTGCAGCTGTGGTTGTTGTTGGAGCATCTGTGGTTGTTGGAGCAGCTGTGGTTGTTGTTGGAGCATCTGTGGTTGTCGTTGCTGCAGCTGTGGTAGTTGTTGTTGGAGCAGCTGTAGTTGTTGGAGCAGCTGTGGTTGTTGTTGGAGAATCTGTGGTTGTTGGAGAATCTGTGGTTGTTGGAGCAGCTGTGGTTTTTGTTGGAGCATCTGTGGTTGTTGGAGCAGCTGTGGTTGTTGTTGGAGCATCTGTGGTTGTCGTTGCTGCAGCTGTGGTTGTTGTTGAGGCAGCTGTGGTTGTCGTTGCTGCAGCTGTGGTTGTTGTTGAGGCAGCTGTGGTTGTCATTGCTGCAGCTGTGGTTGTTGTTGGAGCATCTGTGGTTGTCCTTGCTGCAGCTGTGGTTGTTGTTGGAGCAGCTGTGGTTGTTGGAGCAGCTGTGGTTGTTGTTGGAGAATCTGTGGTTGTTGGAGCAGCTGTGGTTGTTGTTGGAGCATCTGTGGTTGTCGTTGCTGCAGCTGTGGTTGTTGTTGAGGCAGCTGTGGTTGTCGTTGCTGCAGCTGTGGTTGTTGTTGGAGCATCTGTCGTTGTCGTTGCTGCAGCTGTGGTTGTTGTTGAGGCAGCTGTGGTTGTCGTTGCTGTAGCTGTGGTTGTTGTTGAGGCAGCTGTGGTTGTCGTTGCTGCAGCTGTGGTTGTTGTTGGAGCATCTGTCGTTGTCGTTGCTGCAGCTGTGGTTGTTGTTGGAGCAGCTGTGGTTGTTGTTGGAGCAGCTGTGGTTGTCGTTGCTGCAGCTGTGGTTGTTGTTGGGGCAGCTGTGGTTGTTGTTGTGGAAGCTGTAGTTGTCGTTGCTGCAGCTGTGGTTGTTGTTGGAGCATCTGTGGTTGTTGGAACAGCTATGGTTGTTGTTGGAGCATCTGTTGTTGTCGTTGCTGCAGCTGTGGTTGTTGTTGGAGCATCTGTCGTTGTTGTTGCTGCAGCTGTGGTTGTTGTTGGAGCATCTGTGGTTGTTGTTGGGGCATCTGTGGTTGTCGTTGCTGCAGCTGTGGTTGTTGTTGAGGCAGCTGTGGTTGTCGTTGCTGCAGCTGTGGTTGTTGTTGGGGAAGGTGTGGTTGTCATTGCTGCAGCTGTGGTTGTTGTTGGAGCATCTGTGGTTGTTGGAGCAGCTGTGGTTGTTGTTGCAGCATCTGTGGTTGTCGTTGCTGCAGCTGTGGTTGTTGTTGGGGAAGCTGTGGTTGTCGTTGCTGCAGCTGTGGTTGTTGTTGGAGCATTTGTGGTTGTCGTTGCTGCAACTGTGGTTGTTGTTGAGGCAGCTGTGGTTGTCGTTGCTGCAGCTGTGGTTGTTGTTGGAGCATCTGTGGTTGTTGGAGCAGCTGTGGTTGTTGTTGGAGCATCTGTGGTTGTCGTTGCTGCAGCTGTGGTTGTTGTTGGAGCATCTGTGGTTGTCGTTGCTGCAGCTGTGGTTGTTGTTGGAGCATCTGTGGTTGTTGGAGCAGCTGTGGTTGTTGTTGGAGCATCTGTGGTTGTTGGAGCAGCTGTGGTTGTTGTTGGAGCATCTGTAGTTGTCGTTGCTGCAGCTGTGGTTGTTGTTGGGGAAGCTGTGGTTGTCGTTGCTACAGCTGTGGTTGTTGGAGCATCTGTGGTTGTTGGAGCATCTGTGGTTGTTGGTGCAGCTTTGGTTGTTGTTGGGGAAGCTGTGGTTGTCGTTGCTGCAGCTGTGGTTGTTGTTGGAGCATCTGTGGTTGTCGTTGCTGCAGCTGTGGTTGTTGTTGGAGCATCTGTGGTTGTTGAAGCAGCTGTGGTTGTTGTTGGAGCATCTGTGGTTGTCGTTGCTGCAGCTGTGGTTGTTGTTGGAGCAGCTGTGGTTGTTGGAGCAGCTGTGGTTGTTGTTGGAGAATCTGTGGTTGTTGGAGTAGCTGTGGTTGTTGTTGGAGCATCTGTGGTTGTCGTTGCTGCAGCTGTGGTTGTTGTTGAGGCAGCTGTGGTTGCGTTGCTGCAGCTGTGGTTGTTGTTGGAGCATCTGTGGTTGTCGTTTCTGCAGCTGTGGTTGTTGTGGGCAGCTGTGGTTTGTCGTTGCCGCAGCTGTGGTTGTTGTTGGTGCATCTGTGGTTGTCGTTGCTGCAGCTGTGGTTGTTGTTGGAGCAGCTGTGGTTGTTGGAGCAGCTGTGGTTGTTGTTGGAGAATCTGTGGTTGTTGGAGCAGCTGTGGTTGTTGTTGGAGCATCTGTGGTTGTTGTTGCTGCAGCTGTGGTTGTTGTTGGAGCAGCTGTGGTTGTTGGAGCAGCTGTGGTTGTTGTTGGAGAATCTGTGGTTGTTGGTGAATCTGTGGTTGTTGGAGCAGCTGTGGTTGTTGTTGGAGCATCTGTGGTTGTCCTTGCTGCAGCTGTGGTTGTTGTTGGAGCAGCTGTGGTTGTTGGAGCAGCTGTGGTTGTTGTTGGAGAATCTGTGGTTGTTGGAGCAGCTGTGGTTGTTGTTGGAGCATCTGTGGTTGTCGTTGCTGCAGCTGTGGTTGTTGTTGAGGCAGCTGTGGTTGTCGTTGCTGCAGCTGTGGTTGTTGTTGGAGCATCTGTCGTTGTCGTTGCTGCAGCTGTGGTTGTTGTTGAGGCAGCTGTGGTTGTCGTTGCTGTAGCTGTGGTTGTTGTTGAGGCAGCTGTGGTTGTCGTTGCTGCAGCTGTGGTTTTGTTGGAGCATCTGTCGTTGTCGTTGCTGCAGCTGTGGTTGTTGTTGGAGCAGCTGTGGTTGTTGTTGGTGCATCTGTGGTTGTCGTTGCTGCAGCTGTGGTTGTTGTTGAGGCAGCTGTGGTTGTTGTTGTGGAAGCTGTAGTTGTCGTTGCTGCAGCTGTTGTTGTTGTTGGAGCATCTGTGGTTGTTGGAGCAGCTGTGGTTGTTGTTGGAGCATCTGTTGTTGTCGTTGCTGCAGCTGTGGTTGTTGTTGGAGCATCTGTCGTTGTTGTTGCTGCAGCTGTGGTTGTTGTTGGAGCATCTGTGGTTGTTGTTGGGGCATCTGTGGTTGTCGTTGCTGCAGCTGTGGTTGTTGTTGAGGCAGCTGTGGTTGTCGTTGCTGCAGCTGTGGTTGTTGTTGGGGAAGGTGTGGTTGTCATTGCTGCAGCTGTGGTTGTTGTTGGAGCATCTGTGGTTGTTGGAGCAGCTGTGGTTGTTGTTGCAGCATCTGTGGTTGTCGTTGCTGCAGCTGTGGTTGTTGTTGGGGAAGCTGTGGTTGTCGTTGCTGCAGCTGTGGTTGTTGTTGGAGCATTTGTGGTTGTCGTTGCTGCAACTGTGGTTGTTGTTGAGGCAGCTGTGGTTGTCGTTGCTGCAGCTGTGGTTGTTGTTGGAGCATCTGTGGTTGTTGGAGCAGCTGTGGTTGTTGTTGGAGCATCTGTGGTTGTCGTTGCTGCAGCTGTGGTTGTTGTTGGAGCATCTGTGGTTGTCGTTGCTGCAGCTGTGGTTGTTGTTGGAGCATCTGTGGTTGTTGGAGCAGCTGTGTTGTTGTTGCATTGTGGTTGTGATGTGTCTTTTTTTGTGGTCATTGGTTGTTGTGTTGTGTTGTTGAGCGCGTTTGTTGTTGGAGCATCTGTGGTTGTTGGAGCAGCTGTGGTTGTTGTTGGAGCATCTGTAGTTGTCGTTGCTGCAGCTGTGGTTGTTGTTGGGGAAGCTGTGGTTGTCGTTGCTACAGCTGTGGTTGTTGGAGCATCTGTGGTTGTTGGAGCATCTGTGGTTGTTGGTGCAGCTTTGGTTGTTGTTGGGGAAGCTGTGGTTGTCGTTGCTGCAGCTGTGGTTGTTGTTGGAGCATCTGTGGTTGTTGGTGCAGCTTTGGTTGTTGTTGGGGAAGCTGTGGTTGTCGTTGCTGCAGCTGTGGTTGTTGTTGGAGCATCTGTGGTTGTCGTTGCTGCAGCTGTGGTTGTTGTTGGAGCATCTGTGGTTGTTGAAGCAGCTGTGGTTGTTGTTGGAGCATCTGTGGTTGTCGTTGCTGCAGCTGTGGTTGTTGTTGGAGCAGCTGTGGTTGTTGGAGCAGCTGTGGTTGTTGTTGGAGAATCTGTGGTTGTTGGAGTAGCTGTGGTTGTTGTTGGAGCATCTGTGGTTGTCGTTGCTGCAGCTGTGGTTGTTGTTGAGGCAGCTGTGGTTGTCGTTGCTGCAGCTGTGGTTGTTGTTGTAGCATCTGTGGTTGTCGTTTCTGCAGCTGTGGTTGTTGTTGAGGCAGCTGTGGTTGTCGTTGCTGCAGCTGTGGTTGTTGTTGGAGCATCTGTGGTTGTCGTTGCTGCAGCTGTGGTTGTTGTTGGAGCAGCTGTGGTTGTTGGAGCAGCTGTGGTTGTTGTTGGAGAATCTGTGGTTGTTGGAGCAGCTGTGGTTGTTGTTGGAGCATCTGTGGTTGTTGTTGCTGCAGCTGTGGTTGTTGTTGGAGCAGCTGTGGTTGTTGGTGAATCTGTGGTTGTTGGAGCAGCTGTGGTTGTTGTTGGAGCATCTGTGGTTGTTGGAGCAGCTGTGGTTGTTGTTGGAGCATCTGTGGTTGTCGTTGCTGCAGCTGTGGTTGTTGTTGAGGCAGCTGTGGTTGTCGTTGCTGCAGCTGTGGTTGTTGTTGGAGCATCTGTGTTTGTCGTTTCTGCAGCTGTGGTTGTTGTTGGAGCATCTGTGGTTGTCGTTGCTGCAGCTGTGGTTGTTGTTGGAGCAGCTGTGGTTGTTGGAGCAGCTGTGTTGTTGTTGCGAGAATCTGTGGTTGTTGGAGCAGCTGTGGTTGTTGTTGGAGCATCTGTGGTTGTCGTTGCTGCAGCTGTGGTTGTTGTTGAGGCAGCTGTGGTTGTCGTTGCTGCAGCTGTGGTTGTTGTTGGAGCATCTGTGGTTGTCGTTGCTGCAGCTGTGGTTGTTGTTGAGACAGCTGTGGTTGTCGTTGCTGTAGCTGTGGTTGTTGTTGAGGCAGCTGTGGTTGTCGTTGCTGCAGCTGTGGTTGTTGTTGGAGCATCTGTCGTTGTCGTTGCTGCAGCTGTGGTTGTTGTTGGAGCAGCTGTGGTTGTTGTTGGAGCATCTGTGGTTGTCGTTGCTGCAGCTGTGGTTGTTGTTGAGGCAGCTGTGGTTGTTGTTGGGGAATCTGTAGTTGTCGTTGCTGCAGCTGTGGTTGTTGTTGGAGCATCTGCCGTTGTCGTTGCTGCAGCTGTGGTTGTTGTTGGAGCATCTGTGGTTGTTGGAACAGCTGTGGTTGTTGTTGGAGCATCTGTGGTTGTTGGAGCAGCTGTGGTTGTTGTTGGAGCATCTGTCGTTGTCGTTGCTGCAGCTGTGGTTGTTGTTGGAGCATCTGTCGTTGTCGTTGCTGCAGCTGTGGTTGTTGTTGGAGCATCTGTGGTTGTTGGAGCAGCTGTGGTTGTTGTTGGAGCATCTGTGGTTGTCGTTGCTGCAGCTGTGGTTGTTGTTGGAGCAGCTGTAGTTGTTGGAGCAGCTGTGGTTGTTGTTGGAGAATCTGTGGTTGTTGGAGAATCTGCGGTTGTTGGAGCAGCTGTGGTTGTTGTTGGAGCATCTGTGGTTGTTGGAGCAGCTGTGGTTGTTGTTGGAGCATCTGTGGTTGTCGTTGCTGCAGCTGTGGTTGTTGTTGAGGCAGCTGTGGTTGTCGTTGCTGCAGCTGTGGTTGTTGTTGGAGCATCTGTGGTTGTCGTTTCTGCAGCTGTGGTTGTTGTTGAGGCAGCTGTGGTTGTCATTGCTGCAGCTGTGGTTGTTGTTGGAGCTCTGGTCTGTCGTGTGCTGCAGCTGTGGTTGTTGTTGGAGCAGCTGTGGTTGTTGGAGCAGCTGTGGTTGTTGTTGGAGAATCTGTGGTTGTTGGAGCAGCTGTGGTTGTTGTTGGAGCATCTGTGGTTGTCGTTGCTGCAGCTGTGGTTGTTGTTGAGGCAGCTGTGGTTGTCGTTGCTGCAGCTGTGGTTGTTGTTGGAGCATCTGTCGTTGTCGTTGCTGCAGCTGTGGTTGTTGTTGAGGCAGCTGTGGTTGTCGTTGCTGTAGCTGTGGTTGTTGTTGAGGCAGCTGTGGTTGTCGTTGCTGCAGCTGTGGTTGTTGTTGGAGCATCTGTCGTTGTCGTTGCTGCAGCTGTGGTTGTTGTTGGAGCAGCTGTGGTTGTTGTTGGAGCATCTGTGGTTGTCGTTGCTGCAGCTGTGGTTGTTGTTGAGGCAGCTGTGGTTGTTGTTGTGGAAGCTGTAGTTGTCGTTGCTGCAGCTGTGGTTGTTGTTGGAGCATCTGTGGTTGTTGGAACAGCTATGGTTGTTGTTGGAGCATCTGTTGTTGTCGTTGCTGCAGCTGTGGTTGTTGTTGGAGCATCTGTCGTTGTTGTTGCTGCAGCTGTGGTTGTTGTTGGAGCATCTGTGGTTGTTGGAGCAGCTGTGGTTGTTGTTGGAGCATCTGTGGTTGTCGTTGCTGCAGCTGTGGTTGTTGTTGGGGCAGCTGTTGTCGTTGCTGCAGCTATGGTTGTTATTCCTGCAGCGTTACAATACAAATTAGTAGTAAGACATTGTCTAAAGTGAAATGCCATATCTCAGATGGGTTTAACATGAAACCAAAAAACTTTTATTTTTAATTCTACTTGCTCTACCTCATAATTCAATTCAGTATCTTAAAACTTACCAACACACAGAAGAAGGATGATACAGATCTTCATCATCACTTTGGGATGTGTTATACTGTTGAAAAAAATATATTTTTGTCAGATTCAGTTAATCAATGACAACTAAATAGCATTTACTAACATCTGTATTTATACTACTGCATTCTGCATTATAGTGAATTGCTGATAAATGTATTGTCAATTATTGTATATGTTGAGATTAATTTCATTATTTCATTACATTATCCACTGCATCTTTAAGACAATAATCCTGTGTTAGCTGTAAATGTAAACTACCATTTATAAATGTTAGGATCTACACATAAGGACTAAGCTTAACACCAACAATTATTAGATTGTGGGTGATGATTCGAATGCTTATTATGATGACTATTATTGCTGATAATTGCATTGTTAATCAAGAAAGACAGAAAACACAACTTGCATTGATTAAAATTGGACTAATATTCTTCATTGAAATACTTACAGGTTTTGTCTGTCGTAGATTTGTCTTGACTGCAGTGATTGAAGCTGTGATGCTCTCTGATTCCACCTGTTGCTGTTTGCTGGTTGATGTCCTCCACTGAACACACATCACCTTTTATATTCATTTACACAAATCCAGTAATACAAAATCAGGCTCTGAACAAGGAAGCACATCATTTGTATGAGGAATGTTTTTTTTAAGGTCTCCACCCCTATAATAGGTACATTTTACGTCTTATTTTGGGTTGCCGCCTATAGAAACTGGTTGAGGGACATTTCTTTCAAGACATGACGTAGGATATGTGGGGAAGGTTTTTATGATGTTCTGGTAAACATTTGTTTGTTTTCCTCATAAAATGACACCAAGCGTTTTTGTCATTGTGCAGCTTATGTGTTTATTGTTTTTAATTCGTGTAGTGAGAGACTGGAAGAACCACACCTTCAGGAGAGAATCTATTGTTATAGAGATGAGAGAATTTTATTATTGATGCTCTTACACACTCACAAAGTGCCCAAAAATTTGTGAAAAGCTAACACCAATAATCAAATCCATTATTAATCAACATTTTAATCGACAATGAAAATAATTGTTAGTTTCAGTCAGGGGTGTCGGACTCGTCAGTACCCAGGGCCCTCATGTGAGGAGGGCCCAAAAAGATGCTAGAATGAATAGCTGTGGCTGCGGGGAGTGGCCCATAGAGAACGCCCCTGGTTGCAGGTGGGATCTACATGGAGCCTCTCCTCTCCAGTCATGGGCTCCAGTGACTCTGAACATGGAGGATGAACTATAGTTTCACATGTACAAAGCAGAGCAGCTGGGTCTGCTTTGGTGTTGTTATTGCAAAGCAACCAGAGTCACCAACTTGGGGGGGGGGGGGCACTATAGAGACAACATGCCATGCCCAAGCTCAATTACGATATCAATCAAAATTATTACTATTTTGAACATGGCTGCATGAATCTTTGAGTTTTTGTGCATCCTACAGTCCTTAAACGTGTTCGTAAATTGAAAATTAACATACAAAATCCAATATGGCTGACTTCCTGTCATGTGTGCTCAGAACAGCTTATGGATCAGAATTTTTTTAAATGTGTGCAGATTTAAATAAGAAAAGCTCTACTGTTTCAGTGTCAAGTGCACGATCATGCAGCCTATAACAAGCTATAGGAATAATTCAACAATCTATTCACACATTAAAATCATCAAAACAATTATTCTAAACTCTAACTATTATCATACATGTCATCGACATTTGTTCGGCAAAATCATAATGTACATGAGATCCTCTTATATTAATAACATAACCCCTTATATTCATCATTAAATTACTAAAATTTCTTTTACTGATGTCCACTGCAGAAAATTCAAGTTGTTAATCAGATAAGAGAGTTCAGAAATAACATTGGTTTTACAAAACATGCGGGTGTGGTTAAAATACCCAACATATTTACTAAAAATAGATTCTATTATGTTTGCGTGTGTGATGATGCACATTGACATTTACATACCCAGTGTCAATAAATATTCTTTAGTGCTGGGTGATGACTGCATGTACTTGTGTCTGTTTATAGCCTCAGGGAAGTAAAGGTGTTCAACACATCACTAACTTTTTATAAATATAGAAATACCGTCAGCCCGATACTGCATGGCTTCAGCTCTTCCCATTTGCCTTCTACATAAGGTACGGTGCATTCACGTGCTCCTCGAAATTGTCCCATTTCCCAAATTGGAAAGTCGTTCTTCCGATTATTTTATTGGTCAGAGCGTTTAAGCAACACGTTGACAGCTGTTTCCAGTATTTATTTCCAGTTTGAAGCTTTATAGTAGTGCGTTTGTCCCGGACTTGCACCACTCCAGGCTGCACCAGTACATTCTCTAAAACCGCTAAAAATGACTTTACCTGACTCAAGTTAATGCTATTAAATAACTTTTCTAAATAGTCTAGGGTCACTCTACGTGGACTGACGGTTGAAATTTGATATGCAATACTTGAATAAAACAAATTCACTTTTCTTTGCTATGTTTCTGGCAGACAAAGTGGATGTTTAAGTGATGTTCAAGAATCATGTATATATCATGATTATTCCTTTTTTAGATGGGCTAATTGTGGATGGAAATGCACTTTGTGAGATCGTCCTCAAAACATTAACATAGAGCTTTGACTGTGTTAGAAATTTAGGACCAACATGCCGAAGGGACATGTCACGTTTCCTTTTTTCCGGTTTTCTTTCTTCTCCTCCTTTGAGGTTTTGCAATGCATAGAAGTGCCAGCTCTATCGACAAAGTACGTGTATTGCTTTGATAGATTTTCATAACATGCGAGCAGTAGAGATAGATGTCGTGAGTTGTTCTCATATACTGGTTTTTACCTATCGTACGAAAACGTATGCACAACAATTTCTATGATGTCCTACGAAATTATGATCGCAGGCTAGTCAAGTGGCGAACGGTCTCATGACAGTTAAGTTTAGCAGTCATTACAGTTAAAGTTAGTTGAGAAAAGGTGTGAGCCAGATGCAGGGCGCTGTGAGGGGATGATCCTTTCAGCGGCTACAGTTAGGTATCTCAGTAACAACAGGCGTCAACGAAAAGGATTCCAAAAGAAACTACGCAATTGGTAAGTGCAAATCCAATTTTCTTTTGCCTTACCATCTCTGTTTTGAAGGAGTCAAAGAAAGAACTATATAAATTTGTAATTTGGCCATACAAAATTGCTTGGCCAAGAGCAGTAGAGTTGTACCTTATTATGGTCTAAAGTGACATGATTTATGATTTATGTGTTGGTACTGTTAGCGGTGGGTGATTTTGTTTTCAGAAACAATTTCGGATTGAGCGCTGCACAAAGAGCCCGTGGTGAGATTATATCTTTAAGGAAGTATAGCGAACACAAAGTTCAGAATTTACCAACAAACATGAAGAGATGGGCAAGCAACAGTTGATGTTGTATTAAAAAAAGGATATCTTTATTGCATAATTCCTAATGATAAAACTGAGCTAAAAACAAGGCTGAAGCTGGGGGATAGTCTCTCAATTAAAATGGCCAAGAATCAATAAGATGTCACAACAAGGACTGCTGCACTATAGCTGATCGAGCTGCTGCTCTGGACCACGCAGCTCCTCAGAGATTAGTCTATAACGACGAAGAGTAATCTACATAATTGTTCCGGTGCAGCCGGATGTCCCTCATTTTAGGCCGAATGTCCGTCACCTTCCCCTTTGTTTGTATTGCCGTTTGCGATGTTGTGTTGGATTTATGAGGACCATGGTTAACTGCTCCTCAGATCTCTGCAGGGTAAATCCAGACAGCTAGCTAGGCTATCTGTCCAATCTGAGTTTTCTGTTGCACGACTAAAACAACTTTTAAACGACCACTTTCCACCAAAACAAGTTCCTGCCCGAGGCTATTAACATTGTGAATGCCAACTGCCATACACCAACATTTCTTTAAATGCGTAATGTTGTGTAAGTCATCAAAGTCTCCCGAACCTTCTTCACGTATCCAGAGTCGAGCTGCTGCTGAGTTTTTCAATAACAACTGGCGACAACGAACAGGATTCCGAGGTAACCACACAACTGGTAAGCGCAAATCATATTGTCTTTTGCCTTACCATGTTTCAGTTTAGACGGATTCAGAAAAGGAACTGTGCAAATTTGTAATTTGTGTTGATACTGTCAGTGTCTCAGTTTTGACAGAATCCAAAAAGGAACTTTGTAAATTCATAATTTGGCTAAAACAAATCTAAGGCCTGAGAAATGTCTGATCTCTCTGAAAGTTTTCAGCAGAGATTCTTTTTTAATAAGGGAAACCAAGAGCAGCAAAGTTGGAGGCTACCTTATGATGGTCTAAAGTGACATGATTTATGTGTTGATACTGATACTCATCACTGAATGTTTTGACTGCAGTGTTTATTGAACTGTGTGAACTGAGCTAAAATTGAGCTTGTAGGCCTACCACAATCACCAAAACCAAAAAATAAAGGTGTAAAAGTATCGGGGGAAATTAAACACATTACAAAAATTAAAAAATTAAGAACAAAAAGGTAAATCTCCCAGCAGTAAGCAAACAGGGACATAGATTACCTATGCCTTCCACACTGACAGCAGCAAACCCTTGCACACTACTGGCTCTGCTTCTAATCTTCTTTTTTTACAAAGCTCTCTGATAAAGTCAAGTCAGCTTCATTAATGCAGTGACGAAATATCTGGCATTATCATTTAGAATAGGCCCGCACCTGTTGATTCTAGTTCTTACAATATTGACTCAATGAACAATCTACTCTGGAGTAATGAGCTCATGGCTGGTGTCTGGTACTGGCTCTCCATAGTCTCTGTTAGCAGCAAACTGGACTAGTGGCTGCTGCTGAGGACCTACAAGAAAAAGTTAGTTTGTTAGTTAACCCAAGCCCAACCCCTTTAACATTGGGATAGGTTTTTTTATATGTATGTTTATGTATTTCCGTTTACTTTGTTGAAAATTGCTCTTTAAACCCTGTCTCTTGTAAAGTAATTAAGTAAAGTTTATTTCTAGAGCACATTTAAACACAGTTTAAGCTGACCAAAATGCTGTAAAAAACAAAAAGCACTAAGGTGCTGTATTAACCCTTGTGTTGTCCTTTGACTCACTGGGACCTGAAGGCCAACACAAGGGATATATTGCGACGCCAGGGCATTTATTTTCATAATTTTATATTTTTTATTTATTTTAATTATTTATTTTGTAATCCCTCCAGGAGAGAGGCCAGGACAGGTGTTGAGGTGACCTTTTGTTTAAAGTTGTATTCTCCCGCTGTCCGTCCTGTCCAGTGGTTCTTTTAATCTGCTTTTAACATCTGGCTTAATTTTGAACAGCTTTTATATAACCGATAGAGATGCACCGATTCACCGGCCAGTGACCGGAATTGGCCATGACCGGCGACTGGCAGGTCAGTCTGACATATGCCGATTTTATGCCGGTCAAATGCACTCGGGCGCCGCATGATTAACATTGCGCAAGATCAGCACACTGCCGCTCAATCAGCGGTTTATGAAATGTTATAAAGTCATAATCTGCTGTACTGATCTCAGTCGCTCTCTCTCTCCCCTCTGAGGCTGAATAAGTGGAACATGAAATTTGACAACTACAGTTTATTGGAAAATAGCATTGGGCACACTGACTTTGATTAATGTACTGTTGATCAGACCCCAGATGATACAAGAAGCTAACGTTAGCGAACGCTGCGGTGACTGTCCTCTGCCTCTGACGTCCGGCTGCAAAAGATGCTGTATTAAAAAAAAAAAGAGACGCTGTATTCCTCCGACATGCTCTATTAACGTTACTGTTTAAAAAGCTTTCCAGGTTAGTGGGGGTGCATAAACTCAAAACCTACATTAAAAACGTAGTAATCTTCCCCCAGCTTAGTTTGTTGCTAAACTGTGTGTAAAATGAGTGGTGACGTTTATGTTTTCAGGTAACATTACGTTCAAACAGGCCTGCGTGTGTGTTTTGAGAAATATCTATATACTGCAAGTCTATATTTATTATATTAAGTTGGATATTGGATGTGAAAAGAAGGAAATGCACTTTAGATGTATGTGAATTTCCCACACCAGGAGTAATTTATATAGTTCTATTTTATAGTGATCCATTATCTGTTCAAAACATGTTCTATGCAAAATGTAAAATGTTCTATTAAAGAAAAGATAGAAAATAAATATTTGTGTGTGCTGTAAAGTGGTTAGAAAAAATGAAATTGGAATCGGCCAAAATCGGTAACGGCTGGTAAAACTCAAAGAAAATCGGAAATCGGAATCGGCCTAGAAAGTTGTAATCGGTGCATCTCTAATAACCGAACTTGGTTTTTAAGTGTTTTATTCACACCAGTGGTAGTCTCATCTTCTTCATCTTGGCGTTTCACCCTCAAATTGAGAGCTGGTTTTAAGGATTTGGTTCCAGCCTGAACTATGAACAGAACACATTCTCAGACAGAACTTTTTAAAAGTGGCTAGCTAACTGAGCTCAAAGATGGCCGTCTACGCTAAAGAGGACCAATGGATGGTGTTGGACTACAAACAGGGCTGAAGACAACGCCGCGGTCATGAGGAGCCACCACATAGACCCACCTCCTCCCAACACCAGGACCACCAGAGGCAGGACAGTTAACGGACATACGCCTCGATAGCCAAGTACGGGCGCGGCCTCTGCGGAGAGAATCCCTCCCGCCACGTCCAGATGGTGCTGAGCCACTACTCACACACTTCAACTGCTCAGAACAACTACAGACAAGAGAATTACCACTACAACAATAACAGTAAAGGTGAGAAACAAGATCAATACATGCAGACACTGGAGCTTGAAGTTGAGAGAATAACTGGACTCTCGGATGTTGACTGGCACGTTCCTTTTGAGGTGGCTACAGCATGGGATGGGAGAAACCTGGGTCAACGGCTGCAGGCTGAAATCCTGGGTCAAACTGAAGCTATAATTATAGCTAGGCTCACAGATTTGCAACCCCAGGAGACTGCTGTTAATAAGAACGACCAGATTCATCCACCCAGACCTGTCCAGCCATCCACAAAAGCACAAGTGCATGTTCCAGCTCCATCCAGGCAGACCAGCGTGTACTTGCAGTCCAGAATCAGGGGCACATGCGCACACACAGAGGCTGCTTTACAGCCAGAAACCACTATGGCGAGGGGAGACGACTCATCTGGTCCTGAGGATGAGGAGGCAGACATCATCCCCCCTACTCCTCCCTCTGCTCTGCCACAAAGGACTCCACCGGCTTTACGCCCCACATCTGCTGCTGCTCCGGATATCTTGAGTCGAGTGCAGATGTGAGTTGCACATGCGTCAATTTGCGTCACACAGGTAGGCTAGACCATGATTTCACGCAGATCTGTTTTGCTGTTAGCCACAGAATAATGAGATAGGTACATTACATACACATGATCCCTGATGTCAGTTCTAGATTAGAGGCTGAAGTAGCCTACAAGAACCTGCTAACGACTTCTTTAATGTCAATACTGTGAAGTCTGTGTACGTTATTTCCTGGCACTACCCGAGCTGGATATGTACTACGGTAAGAGAGTCGCTGCAACCTTCAGTTTTAGTTCAACAGATTTATTGATATCCAAATCCAGCAGTGAATACAGTTGTTGTTTTTTTTTTTTTTTTTTTTTTTTATGGAAAAAAAAAAAAAATATAAAAATAATATATAAAAAATATATAAACAAAAAAACAGATTAAAGAGAAATAAGCAACAAATCACTCTGCAATATATGTAATTATAGGCAATATACATAATTGCTATGCAATAAATAGTTGCTAAGCAAACAACTAAACAATACTGGATAGTAATGGAAATCAACACAATCCAATGTAGTAATGCTATCCTGAACTATAATAAAGAGAAATACTATCATGTTAACTACACAGAGATACATGCAACACCAGCATGGACATAAAATTGTGCACTCAACTTCAAGTTTCAGTAACTCATGATTGTGCTTTGTAACAACTTTAAAACCCAAGTTAGGGAAATTTCAATATAACCATATTACCCACTTATACAAATAATTTGCTTTTAAAATGTTGCAGCAAATGCTATATGTATTAAAATACTGTCTGTGTGTCAACAATTCACACACAATGAAATCCTTACACAAGTAAATAATACAGTATAGTATTATATGTAATTAATAAAGTGCGGGTTACTTAAAGGTACACTGTGTAGTGTTGTAAGTATTTTATTAGTTAAAATCAATGTCTTCATTCATAAATACATCCTCATTGGTGTACATTGACCTCTGCCAATGATCTGACTTATCCTTGTAAGCGAATGTATTTACGGGTATTGACGGGTAAGTCAAAGGAGGTTTCCATGTCGTTTCGCCATCTTGAGAAACTACAATAGCTGAGGAGGGACATACAGCACTAGCCTACCTGTCTAGCTAATCCACAATGCGTTTTTGTTCAGAGCCAGTGTCACGTGACTGAAACCAGAAAAGAGAGACAGAGGAGAGATCAGTGTGCCGTGAGAGGCAGAGAGAAGCCTGCACTGCACTTTAGTTCAAAAGTATACTCGTTGCCAAAAAAGCAAAAAAGGGAATTAAAAAGGCAACGTGACCGGCGAATTCAAAAACCAGGGTAAACATTGGGGTAGCCTTTCCCAGGTGGAAAGAGCTAATGAAAGAGAAAGACTTTCAAAGGGACGCTGAAGTTGCCTGCTTCCTTCTCGACAGGTTAGTCAATGTTACGGTCTAAATTATAAGCTTTTTTTCATTGCTTGGTTGTGTAATTCATTATATAGGCAGCATAACAGTAGAACATGTGTAATTAAAAGCTAAACAGCCTCGTAAGTGAATAGCAGCATAGGCTATGTTTGATGGAATAAGGGTTGCTATAACGTTTTAATATTAATTTGGTCTCTAGGGGCATTTCTATTTTCCTTATTCGATGCTAAGAGTGCTCCTGACTGCAAACCCAGGTGTATTGACGACAACCCCCACCCGTGAATGGGGGATGGGTTGGCTATTGAGTAAAATGTAAAGTGGAGAAGGTGCTAAAAACAAGGTTGTAGCCTGAGACGTGTTGTAGCCTAGAAGTTTGATCAGAATCCATTTTGATAGAGCATATGACTGATGTTGCATTGATTGCACACCAAAGGCCACTTCAAGTTGTATGTTATCTGACATTTACTGTTATTTATCATATATACTGGGACCTCACATTGAATAATACAGACCCATACAGTAATCTGTATGTATAGTGTCTATAGTGTTATTTGTCTACATGTTGGAGAGAGTCAACACCTGCTTGAGTCAAGTTCCTTGTATGTAAGAATTTTTGGTCAATAAACCTGATCTGATTTGTCCATCTGATATGTCCAGTTATGAGAGTACTCTTGAGATATGGAACTCATCAACCCCCATCAAGGCAAAACGTTTTCAAATGCGCTGCTCCAGCATTGTCAAGCATTTACAGTGGGACAGATAGGTAAGTCATTGCATGAAAAGAATTTTGTCATTGTTTGTTTTAGTACAAGTTTCATATAAAACTTGTACTTTATCTATCTATACCTCATAATGTGTTATGATTATTGTTTTCAGAGATGAACATCTGAGTGCAATTGCAGAGGCACCGGAAATTGAAAGCCTTGAGCAGAGGTAACCCATAAACTGTCATTGTTTTTAACTCTGTAGTCTGGCTGTGTCCCTTTGAAAATAGTCTCTGGTTGCATGTTTTCATCTGATACACGTTTTTAATTATCATTTACTCTCATAGCATGCATGACATGAGCATTGTTGAAGAGGAGTTGAATGAAAATACCTTCAACGACCCCATGGACAGTGTGTAAGTGGGCTTCTATTCTATTCTATCTATTGAGTTGTGTAGTCTTCATTCATAAAGTTGCTATTTTCTGAGTATTTTGTATATTCAAGGATTGATTGGGCAGAAGAGGGTCCCTCATTTCATGGTGACCGGGACGACAGCTCTGATGAGGAATATCTTCCACCAATTTCTTTGCGATGAGTCATAATCTATTACTACTCTTTACTTTGTTTCTGTGCTGTGTTTGTACATGTAATCAATGTTCAGGACTATTTTTAAATGTATTTCTGTTCTTGTAGTTGACACTGATGTTTCGGGGAATATATAAGGTCATGGCTATATGCCGAAAAGTCATGGAAATTATTTGATTGAACTGTGTATGATCCCTGATGTTCTATCTTTCCAGAATGGGTGGTGCGCTGAAGGGAGCACAGGTACTATCGGGATCGCTGCACAGCCAACTATCGGGATCGCTGAGACTGTGCACGACCTGCCTGCCCCTGAAGTCCCTTCTGATGAGCCCCCGAGTCTCGAGCTGCCAATTTTGCCAGGCCCTCAGAAGGTCCTCAGTGAGGATGACATTGTTGGCGTCAGAGCAGCAGTGCTCTATGAGAACTGCTTGAGGCAGCTTGTCACATTTAATTCTGCCGGTGGACAGATGCACTGGTGTATTGAGGACTGGTTTGGTGTGTGACACTAGCTATGTTTCCATCCACACGTTTTTATCCGAATTAAGTGATATTGAATGAAAAATGCCTTATGGAAACAATAAAATCCGACTGAATTTCATGAATATCGACTCAAAGAAAATACGTTCGGTCTCATCGGATTTTCTCTTGATCGATATACGGCTTATGCGATAAACGCTGATGGAAACGTTATTTGCAGAATAAATAATGAATTGTGATTAAGTTTTAGGTCATTTTATGGTTGCAACCCGCAATAAAACGAAGAAGAAGTTTCAGTTCATTTCCGCCCAGTATTTCCGTTCTGTTTGCACACATGACAGCTGTCAACAAAAACAGATGTAAGCGGACAAATGAGGAGACAAGATACTTTTTAAATTTAATTTACCAGAAAAATATAACGGCTATTTTAGATAGCAAAAATCTAAGAAACGCCATCATTTATCAAGAGCTCGCGAAGAAAATGACCAACAAAGGTTACGACAGGGACATTCTAAAACGCTTAACGTGAAAAAGCTTAACGTGGTTTAATGTATCTAAACAACGATCAATCATCACCAAAAAAATCCTCTCTTATATTGCTCATCATAACCACTTAAAACGGTCAAATCTAACCCAATGTCCAAATATTATGGACGAAAACATTAACGTGAGATAACTTCTATAATCGTTGGATTTCGATTTAGTTTTTTTGACAGGCTTAAGTGTTCATGACAAGATATGACCATGAACATCTGGTGATGACTGATCGTTGTTTAGATACATTAAACCACGTTAAGCTTTTTCACGTTAAGCGTTTTAGAATGTCCCCTTACGACAAGCCATGGGACGTCCTGCGGAGTAAATGGAAGGCGCTCAAACAGCAATACACGGCTCAAAAAAGAGAGTTGTCTCACAGCGGTGCCGGAGGGAAAATAAAAGGCAAGTTCCACCTTTTTGATGAGCTGGATCAGATCCTCGGTCTCTAGGCCCATCGTAGCTTAGCTTGGCTTCTAATATTAACAACAACAACTACTTTTGTCTAGCAAAACTTTGTTTGCAAAAGTTCACTTGAATGTTGTGCGATTCATTGCAAAAATGAATGGAAACACCATAAAATGTCTCAAATCAATTCAATATACCAATTTAATTGCAAAACAGCATGTGACGTCATTACGCACAGGTTTTTATTCGCTTTAGAGCTGTTTGATGGAAACACACTTTCACCAGCTTTATTCGCATGAGTTTTTTTTACCGAACTTCAGATAATTCAATTGACAAGTGGATGGAAACTTAGCTAGTGTTGACCCCTTTCCAACAAACATCGCCATCAGGGGCACTGCAATGAGCGTTGAATGGGTAAGCCTTGACAATCACATCACAATGTATGATAACACACAGTACTTTATGTGCCTTGTGAATTTATTAGGCTACTCTTATGTGACTATTAGATCTGCCCCAATGGACATTACCTATGGCGGTGGAACTTCCAGCCTGTGTTGAAGTTTGGCATGCAGGCTGGGTACTTTCTTCTTTCCACAAACATCTTACTCTCCAGAAACAACTACACTAAAGTTGCTCTCCTCTTCAAATTCATGAACATGTGAATGGTCAACCCTAACACACACTTCACCATCCAGGACAGCTATTGTGTTGACCCTATTAAAACATTCTGGGAAGAGAAGAGATCTGAGGCCATCAGCCGACTTCAAGGGAAAGATGTGGTACTCCTAGGTGTGTATTTTTATATATGACCTTGTTCTACATCATTTTTTATGTTATACAATGAAAGTAATTTTGAAAGCATCTGTCATACATGTTTTGTATTTTGAAATTAACGTCTTTTTTTAGGTGATGGCAGAAATGACTCACCTGGACATTCTGCACAATACTGCAGCTACACGACCATGGAGCTTGACTCTAAGGAAATTGTCTATGTGGCCACTATAGACAAGCGACAGACCAACTGGAACTCCAATATCATGGAGAAGGAGGGTTTTATCCAGATTGTGAACAAGCTTACCCAAGACCTAAAGGTAGTGGAGTTCTGCACGGATGCTCATGTGCAGATTGGAGCCCTTTTGAGTAAGTGGTCATCAGATAAAATGTTTGAATACAAATATATAATATGCTGATTGAGAGTCTTGGAAATAAAATGATTACTTACTTCACAGACCCAGACAAAGGCAGATATAAGGATCTGAGAATTCACCACAGCCTGGACA
The DNA here is from genome assembly GCF_010015445.1 of Perca fluviatilis. NCBI lineage: Eukaryota > Metazoa > Chordata > Actinopteri > Perciformes > Percidae > Perca > Perca fluviatilis. Next base: position 15,283,599 of record NC_053135.1, read on the forward strand.
TGTGGCATGGTGCCAAAAATCTGTCCAAAAAGATCTCTACTGTAAGTTCTAATGCATCTAATTTCATTAATAACACTGTCCTGTACCTGCCTGCATGTCGGTGGAATCATCAAATTATGTTAGGTCTCCATGCAAAATACATGCATGGAATAACTTGCATTGTTTGTGTTTTGTTTATCCCCATAAGGCAGGAAAGGTGAAAGGACAGTCTCTTCTCATTCACTGGCTGAAGGATATAGTTAACCATTTCTGGTGGTGCTGCAAGACAGCAGAGACATTTCAGCAGTTTCTTGTAAGCAGGATTAATATTATTTTTTTTAATTAAAGAAGTTCCATGATTCAAATACCTGTGACATGATCATTTGTTTTTGTTTTTCTGTTTATTTGTTTTACTTTCCTCAGGCACTTTGGATTGGAGTTCTGCATCATGTTTGCAACAATCACACCTGGGAAACGGGAAGCTGCTAACACGATCACCTTGAAGACACTCAGGGTAAACAGTGGATTGAGAGAGAGTCGAAGAGCCACAAAGCACTAGTGGACATCGTCCTCAACAAGCGCTGGAAGAAGGATGTCCACAAGTATCTGCGCTTCAGGTAAAGTGTGGGGACATGACAATAAAACAGAAATGTCACAGAGCCGTAAGTCATGTGTGGGTGTGTGTTTTGGGGTCTAATTTCTTTTTTATTCATCCAGATCAACAGCACATCTTTAGTAATTTCAGAATCACATTCTGATGTATGCCAGCAAGCGCCAGGTCTTCACTCCCAAACGATACCCAACCCTACTTACAGGTGGATTTCTGGGAGGTGATGCTCATGGCCTCTTCACAGGAAGCTGTCATCCAGGAACTTCTGTTCCGACTGGCGTCCGTCTACATCGACTGACTGACTGACAAACACAATGTCGGATACACACCCCAACGAACTACACGCACCTTCAAGATGCAGGCCGCTGAAGAGCGCAGACGATCTGGTACATTTCTGTCAGACACTCGTGAAATGCCTTGTGATGTTTGACCACCACCTAAATCTACTGCTAAAAAATGTTCAGAAATCTGTCCTGCATGTTTGTTTGTGTCTCAGATGAACTCATGCTCCGATTACGGTGCTCTGTACCTATGGCTCACTGCTCTGAATCAAGCTAAAAATACCAGCTCCCAACACCAGGAGGCGCTATACAAACTGCAGGTAATTTATCAATAAATAAAATAAGTCTGCTTCTCAAAACCTCTGAATATATAAATTATTAAATTATTTTTTTTAAAACGTATGACTTCAACTTGTTTAAATGTAAGACAAAGATTGTGATTCATGATCTGTCTGTCTCCAGTCTCTCCTGTGTGGTCCGTCCCTGTCCGTGGGCTTCATCGTGCCTCTTATGGAGCGTCTGTCAGAGGAATCCTTATGGGGCTTCAGCCTGCACCTCCTCTGCACAACCAGAAGGGGGCAGTACGACAGCAGCATTGAAAAGCTGCTGGACCGATGTGCTCAGGCCATCATAGCCTACGCCAACCACCAGTTACAAGACAAACATATGGTCTGTACTGAGCAGTAGCCTGAACTGTGAAGTTTGTCACTATTTCACTCTGCCCTTACTCTGATTCATGTCTGTACATTTTGAAGTTTAGACAGTGATTATCAGAAGTATTACCCTTCCTGTCTTGTCTAATCTCTGCAGGTGTTATTGTGGCAGAAGCTGCTCCCAGAGCTTTGTAACAGGACGAGAGCTGCCGCAGTCAAAAGTCAAAAGTACCCCAGTACTTTATTTTAAGTTAAAGGCCAACTGACTGATAGTTTTGTCAAAGGACATCTTGCCAGAACGACAATTTGTCGCCCTTTGACTGCGAAAAATATTGAGCAGGTTTGACAAAAATCTGGACATCCTAACAAGGTCAGGAAACCACTTCAGGGCTATTTCCACTGAAGACACTGTAACTAATAATTTTAGGTTTGTATATTTAAATACTACTTTGATTACTTTTTAAGTCAACAGAACAGATAAATACATAAAGGATTCGATATTTTCTCACCTCTAGTTTATTTTTGGCAGTACAAAGAAGATTTGAAACAGCATTTAGACCTTCACCAGGGTAAATTGTATTTACAGAAGACAAGATTGATTAGTAAATACATAAAATATGACAAATTTAAATATATTGTAGAATCAATTTTTTTATAGCAATACAAGCCAACAGATTAACACTATTGAAGGGCAGCTCCACTAATTTTACACATCAGATTATTTTTACAGGTCTAGTTGCATAGAAGAATATTGCATGGAATCAATAAAAATCACTGACTGTTGTGATGTGATGTTTTGACCCTGGGATTTTAAGGTGGCCTGTTTCCATGCCAACAGAGACGCTAGTTGTGGTTGCCATGGAGACGAGCCCCACAGAGTTCCTGGAACTGATGCATGATGACGGCACGACATTCTACTTCTTGCCTCACCTCTTGACTTGTAGTGTATCGCCACCTGCGCTCACCGACTAGCATGACAACACACACACACACACACACACACACACACACACACACACACACACACACACACACACACACCAACACTGAAAACACAATCTGTAATCTCTATGCTGTGAACAGCACTTTGTTTGTCCTCAACAGGCAATCATGTAGGTTTTAATACTTGACTTGACTTTTGAGTATTAAGCAATTAAATAGAATATTCAATCAGTCCCTTGGATGACGTATGCTCTGTGTTTTTAGATGACTTTTTAGTGAAATGGTAGTAGATATAGAAAAGAATACAATTTGCAGGATACACAGAACAGACTACAGTATATAGAGCAGGTCATGCAAAATAGATATGAATCAAAAATAGTTAGTTTTGGTTTCCCTGCAAATTCATGTTCCTTGTAGCGACACAGTCCAGCCTATATATCCATTATGCTTCTTTTTTTCTTTGATTTTTAGTTAATTGTTTGTTTATGGATATTGCTTTGTAATTCCGACTGTGTTCTCCATTAGCTTCTCCACGAGCTTTGTTGAAATTCGCCCGTTTTCAGCAGCAGTTTAAAATTGTTAGATTTGCTTAGGAAAGAGGTGTCAATGGGACTTTGAGGTTCTATGTATATTCTTTTTACCCACCAAACTGTTGTAATTCAACTATGACAAGGTAAACTCTGATTTGCATTCTATCACCCCTTTAAAGCACTTTAGAGCTATGGGATCCATTACCAGACCATTTATATTACCACAACTGTGTCATGTGAGATCGTTGTCAATAAGCCAAAAAAATGTCCTTGGTTGTCACTCATGCAGCAAGTACTCATAACTTCCTGCTTCCTTTAACCTTTTATTGAAGTTTCTTCCTCTTAATAATAAAATCGAAGAAACTCTTGATTCCTGCTTATGAAGCGTCATCTGGTTAATGTGAAACTCATGTAAGTAAGTAAAGAATAGTTCACTAATTGACTTTCTTGTGGGTTTGAGATTGAGTGTAAGAAGTTGCTGATAGGCTAAGATTCCTTGTGCTGCTGCCTCAGTTGACTGACACATTGATTACAGATCGTTCCGTGTGTGGTTTTGTTATGTCACCACATTTTCCCCAGAGAAATAAGGTGTGACTTTAAACAAACACTTTTCAGTTTGACCCAGGGAAAACACATGATTATATAGTAGATCACTGTGGTGTAGTATCTGCTCCTGCTGAAGTTTGCAAACTTAAGTAATTCAGCTGTCAATTGTTTTGGGCTGTTTGGATACAAAGTAAAAAAATATATCCTACTTGACTAGCAAAGTCACTAAAGTAGATCATTTTAGAGCTCAATTTATTTATGGCCTTAAAATCAAAAGTGACTCAATCATCAGGTTAATGATGAAACAGGCCACAAATGATGTGTGAAGAGGGGTTGATTAATGACATTGTATTTGTCTTTTCAATCTCTTTACTTATATACCAGTATTGTAACTGTATGTTACTTATTCTTGGTCCTTGATGTAAAACATTTTGGTTGCTGGAAAGGGCTATATAAAGTAATGTTGATTGATTGATTTTAAATCTTGTTAACTGTCCTTCTGTAAACTCCATGACCCATTTGAGACTCTATAACTCTAGAATCTATCTAGTCTCTGTTTGCTTCCTTTCATGTGATGTTGTACTGTGTGCTGCAGCCGTCCCTAAATTAAAGTGATGGTTCGAGATCCCTGGTCCATGCACTACATGACTTGCAAACATCCTTCAGAAGCTTTTACACCTGGGTATTACATTGGGAGAGTTAGCTGTAAGCGTTATCAGCTGAATAGCTTAGCGCGGGGGGCTAATGGACCACGTTTTTCGTAACCACTCATTCCTATATGCCCGAATGATACCAACGTCTACAAGTTAAAAATAAGTTATGCTCTTAAACGATGGATTGGAAAGTGTAAGTACACCAGAAGTTTATGTAAATAACACTTGCCTGCTGGCTTCTGCTCTCTGCTGTTGTTGTTGCTGTTAAGAGTGCTTAGGGCCGCTACCAAAATTACAACAACAACCAAAGAGATGCAACAAAAATATTTATTAATTTAACTTTTTTTAAGTAAGTGCTGTAGTATAACTAGCAGGAGACAAGTAATAATTGAGGTAAGTTTGGAGACATTACCTTATTTAATCATTGAATTAATAAATATTTTTGGTGTTAACTCTTTCGGTGTAGTAATTTGTAGAAGGCCGCGCACGCCTCTAACTGCAGGTAGCAGCAGCAGCAACAGAGAGCTGAAGAGAGCAGGCAAGTGTTCATAAACTTCTGGTGTACTTACAAACTTTCCAATCCATCGTTTTATGAGAGCATAACCTATTTGTACTACTTGTAGACGTTTGGTATCATTTCTGGCATTATTAGTGGGGTAATTTACGAGATACAAACGTGGGTCCATTAGCCTCTGCGCTAAGCTATTCAGCTGATAACGCTACTCTAGCTAACTCTCCCAATGTTCGACCCAGGTGAAAAAAGCTTCTGGGGGGGTGTTTGGCTCGAGGTCATGGTGCAAAGGACCCTAGGGTGAATTACTCCGAACCATCACTTTAAGTTGTCTCAAGTGGAAGAAACTGACTTCGCAGAAGACAGGACTGGTGGTCAAACATGTGGTCTGTCTACCCAGAGGACACTACCTGACACAGCTGGAGAGGTGAGAGGTGGTGTTGTTGTGTAAGATCATCTGTCCGTCCATCCGTCTTAGAAGCGCTATGTGGCATAATGAAGAATAAGTTGATTGTCTTTACTTGTTGGGACTAGTTCAGAATATTTTAACCAGCCATATTGGTTTGAACTCTGGTATGGATATTCATGCGCTGCATCTCATGTTTCTTAAATTGCCTCCTTGAGTCCTCCACTTACCTCCCCTCGCGGCTCTACCGTCCCTCCTCGGTGGGAGGGACTAGATGCAAGGAAATCATGTGAGGAGAGAGGCACGGAGCAAATTGTGTTTTAGAGGGATGAGACGTCCTTTCCTCTGAAGCTTCAAAATAATACATCAGCTGTTTGGGCGGAGTTAGCAACTCCTTCAGCTGCACGGCTTCCGGGAAGGCTGCTCTCGTGTATCCTCGATCATAGCTCCTCGATGATCCTCAATGCTCGTTCCTCGGGGAAGAAATAAAGGCTTTGAGACAGCCTTCACCGAGGAGGGACAGAACAACTTCTGGTTCAGCCGAGGACCAAGGAGTCGAGGAGCTATCAAATAAGCGACATGAGATACAGCTATGGTCTCTATTTGATGATTCTTAATATTTTGTGACCCCTTAACCTTAAACATTAACCATCCATTGTGGTAGTTGAGTTACCAGCTGTTGAGTCTGAGTCAAGTCTCGAGTCCCACAGTGTTTGAGGCCAAGTCAAAGTCTGAGTCACATGAAGAGTCTGATGCAAGTCAACCTGAGTTCGAGGTCAAGTCACACTCAAGTCCAGGAGTCAAATACTCCGTCACTGCCTATTACACATACAAGTAGTCAGAAACTTCATAGAACTATTTCATGAATGCTTGAGATTGATTTCATAAATCTTTGAGTCTGCGTTATCAGTGAACAACAGAAGTCCAAGTCGAGTCGCAAGGTTAGAGAATAGCGACATGAGTTGGACTCAAGTACTCCATCACTGCCTTAGTAAGAGCTCTGTAGTTCATTAGTTTCATGGAAACCAAAGGGCAGTTTTCCCTAAAATCTTCTGTGGATATTCTTGTTCCTGAGAGCATGAATCCGGATGTTTGCGTTGACCCCCGACCTTTCCTCTATTGGGCCATAATTAGTGCATGTTTCTCTGTTGCCCCACCAGGATCAACACTAATCGTCAGAATGAAATGAAATTTACTGAGCAGGTTCATGCTTGTCAGAAGATGAACTCCCTCCAATTTGCAAACCAAGTGAACAATTCTCCAGTGCCACCACTAGGCCAAAATATCTATTAGGCCATTAAAATGTGCTAAATACGTTCATGCTCTCTTAAAGAGCATGTGTGTTCTTTCTAAAGTAATGATTACGTCAACACATTTAATATTAACATTTAATTTAATTTGTGACCATAGTCTCTACTGGTGACATGCCGGTGACTTATTTCTAAATTGCTCATTTGTATAAGTATGCTATCATCCAATAAAAGTGTATATAAATGAAGTAAATATTTCTTTCTGCTCTTCCAGACACTGTAAGCCACAAGGCAAAGAACGAGCAGCTCTAGCAACCATTGGAATGATTTGATAATGGTTGGTCGGCCAATCATATGGAGAGTCGGCTAAATACACTCTTCGGGGGCGGTTTGTAAAACAGGCGGGACAAAGGTTCTCTTTCACATATCTGCAGGTGTGTGTAGTGTATATTTATCCCTAGAAGAGAGCTAGTTTGACTTTATATTTTACTGGTTCACTCTTTTTCCTTGGAGGTTTTATGGGCTACTATAGTAAGATTGATTCTAGGATTACGTTTATCTTTCAAGAAGTAATAATAATAGTGATAACATAAAGTAATAATTCAATCTACACAGCTCTATGAAGAAGGAAATATCTCTCCATTCCCATTCTCCTGTTACAAACCTTGTCTCTTCATCTTTTCCAGGAACCAGGAACAAGAAAGAAAAGTGAAGGACTGCTGCGTGCACCTGGAGTTTTAACAGTTATGGAAATACTTAAGAAATGTATGGTGCATGGGAGAGCAGGGGTCAGAAGATGAAAGGACAAGGCCAATGAGCCTGTTTTAATCAGAAATCTGACAGTGAATGGCAAGTTTCCTACAATTCTTCCGCATTTTGGTACATTTATATCTGATGGTATGTGTGGTTTATAGTGTGTACCGGGTTCCAGGGTGCTGTTTGTCCCAGTCTCCCCTGCAGAGGGCTGGACTGGGGAGCAGGTACTCAGGACCTGTGGACATGGTGCTTTGTACATCCTCAGCCACCAGGACCACCCTCAGGTAAACCACAGCTGCTCAGTGTTTCTCTTTCAAGCTTGATTTAGTTTTGGAGGCTTTTGTCTTTCACAAGTAATGATTACCAAAAGTAAATTTCTGTGACCCATTTTCACATTTTTGTTCCTATTAAAATCGTCGCCAAAACTTCATAGCAAATCAATTAAATTTAAAGTGTTTGATTCAGCTGTTATGTAAAGGCTCGTCTATATCCTTGACGACCCACTTCCGAGATGCTCCGTTGCCAGCAGAAATTCTGCCGAATTTCATTCATGACCAAAAGTCAATTTTGGCCAATACATGGACCCTTGTCAATTGTGAGAAATTTCGGCCAAATTGGACAATATACACAAAATTTACAACAACTTCTTCATTCATCGATCAATGCTCAATATGGCCACCACGCCATGCCCACACCGTTTGACCAAAAGCTTTCCTTTAATAATTTTTCAACTTTAAGGTGTTGAGATGGTACAGACCAAATTTGAAGTCCATCTAGGAGGAGTTTGTTTAAGTATAGCACCTTGACATTTAGGTCTACTTCCTGTTACCACTAGGGGGCTCTATGACTTTGAGCCAATATCGGCATGTAGCTGTCGTCAGGGTTGTACTCTTATGAATCCTGAAAAGTTTCAAGCCAATTGGACAATGCACACTCAAGTTACATCCACTTCCTGTTTCGATGGCGAAATGCACAAAATGGCCATCTTTAACGTCTTAAGATGGCAGAGAACTCATCAGATCGACTTCAAATTTGGTCTGTGTCATCTTAAGACTTTACCGATGAAAAGCTATTAAAGCAAAACTTTTCGTCCAGACAGGTGTGGTGTGGCGGCCATTTTGAGCATTTATCGATGAACAAAGAAGTTGTTGTAACTTTAGTGTACATTGTCCAATTTGGCCGAAATTTCTCACGATTGACAAGGATCCAGGCTTGAGGACATTTATAGGCCAAAATTTACTTTTGGTAATAGCAACAGGAAATCAGCCTTATATGACAAACATCCGATTTACATGAAACTTATAATGTGTGGTCTACATGTGTTACTATACTTTAACCACGCCCACTTACTCAGACCACGCCGCTTTTATAACATTTGAACCGTTTAAGGTAGAGTCTTGTGTGAGGTGTCATTGAACTCAGCAGAGTGTACCTTCTTCATTGGTGATAGTTTAGCCCGCCCCCTATGCTTAAGCCACGCCCCTTTCATAACATTTGAACCGTTTAAGGTAGACCCTTGTTTAAGGTATCATTGAATACACTGAATGCATGCTCTTGGGGGAATTACTGGAATTGTTGTGTCTTTATAAATTATAGAGTGTGGTCTAGACCTACTCTATCTGTAAAGTGTCTTGCGATAACTTGTTATGAATTGATACTATGAATATATTGAATTGAATTGAAAACTGAACTCAGCAGAGAGTTTATTTTTGATTGGTGATGGTTTGACCCGCCCCCAGTGCCTTGGCCACGCCCCCTTTCACAGCTAATGAACTGTATGAGGTAGAGCAATGGTTCCCAACCTTTTTTCCTTGGCGCCCCTCCTACTTATGTCTAAGAAAAGCTGAGCCTCCCCCGAAACCAAATTTGAGGTAACTCAAGATAGAGCCTTACTTCCTTTTTTGAAACAGAGCAGTTATCAGGACTTTTACGTTTCTCAGCCATGTTTCATTCATAAAATAGTGATGCCGTGGTGGTAGGAAAGACAGGATGATAGCAGCTAGCAGCTGACCTGATGACAGCAAGGGTCCCAGGTTAAGAGGTCCCGGAGGTTTGGCCTACTGCCTACAATTTTAAGCGTGAACAAAAACTATAGTTTTTATACTGACTTTTGTATACATTATATATTCTAGTGTATTATCATAATTTGTTTAACGTGCAAATATTTATTTTTTTACCTCGACCTCAAACCAGATAAAGACCTGTGATCTTTGCTGCCCCCCTAAGGGGTGCCCGGACCCCAGGTTGGGAACCACTGAGATAGAGTCTTGTGTGAGGTATCATTGAACTCAGCAGGGCGTTCCCTTCTCATTGGTGACGATTTGCAGTGTCTGAGTGCCACGCAAATGCACGGTTGCAAGGAGCGGCGTCCGCCAGTAACCCTGACGCGGGCAGAGGCGCGAGGGCCTGTCCAGTGCTGCTTGCAGCTTTAATTATCAGTGCTCTTTCCTCTAAGGATGATATTTCCAATTCTCAACAGAAGCCAAGATGGGAAATTATTTGCCAGAGGACGTCATTTAAAGTTCATTAGTGAGTCTTGAAGGCAGAATGTTTTTTGATTTCAACACAGGTACAAGCTTACTAACACAGAATGTGGTACTATAGTAACACATGGTAATTAATGGCACCATAATTGTATGTCCTTTATGAAAGAGTTGGAGCTTTTATTGATATTTGTTTGGTAGGACTTTTCTGCATAGCAGTGCAAAATGGGTTACTTGTATTTGATATAAGATATAATATATATTTTAATTCATAAAGGCACGTTACTGTAACAAAACACTTTTACAGGACTAATCTGCTCTCTGCTTTGGAGTCAGTATAAACTCTACTGTTCTACATTATTACTTTATGTTTTACTGGTATCACTAATTACATGCGCATGCTTTGAACTCTAAGCTTAATCATTAAAAAATGATAAGTGAATATTTTCTACCACCACCAATATCTGGTTATTTAGCTATTTATACACCCCAACACTGAAGACTTATGCTGCTTTTGCTGCTGTGCGTGTCTATATTCAATTTTCTAATTATTTTGCTGTGAAAGCATAGTAGACTAGTAAGGGCAAACAGTAGGACTAAATTATTTTACTTGTAATATAATTGCTTCAAGAGGATGCTGAGACCTTTTAACATTTAATTTTAAATTTAGCTGAATTTTACATTTTTTTGGTAACTTTGTTAATAAACATCACCAGTAAATCATAAATTGATATTAAACCCAAACGCATAGTCAATAAGTATCCCTAACTGTTGATTGGGATTAAGAGAGCTGTACAACCTGCGCATTGACGTGTCTCCCCCATGGATGTATAAGGTCTCCACTTTCTCGATGGATGTAAGCCCCATTCACTCGCTTAGTTGTGCATGAACATGGCTATATTATAAGAACACGCATATAGCCAAAAAGAAGAACTGACTTGTATAAAATTAGCCCGATGATTGCCTCTTCTTCCACACTATGGGGCCCATGGCCCATACATGGATGTATAATAAAACCTTCCAATGTACAAAAGTGAAGCCAACATATTCTGGATACGGGCCCTGCCATCTTTTTGGAGCCAGAGTCTGCACAGTAGGGATCGGGCATTGGAGCCGCAACACCTAATCACCCGCTCAACCATTGCTAGTCAATCACAGCTGTCAATCAAGATGTTTTTATAGCCTCACATAGCTAATCCAAACCAAACTTATAAGAAAAATGAACACTTGAACAAATATCAGTGCGATAAGAAATACCTAAAATAAGAGTAACTACAATCTTTGGGAAAATTATTTGACATGTGTTTTGATTTTTTTAGTTTGACTCATGTCCCACCTGCTAACATGGCATTTGAGGAATTGAGGACATATTATATCTGAGGTTTACAGTGTGTACCGGGCTCCCCTGTAGAGAGCTGGATAAGAGAGCAGGTACTCAGGACCTGTGGACATGGTTCTTTGTTTCAGAAGTTATTATTACTAAAAGTAAATTCCTAACATTTGGTGTGACCATGTTTATATTCAATCAGTGTTCCCATTAAACCCTTCCTCTCACTTATGGCAAATCATTTAAATTTAAAGAGTCTCACTCCGCTGACTGTGTAAAGCCTCCACCTGCTTTTTCTCGTCTCTGTTTGAATGCACTACCAGGATCTGCAAGCATTACATGCAATACAATAGCTTTCCCAAGAGTAAATCCCAAATTCCGATATAATTACTGTCTATTTTTCAGTATGTGAAGTGAGTGCTCTGACAACTATGGATTCAGTGCTATGGGTATATTGTGACAGTGTTCCCCTTATGTTCATTTTTGGTAGTCTATTACATTTATTTTTACATATTTCTTCCACAGTGCATAATATTCAAATACTCTTTTCTCAACTGGCAGAATCTGAGAAGTGAGCAAGCAAGACACCTGTGGTGAAGATGTTAGAAAGCATTAGAAATCATGCAAAGAAACATTTTAAATATACATTTTAAATAAACTTAAATAAATGGTGAAGCATATGACCAAATTACCTGAATACTTGTGTGTTGTCTCTTGTAAGGAAGGCATTTGGTCTGGAGGCCAGCACAGAGAGCTGCCCAGACAAAGATAATCAGCTAGGAAGACAGACCAGCCTTGTGTTCCCAGAACTACGAGAAGGTGAAAAATAACAAATACAACAACTTTTGGACCAAATCTCAAAAGTATTTTATTTGTCTTAGAAATTCTATAATTTTATTAAGTGGGATGGAAACCATTTCCTCAATGTATCCCTTCATACCTGTAAAACCTGTATTTGGTGTGTTGTTCACACTCGACCTGGACTTCAACCTGAAACTGTTCCGACAGGAGAACATGAATCGAGGTGAAGAAACCCGCATCATCAACTCGTATTGCATCATTTGTGTTTGTTTGCAGATACAAATCGCTCTGCATTCATTTGTGAATTGTTTAATTTTTGTTGTGTTTGCAGATAGAAAATCGCTTTGCATTCATGTGGGGAGGGCAGCTACATAGAAGTGATGACAAATTTAATTTAGGGAAGCGCCCTCCTAGACATTTCAGGTTTTGCTTAAGCTGACTTTGTGGAGCTTAAAGGTTTCTGCAGGATATGAAAAATGTGACTGAGAAGAAAGCCACCATAGAGTTGGGAGTATAGGTGCTGGTCTGTAAGCTTTTGCCCTGATGAGGGAGCCCGGACCAATGTTTGTATTGCTTAAGGCTTTATTCATTCACAGTCAGGTGTATAATAGCAGCTTTGCACATAATGTAATTTCTTGTCTTTTAGAAGAGAAATAGGAAATGGTTGAAGGGTTTTGTAGATAAGATATGATAAATGGTTTGACAAACTATACTCGGTTATTGACACAGATACAGGGAAGTGAACTTGACATATGTAACCCTCATAGATCAATAGATTAATTCTTTAAATTAAAGGAATACTTCACCCTCGAAATTATCATTTGTATATAACATGCTTAACCTGTGTTACATTGAATTCTTTTCTCTCATGCTTCCATGGTGAACAAAGAGTTTTCTTCATTTTTGGATTCTTCATTCACCATGAGGCATGCAAGAAAAACACATTTCTATCAAGAATTCAAGGTAGCACATTGAATAATGGATATAAATTTTAAGGGTGAAGTATTCATCTAAGATTATCATTCATGTTTTGTTTTCAACTTTAAATAGTTAAAGATTCCAAGGGCATGCACCAGACTGCATGTTTTTGACATCTTCCAGAACATCTGGTTTAAATACTTGTTGCATTGTGTCTCCGCTACATTTATATCTGATGGTATGTGTGGTTTATAGTGTGTACCGGGTTCCAGGGTGCTGTTTGTCCCAGTCTCCCCTGCAGAGGGCTGGACTGGGGAGCAGGTACTCAGGACCTGTGGACATGGTGCTTTGTACATCCTCAGCCACCAGGACCACCCTCAGGTAAACCACAGCTGCTCAGTGTTTCTCTTCAAGCTTGATTTAGTTTTGGAGGCTTTTGTCTTTTACAAGTAATGATTACCAAAAGTAAATTTTTCTGACCCATTTTCACATTTTGTTCCTATTAAAATCGCCGTACAAAACTTCATAGCAAATCAATTAAATTTAAAGTGTTTGATTCAGCTGTTATGTAAAGGCTCGTCTATATCCTTTGACCCACTCTACCCCGAGATGCTCCGTTGCCAGCAGAAATTCTGCCAATTTCATTCATGACCAAAAGTCAATTTTGGCCAATACATGGACCCTTGTCAATTGTGAGAAATTTCGGCCAAATTGGACAATATACAACAAAAATTTACAACAACTTCTTCATTCATCGCGACATGCTCAATATGGCCACCACGCCATGCCCACACCGTTTGACCAAAAGCTTTCCTTTAATAATTTTTCAACTTTAAGGTGTTGAGATGGTACAGACCAAATTTGAAGTCCATCTAGGAGGAGTTTGTTTAAGTATAGCACCTTGACATTTAGGTCTACTTCCTGTTACCACTAAGGGGCTCTATGACTTTGAGCCAAACGGCATGTAGCGTGCTTGTCAGGGTTGGACTCTTATGAATCCGTAAGAAAAGTTTCAAGCCAATTGGACAATGCACACTCAAGTTACATCCACTTCCTGTTGGGGATGCATGCAGAAATGCCCATCTTGCCCGTCTTAAGATGGCAGAAAACTCATCAGATCGACTTCAAATTTGGTCTGTGTCATCTTAAGACTTTACCGATGAAAAGCTATTAAAGCAAAACTTTTCGTCCAGACAGGTGTGGTGTGGCGGCCATTTTGAGCATTTATCGATGAACAAAGAAGTTGTTGTAACTTTAGTGTACATTGTCCAATTTTGACGGAATTTCTCACGATCAAGGATCCAGGCTTGAGGACATTTATAGGCCAAAATTTACTTTTGGTAATAGCAACAGGAAATCAGCCTTATATGACAAACATCCGATTTACATGAAACTTATAATGTGTGGTCTACATGTGTTACTATACTTTAACCACGCCCACTTACTCGGACCACGCTTTTATAACATTTGAACCGTTTAAGGTAGAGTCTTGTGTGAGGTGTCATTGAACTCAGCAGAGTGTACCTTCTTCATTGGTGATAGTTTAGCCCGCCCCCTATGCTTAAGCCCCGGCCCTTTCATCTTCGAACATTTGAACCGTTTAAGTAGACCCTTGTTTAAGGTATCATTGAATACACTGAATGCATGCTCTTGGGGGAATTACTGGAATTGTTGTGCGTCTTTATAAATTATAGAGTGTGGTCTAGACCTACTCTATCTGTAAATCTGCGCATAACTTGTTATGAATTGATACTATGAATATATTGAATTGAAAACGAAACTCAGCAGAGAGTTTATTTTTGATTGGTGATGGTTTGACCCGCCCCCAGTGCCCGACGCCCCTTTCACACAGCTAATGAACTGTATGAGGTAGAGCAATGGTTCCCAACCTTTTTTCCTTGGCCTCCTACTTATGTCTAAGAAAAGCTGAGCCTCCCGAAAACCAAATTTGAGGTAACTCAAGATAGAGCCTTACTTCCTTTTTGAAACAGAGCAGTTATCAGGACTTTTACGTTTCTCAGCCATGTTTCATTCATAAAATAGTGATGCGGTGGTTGAAGACGGGATGATAGCAGTGTAAGCAGCGTGACCTGATGACAGCAAGGGTCCCAGGTTAAGAGTTCCGGAGGTTTGGCCTACTGCCTACAATTTTTGCCGAATGAACAAAACTATAGTTTTTATACTGACTTTGTATACATTATATATTCTAGTGTATTATCATAATTTGTTTAACGTGCAAATATTTATTTTTTTCCCTCGACCTCAAACCAGATAAAGACCTGTGATCTTGTTGCCCCCTCTATAAAGGGTGGCCCGGACCCCAGGTTGGGAACCACTGAGATAGAGTCTTGTGTGAGGTATCATTGAACTCAGCAGGGCTGTCCCTTCTCATTGGTGCACGATTTACAGTGTCTGGGTGCCCGAGTGCCACGCAAATGCACGGCTGTAAGGGGAGGCGTCCGCCAGTAACCCCGACGGGCAGAGGCGCGGGCCTGTCCAGTGCTGCTTGCAGCTTTAATTATCAGTGCTCTTTCCTCTAAGGATGATATTTCCAATTCTCAACAGAAGCCAAGATGGGAAATTATGGACGGGGGCGTCATTTAAAGTTCATTAGTGAGTCTTGAAGGCAGAATGTTTTTGATTTCAACACAGGTACAAGCTTACTAACACAGAATGTGGTACTATAGTAACACATGGAAATATGGCACCATAATTGTATGTCCTTTATGAAAGAGTTGGAGCTTTTATTGATATTTGTTTGGTAGGACTTTTCTGCATAGCAGTGCAAAATGGGTTACTTGTATTTGATATAAGATATAATATATATTTTAATTCATAAAGGCACGTTACTGTAACAAAACACTTTTACAGGACTAATCTGCTCTCTGCTTTGGAGTCGTATAAACTCTACTGTTCTACATTATTACTTTATGTTTTACTGGTATCAAATAAATGCGCATGCTTTTGAACTCTACTTAATCATTAAAATATATAGTAGTGAATATTTTTTACCACCACCAATATCTGGTTATTTAGCTATTTATACACCCCAACACTGAAGAGTATGCTGCTTTGCTGCTGCTGTGTCTATATCCAATTTTCTAATTATTTTGCTGTGAAAGCATAGTAGACTAGTAAGGGCAAACAGTAGGACTAAATTATTTTACTTTGTAATATAGCTTTACCAAGATGGTGCTGAGACCTTTTAACATTTAATTTTAAATTTAGCTGAATTTTACATTTTTTGGTAACTTTGTTAATAAACATCACCAGTAAATCATAAATTGATATTAAACCCAAACGCATAGTCAATAAGTATCCCTAACTGTTGATTGGGGTTTAAGAGAGCTGTACAACCCTGCGCATTGACGTGTCTCCCCATGGATGTATAAGGTCTCCACTTTCTCGATGGATGTAAGCCCCATTCACTCGCTTAGTTGTGCATGAACATGGCTATATTATAAGAACACGGATATAGCCCAAAAGAAGAACTGACTTGTATAAAATTAACAGCCGATGATTGCCTCTTCTCCACACTATGGGGCCCATGGCCCATACATGGATGTATAAAAAAACCTTCCAATGTACAAAAAAGTGAAGCCAACATATTCTGGATACGGGCCCTGCCATCTTTTTGGAGCCAGAGTCTGCACAGTAGGGATCGGGCATTGGAAGCGGCAACACCTAATCACCCGTTCAACCATTGCTAGTCAATCACAGCTGTCAATCAAGATGTTTTTAGCCGCCTCACATAGCTAATCCAAACCAAACTTATAAGAAAAATGAACACTTGAACAAATATCAGTGCGATAAGAAATACCTAAAATAAGAGTAACTACAATCTTTGGGAAAATTATTTGACATGTGTTTTGATTTTTTTAGTTTGACTCATGTCCCACCTGCTAACATGGCATTTGAGGAATTGAGGACATATTATATCTGAGGTTTACAGTGTGTACCGGGCTCCCCTGTAGAGAGCTGGATAAGAGAGCAGGTACTCAGGACCTGTGGACATGGTTCTTTGTTTCAGAAGTTATTATTACTAAAAGTAAATTCCTAACATTTGGTGTGACCATGTTTATATTCAATCAGTGTTCCCATTAAACCCTTCCTCTCACTTATGGCGAAATCATTTAAATTTAAAGAGTCTCACCCGCTGACTTGTGTAAAGCCTCCACCTGCTTTTCTCTGTTCTGTTTGAGCACTACCACGGATCTGCAAGCATTATATACAGCAATACAATAGCGCTTCCCAAGAGTAAATCCCAAATTCCGATATAATTACTGTCTATTTTTCAGTTTTATGTGAAGTGAGTGCTCTGACAACTATGGATTCAGTGCTATGGGTATATTGTGACAGTGTTCCCCTTATGTTCATTTTTGGTAGTCTATTACATTTATTTTTACATATTTCTTCCACAGTGCATAATATTCAAATACTCTTTTCTCAACTGGCAGAATCTTAGAAGTGAGCAAGCAAGACACCTGTGGTGAAGATGTTAGAAAGCATTAGAAATCATGCAAAGAAACATTTTAAATATACATTTTAAATAAACTTAAATAAATGGTGAAGCATATGACCAAATTACCTGAATACTTGTGTGTTGTCTCTTGTAAGGAAGGCATTTGGTCTGGAGGCCAGCACAGGAGCTGCCCAGACAAAGATAATCAGCTAGGAAGACGGACCAGCCTTGTGTTCCCAGAACTAACGAGAAGGTGAAAAATAACAAATACAACAACTTTTGGACCAAATCTCACAAGTATTTTATTTGTCTTAGAAATTCTATAATTTTATTAAGTTGGACGGAAACCATTTCCTCAATGTATCCCTTCATACCTGTAAAACCTGTATTTGGTGTGTTGTTCACACACGGACCTGGACTTCAACCTGAAACTGTTCCGACAGGAGAACATGAATCGAGGTGAAGAAACCCATCATCAACTCGTATTGCATCATTTGTGTTTGTTTGCAGATACAAACGCTTCTGCATTCATTTGTGAATTGTTTTTGGGATACAAGTCGCTTCTGCATTCATTTGTGAATTGTGTTTGCAGATAGAAATCGCTCTGCATTCATGTGGAGAGGGCAGCTGCATAGAAGTGATGACAAATTTATGGTGAAGCGCCTCCTAGACATTTCAGGTTTTGCTTAAGCTGACTTTGTGGAGCTTAAAGGTTTCTGCAGGATATGAAAAATGTGACTGAGAAGAAAGCCACCATAGAGTTGGGAGTATAGGTGCTGGTCTGTAAGCTTTTGCCCCTGATGAGGGAGCCCGGACCAATGTTTGTATTGCTTAAGGCTTTATTCATTCACAGTCAGGTGTATAATAGCAGCTTTGCACATAATGTAATTTCTTGTCTTTTTGAAGAGAAATAGGAAATGGTTGAAGGGTTTTGTAGATAAGATATGATAAATGGTTTGACAAACTATACTCGCGGTTATTGACACAGATACAGGGAAGTGAACTTGACATATGTAACCCTCATAGATCAATAGATTAATTCTTTAAATTAAAGGAATACTTCACCCCACTCTAAATCTATCATTTGTATATAACATGCTTAACCTGTGTTACATTGAATTCTTTTCTCTCATGCTTCCATGGTGAACAAAGAGTTTTCTTCATTTTTGGATTCTTCATTCACCATGAGGCATGCAAGAAAAACACATTTCTATCAAGAATTCAAGGTAGCACATTGAATAATGGATATAAATTTTAAGGGGGAAGTATTCATCTAAGATTACATTCATGTTTTGTTTTCAACTTTAAATAGTAAAGTTTAAAGATTCCAATGCGCACCAGACTGCATGTTTTTGACATCCTTCAGAACATCTGGTTTAAATACTTGTTGCATTGTGTCTCCGCTACATTTATATCTGATGGTTATGTGTGGTTTATAGTGTGTACGGGGTTCCAGGGTGCTGTTTGTCCCAGTCTCCCCTGCAGAGGGCTGGACTGGGGAGCAGGTACTCAGGACCTGTGGACATGGTGCTTTGTTGTACATCCTCAGCCACCGGGACCACCCTCAGGTAAACCACAGCTGCTCAGTGTTTCTCTTTCAAGCTTGATTTAGTTTGGGAGGCTTTGTCTCTCTTTCACAAGTAATGATTACCAAAAGTAAATTTCTGTGATCCATTTTCACATTTTTGTTCCTATTAAAATCTGCCGTCAAAACTTCATCGCAAATACAAAATTTTAAAGTGTTTGATTCGAGTTTGTAAGATGTAAACGTCTATATCCTTGACGCACCACTTCCGAGATGCTCCGTTGCCAGCAGAAATTCTGCGAATTTCATTCATGACCAAAAGTCAATTTTGGCCAATACATGGACCCTTTGTCAATTGTGAGAAATTTCTTGCCCAAATTGGACAATATACACAAAATTTACAACAACTTCTTCATTCATCGATCCAACTGCTCAATATGGCCACGCCCCATGCCGCCACCCCCGCCCCCGCTTGACCAAAAGCTTTCCTTTAATAATTTTTCAACTTTAAGGTGTTGAGATGGTACAGACCAAATTTGAAGTCCATCTAGGAGGAGTTTGTTTAAGTATAGCACCTTGACATTTAGGTCTAACTTCTGTTACCACTAGGGGCTCTATGACTTTGAGCCAATATCGGCATGTAGCTTGTCGGGGTTGGACTCTTATGAATCCTGAAAAGTTTCAAGCCAATTGGACAATGCACACTCAAGTTACATCCACTTCCTGTTTCGATGGCGAAATGCACAAAATGGCCATCTTTAACGTCTTAAGATGGCAGAAAACTCATCAGATCGACTTCAAATTTGGTCTGTGTCATCTTAAGACTTTACCGATGAAAAGCTATTAAAGCAAAACTTTTCGTCCAGACGGGTGTGGTGTGGCGGCCATTTTGGGCATTTATCGATGAACAAAGAAGTTGTTGTAACTTTAGTGTACATTGTCCAATTGGCGAAACTTTCACGATTGACAAGGATCCAGGCTTGAGGACATTTATAGGCCAAAATTTACTTTTGGTAATAGCAACAGGAAATCAGCCTTATATGACAAACATCCGATTTACATGAAACTTATAATGTGTGGTCTACATCGTGTTACTATACTTTAACCACGCACTTACTCAGACCACGCCGCTTTTATAACATTTGAACCGTTTAAGGTAGGAGTCTTGTGTGAGGTGTCATTGAACTCAGCAGAGTGTACCTTCTTCATTGGTGATAGTTTAGCCGCCCCTTATGCTAAGCCACGCCCTTCTTTATACATTTGAACCGTTTAAGGTAGACCCTTGTTTAAGGTATCATTGAATACACTGAATGCATCTTGGGGGAATTACTGGAATTGTTGTGTTTTTTATATAATTATAGAGTGTGGTCTAGACCTACTCTATCTGTAAAGTGTCTTGCGATAACTTGTTATGAATTGATACTATGAATATATTGAATTGAAAACTGAACTCAGCAGAGAGTTTATTTTGATTGGTGATGGTTTGACCCGCCCCCAGTGCCTTGGCCACGCTCCTTTCACAGCTAATGAACTGTATGAGGTAGAGCAATGGTTCCCAACCTTTTTTCCTGTGGCCCCTCCTACTTATGTCTAAGAAAAGCTGAGCCTCCCCGAAACCAAATTTGAGGTAACTCAAAGATAGAGCCTTACTTCCTTTTTTAAAGAAAAAACAGACCAGTTTATTGCGTTTCTCAGCCATGTTTCATTTATAAAATAGTGATGCGTGGTGGTAGGAAAGACAGGATGATAGCAGCTAGCAGCTGACCTGATGACAGCAAGGGTCCCAGGTTAAGAGGTCCCGAGGTTTGGCCTACTGCCTACAATTTTTTTAAGCGTGAACAAAAACTATAGTTTTTATACTGACTTTGTATACATTATATATTCTAGTGTATATATCATAATTTGTTTAACGTGCAAATATTTGTTTATTTCCGACCTCAAACCAGATAAAGACCTGTGATCTTTGCTCGCCCCCTAAGCGTGCCGGACCCCAGGTTGGGAACCACTGAGATAGAGTCTTGTGTGAGGTATCATTGAACTCAGCAGGCGTTCCCTTCTCATTGGTGACGGATTTGCAGTGTCTGAGTGCCACGCAAATGCACGGTTGCGAGGGAGCGTGGGCCCGCCAGTAACCCCGGACGCGGGCAGAGCGCGGGGGGCCTGTCCAGTGCTGCTTGCAGCTTTAATTATCAGTGCTCTTTCCTCTAAGGATGATATTTCCAATTCTCAACAAAAGCCAAGATGGGAAATTATTTGCCAGAGGACGTCATTTAAAGTTCATTAGTGAGTCTTGAAGGCAGAATGTTTTTTGATTTCAACACAGCTACAAGCGTACGTAACTGAAAATGTGGTATATAGTAACACATGGTAATTAATGGCACCATAATTGTATGTCCTTTATGAAAGAGTTGGAGCTTTTATTGATATTTGTTTGGTAGGACTTTTCTGCATAGCGGGGCAAAATGGGTTACTTGTATTTGATATAAGATATAATATATATTTTAATTCATAAAGGCACGCGTTACTGTAACAAAACACTTTTACAGGACTAATCTGCTCTCTGCTTTGGAGTCAGTATAAACTCTACTGTTCTACATTATTACTTTATGTTTTACTGGTATCACTAATTGCATCGCATGCTTTGAACTCTAAGCTTAATCATTAAAAATGATAAGTGAATATTTTCTACCACCACCAATATCTGGTTATTTAGCTATTTATACACCCCAACACTGAAGACTTATGCTGCTTTTGCTGCTGTGCGTGTCTATATTCATTTTATATTTCTTTTGCTGCGATAGCATAGTAAGACGTAAGGGCAAAACAGTAGGACTAAATTATTTTACTTGTAATATAATTGCTTCAAGAGGATGCTGAGGCCTTTTAACATTTAATTTTAAATTTAGCTGAATTTTACATTTTTTGTAAACTTTGTTAATAAACATCACCAGTAAATCATAAATTGATATAAAACCAAAACGCATAGTCAATAAGTATCCCTAACTGTTGATTGGGATTAAAGAAGAGAGCTGTACAACCCGCGCACTTGACGTGTCTCCCCATGGATGTATAAGGTCTCCACTTTCTCGATGGATGTAAGCCCCATTCACTTTCGCTTTTGTTGTGCATGAACATGGTATATTATACGAACACGTATATAGCCAAAAGAAGAACTGACTTGTATAAAATTAGCCTGATGATTGCCTCTTCTTCCACACTATGGGGCCCATGGCCCATACATGGATGTATAATAAAACCTTCCAAAAGGTACAAAAGTGAAGCCAACATATTCTGGATTACGGGCCCTGCCATCTTTTTTGGAGCCAGAGTCTGCACAGTAGGGATCGGGCATTGGAGCCGCAACACCTAATCACCCGCTCAACCATTGCTAGTCAATCACAGCTGTCAATCAAGATGTTTTTATAGCCTCACATAGCTAATCCAAACCAAACTTATAAGAAAAATGGAACACTTGAACAAATATCAGGGCGATAAGAAATACCTAAAAATGAGTAACTACAATCTTTGGGAAAATTATTTGACATGTGTTTTGATTTTTTAGTTTGACTCATGTCCCACCGTCCTAACATGCTAACTGCATTTGAGGAATTGAGGACATATTATATCTGAGGTTTACAGTGAGGGGCCCCCTGTAGAGAGCTGGATAAGAGAGCAGGTACTCAGGACCTGTGGACATGGTTCTTTGTTTCAGAAGTTATTATTACTAAAAGTAAATTCCTAACATTTGGTGTGACCATGTTTATATTCAATCAGTGTTCCCATTAAACCCTTCCTCTACACTTATGGCAAATCATTTAAATTTAAAGAGTCTCACTCCGCTGACTGTGTAAACCTTCCACCTGCTTTTTTTGTCTCTGTTTGAATGCACTACCAGGATCTGCATGCATTACATGCAATACAATAGCTTTCCCAAGAGTAAATCTCAAATTCGATATAATTACTGTCTATTATTTTCAGTATGTGAAGTGAGTGCGCTGACACATACTATGGTATTCAGTGCTATGGGTATATTGTGACAGTGTTCCCCTTATGTTCATTTTTGGTAGTCTATTACATTTATTTTTACATATTTCTTCCACAGTGCATAATATTCAAATACTCTTTTCTCAACTGGCAGAATTTTAGAAGTGAGTAAGGAGCAAGACACCTGTGGTGAAGATGTTAGAAAGCATTAGAAATCATGCAAAGAAACATTTTAAATATACATTTTAAATAAACTTAAATAAATGGTGAAGCATATGACCAAATTACCTGAATACTTGTGTGTTGTCTCTTGTAAGGAAGGCATTTGGTCTGGAGGCCAGCACAGAGAGCTGCCCAGACAAAGATAATCAGCTAGGAAGACAGACCAGCCTTGTGTTCCCAGAACTTTACGAGAGAAGGAAAATAACAAATACAACAACTTTTGGACCAAATCTCAAAGAGTATTTTATTTGTCTTAGAAATTCTATAATTTTATTAAGTGGGACGGAAACCATTTCCTCAATGTATCCCTTCATACCTGTAAAACCTGTATTTGGTGTGTTGTTCACACTCGACCTGGACTTCAACCTGAAACTGTTCCGACAGGAGAACATGAATCGAGGTGAAGAAACCCGCATCATCAACTCGTATTGCATCATTTGTGTTTGTTTGCAGATACAAATCGCTCTGCATTCATTTGTGAATTGTTTTTGCGGATACAAGTCGCTCTGCATTCATTTGTGAATTGTGTTGGCAGATAGAAATCGCTCTGCATTCATGTGGAGAGGGCAGCTGCATAGAAGTGATGACAAATTTATGAAGTGGGCGCCCTCCTAGACATTTCAGGTTTTGCTTAAGCTGACTTTGTGGAGCTTAAAGGTTTCTGCAGGATATGAAAAATGTGACTGAGAAGAAAGCCACCATAGAGTTGGGAGTATAGGTGCTGGTCTGTAAGCTTTTGCCCTGATGAGGGAGCCCGGACCAATGTTTGTATTGCTTAAGGCTTTATTCATTCACAGTCAGGTGTATAATAGCAGCTTTGCACATAATGTAATTTCTTGTCTTTTAGAAGAGAAATAGGAAATGGTTGAGGGGTTTTGTAGATAAGATATGATAAATGGTTTGACAAACTATACTCGGTTATTGACACAGATACAGGGAAGTGAACTTGACATATGTAACCCTCATAGATCAATAGATTAATTCTTTAAATTAAAGGAATACTTCACCCTCGAAATTATCATTTGTATATAACATGCTTAACCTGTGTTACATTGAATTCTTTTCTCTCATGCTTCCATGGTGAACAAAGAGTTTTCTTCATTTTTGGATTCTTCATTCACCATGAGGCATGCAAGAAAAACACATTTCTATCAAGAATTCAAGG
The DNA here is from genome assembly GCF_010015445.1 of Perca fluviatilis. Classification (NCBI taxonomy): domain Eukaryota; kingdom Metazoa; phylum Chordata; class Actinopteri; order Perciformes; family Percidae; genus Perca; species Perca fluviatilis. The sequence continues at coordinate 15,307,603 of NC_053135.1, forward strand.
TAGCACATTGAATAATGGATATAAATTTTAAGGGTGAAGTATTCATCTAAGATTATCATTCATGTTTTGTTTTCAACTTTAAATAGTTAAAGATTCCAAGGGCATGCACCAGACTGCATGTTTTTGACATCTTCCAGAACATCTGGTTTAAATACTTGTTGCATTGTGTCTCAGCTAATATCTATAATTTTTATATAGTCAGGAAATGTTTTAGACAATTAATATAAATTATCAACTTTTCACTTTATATTATATTTTTTGTTTTCACATAATGTTTTATGGACAATCTCAACAATTAATGTATATATAATTCTATATGCTTTAAATATCAAAATTTAAAGGTCCAATGGCATGAAATTTTGGTATTTCTTTTAACATTAATATGCGTTCCCCCAGACTGCCTATGGTCCCCCAGTGGCTAGAAATGGCGATAGGTGTAAACCGAGCCCTGGGTATCCTGCTCTGCCTTTGAGAAAATGAAAGCTCAGATGGGCCGATCTGGAATCTCCTCCTTATGAGGTCATAAGGAGCAAGGTTACCTCCCCTTTCTCTGCTTTGCCCGCCCAGAGAATTTGGCCCACCCATGAGAAAGAGACATCATGGCTTTCAAATGAGCAAAGTGGCTGTTGGTCAAGGCCACACCCCTAACCTCCACCTTGCCCCCCCCTCTCCTCCTCAATATATACAGACACAGAAATGGCACATACTAAGAAAAGGCTCATTGTGGGACTGGCTCTAATTCTGCACCAAGGCTGAATTATGGGAAAGAGATTTCAGAGACAGTATTAGGGGACCACTAAGGCCTATATAAAAGCATCCAAAGAGCAACATGTCATAGGACCTTTAATGTTGAATTTATTTTCAAAGGATTTATTAAAGAACACAAAATGAACACAGAAAGCCACTTCAGATAGATATGTCTCATTTATTCAGTCAGTTATACCACATTAATTTCCCTGAATCGAGGTACAACTGTCATACACTTGGTATGAGGCACTCACCAAGATTATCATTGCCAGTCTTTCCATTGTAGTGTGCAAGTAATTTGATACTTAAGCCAAATGGACATCTCCACTATTCATATTTCTGGGAATTAAAGCCAACAGTGTGATAATAAAAATATTGTTTGGAGATTATACAGTGAAATGTGTCTTAATGTTGCCTAGTAGAGGGTTGTTTTTAACAATGATGATAAAGATATGTAAAAGGGCACTGAGCCTAAAATCTAAACCTCCGTTTTTAATAAAAAAACAACTTTCTTGCCCCTTAAATGCATTCTAGATACTTCTTATGATTTGGGGAAATTGATGGGTTGTTCTCAAACTGTCAAGAAATCAAATGGCTGAGGCAACTTTATATATCCACAAGCAGCTTCTATGGAGCAACTGTAACCCTCTGAATGTTTGTCACGGTGACCGTGTAGGCTGTTGCATTCAGAAGCTGTTCTCTGAAAAACTTAATGGAGAAAAAACAGAATAAACATCAGAAAATCCACCTCATCCCACAGTTTATCTTGTGTACATGCATGATCGTTGATATGTCATTGATGTTAGTTGAAGAGCCTTCACAAAAATGGTTATTTTACACAATCTGATTAACATACCTCTTTAACACCTTCAATGATGGTTTCATTGCTGACCACGCCAATAGAAGTTATCTTCATCTGTAGATATACCAGTGATTCCAAGCCTGTAGGGATAAAAAACAAACATTACATGTGTAAATTGATTTAAGAAAAAACTCTGGGATTTGTGTATGTCAATGTAAAATAATGTCAATGTAAAATAATTCCTGTGTTCTTGAGTTGTTGGGACAGTTGTGTCCTTAAACATACCATTGTTGCATGCATACTCATATATTTTAACCAAGCTATACAAATGCATTTCAACTGCCTAAAGTTATGGCTCTTAATCCATTTGAATGTTAAACTCACTTGTCAATTAAATTGACAATATTTATAGTTTCAATTTTGGACCCATCAAACTGGAAGATTATTTGGTAAAAAATATCTACACTACTGGTAAAAAAAACACCCCATTTTTTTATTTATTTTTTATTGAAATTTTAACAGTTCAAGTCCAATGAATAGATTGAAATGGTACAAAGGTAAGTGGTGAATTGCCTGAGGTAAAAAAAAAAAAGAATTGGTTACCCAAAACAGAAAAATAATGTACATTTCAGAATTTTACAAAAAGGACTTTTTCAGGGAACAAGAAATTGGCTAACAATGTAAAGCTGTTCTGCAGCAATGGAGTTTGATCAAGCTTTGAAAGTTGGTGCTACCAATTCCCATAGGTGTTCCAACTTGTCTGGATTACTTACAAACCCCTCTGTTTGTATCAAAGTATTGTTGGAACACACTGTGGTACCATACCCTCGTGAGCATTATTTGAACAGGATTGTACTGCAGAAAGTAGTGTGTTGCAATAAAAATGGCGGGAAAAAGGCAAATAACAATGGAAGAGAGACAGACCATCATAACACTTAAGAATGTTGGTCTTTCCTACAGAGAAATTGTGAAGAAAGTCAAGGTGTCAGTGAGTACAGTATTCTTCACCATCAAAAGGCACTTAGAAACTGGGGAAAACTCTGACAGGAAGAGGTCTGGCAGACCCAAAGCCACAACAGAATCAGAAGACAAGTTTCTGAGAGTCAACAGTTTGCGTGATAGGCGGCTCACAGGACAACAGCTTCAAGTACAGCTTAATAGTGGTCGTAATAAGCAAGTCTCAGTTTCAACTGTAAAGAGAAGACTTCGAGCTGCAGGTTTGATAGGTCGAGTTGCAGCAAGCCAATGGACTACTGAAGACTGGAAGAAGTTGTTATGGACTGATGAATCAAAATTTGAAATCTTCGGTTCATCACGCAGGATTTTTGTACGCCGTCGAGTAGGCCAAAGGATGGTTCCTCAGTGTGTGACATCAACTGTCAAACATGGAGGAGGAAGCATGATGGTTTTTTTGCTGGATCCACGGTCGGTGATTTGTTCAGAGTAAAGGGCACCCTGAACCAAAACGGCTACCACAGCATTTTGCAGCGCCATGCAGTACCCTCTGGTATGCGCCTAGTTGGTCAGGGTTTCATCCTACAGCACGATAATGACCCAAAACATAAGTCCAAGCTATTCCAGAACTACCTTAGCAAAAAAGAACAAGATGGTTAAAAACATGGAGTAGCCAGCACAGTCACCAGACTTAAACCCCATTGAGCTGGTTTGGGATGAACTGGACAGAAAAGTGAAAGCAAAGCAACCTGCAAGTGCCACACATTTATGGGAACTTCTGGAACAGATTTGGGAAGAACTTTCTGAAGAATATTTGATTTCCATTGTAGAAAGAATGCCATGACTGTGTTCAGCTGTTATATCTGCCAAAGGGGCTTTTGTTTTTATTTTTTTTTTGTTTTTTTTTTTTTTTTTTTTTTTTGTTTTTTTTTTTTTTTTTTGGTTTTTTTAACTAAAAAAAAAATTTTTTGTTGTTGGTTGTTGTTGCTCGCAGCTGTGGTTGTTGTTGAGCAGCTGTGGTTGTCGTCGGAGCAGCTGTGGTTGACATTGCTGCAGTTGTGGTTGTTATAGCAGCTGTGGTTGTCGTCTGCTGCTGTAGTTGTTGTTGGAGCAGCTGTGGTTGTTGTTGGGGCAGCTGTGGTTGTCGTCAGAGCAGCTGTGGTTGTCGTTGCTGCAGCTGTGGTTGTTGTTGGAGCAGCTGTGGTTGTCGTTGCTGCAGCTGTGGTTGTTGTTGGAGCAGCTGTGGTTGTTGTTGGAGCAGCTGTAGTTGTCGTTGCTTCAGCTGTGGTTGTTGTTGGAGCAGGTGTGGTTGTCGTCGGAGCAGCTGTGGTTGTCGTTAGAGCAGCTGTGGTTGTCGTTGATGCAGCTGTGGTTGTTGTTGGAGCACCTGTGGTTGTCGTCGGAGAAGCTGTGGTTGTCGTTGCTGCAGCTGTGGTTGTTGTCGGAGCAGCTGTGGTTGTTGTTTGGGCAGCTGTGGTTGTCGTCGGAGCAGCTGTGGTTGTCGTTGCTGCTGCTGTGGTTGTTGTCGGAGCAGCTGTGGTTGTCGTCGGAGCAGCTGTGGTTGACGTTGCTGCAGTTGTGGTTGTCATAGCAGCTGTGGTTGTCGTTGCTGCTGCTGTAGTTGTTGTTGGAGCAGCTGTGGTTGTTGTTGGGGCAGCTGTGGTTGTCGTCAGAGCAGCTGTGGTTGTCGTTGCTGCAGCTGTGGTTGTTGTTGGAGCAGCTGTGGTTGTCGTTGCTGCAGCTGTGGTTGTTGTTGGAGCAGCTGTGGTTGTTGTTGGAGCAGCTGTAGTTGTCGTTGCTTCAGCTGTGGTTGTTGTTGGAGCAGGTGTGGTTGTCGTCGGAGCAGCTGTGGTTGTCGTTAGAGCAGCTGTGGTTGTCGTTGGAGCACCTGTGGTTGTCGTCGGAGAAGCTGTGGTTGTCGTTGCTGCAGCTGTGGTTGTTGTCGGAGCAGCTGTGGTTGTTGTTGGGGCAGCTGTGGTTGTCGTCGGAGCAGCTGTGGTTGTCGTTGCTGCTGCTGTGGTTGTTGTCGGAGCAGCTGTGGTTGTTGTTTGGGCAGCTGTGTTTGTTGTTGGGGTAGCTGTGGTTGTCGTTGCTGCAGCTGTGGTTGTTGTTGGAGCAGCTGTGGTTGTTGTTGGAGCAGCTATAGTTGTCGTTGCTGCAGCTGTGGTTGTTGTTGGAGCAGGTGTGGTTGTCGTCGGAGCATCTGTGGTTGTCGTTGCTGCTGCTGTGGTTGTTGTCGGAGCAGCTGTGGTTGTTGTTTGGGCAGCTGTGGTTGTTGTTGGGGCAGCTGTGGTTGTTGAAGAAGCTGTGGTTGTTGTTGGAGCATCTGTGGTTGTCGTTGCTGCAGCTGTGGTTGTTGTTGGAGCAGCTGTGGTTGTCGTCGGAGCAGCTGTGGTTGTCGTCGGAGCAGCTGTGGTTGTTGTTGGAGCACCTGTGGTTGTCGTCGGTGAAGCTGTGGTTGTCGTTGCTGCAGCTGTGGTTGTTGTTGGAGCAGCTGTGGTTGTCGTCGGAGCAGCTGTGGTTGACATTGCTGCAGTTGTGGTTGTTATAGCAGCTATGGTTGTCGTTGCTGCTGCTGTAGTTGTTGTTGGAGCAGCTGTGGTTGTTGTTGGGGCAGCTGTGGTTGTCGTCAGAGCAGCTGTGGTTGTCGTTGCTGCAGCTGTGGTTGTTGTTGGAGCAGCTGTGGTTGTCGTTGCTGCAGCTGTGGTTGTTGTTGGAGCAGCTGTGGTTGTTGTTGGAGCAGCTGTAGTTGTCGTTGCTTCAGCTGTGGTTGTTGTTGGAGCAGGTGTGGTTGTCGTCGGAGCAGCTGTGGTTGTCGTTAGAGCAGCTGTGGTTGTCGTTGATGCAGCTGTGGTTGTTGTTGGAGCACCTGTGGTTGTCGTCGGAGAAGCTGTGGTTGTCGTTGCTGCAGCTGTGGTTGTTGTCGGAGCAGCTGTGGTTGTTGTTTGGGCAGCTGTGGTTGTCGTCGGAGCAGCTGTGGTTGTCGTTGCTGCTGCTGTGGTTGTTGTCGGAGCAGCTGTGGTTGTCGTCGGAGCAGCTGTGGTTGACGTTGCTGCAGTTGTGGTTGTCATAGCAGCTGTGGTTGTCGTTGCTGCTGCTGTAGTTGTTGTTGGAGCAGCGTGTGGTTGTTGTTGGGGCAGCTGTGGTTGTCGTCAGAGCAGCTGTGGTTGTCGTTGCTGCAGCTGTGGTTGTTGTTGGAGCAGCTGTGGTTGTCGTTGCTGCAGCTGTGGTTGTTGTTGGAGCAGCTGTAGTTGTCGTTGCTGCAGCTGTGGTTTGTCGTTGGCAGGTGTTGTTGTTGGAGCAGCTGTGGTTGTCGTTGGAGCAGCTGTGGTTGTCGTTGATGCAGCTGTGGTTGTTGTTGGAGCACCTGTGGTTGTCGTCGGAGAAGCTGTGGTTGTCGTTGCTGCAGCTGTGGTTGTTGTCGGAGCAGCTGTGGTTGTTGTTTGGGCAGCTGTGGTTGTCGTCGGAGCAGCTGTGGTTGTCGTTGCTGCTGCTGTGGTTGTTGTCGGAGCAGCTGTGGTTGTTGTTTGGGCAGCTGTGGTTGTTGTTGGGGCAGCTGTGGTTGTCGTTGCTGCAGCTGTGGTTGTTGTTGGAGCAGCTGTGGTTGTTGTTGGAGCAGCTATAGTTGTCGTTGCTGCAGCTGTGGTTGTTGTTGGAGCAGGTGTGGTTGTCGTCGGAGCATCTGTGGTTGTCGTTGCTGCTGCTGTGGTTGTTGTCGGAGCAGCTGTGGTTGTTGTTTGGGCAGCTGTGGTTGTTGTTGGGGCAGCTGTGGTTGTTGAAGAAGCTGTGGTTGTTGTTGGAGCATCTGTGGTTGTCGTTGCTGCAGCTGTAGTTGTTGTTGGAGCATCTGTGGTTGTCGTTTCTGCAGCTGTGGTTGTTGTTGAGGCAGCTGTGGTTGTCGTTGCTGCAGCTGTGGTTGTTGTTGGAGCATCTGTGGTTGTCGTTGTTGCAGCTGTGGTTGTTGTTGGAGCAGCTGTGGTTGTTGGAGCAGCTGTGGTTGTTGTTGGAGAATCTGTGGTTGTTGGAGCAGCTGTGGTTGTTGTTGGAGCAGCTGTAGTTGTCGTTGCTGCAGCTGTGGTTGTTGTTGGAGCATCTGTGGTTGTCGTCGGAGCAGCTGTGGTTGTCGTTGATGCAGCTGTGGTTGTTGTTGGAGCACCTGTGGTTGTCGTCGGAGAAGCTGTGGTTGTCGTTGCTGCAGCTGTGGTTGTTGTCGGAGCAGAAAAGCAAAGGGAAAAAGCCAAAAAGCATAATATGAGCACTTTAAGTAAAATGAATATGAAGAAGAATTATCCTTCTGGGAGTGAAAAAGAGAAGAGAAAAAGAAGGATAATGAGAAAAGAAAGCAAGGCAGTGGTAAGTAGAGCAGATAATGAAGATTACATTCTGTAACTGTAACTGTTTAAATGCTGTCTTTAGCCTTAACTAGTCTATGGGGGAGACACTTGAACTTTGGGTGGCTAGCTAGCATTAATGTTATACTTATGGGGCCCTATCTTGCACTCGGCGCAATTGCCTTTGTACACGACGCATGTATCATTCCTATTTTGCACCCGATGCACAGCGGACTTTTCCCTCCACAGACGCATGTCGGTAAATTAGGGAATGTATTTGCTCTTCTGGGGGCCGTTCAGCGAAAAGAGGAGGCGTGTTCCGGTGCTATTTTTCAGTTTCAGAAAACAATTCCGCCACAGACCAGTAAAAAACCTAGTCTAAAGACAGTGTCGCTAGTCTAAAGTAAGTGGTGCGTTATTCAGATGCTATTTTAGGGGCGCATGCTTGGCCATAATGTAGCGTGTGCACAACACGCATACACTTTGCTTCTCCCATCTACACGGACGCAGCAGTTCCCATTTTTGCAAACCATACATAATTACAAAGAAAAATATTACTGAAAATGTGCTTCAGGTGTTTGGATAGATCAGGAGGCACTTTACAGTACAGTCCTCAAAAAGTTGCCGCATTAATTGTGGCTTGTTGTGTTTTACATACATTTCAAACATTTCCATGAATCATATGTTGATGACATAAATGAGGAAATATTAGAGGACTTAAGGAGACGTGATGTTGAACTACGGCGGGATTGGACACTCCAGCGGAATCTGGTCCGGGAGTGGCTGCACGATGCGCTCCTGATGGAGCGAGTGGACGGAGATGGAGTTGGGGGAGGAGGAACGGGCACAACAGGAGCAGGTGGTGCGTTTGGAGGCCCACGCTCCATGGCTGCAGCAATCCTCTCCAGACTGTGGAGATGCGCCTGAGAGGCCGCAGCAACATCGTCACCTGGTCAAGACGGGCATTTATTACTTTGCCGCATCTCTGACAACTCCCGCTGGCGTGCGCCTGGCAAATCCGCCATCATAATAGCAATCCGCCATGGAACAAGCACGCCTGCTCTTAAAGGGAATGTGAGATGACGCTCTGATTGGTTTATTGCACGTTACGCCCAAACCACACCTAGCTACTTCAGACCAACCCACTTTAGATTTGCGTCGGGCGCAAGAGTCATTTATCCTGCCGCTATAATAGCAACAGTGCCCGAGATCCGCCCACGAAGCTATTTGTGTTTCACGTTTGATACTTGTGTTTCAGATAGTTAAAATAGGGCTCATGGCATTTATTCTTTCACGTTTTTGTGCTGTGCTTGCTAGGTGGCCAGGGGTCTGCAGCAGTAGCCTCGAGTGCGTGAAAAAAAAAGTAACTCTCTGAGGAGCTGTCCACTTAAAATGGTTCAGGCCTCACTTTCCACTGACCTGTAAATCTATTCAGACAACATGCCCGGAGGTTACTGTTTCTTTAACCAGACTACTGGCCTATGTCAGAGGGGGGCTGATGACGACTCTTGGTGTGAGACTGTTACGGATCCTGCAATGAGGGGAAATATATCCAGTGACAAAGTAAAAAACGATTCTCATTGAAAGAGGGGCCTTTTCATTTCACAACAGGGGAGCTAAATACCCCGCATCCGCAACTGATTTTGCTCGTTTGATAATGACATGTTGTGCAGCCGATTATCTGATGGACAAGTGGCACCACGAGAATGGTTGTAATTATAACCTTGATAAATTGTAGGTAGGATATTTGTTTTCACACTTTTTCAAAATGGTAATCCACCACATTTAATGTAGATTGCGTGTTTCCCTGTGATGCGCTGTAAAGCACTGTGCACTTTTTCAGATAGTGTACGTCAGTGTTGGTAGTATCGTGTTACAAAATTAACACAATTAAAGTAATGTACTCCTTTTTGCTGTAACGCAGTAATATAACGCATTACTAATTAAATTTCGGTAATATTATACCCGTTACAATCTCAGTAACGCGAGTCACAACGCATTTTAACGCAACATTTAGTGGTGTTTAGTTTTTTTAAGAATTCACCAATACACATTTCTTCACAGGAAAAAAAAAAAAAAAAGAGTTATTTCCTGTTGCTTTATTCGATTGGTTGAGATGACTGCAGAGACAGATACATTTGCAAGTAGGACATTATTTTCAGGAGTTATTATGCGAGCTGTCCCTTCACTGTTCCGGTGGTCAGAGCCAGAACCAGAGACGGTACGGACAACATGTGTGTCCCAACAGGTGATGGTACGTTCGAGCTGCTGAAAGATATATACATGTCGGGAATTAATGTTTAGGCTTGCTACACATAAATACCATTGCATTTGATCAGCTGTGTTGCATATTCATCATGTATATAATCATATTAATTCTACAAAATATTATGAATAATCTATGACGTATTAAAGTGGATAAAGAAGAGACTTTATTGATCCGGTGGAGAAATTCACAAGCTACCTGCCAAGTAAAAATTCTGCTGTTATTTTGGTGAAATTAACTCAAAAGTAATGCAAAAGTAGTGTAAATCATTACAATTCAGAGACAATAATATTGTAATATAACTAAATAATAATAATAATAATGTATTACATTTTGGAAGTAACTTGCCCAACACTGGTGGACGTGTAGGCTAATTCTTGCACATGCATGTGTTGTGGGTATAGGTAATGGAGCGGGGCCCATTCCGATATTGTGCCCAGGGCCCGTGGTCATGATAATCCATCCCTGAATAGAATATTTAAATGTCAATGTCTATTTGTAACTAAGACCGCTACAAAGCACAAATCATTTTCAACCATTTATTTATTTTTACTAACTTTTTAAAAGCCAGACTATGGCACCTGATTCTGTCTGCCAGCCAGGATTTCTGTTATGCTTGTTTATTGTTCTTCAACATCCTTGACAGAGGACCATTCAGGCAGTAAATGCCACATTGGAAATTAACCAAACAAATTAACCAATATTTGTTGTTTGTTCTTGATTTACACTGTTGGAATTATGTTTAAGTTTTTTTAACCAACTACAATTCATATTTTTTAAAGGAGAGATCAAGTGTAGGCAGTAACAGCTTTGAATGTAAAAACAGACTGAATCCTAAAAAAAACTTTTGAACACTTCTAATGTCTCCAGTCTACTGTGATACAATATTGTACCAAATAGCAATATTAGAATGTAAAATACAATCAAAGACATAAAAATAGCACTTGAATAGTTACTTTGTCCAGAGGATGCGAGTAAATATCCAAACAAAAATATCCAACAAAGGCTTGTTCTTTCCATGATGACTGGTGTTACTTCTCACCATTCCAGGTACAAAGGGAAGTGTTTTGTCAGTGACTGTAATATTTGCATAGTTTGTGAATTACTCCTCCCTCTGGAGGAAGTGACAGGGCATTGTCAACAGAGGCTACTTTCTTATAACCTGAAAAACCAGGAAACACAGACACATACAAAATAAACAATTTTACAAAATATAGGACTACAAATTTTGTCCAAAAACACATCGTACAATTGTAATAAATCTGCAGTAACTTTACACATTGGGTTGATAATCCAGTTTGTTTAAAAAGTTTTTATTGGCAAATAGTTTATTTGCTGTGTGAGTCAGAGCCTTTACCCACTTGGTCTTTGTATGAATGTTTTACATCAGTGAAATTATTCTTTTCTCAAAGAATTAGATTTCACATTTTAAGTTATAGCCAAGATGGGAAATGCTTATTTACAGTAGGCGTAGTTTAGTCTTTTAGGTAGAATGTGTTTGATTACAATACAGATAAAGGGTTACTTACACAGAATGTGGTACTAACACCACAGGACCATAATCGTGACCTTAAATCCTGTATGAAAGTGGCAGAGCTTGAGAATTAGCCTATATTTATTTAGATTTTTTTGTGTGTAAGGACTTTATTAATGTGATTTAATAAGAACACAAAAAATGCACAAAAACGCTAAGGAGTCCTGGAAACAAGCAGGCAAAACAGGAATCCAAAAAATAAAGTCCATGTTACATAGAAAGCACAGGAAAAAAACTCGAGTTTCTCTCATTCTCCTCCCTCTCAGAGGCCGACCCGTTTGTTTGTGGTTGTTACCATGGTGAATCGTAGAATCATGGCTCCATTCATACTGCCTTATGTGCACGCGCGTAACCCTGAGTGAATCTACTCCGAGTTGATTGAACCAACTCAAATCAGCTGTTCTGGAACCGAAAACTCGGAGTTTCCCATCTCAGGGTAAATCAACTCAGACCTCAGGGTTAGACTCAGTGTTTGTTAAACCTCCTACCTGGAACGGCCTCTGACAAGCGGAAACACAAAGACTAAAGACAGAGGGTAACGAGGTAACAAGAGGCAGCTGACACAAGGGCTGGGAAACATCAGGCAATCACAAGAGCGGACTTACATCTTCATTCCTGTAGCTCTTGCCAACATTCCCTGGATTTCTTTCAGTTATCCGGCTTCACTAACCCTAACAACCACGGTCCCGCATAATCTGTGTCACGACGGTGGTTATCAACACTTAAAAATGCCCAATGACACGTATCAACAAACTTTCCATTATGTTTTTGATAAATTTTGAATTGTCATCCGTGCTTTTTTCTTAACATCTATAGGCTGACTTAAGTTTGTTTTTTTTTTTGTTTTTTTTTTACGTAAATTGGTGCATAAAAGTGTATCGGCATGCAGGAAATGAAGTCGTTGATGCTTAAAACTTCGCTGGGGGAGGACACCCAGGCCCCCCCCCACTATGATATGCCCCCCTCCTCCCCCAAAGGCAGATTCTGGCCAATATACAGTACAGTACACCCACTATAATAGCCTACATTAGACTACACTGATCACTTCCCCATCAGTCAGCCACAAGATCTGACCATAATTACACTTTTGCTTTTCATGATTGCTTTAGCAATTTATTTCAGTTGCAACCCCAGCAGTGGTAAGCTGTGAGAGAAAATACGCACATCGACTAGTAACCGATGTGCGTATTGGCAACACACGACTGAAGAAGCCGACAAACAGCCTATATGTAATTCCCTCCGCATAAAATCTATACCTAAACTAAAAACAAAAAATACATAGAATAATTCAAAATAAACGTGTGCATTAGGAGGAGTGTTTCAGTGGCCACATTTATACATTTAAAGCATCCAGACATTTATCATCCCCGTGATTGTAACATTTTGGTGAAGCAATCGAATGTGCTGTTAAGAAATTTTATTAAATTCATGAAAACTCTCTTGACAAAATGCTTGTTTGAGCTCTTAATATCAAGTGAGTTCCTGGTCCCCACATTGGCTCATTCCAAGTTCCTCATAGTTTTGCATTAAGTCATGCTTTTGACATTGACATAATAGAGTCAGTGTGGACTGCAAAAACGAGGCAGTATGGTTATCAGGCCTCCCATCAATCCTGTTGATTTCCATACTGTAGTCACATCACAAATTAAACTTCCTAAACATAAAACTATCTGTTGATCTGTGGAACAAAATCTATCTAGGACTTTTGGGTCTACTTTAGAAATGGTTTCCTGTAATGATGAGTGTACAATTTGCATATGAAACATGTTGAACCTGACTCTTTGTTTTCTGCCGGGTGTGTGGATACCTGTAATGTTTTGCATTTTTCGGATTACTGGATTGAGAGGTAGAGACCTTCCTTGCCTCAGAAATCCTCTGTAATGTGGAACTCTGTTCTCATGTATAAAGTGTCTTTTGACAAGATATTCTCCACAGCCCCATTTTATTTTAGTTCTAAACAGGAGTAGCAAGTTCAGCTCCAAACATGACTTATAATTGACTCTATTGAAGTTGTTTGTTTATGTATCATGTAATAAAATGATGGCAGCTGTTATCCCCAATACAGATGTCTAAAAGAAAAGGAACTCTTACACTTTCTTAATCCTCCTGTTGTCCTCAGGTCAAATTTGACCCGTTTTCAAAGTTTCTATATCAGAACATTTGGGTTTCTTTCAACCAAATTGCCCAAAATAATACAGATGGTTCCATGACAGAACAACTTGAAGAATCCTTCAAAATCAACATTGAAAAAGTTGATTCTGTCAAAGAGGAGAGACAAAATTACTGCTTCTAGAGATTTTGTGCTTGGCTTTAAGAGGAGATGCTGGGTACGCCATATCAAACAGCAGCAAAATGTGGTTAGAAAACATGGAAATCTCTGATGTTTTATTATTAAGCAGTGTTTAAATGTAAATAGATACTTAATTGAGAATTTGTGTGACAATGTGTCGCAATCTCAACCAGTCAGATATACTGTAATTCAATCAGGAGAGACTTCGTTTGCAGATATGCAAAATTATTTATTGTACAACTGTATAATATGAAATGTACAAAGTCTTTTGGAGAATAGACTCCATCGAATCAATAATATATTTCAAGTGGGTAGAGAACAGGAACAAAACCCGCCGATGGAGTCCAGACACTGGTGGCGGCGGACAAAGAGACCAGAGACCGGACCAAAAAGGCAACGGAGCGGGCAGCCGGGAGAAACACGAAGACCGGAGGTGGCAGGGGAGGAGGAGGGTCGAGCGCTTTGCCTGAAACGACAGCTGACAGCATAGGGAGAGACCAGATTTAAAGCAGATTTGTAAGGCTTTGAAATTACTAACGACCTTTTAACTGCTGCAGACAAAGGTCTTGTCTCCATTCTTGTTTTACTAGATCTTAGTGCTGCATTTGACACTATTGACCATTCAATCCTGTTACAGAGATTGGAACACTTGGTTGGCATTAAAGGAATTGCTCTGAGTTGGTTTAGGTCCTATTTCTCTGATCGATCTCAATTTGTGAATGTTAATGATAAATCCTCTAAGTACGCTAAAGTTAGCCATGGGGTTCCTCAAGGCTCAGTGCTTGGACCAATTCTATTCTCCTTATATATGCTTCCTCTAGGCAATATTATTAGAAAACACTCAATTAACTTTCACTGTTATGCGGATGACACCCAATTATACTTGTCAATCAAACCAGACGAAACCAGTCAGCTAGCTAAATTTCAAGCGTGCATTAAGGATATAAAATCCTGGATGACCTATAATTTTCTGATGTTAAACCCTAACAAAACTGAAGTTATTGTGCTGGGCCCTAAACACCTCCGAACTTCATTATCTAAAGATATAGCTACTCTGGATGGTGTTGCCCTGGCCGCCAGCACCACTGTTAGAAATTTAGGAGTTATCTTTGATCAGGATATATCCTTTAATGCCAATCTAAAACAAACCTCAAGAACAGCTTTTTTTCATCTTCGTAACATTGCCAAAATTAGGAATATCCTGTCTCAAAACGACGCTGAAAAACTAGTCCATGCATTTGTTACTTCCAGGCTGGACTATTGTAATTCCTTACTGTCAGGTTGCTCAAATAAGTCTCTTAAGACTCTCCAGCTGATCCAGAATGCTGCAGCGCGTGTTCTCACAAGAACTAAGAAAAGAGATCATATTTCTCCTGTATTAGCTTCTCTGCATTGGCTTCCTGTTGAATCCAGGATTGAGTTTAAAGTCCTTCTCTTGACCTACAAAGCTTTAAATGGTCTAGCACCATCATATGTAGAAGAGCTCCTAATACCCTATTGTCCCACTAGAGCACTGCGCTCCCAGAATGCAGAGTTACTGGTGGTACCTAGAGTCTCTAAAAGTAGAGTAGAGTCTTTGACACACTGAGCTGCTCTCTCCTCTCCCTTTCTATTACTGTTTCTATTACTATTACTATTTGTGTGCAGCCCGTCCCAGAAATGCTTGTTACTAATCCTAGCTTCTGGGGAGTTTACTCCCCGGAGTCCTTATGTTCTTTCCCCCAGCGTACTTCCTTGGAGAACGTTGGCACCAAGATCCTGGTTGCAGCTGTCGCCGTGGTCCTGCTGCACTCCCTGCTGAGCTCAGCGATGCCCTGCAATGTCATGCTGCGTCCTGCTGAACCCTGCTGCTTCCTGCTGAACCCTGCTACTTCCTGCTGAACCCTGCTGCTTCCTGCTGAACCCTGCAGCCTCCCACTACATCCAGTCACTGTTCCATTATTAATGTGACTACTATCTCCACTGTTCATCACACCCCCAACCGGCTCGTCAGACACCGCCTACCAAGAGCCTGGGTCTGTCCGAGGTTTCTTCCCAAGAGGGAGTTTTTCCTCGCCACTGTCGCACTGCTTGCTCTTGAGGGAATTACTGGAATTGTTGGAATTGTTGGGGCTTTGTAAATTATAGAGTGTGGTCTAGACCTACTCTATCTGTAAAGTGTCTCGAGATAACTTATGTTATGATTTCATACTATAAATAAAATTGAATTGAATTGATAGGCCCATGAATTTCGTGACCAAGTCTGATTGGTTCAACTGAAAGCGTCACTTCTAATCAGCTGTTAGATTTAAGAATGAGTAGTGCTTGGGTTGACGTCTTCCTGAAAGAATTTGCGCTGAGCTTCATTTGAAGGATCAATCAAAATCAACTTTAAAAAAATTTGATTCTCTCAAAGATCAAGCTGTAGGATTGTTATCAATAGAAATGTAACATTCAGGCTTTTCTCAGTGACCTTGCTGACAGTAATATACCATTAATCACACTTCTAAAATACCATTTGTAGAACTGGCATTGAAATATTTGACAAATTAACATTACATGCCTACACCACATGAAATTACATGAAATTACAAAGCTTAGAGTTAAAGATAGATCAAGCCAGGCGCGTAGCCAGGAATGGGCCAGGGCGGCACTGGCCCGCCCACTTTACTGACTGGCCCGCCCAGCCAAGTTTGATCAGTACGTTTTGTTTTGTTATGAAAAATATTCAAATGTATGTAAAAAAAGAAATAGTAACATAACTAGTTGTGTCTGTTTAATGTGTTTTTTCTTCTGATTAAAACAAAACTGTTTAAACCACAGAATAAGGATCAAACAATTAGGAAGCCTTCGGAACGTAGGTGGTTGCTATGGTAACAACAGGCAGACTCTCCTGGCTGTCTTTGGCAGCTAACGTTAGCTAGCTGGCTTTTTAGGCAAGGCAAGGCAGCTTTATTTATATAGCACATTTCAGCAACAGGGAAATTCAAAGTGCTTTACATAAAACAATTAAAAACAATTTAAAAGACAAGAATACATTTTACAGTGCAGTATAAGAATTTAAAGAATTGAGAGATAAAATACGCAAATAAAGAACAGTTAAAACAGTTAAACATATAAAAGCAGATAAAATAGGTTAATTAAAGAAAGGACAAATATGTCAGACATCTCAAGCAGTTCGGTCCATATATCTGGTTCATCTCGCCAACAATGGGTCCAGATGCTTCACATGGAGGTTTCATTCCCCATAGTTACAGAAGCTTTAGTCAATTTCAATGCAGCCGTCACCACAAGGCTTAGTTCTTTTCTTCGGCAAACCTTGCAAAACCCGGAACGGTCTTCAGACCGTCTCTAATAGTCAGGGAACGTGCTAGTTTCGTAGACTATTTATTTTCTTCTTAATTTAATAGTTTCTCAGACTAGTTCTGTTCAATTGCAATTGTTTTGGTCTTCAGACCCTTTTGTTAGTTATCAAACTAACTTTGTTGACAGTCCACAGCCTGTCTCTTATGTAATCTATTGTCACACCCGTATCAAAGAAATAATCAGAAATATGTCCCTTTGAAAATGTCACTGGTATAATCATAAATTCAATTCTATTATTTGATCTAACTAGAACTCCAAAGAACTGAGAGATAAAATATGTGAATAAAAGTTACAGTGCAGTATATCTTTCTATCCAAGATCCTTGAGAAGGTGGTTGCTAATCAGTTATGTGATTTTCTACATAGCAACAGATTATTTGATGATTTTCATAGAATCATAGCACAGAGACGGCGCTGGTGAAAATTACTAACGACCTTCTAACAGCTGCAGACAAAGGACTTGTCTCCATTCTTGTTTTACTAGATCTTAGTGCTGCATTTGACACTATTGATCATACAATCCTGTTACAGAGATTAGAACATTTAGTCGGAATTAAAGGAACTGCACTAAGATGGTTTAAGTCTTATTTCTCTGAGCGATCCCAATTTGTTAACATTAACGATAAACCCTCCAAGCACGCCAAAGTTAGCCATGGCGTTCCTCAAAATAAGTTTTTTTTTTTTTTTTTTTTTTTTTTTTTGTTTTTTTAGGAACACTCAATTAATTATCACTGATACGAAGAACAATACCTATTATATTTCAATTAAGCCAGATGAAAGTGGTCAGTTAGCAAGACTTCAAACGTGTGTTGAGGATATAAAATCCTGGATGACCCACAACTTCCTGATGTTAAACTCAGACAAAACGGAAGTTATTGTGATAGGACCAACGCACTGCCAAACTTCGTTTTCGAAAAATATAGCTACTCTGGATGGTATTGCCCTGGCCTCCAGCACTGCTGTCAGAAATTTGGGAGTTATTTTTGATCAGGATATATCCTTCAACGCCCATTTAAAACAAACCTCAAGAATAGCCTTTTTCCATCTTCGTAACATTGCCAAAATTAGGAATATACTGTCTCAGAGTGATGCTGAAAAACTAGTCCATGCATTCGTTACTTCTAGACTAGATTACTGCAATTCCTTGTTATCAGGTTGCCCAAATAAGTCCCTTAAGACAAGCATTGGCTTCCTGTGAAATCTAGGATCAAATTTAAAATCCTCCTCCTGACTTACAAAGCTCTAAATGGTCAAGCACCATCATACCTAGAAGAGCTCTTCGTACCTTATTGTCCCACTAGGGCACTGCGCTCCCGGAATGCGGGGCTACTCGTGGTTCCTAGAGTCTCTGGAAGTAGACTGGGGGCCAGAGCCTTCAGCTATCAG